>NW_027287205.1:44518349-45718349 GCF_022747635.1 Hetaerina americana
AAGTACGATTTGACATATGTTCACCCTACTCGGTAATCAAATAACACAGCACATAAGCTATACTATGTCCATTACCCATTTCAGCTTCTGTGGAAAGTAAAATTGATCAAATCTGCAGAACACACAGACAGCTTTTTGGTCAGTGCTACAGGCTTTAGTTATCTTTAAGAAGGATCTTACTTTGAGGCTGCAAGTAATGCTGCATCTTCATCTGAGAGACCAGGATATTTCTTCACTTCTTTCACAAATGCCACTAGTCCATCCTTATCAAGGTTACCATTCCGGAAAAATGTCTTCCCTCCCAACATTCTTTCTCCTTTCAGAAGTGGATTGTTCCATGGAACAAAACATATTAAAACCTTAATTTTGTTTGGCAGGTGGACAGTAAACATACATTTAACATTCTTTATTCCAAGTTGACGACTAAATACTTTGCCATTTTCATTTTTGTAGAACAAGAATTCCATATCTGATTAATTGTAAATGTTTCAAAGCACTGTTTACTAATAATAACTAACTAATATGAAATAACTTTGCACTACATATTTTCATGGCTCATAGGCTTGGTTTACATTCAATGAGTAAACTTTTGCAGGATTATTGCAAAAATATCAATTATTATGGCAATAATAACTTATGAATTCCTCAACTGTTCACTGATTAGAATAATACCTTTAAAAGTCTTTAAAACTCAAAGTATTTAACTGAAATGGGAAAATAATATGCAAATGCAAAAATCAGTATACAATCAAAATATATTTCACCCTTTCACAATGTTTTACTTTTGCGAATTCCTCATAGCTCCAATCATCAAGCTCATATAGCTTCCCTTTTTATTCGAAATACCTTCTGAATTCCCTGTTAGCTGCCCGGCTCCCAATTCTAACTGCTTCTTCCCTCCAAAACGCAAAGCTGAAGCACCTCCACATGTCCACGTCTTATCAGCCATGTACGCAAGGATAACAAGGAGTGGGAAGAAAATGAGGGTGAGGGCTGCTTCCCACATGTCCACAACTTCTGGTGTCACAGCAACAAGGATAACAAGAAGCCAGGCATAGGCAAACAAACTGAAAATTGTAGTCACGGCAAACACCTTAAAAAAAATGAAAGCATAACATCATTAAGGGCATGTCATAATCCTATGTTAAAATATTTGCATATTATCAAATAAAGATACAATATTACATTAAAAAATTTCATTTCTATTTATTGTCCTATTATTTGTAGTTATAAATGATATTCCTTATCATGATTCATCAAAACTTCAGATTTATTTAAAGAATGGACAGCATAATTATTTTTACAAGAGTAATTCTCATAAAATTCTTATATATTCAAGTATACATGATGAGAAAATATTTAATGGACAACCATACAAGTATAAGACCATAATCCTTTTAAACGTAATCATGTTTTCTGCTTTAGTAATCTTATTCCTTGGGCAATATTAGTGATAGCACAAAAAGTATCTATTTTGGTCATTGACATTACTTCATGGGGTAAAAAGCATTTTTTTATTTAACTCTTAAGGAAGGGGAATAATATCTTATATGAAAACATGTAATTGACCAAATATTGAAAATATGTTTATCAGTGATAGATGTTTATCATTTTTTTCTCTGATAAATAATGGAAGGTAATTTTTAACATTTTATATTGAAGCAATTAACTTGTCAGACCATTGCTTGAATTGAAATTATTGGTCAGCCAGTTGTCTAAGCTGCCTGACTGACAATTTCAATTCAAACACTACACTTGACCAAGATACAAACTTATTTTATTTTGTTGAGACCTATCTGGGATTTAAATAAGCAAACTTTGTTTTGTTTGCCTTTCAACCTCTCATTCCCTATACCTTTCTCTTTTTCCCCCTCCAATTTAAAACTCATGTACAAATACAACACAAATTTAACAATTTAACCTGTAACTGCCAGAATCCTCCCTCCCATACAAAGTGCTGTGATGCATGGCCAGCTCTATTGACAATTTAGTTTCTTGAATACTGACAGGTATAAATTATGCAGGAGCAAATAAAAAACAAACCTTCCTCATCAAACATAGCCTATTCTTTGGCCCAATCCAATAATAGTGAAAGACTATTTTTACAGCAGGGAGTTATTCTACGTAAGATAATGAAATAAATAATAGCATATTATGAAAGGGATGAGGTATTCCAATGAGTAGAGTATTGGGCTACAGACTGGAGGGCCTAGGTTCGATTTTGGATGATGTCTCTGAGCACCCTCAGCTTCACCCAAGCTTTGTGATTATGATCTAGATCTTTCTAGGAAACCATAGGTGACACAGGGAAAGGAATTGACTCCCTTACCCTGATGTGTGAATTTCACAAGCTGTTGGGCTTACTACTAAGTCAGCTCTATCCTTACCTATCAAACTAACCTTCGGATTGATAACTGTGGTGCTTTTTTATCTTTAAGTTTAGAGCCAAGCATAAATCTAGCGGTGGAAGCATGGCCTTGATCAACGGTCTCTCTGTAAAACTTCTAAAATCGCATGTGAAGTTATTCAGCCAGAAGGCCAAACTCTCCCTTCAACCCTCCTATTTCCTTCCCGCCGACCTCAACCTTGTGAGGCCGGGAACCCATTTCGTCCCATGGGCGGGCTGGGGAGTCGATCTCGAACCGGAGGTGCTGCTGCGTATCGGCCTCTCCATCGCGATTCGCCCACCCACCTCACAACAACCGTCGCCTCGCCGTCCGTTCCGATGGACCACTTTCTAAAATCCTGCTCCTCCCCAAGTCGTTAGCAGCGACTCGAATTATCTCCAGACCTTAAGAGTCCTTAGGATTTAGGTTGGTCAAAAATCCCTCCTCCACTATTCCTCAGTTCTCGGAAAATAAATCTTCAATTCCCTCCAAATAAGAGAGATAATGAAATAAATAATATCATATTTTAAAGCCCACTGGGTATAGCGTCCAGCTCCTGACCGGGTTCAATTCCAGGCGATTCCCCTAGATACACCGAGTCTCCCTGGAATAGTGCAAGGGGGTACAGGGGATAGCCTCCTTATCTCGACGTGTAAATTTCATACACTGCGGAGCTCCACTCTTAACTACCCGACCAACCTCTGGGTTAATTAGTGTGATCTTAAATGGCGTCAAGTTTTAGGGTATTTTTCCTTGCCGTATTCAAAAGGTCAAGTGCTGTTGGATAAAGGGCACGTACAACATCAAAATAACTAAGCAACTAGCGTATCTAAATATGGTGGGTAAAATAATAATAATAATAACAGGGAAGAAGAATATCACAATTTTCCACTAAATAAAGATTTATTCACGACTAGTTTCCATGCACTACATCATTGTCAAGTGAAGCTCTCACTGCATGGAGTCCAAATGTATATTAAATAGAGGAGGTGGGGAAAACAGGGTGTCTCCACGTGCTGGGAGGGGTTAGGCGAGCGGGAAAACCGAAGCTCTGGGGATGGGAGAAAAAAACAGGTATAAGTGAGGGTGGATGCTGAGGTTTTGTAGAGGAAGAGGGAAACACGAAGGAATACGAAGAGTTCAGTTTGTTTCGATGAACTGGTATTTTCCTCTGATCTGAATTCCTTATGGCGTCCATCGTTCCGTCTCCCCACGGTGTGTGGGGAAGGAGGATGGTTGAACTCTGAAATTTTGGGGGCTTTAAAGGAGCATGGTATTGTGACAAAATACCGTACATACAGTGTCACAGAAATACGTGCCGCATACTAAAATAAATCGTGAAATTTAACTCTGCAATTTAATTTCCGCTCTGTCTACATAAAGGTGGACTTTACCAAGTTAGGGCTTTCTGCAGTCCAGTTCAGGAGATCGGTAACTACAGTCACTTGGACTTATTCACACCCTTTAACCTTGAAAATTTCAAGTTATTTTCAAATAAGGCACCCATTTTGATGTTGAGAGCATACCAAAATCCCGAGGTAGTATTTATTTTATAAATGCACCTCTTATTTTCCGATTAAGTACTTTTTTGATCGATTTTAAACACATTTCTTTGGCGGGTTTTCGCACACGCAACAAACTGCTCTCCTACCAGGTTTGAGGTTATTTCTTACAAGCTTTGAGGTTAGGATTGAGGTTATTCCTTGTATTTACCGAATGGTGATCATGTGGATGGGCTAAGGATATGACTTCCGGGATTCACTAAGATTAAGAGCATATAAATCAGAGGCGGGATTTGAACACGAGGCCTTCAAGGATCGTGTTTGAAACCGATCGATATCATTACTATTAGATTATTCAAGAGCCAAGAGAAAGACATCTATGCGAGCTGTTCAAACAGGCCAAAGTTTCGAACCGTTGAATTTGATTGAAACCCGCGACTCATTGTTTAGCCAATAGGAATTATACCGATCGGTTTAAAAAATTACCTCCAAAACCTCCTCAAGTAACGCATTTGAATCCTGTCTCAGACTAAAATGTTGTAAAATTTTATGGCGTAAGTGGTGAAATGGAGAGGAAGAGCATTTCATTATTATTATTATTTAGGTAGTGTAACGTATTAGGTAGGCTTCGGATGGACACAAGACAGTAGAACGATATATTTCTTTGCCCCTCCTAATGAAAAACACCTGACACTACACTAATGCCTGTATTCAATTCCATATCTGGAACATTTTATAGATATACTTAAAATATTGTTGATGATTGAATTAGTGTAGAGGATCTTCTCAGGGCCATGAGTGCCAACTTATTACCTGTCAATCAATTTTTCTGAGGAGAAGTTTGTGCTTTTCACTTAATACTGTATTTAATGAGCACATGGCGGGCATAAACGTTTTAATGCCACCTTCAAACACGACGAACTCGTTGTACCTACATTGAACTTACTTGGTTTTATTTATCATCTTGGATGATGCGCTGTCAAAAAATGGAATTTTCGGAGGCGTGATAATCGTGAGATATGTTGAAAATCCTTATAATTAAGCTTATTTTGTTTGGACGATTTTTGCCAATGGCCCACCTCATCACCAGTTGCTTCCAATCATCTGGACGTTATCGACATTGATGAGTCATTTAAACCCGAACCGAAGTCAATCGATCAGTACTACCGTCGTTCGGTATGCATTCATATTTTTCTCGTTTTATTTTGCAGGTATCTCCACTGAAAACTCTGTTCACAATTCTTCAACGAGGGCAACTTATTAGGGTGGAACCTGGCAATTCCAATCCTCAAGCAAGAACAGCACTCACTCACAACTGCTCGAGTGAATTCACACGAATTCAAGTTATACTACATCTCTATAAACAGTTTTAAAATGTTGTAAAAGCAAGTATGTATTTAAGTAAGTACGACTTGGAATATTCAAATAATCGATACCCCTCTAAGAAGATCTACTTTAAAAATACAACTTCCAAGTACGAGTGTATTCTGTTATTTCCTCGATTAACAAGTTTTTACGAGACGATTAATTTCTCAAACTTTTACAGGAGTATAGTAAAAATGACTTATACCCCGTCAAATGCGTGAAATGGAAACACACAGAAAGGCGCAAATAGGGCAATTACACTAATTAATAAAAATCCTCCATTAAGAATTAGAATATATATATGAATCTATATACCCCAAAAGTATAACCGGTTCTACCTCAAGCGTTTAAAAAGATGATCCAACTGCTAGTGTGGATGATTGGATTACAAAAATACATCTCTGGGAATCAAGGTTACGCATACGCAGGCTATTACCGCGAGGTTATGTACGGTTGACATGTAATATTAAAAAAGACGGAAGGGCAGCGGGAAAGCCTCCTCATAAAGGTCATCGGAAATCGCTCTTGCTGAATTTTGCCGGAATCCTAAATTAAAAAGGAACCCGCAGCCATTGAACGCACAACCATTGGCCTCCATTCTTAAGTCCACTGGTTGATCAACGAATTTCGATGCCCGAGTTAATTATGGGCAGCAAGGAAAAGAATTACGTTATCAAAAGAGAATTTACAAAAGGAGGATATTTCGAACGTGTCTGGGAGAGGGACGCAAATAAAAGAATTTTATAAGCTGCTTTTAGTATATGGAGTACGGGATTTAAAAAATATCGGCAAATTTAGGAAAGAAACTGATGGTAGTATTGACGTTTTTGATTTGCGGGAGCGGAGAAAGACGTTAAAAGATAGGCTGGAGGGGTAAGGAAGATAGAAGAACTTTTACATCTATGGCAGGGGAAGACATGAAATTGCTTCGGGGGCATTCGAAGAGCACAGAAGATTACTTGGAAGGAGACATTATTGCGAGTAGCGGGAAGCTTTAAGGCTGTGATGGAAGGGTGATTGCAGGGTGAACGGGGAAGAGGGAGGACAAAAACAGTAATTTTAGACAGCTTTAGGGTCGGGGCAGATAAAATAAGAGGAGCATAAGAAGGTACCTAGGTGTTGGGGAAAACGTAGACACCTATATTTTTTCAGATATACGTGAGAGATCCACAAGTTGAAAAGTTTTTACGGCACGTGACCCGAAATATGTTAGCAGTTCTCACGGGCAACCCAAAAAAACCTCCGCAGAGAACCGTACCGGTAGTAAAAGCCCTCTGGATGTAGGGCTGATTCAAAATGCACCCTCTCATTCCGTCAACGGATGAGCAACATGAGTTTTCAACGAACCGCACCTTGGATGGGACGTTGAGTTCTGTGCGACGACTAAATTCGAATATCCCATTTACGTACGCAGGCCGCTCTGCCCTCATTTCGGCAGCACGAGAGGCGTGCAAATCAATTCCGCCGCCGACTGGATACCGAAATACGATGAGAAAATCAAAACGCGAGAGAGGAAGGAATCTTGAATCTTGATTTCTCACCCGATCGGACTCAAAATTATGTATATCCAGAGCTTAATGATTCGGAGTAAACGCTGAAAAAGAATAACAAACAGGCGTGACCTACTCGTGATAACCGGAAATGAGGATAATATAATCGAGCAAGGCGAGATGAATCAGGAGTGATTTTCCTCGCTCTCGGATGCAATTTGAGACAACTCGCATCTGCCACGTGAACGAGTTTTTCGCGGAAAACGAGGCCACAGCATCGAGGAAGAAAGGAGGACCCACGGGGAAATCTGTTATTTTCTCCGCGTTGGCGGCGACCGGCGAAGAATTCTCTCAGCGGTCAAGAGCTCCAATAGCGACCGGGACCGAGTGCGTGGGATGGAAACTTGGCGCAGGCCGGCGGGGTGGACGGCTCTCTCGACTGCCGCGGAGATCCCATTGGGCGATAGGAGACCCGGGTGGTCATTGCAGAAATTCCTATCCATGAGTCACACACGCACCCAAAATTTTGATTTTTGGGTAATGTCAACAGACGTACAAACTCCATTTTACCCATTTCTTCACTAATGGGCAACCGTTGCGTACTTTTTTCGCATCTGTCGCATTCAAACGCTGATTCGTAATTGCAGAAGTTATTTTTTACGGAAAGGCGACCGACAGCTGATGTTAATTACTTCATTGGGGATAGGTATTTTTCAGGGCATGGACACCCGGCGTTGACATCAGCCTCCTCAAAACGAAATGCGCCGGGGGGCCACACACCCATTTATGCGGCAAGTGATCTTCACTTAGTACTCCCGAGTAGGGATCAGTTCACCGCTGAAAAATTCAGACACCACCAGGATTCGAACCCGACTCCTAATTGTGTGAAACCAGTACACTATCCAGCACACCAACCCGATTCCCCACATTGATTCATACATAACTTTTCGTTTCTTAAGACTTCAAACATTGCCGATCTTGAGAGCACCTTCAACCACATCTACCCATTACTTTCTCAAACGCTTTACTCTTCTCTCGTATGATAACTCTCACCCACCCTTTCCGAAATGTCCATTAACTGCTCGAACGGGCAAGTAGAAACCGTCCCGATGAGTGAAGTCTCACCTTAAGCGTCCATTGCACATATGAAAATCTGGGAGAGAAAGAATTGGAGCTGAGCGTGTCCAGATTTGCCCGGAAATGGAACCCGGATCCTCCGGTCAGTAGTCCAACGCTCTACCCCTAGACTACCGTGACCTACACCACATTGATTACATAACAAATTAAATTATTGTAGGATTTATGTCAAATGATGGAGGAAATAAAAAATAATATATATTAATTTAGTCAATGCTAATACTAAACATTGATTTCAAATATTATTTTTTAAATATTACTGTGGTGTAGAATTACAATTTTTACATTTGTGGGCGATTTTATTTTCCAGTTTTGGTATTTACGAGCATTTTTACACCGCCAGATATATTCGCAAACGCGACGAATGTTCACTGAATCCAATTGCATACTTTTATACCGAAGTGAATTCATTGCTGCACTGCTGTTAGATATTTACATCAAAGAATGTTTCATTTTAACCAAGATGGAACAGTTGTATTCGCACCTTTATTACATTCTTGGGTGATTTCTTTGAGGCGACTCGCAATCTGCGTTGATACGAAAAGATATTGGCCCATCTGCACAGGGTCTCTCATTCGGACGACTTCGGAAGAGTATAAAAATCAGCTGAATCGGGGGTAAACTTTATTTTTCATCACGCCATTTTGTGTTCCTTATTATCACTATACTACTTTTGCACCAAGGCCATTTCCTTTACGCGAAATAAATATACTTATATATTTATGTTCCGGCGGAAGCACTCTCGCGAACGAAGCGACAGAGAATGCCATGCCCATGAACATACCATAAGAAACGCACCACTTTTATTTCCAGCCATGTCACTCTTACAAAGAAATTTAGACGACACCACGATATATTTTTTAACGGAGTCATCCGCTGAGCATCGATATGTAGGGATTACCCAGGGTGAAAATCATTTACCCTGACAGGCTCTCGAACCCCGATGCCCTCGATTTCCGATTGGCTATAGATCTAGGTCGGAAATCGAGGAGATCCGGGTTCGACTCTCGATTAAGTAGAATGATTCTACACTGTGAAATTTCTGCATTTCGCTGTCCCTCTCAATTAACATGATCGTTTATCATGCTTTCCTCTAGCATAGAATGAAAAGAAGTGCTGTTGGGTCACCGAAAGTTTACAAAAGATACACGAATCCAAGGCATCGTTGGAATACTGTTTGAAAACTAATATTCATATAGCAGATGTCAAGGCACGGAATCTATTTTTTTCCAGCATAGGTTAATGACATCATAACATAGCTATTGGATTAGAAGTACCATACTTTCCTTCTTCTTCGAGTCACAGGGAATAGATAACCGAGGATGTCGCTTTGGAAATAAATAGCTTCCAATGCAATTTTGAATTTAGCATGAAATGTAAGTGAAAATCTGTTCAGACGGTTAACCGTTATTTACATAAATAATATTTCCTCATAATTATTTCATATGTATATATTGGGAGGTGCAGATGTGACAAACATAACACATAGAACACATGAAAAAAGAAAACTCGCTCGAGAAATGTAATTTTCAATATTGCGACCACATTCTTCAGCAGAACGAAAGATATGATTGAAGGAGGTGGTAGAGTTTAGAAGAACCATTTCCACAGTGCAGAGGCCGCAGGAAAGAGGGGTTGTGCGGGGAGGCGATGAAGCGCACCACTTGGTTTTCATCACAGGGACGGCAGACGCAGTCGGTGCGGAACCGCTCCGACTGTTAACTCGAGACTGGTCACGCGCCGGGACGTGACACTTGCGATCGAAATCACTCGCGGAGTCCGAGCACACCGACCGCGAGAATTCCTAACAGCTTCGCTAAATTGCTCGACTAGTTTTAGCAGAGCGAAGTGGTGGCACGTATGGGTATCCGTGCAAATACAAGCACACGACGAAGAGAATCGCCCGTGTGAGCGAGATGAAGAACCGGGCAACTTCCACGAGTACGTCGACGTGTACGTTTTTACATAGGCTTAAAGTATGGTTCCTTCATAAATCCCAGCAACGAAGGCCTCCTAAATTATTCAGGGTAACTTAGCTCTCTGTCGATGAATAATCTGTATTAACGCTATTTTGTCTACAACCAGAATACCCTTTAAATTAGAAAAAATAAGTGGATCGTCCTAAGCATGAATAATTTACATTATTTTACAGGTAGATACTTTAACGATTAAGTTAGGTTTAGGATGAGTGTTGCATTACCAATTGTACAAAAATACCTTTCTCCGCTATCCTAACAAAAACAAAACCAGAAATCGGGTTCTACAGTAAGTCCCTCTTCAATTCTGCATACTTCCTCCTCCCTTCATTCCGTCCAACATGCAGATCTTATTCCTAACACTTCCTTTCTTGCTCAATATTCTCCCTTCTATCACAGACTTAAGCATCCCATTCCCAATCAAGACGTTCTGAATCCATCTTCCCCGCCTACTTTGGATTTCTTCCAACATTCCTTTCCTCACTTCCACCATGCGTAGCACATTTTCATCGGTTTCCCTTTCTATTTCACTTTTTCCATCCTTCAGCACATTTCAAAAGTCTCCATCCAATGTATGCCTATCATCCTGCTTCAATGGCCATGTAAGAGTAGATTACAAACCCACGCTCCATTTAAATGTTTTGACGAGCCGTTTTTTCAAACTCTTTACTCAATATAATTACAGAATGTTATGTTTCGTAGACAAACATATACTGAATACCTCTAACAGTATATGCAGTTGGTGATTTCCCGGAAACAGATTTCCTCTGGAGTACCTATTTAGCACTTTCCAAATTAAGTATTGCAGATCTATTTTGTAAAGACGCTTTATTTAGCGGGATAAATTTCAATCTATTAATTCGGATAGTTCCCGAATAATTGAATAATAATAAGAATTTGATAATTTGGATGCAAGCAGGGGATGGTGAAGACTGTGATGGAAGGGTAAACGGGAAAGAGGTAGGTAAATGCTTTGGCCATTTGGCTCTAAGAGCCGAACAAGTTTGAATAACCTGAAAACGAAAGGCTTGCAGCAGATGTTGCTCTTTCGTCCGTTTCGATTCCAAGCTCTCGTGTCTGCAGAGCGAATCAAAAGGTAAACACGGCTTCGCACTACACATCGTGACCTCTAAAACTGAGAAACTCGCCGCAACTTTCACTCCACCTACGCATAATCAATCAGAAGTTCACGGTCAAGTGCATCACCTCTGGCGGAAAACGCATTTACCATTTATGTATGCTGCTATCGAGGCTCTGACCTATTCCAGGACTGGACAGTAATTGCCGCGAAACACAAGATCACGTCTTAATTTATTTTCTGAGAGAATCGAAGTGATTTGTGCAGTTTTAAGGTCACTAATGGTCTCCTCATTCATGTACAAGCCAAGCTAAACCAGTTTTAAGCTCCCATAACTGAAAATCACCCTTAGAATCCAAACGGATTAGTAATTCATGTAAATCGAACCACCGCGAACTTTCTGTCTGGAATGAAATTTTCAATTGAAAAACTGGTTTTGTTCGGGAATGATAAATAGTGACCAAAGTTCCAACTTGGGACATGTGATGGATTAATTGCAGCTTGTCCCTTCTTGGAAAAGGCATACATCTGCACGTAATCGTATCCCGTCTGAATGGATTTCTCTCTCCGTCAGCACAGATTCAAGGAAAAATACTAATTACCAATGACGAATTGAACAAAATAACGAATACTAATTCAGTGGCGACATTACATGAATAAACAAAGATAATCGACTAATAGGAGAAAGTAACTTTGAGAGGCTATATAAATGGAAGGGGTTCTTCGAATTGTATCAGCCAATGGGTACGTGCATTTAAATTCCAAAAATACAAAACTCCCGCAACATTACGTATCTAACTGATTATCAATGGCCCCCAAATAATGTCATCATTTTTTCGGGAAAAAAATAATTTTTTAAAGCACTATGCTGGGATATTCCGATAATGCAAGTTTAACCATAAGTACGTGGCATTTTTTTGGCGTCTGATTGATTACTGCCGTAAAAACCTGCTTGATAAAACTGGTGAAAATTCGCTGCAAAAGCACCGGGCATCCCTTTTTAAATAACTTCAACTTTCTTATTATAATCGCCCCAACCCAAGGGAGTCTGTGAATCCAGTCATCTGATCCGCTATGAGTAATATTGCAATGGACCGCCCGAGGACCAACAGCCTATTCTCGGAATGGCTAATTCATTTAAGCCAGCCAGACGTAATTTACGTCTGATGAGAGGAACTCTGGGTCGACCATCCGCCGTTTTCCATAGTTACCTTGATTTTAAACCAGCGGTGTTATTCCACCTCTGAAATCAAGTTTTTTGGCACTCTTGTATGAGTAAAATAGTGAATGCCATGTTTCTTCTCGTAATCTATTCAAATACAAATGGAATTCCATATTTACATGATATCCTGCGCCAGAAATTGGTTCTCTAAATCACGTCCGGAGCTTTTTTATTCAATTTCCAACAGCCGCATAATAATTAACGGCAAACATTTCATAATTTTATTTACTTTTCATAATCAGGTGAGGTACAGTTTGTGCCGTTTTTCGAATCATTGGAGAAGACCTCTCTATTTATACTCTCGATATTATCGGAATTTGGACAGTGGAGTACAGAAATTCGTCATCAAATCATTAATAAAATCTCTTAATTTAATGCACTTTATGCTAACGGATCCTTAGTGTTGGCCGGTGTAATTTCAATAATATGTATACAATTAAAATTAATAGAAACTTCATAATCTTTCTTCAGGTTCGTATATAAGAAGATTGGTGATTTACTCTTTACGAATTGCCTATAATATCGATTTTTTAATCAGCCGACAAGTTAGTGGATTAGTCGGAAATTAAACGGGACGAACCGATCGTCACGAGTGAATTTCGTTGGGAACCTACTTGCCGACTTAACCAGGCCACGAGTTAGATTCCCACCCACCCCTTGAATTAACGCTTTTGGGCATTGTAGAGCAGTGGATCCGAACTGTTACCTCGGTGACTCGACTGAGGCCCTCAAGGCACTTGAAATCTAATTACTTCTCTCACTTATCGGTCGGTAATAGAGTGGAACGAAAAAAGCGTCCTCGTCGTGGCGGAAGTACGGGCAATGCGATGGATGGCTGCTAGAAACTCCGATATTAAAGTTTCACGAAATTTCGCCCCGTACGACATGAACATTGAACGTAACCTCGTGCTCCCGTTCCACGGAATTGGCCCAGATATTCGACTGCCATTGCGTGTTAATATTTATCCCGAAGCATTCGTCCGATGGGAATGAAAACGTCGTTCCTTTAACTGAATAAAAACATAAAGAATTGTCTGACGATATTGGGGAAAGGTTCCACAATACATGAAAAGATCATTTAGCAATTTTCTTGCCATTTTTTGACTGCTGATCTTGTTTTAAAGAGAAGATGAAAGGGGAATGCACTATTCAGAAAATAATTCAAGAATGCAGAAAATATTCGAGGGCTTTCCTGAAAGTAACCTCCATTATGCTATAAAAATACCCTGAAATATATACAGAAAATTTATTATTTCGATCTAAAAACTACATTTCTCTACTATTTTATACATACTCGCCAAATAGATTAAAAAATGTGTCATATCTCTGAACTAGTTTTCAAATTCCTTCGGCATAAAATTCTGCCGCCTGAGATGGCTGCCAGCCTATAATGGCATCTTGAAGTTCATCGGCGAGACGAGCACAAAACATGTAATAGCCTAACTTTTCAGTCGTCTTTCCTTGCAACAGAGTCGTAGAAATCTGTGGAAAACTTTCTGTAGATTTCAGACATCGTAAAACGCTGGTTTTTTTCTCGAACGTCATTGCCAATTTTTCGGTGCAGTTAATTGTTCACCACAGACGGGCGGCCACTTCTGCCATTATCAGGGACATTTTTGTTCACTCTTAAACGAACGACAACACTGAAGCACAACTCTTTTCACTGATCACATTTGGTCCCAACAGAGAAAATATTTCGTGATGAATGTCAGCAGCTTAGAGGTTTTTTATCAGTAAAATCGTTTATCACTGAACGAAACTCACAGTTGGCGGGGATTCCAATTGTATTGTTCATTTTGACTAGCTATGGTAAACAAACGACCTTTCAGCCACTGCGGATAGAGGCGTACTGACCTAATGTGCGCGTCAATACAGCGACCATTCGGCTTCCTCCATTCATTCTCAAGCTACCCGAAACTTTCTGGACAGCCCTCGTAATTTTACAGCTCTGTGAAAATGAAAGTTGTTACGGTATGTTGACTGTGGAACCCATGGCAGATTTATTCTTGGTATCCTACTTATTAAAGGTAGGTTTTGGACGGACACCGTGCAACTAAATACTACTATATATCATAAGAACTTCCTCTTGTTTGCCCTACATTATTTTCATCTTCATTTCTTCGCAACTTCCATCTGCCTTTACACTGTTTAAGGAGCCCACTCTCTTCCTCTTCCTGGCTTACCCAAAGTTCTCATATCACGACCGTCAACCTCCCTTCCTTAAAATATGCCCTTCAACTTTCTCTGCCTTTTTCGGCTTTCTTCCAGCCCCTTCCTCTCTTTGCCCACCCTACTTAAAACCTCAGCATACGAGTATATTTTCCTCGCTCTCATGCTCGAGAGTCGAAAAAATATGTGGGAATCACTAATTGGTCTGCTCAATTACGACTTCAAAAATGAACAATTATTCCAGAATTTAAAGTCTAATAATTCCGAAATTTTTTAATCGTCTACGATAAAACGACGCTGGAACTAAAACATGGGTTCGGGGAAAATATGTTAACTAGGAAACTTTAATGGCTTAGACTTTAAAGGTTATACTTTAAAGATTATGAAATATTTCTTTTCTTTTCGGTCGTTGCACTTCAAATGGTGTCTCCTCAAAAACTGTGACGCGCTCTACTGAAAGGTAAGTGAAAAATTAATTTTCAGGTTTTTAAAAATTCGCCTAATGTTCACGTAAATTGTCTCAGTCCCATAGTTGATGAAATATCACCCATGCATCGTGAACTCGCGGGAGTAGTAGCGGCAGGACACAATGGCGTTCATGTGATGCAAGGTTTCCGGTGTGCTTATGTCGTTCGATTCGACACTTTCAAAATTATAATCCATAGTAGCGTGACGCGGTACGGCAAAATTTTGTTTGCTCACTTGTTGAAGGGTAAAGGTTCTTCGCGTCGGGAACAATTCTCCATCTCCCTCGCATAAATTATTTTTCTCGGATAACAATGAAAAATCACAGCAGGCCATTGAATGGGGAGTCCCAGGAAGGATCCAAGGGAGTCCAATCCACGGTAAGGCAATCGATAGTACGCCTAAGATATTAGTTCATTCACGAAGGGAAGGAGCCCGTTGCAGAAGTTCAAAGGAAACAGTTTCCCATTGCACTGAGACACGCGACGCGGAGGGAGTTATAAATCTTAAATCATTCAGTATTCAGAGGAGAAATTATATATGTAATCAATTTTTTATAATTGTCAATTTTTTACATCGCACTTGACTTGCCTTGTTTCAGATTCATGTAACTGACACAGCAGCACTTGCTGCACGTCTAATCAAACGTTGCTGATTTCCTAAATTAAAGACATCACCACCATTGTTCATAATAAAACTGCATGATCACACTATTTATTTTCCCACTTACGGATCGCTTTTCATTCAAGCTGCGAAAAAAAATTGCATATGTTTCATGCCATGTGCATAATTGACAATCAGTACTTGCAGATATAAATCTGGTCGCTCGATTGATCGGAAAATAAAATAATTATGTTAGTGATAATTTGAAATTCAATTATTTTGGATTTACAATTGTATGTTCTTTTGAGGTATGATGTAAAATAGAGAGCATGGGAGAAAATAGAAAAATAAGCAGAATTATTCTGCTCGGAGACAAAACGGGAGAGGACTCACCTTTCATTGATTTATCAACGCAAACTCCAAGTATACCTGTACGCTCTCATTTCGTGATCTGGGAGCCTTTTCATACTTTATTAGAGAGTACCGCTGACATTTTAGACGAGACATCCCAACTCAACGATTTCCTCACGAACAACGCAGTTACCCTCATTCCCTCGAAACACATGTGGGGTACCTAGCCGTTAAAAAATACAAAAATAATTCCATCATCACCTGATAATGGTGATTCAAAAATCACCCATTAATCATTTGATTGGTTTGAAGCAACTGTCGCTCTATATGACTCAATATTTCTTCTCTGAAGTCTGTCACCATCTTACTGATGCGATATATTCTTCTGCGATTCCTCCTTTTCCCTTATCGGCTGTCTTGATTCCGTCACTCTGTCACAAAACGTGCTCGTTAAGGTCAGTCTAGATTATTTTCTGAGCTTTATGTAGGTTTATTTCTTCTCCCAATCTTATGGGAAAGTCTTTGTTCTTTTATTCGATCCTCATTGTTTTTATGTAGTGCCAAATTTCAAATTTTATCTTCCCTGGTCCCGCAGCGGAAACGAAAAAATAATCAGCAATTCCCTAGCCCTTCAAAATTAATAGTTAAAAAAAAAATTGAAACCACTAACGGTGACAGCGACTCATTTAGTCTCCCCTTCTGGAGCCTCCAAGAATTGAAGATTAATTCTGTGAGGCATCCCTCCCATCACGTCAATTTTTTGAAGGCGCTCAGATGTTACGATTTGGCCCTATTCCATCGGGGTAAATAAATAAACAAGCCCCCAGCACACCAAAATTGAATTTGGTCGAATATTACATTTTAAAAAATTGATTCAATATCAATACGGGAGTAGAATTTCAGCATTGCCTCCCTCGTAATACAGTTCATTCCCAAGGGAATGCATCAATAATCACCAGACTGTTCAGGTTACATCAATATTCGTGTGACATAAAATCTTCACAGAAAATCGAGGATTTCATTGCCCAATATATTTCTAGGCGCACTACGTAATACAATACTATATTCACCATAATTATCCTCACCGTATCTCGATTTACTACGGAGTACGTATTCTTTGGCAGCTGTGATAACACTACCACGATTAGATTTTTTTCAGCATTGGTATTCGGCACATCTAATTCACTCGATGCATGACACAGCAGCGTAATAAAGAGGCTGAATTTTGCAACTCCCAATTGAGTGATTATCCCTCCATTTTAATGGAGAAAAGGTGAACGAAGCTAGCTATTTTTACGTCAGCTTTCCTTACTTCAGAGAATTGTTTATAGGAACACACTTGAAAAAATGATGGAGGGTTCCGCTCTTTTGATATGGATCTTTATCAATGGTCCTCCCAAGTGAAGAAAATATCCGAATATCTCTTGTCTGTTCAACGAAATTCTCAGCGAGGCAATCGCAAAGGGAAAGACAAATTCACTTCGAAAAGAAAGACAACGTTTGCAACCAGAAATGAATTTTGAGATTGAGGGACATATATTAAGTTAATTATAGGTTTACGTTCCCAAAGTTTTCTTCAATTATGATGGCCATTCTGTTATTTTAGAGAAATACCAGAAGTACGAACAATAAAAACTTAGATCGGTCGGAGTAACTGGTAAATATTTGCATTTTTAGTTTTACCTAAACATCGATTTCATTGGAACTCGAGTTAGAGAGAATTATCGCCTTAATAACCTTTATGTTATTTTGGTCTCGTACTGATTTTAAATTTTCGTCTTCATTTATTTTTAACATAACCAACGTTTAACACGAGGGAAACAACAAATTATGTAAGACACAAATGCTATGTAAAGGTATATTGAAAAAATGCAAATGATAGGAATATTGAAAAATAAGTAAAAATAAGTAAGTAAGGAAGGAAGCATGGCTCATGTGAAAAAATGTTAGAAGTTTCTCCGCGTACTTTGAACATATTGTTGCAATAACACTGTTAAATTCAGTTATAAGTTCCCTTTTGGGCTTTATATTGGCAGCAGAGGCGTAGCCAGCCTGGGCATTTCGCATAGGCTCGAACCAAAATTGAATTTAGTGCGCGTCTCGCCAAGAAAATTCCATTACGTATATCCATAGCACCTTATGACGTTCAAAACCTATTGGGTATTCATCATATGTGCCAGATGTGAGTTCGTCAGTCATCCATCACAGTTCACATTGCATTATGGCGACATATAGCCCCCTGAATAATAACAGTTTAAACCCTGCCTCTCATAGACTAAACCACTGATTCAAAGTCCTTCTGCGGTATTTTAACTATATCTCCGATATTATATTTGCCAACGAAGTTAACAGTTTCGGACTATCGTCATTTTATTTGTTACTAAAATTTGTTTCTTAATTGTAAAACCTGTCGCTATATGTTGTCATGGCCGGACCCCAAGGAGATAATTTTGATCAATCACATTTCAGTTCAATCAAATCTTCTGTGTTTTAAAATGTATTACTGAAACGCATTCCATTTATCCTGCATTACAAATTCGTGTATGTAACCTGGAACTTGCTATATCCTCATATCTTCATGGACAAATGTTAAAAGCTAAAGCACAGGGCCGCATAAAGCTCCACGCTGACCTATCAAACAGAATCATTGGTCGAAGACTGCCTTTTTTTACATTCATTCGCCATACCATTCTGTAAAATATAATAAATGAGATTAGAGAAGTCTTGAGGAAAAAAAGGCGACATACTAAGATAGGCCGATTACAACCTCATGCCATATTTATTCTTGCCATTACTAGTTTCACAGTTTTGTGCTTTAAAATTTCAACGCATCGTTTTTAGGATAAAAACTCGCACTGAAGGAGAACGCGTCAGACGTGCGTGAGACTCCGATTCATAAATTATCACGTCGATGAAACTTGCCCATCACGTGCGGTCGACATAAGAAATTAAGTTGGGGAGTTTCATCTGAGGAGCTTCTTCACCCAACCAACCAATCCACTCCGAGAGGCAATCCCCATCACACAAATCAAACTACCGCGCACACACACACCCACGCACACACAAACTCACGACCCCTTATCGACCGTTAGGGCGTATCGCAGGGAAAAAATCCATCCGGTCAATGATGAGTTTTTGGTAGAGAAACAATTTACGACTGTAGGCGGTGGTCTCGGGTGCGGAGGGAGAAGAGCTGGGGGGAAGGGGAGTGCAGAGAAGAAAGGATAAGTGGGGTCAGGGGAGCAGGAAGAAGGGTGGGGGGATGCTGGAACTGGGAGGCTTAAGGCAAGTCCATGGATAGCCTTTGTTACGGCCGGGGAAGTAGAAAGGGAGAGGGAAAGGTAAGGGCCGCAATGAAATCCTTTCGACTGCCCCGCTCCACACAGAAGATATTGGTAGCGGATGGAAGGTAGGAGCCCATCCCATGAGCCAGTCGTGCTAGATTTTGCTTTGCCGGTCACGTTGCGCTATTACAGAAACTGTGGTGGTCAGAGTTGAGACTACAATGGAATTTCATTGGGGAAATATTTACCTTTCATGAACCCGCCTACGTTTCCACATCGCTGCCATTCTGTGGAGGTAGGGGGATTTAATATAGTTATCACTGAGCTTAGCACGAGTTCATGACACTGAAGATCTCTCCGTACATTTCTCCTGGTTCCTATTGTGGGCGGGATGAGGCCCGCGGGACGTGTGGGACCCTATGTGGATCCCAGGTGGGTGGGACACACGGCGCTTGACCTTCTCTTCGCTCGTGCAAATTCTGAATGTGTGTTTCGCAGAGTGTGGCCAAAGTAAGAATTCCCGATTCGATTTCTCGCGCGATTTCCGCTTTCTTAAATCGATTGTTCCGATTCGATATCTGTTCAATTCGCGCACCGATTCCGATCCAGGTTCGAATCGAAATGATTTGGGAGGAGCTGACCAATTTTGCAACCCTTTAGGGATATCGCAGATTTCCACATGCCTCCTCCCTCGGGCAAAGAGTCCTTCAGCGATTCGCATGGTCCCCTCCAACTACGTTAAAGAGTTGCGTTCCTACCTCCTTGAATAACCTATGTAGCTTTTTTTATCAACGCCAAATTCATTCCGCTAAAGCGATTGCAATCGATTGCCCCGCAAACGGTTCCGGTTTTTCACTGGAATTCAATCGCGAGGAATGAAACTTATCCATTTTATTGCATCTAGTCTCCCCTAAAGCTTACATCTCTCCACTGTAAAGTTATATATGACAGAGGAATAAATTCCTCGTAAGGATACATCCGATTTCGCATTCTCCAGGTCGTATGTACTCATAGAATTCATATACTCTTATCATCATCAATAAGATCACAAGTCTCCATTCAATAACGTTTCCAAACATTTTTCATTGATGCTGATGCTCCTCCTAACCTAAAGATAAAATTTCGCGTTTCCCCAGGGGACTTACCATACTGAAGTCAAGATCATAAAAATGAAGCAGGATCCGAATTAAAGAAATATTTCGCGTGATATTGAAATTAAATGTTTTAAATACTTAATTAGTCACAATAACGTGTAAAAAATTTACTAAAGCAGTTAGCAAATAATTGTGTAGTGTGTCGCGTGAGTTAAATTTTATTAAAACACGACTAAACGATTATTCTGTTATTTTTTTTATCACTATTCTTGCCTCGCAAGGGAGACATTAAGAAAGAATAGAAGAAAATCTGTGCTAAACTCATTCAAATTTAATCTCTTCCACAGCCTTCAGACTCTTGTTTTATCCATCCCATCCGGTGCATTCCGTCACTGTCCTAGCAATTCAATTCTCCATGCACACTTCATTTCACAAAACTATTCATCAGAAGAGTTCTACCAAATCTACCTTATCCTAATATCCTAATTAATTACGTATCAAACCAATCTTGATGGTGGGCGTGATAATTTAAGACTGCATGTGCTGTGGTTACAGATAACCAAAGAGCTACGCCAGCTTTCAGTCAAAATTGGAGCCTTTATAATTAAATCTACATCTAAAGAATACACCGCAAGGTGCCGTACGAGCGTGCGCAGGGGAATATTATGACAGGAGGCTTTTATGAATAAATATTCATTTAGACAAATATATTTTTGCACATAAACACGTACATACCATTTTACATTATGCAATAATGGGTGTGTCCAAGAAACGCTTAATATTTTCCTTTTTGAACTACGAAATTAGGGGCGGTTACGTCTGATTTTATTCATCCGCACAATACCCCGGCAACCCATCGCAAGGGTGTGTTTGGCGGAGGGTGTTACGACACCAGCTATTTATGCTTAAATATTCACTTATACTATGCGAGTATAAATCTATATTTCAAATACGTTAGCACATGTATGCATAAATTGTTCAGTTACAGAATTATAAAAATTTATTCTGATTTACCTTGTCGCAAAATCATACATTTTCACCGCAAAGCCCGTTCAGCGCGCAAAAGATTCCCCAGCCCGATATAATTCGTTCCGAAATCAACTTTCCCGGTCGGATCTCTTTTTCCGGCGCCCACCTGGTACATCGTTCAAGGGAATCGCCTCAACATTTCAAGACGGGGTGGAAAGATCCGATGCACAGAGAGAGAGGGAGAGAAAGGAGAAACTTTCCCGCACGGTTCGTTGGGCGTTAACCAATGCATTCCGGCCGCCTGGAACTGCGATCGTTAAACCCGTGAAGCGTTAGCTAGCCAGGCAACCTAAAATCACTAAATTCATTCGAACCAAAAGCAAGATACACGCGGAGGGGTTTCAAGGAGACACGTTATATCCATACACAACTCCGATACCGAGATATTTATTTTCCAATATCGATCGCAATGCAAAAGATACGAGCGCATATCGGCGGGCGCCCTCGATATGTTCTTTTTTCATAATTTTCCTTAAAAAGTAATTACCCTGAGTTAAATTATATTATTTATCCATTTAGAATCATTACGGCATAACTTCCAGGCACAGGTAAAATATAATGCAAATATTTACGACTCGACATTGTCGGATATCCAAGATGACGCTCGTTTCGTCGACATTTCGTTGCCACGCCGATGTAGTACATTTATAACGACTCTGGAAGGAATTATCGAAGAATCGGCATTATCTGGTATTCTATTGTATTTATCCTACATGGTACCCTACAAGCCACCGCTAGGGTGTGTGGCAGGGGTGATTAAACACCAGGCATGCAGCCTCAAAAATGAAGATCATGATAACTACAGGCACATGCAATACGGTATCAAAGTGAGATACACTTCTCTACGTATTCAAGATGAGCTGTAGGTAAGGGCAATATTTTTACATAAGGGTATATTTCTTTACTTTTTAATGCTTTAATATATAGAAGGGTATATTTTACGCGAGGCGCCCGGTAATGCGGCGACGATGCAAACTGATTAGGACAATAGTTTTACTGCGAAAAACAACTTATTAAAAAATCATTTAAGTCTAGCACGTAAGTAATTGAAGAAAATCACCTTAAATAACGATTCTTTCAATCATGGGCAACTTAAAAAATGATTGGGACAGGAGTACCTTAAGTATCATCAGTGACAAGGCAAACAGCATACTTAAACAGAAGTACCCATCGAATGAAAAGTCCGATACTTAAAATCCCTTGGTGCCTAACACACACACACACACGGCAAATCGGTCGGGGTTAAATTGGTCAAAGTTAAAGTTTAATCCGGTCGATTGGTTTTAATGAGATTGGATTTGGAAGGCACAAAGGAGATCAGCCGAAGTGGAATGGAACACATTTTGTCACCACGGAATTTGGTGCAGAGTTTGTACAGAAGTTCGAGGTCGAACACGGATAAGATTTGGCGATTGCGCAGTCGTCCACGGCGGAGAAAGAGATACAATCGCTTGGAAAGGGATCCATGATTCTATCCCACGTAAACATTTAAACTTTCCCGCGTCCGATTTCTGCTCTCCGAGCAACTGGCCCACAAGGTAATTCTTTCCGTAGCGAGAATTTTTTTCGGAGAAACTATACATGTCCCGATTATGTATACAACAAATTAACGGTGAAACGCAGGCTTAAATGGAATATAAACAACACGATAATAATAAAAACTCAGTGTTATCATATTCTGAGTCACTCATATAAATGCGAGATATTTCTTTTAGTAGTTCTTGCTCATTCTTAATCACTACTGCACGTAGCCTACCAAAGTACGTTGATTTTTGACGGGCCCTGACAAATATTCCCGACGTCGGGAAATTCACATTTTCACGTAGCATACACCACATGTAGCCAACAATATTTAAACACAAATGTCCTTTTTCCGTCCACTCTTCTTTCCGTACATTCTAATCTCTTTTCTGCCGTCCTAAATTTGTACATATTCGCACCCACTACTTGTTACTCACGGCCTTAATCATCCCTACATCACCTCACTCGTACATTTGTCCTGCCTTCATTGAATTACTCCTACCTTCCTCTTCCAAACTTAATACTTCTTCCTGTGCCCACTTCTTCCTAGTAGCCACGAGTTTAGGTGGGACACGTACGTATGGGATGATAATTTATGTAAACTAAAAAAAAATTATGAGGTTTTCGAGAAAGAAGGCTAATTTGAACATTAAAATAGGACAAAAAATAGATCAGATGGAACAGTTTACGATACCTTACTCGTAAGTGCTCTGGAACAAAATGGTCTAAGTGGTAGGGATACCAGAAAAAGATTTGCGTTAGGCAAAGAAGGTTTCCCAAGGACGAGGGAATTGATGACAGGATCATAAGAAAGACCCATTAAAATTTTATATCGAGCGTGTTTTTGAACGGCGAGGTAACATGGTCGTCGAGGCAAGATGATTGTCGCAGGCGAAGGCTTTTGAGATGAGGGTGTGAGAAGGATGAAAACGGTGGAATGGATGGAAGGAAAAATAAACAAACAAGTACAAGGCATTGTGGGAACGGAGAGAGGATATCTATAAGAAGAAATCCAAAGGAGGCATGACAGGTATCCATCTTTCCCAAAGGAGGCATGAAAGGTATCTACCTTTCCCAAAGGAAAGGTATCCACCATCCGCAAAGCGAGGTTGTCGGAGTCAAAGGATAGGTTTGTCGGACGGAATGAAGGATGGCTGACAGTGTGCTGAAATTTAAGAACAGTCACATATCGTTTGGCGTGTCAGGGTGGTTTTTATTAGGTGTATAGGATCCTCATGAAGTTGAGTTGATCACCGAATTAGAACGCGTACTGGAGTAGGATTTGTAAAACGTTGTTATGATAAATTGAGTATCATATCAAAATTATTAGATGAACTAGGCTAGGAATCACTTACTGAGCTAACGTTAAATTACAGGTTAAATCTCTTTCATAAATTGGAAGGACATCTATTTAGCGATGATGCTTGAGAGTAAATGCCCCATCGTGCTACGCTAGGAGAGACCATGTAAATAAAATTAAAGGGATTAAATGTAGAACAGAAAATTTAAGATGTCATTTTACCCACGAACGACAATCATCAGAATAACGGTATCCGGCCGCTAAGGGTAACAAGTATTTCATGCCATAAATAGCCTATTTTATCATCCCTACCACACACCCTGGCGGTGGCTTGCAAGGTACTATGTACGCATGTATTTCTGGCTGCATGAGATCTTAAATTCATAGTTCAACCGTCCGCCCTTACTACGGCTAACATTTTGCGAAATAGGCCTTTAATAATTCCACTTTTTCATCACAATTTCCCTTTTATACTTTCTTCTTTATCATAACTTTATTTTTGGAGATTAACATCCTGATGGTTATCACAGGTTCCGGAGAGCATTGCCGGTATGGGAGAGATTCTCTAACTTGTCAAAAGGAGAAAACGCGTTCTAATTTGTTTCATTTCTAACAGTCTCAGCGGGAGATCACGAACTTTATTTGTCCGCAAAGTTCCTTTTTAACGGTAAAGATTAATACGTTCGCGATAAAATTCTGTATCCCTTTAACATATGGTGACTCACGAAATGGTCAGTTAAAAGGAGTTGCTATTTCGAATCGACTAACTCAGGGGTTAGGTGGAAGAAGGGACAATCTAGTCTCAAGCTCGCCCCAATTGAGACATTTTATTAGTTTTACTATCATTATTCACGTGGGCTATATTAAATTGTCCAAGCTCCCAATGAATATTTCACCCTATCAGCGGTTCAGCTTGCTGTGGGTATGAACTGTCCAGAAATAACAATACGTAGTTTCCCGGATGCATGTGTATCGAGCAGAAATTAAAACTTAAGACGTAGTGAAAAGTTTCTGCTCTGTTCTATTCATTGCCAAAATTACCTAGTTTTCACATTTTTGCCATTAGTTTATCCTATGAAAAATTTTATATTCATAAGTTCAAGAATTCAGCAGATGCTATGTTTGATTAATAAAAATTCTCTAACAGGAAACGATTATGATATGCATTTCGTAAATCACACGGTTTTTTGCTCAAAATTGTTCACCGACCTTTTATTGCCATTTATTGATTCCTTTGTATTCGCTGAACAGTGTGTTAGATATTAGTGGAGGAAGAAATGTAACAGGTTACGGTGTGGACAGCATTGGGCACTTGTCTTCTTCTTTTCTCATGGTAGGGGTAATTTTCATCAGAATTTTGGCATCTAATGCTCTAATGCGATTAAATTTTGTTTATAACGATGATTAATTAATTAACTTTAATAAATCAACAAGTTCTTTAATTTTTAAATCAATAGCTCGTTAGCCTTTTAAATAATTAATCATTAATTAATTATTAAACATATTAATGTATTTACGTAATGATGAATGTAGAATGACCACTGCCTCATGGTAAGAATCTCACCTACCTCCACCGATTTTTACAAATAAATCTACTGTTACCGCCGCATGACGGTGACAGTTTGAGTTTCCTTGAAATAATCAGTGTTTTATTTTATTTTTACCCGAGATCTGATACGTTTCCTTGCACCACCTTTTCCACCTCCACGATTTTTAAAATGAGGAATAGTTAAACCTTTAATTATTCCAATTTTAAAAAGACCTTGGGCATTTTATTTTATTTCTCCCGATAGGAATCAGACTTTAAAAATAAAATTTCCCGACCTGAATCAAATTTTCCAGGAGTTTTCTGAACTTCACCCGTAGTTTTCAAATATATAGAGGTCCCTTATTGCCAGAATATTTCGTCGCTATGGGTAATTTATTTAAATTGCCCAAATTTATGTTCTGATGATAAGCTACTACTTTAGAAATCAAATTTCGGTTCTGGTAACATTTTATTTCGAGAGAAGTGTCTCATGCAAGGAGAAAGAGTCTTTTGTGCGTAAACGTTAAAAGACTGAATGGTCGTAGCTTCGGATTCGAAGGAATATATGTCAAGTCGAAGAACACTGCTAGACCCAACTAAGGAGTTAGAGCGAACAGGGGTTTGGCAGACGTGTTCGACGCAGAGAAAAAATCATAAACCTATCAGCGAATAGCGATCCATTTGCATAATCTACAACTTTTTATCTACCAATCCAACCACCGTTGTCAGTCCAAAGGCTGGTTTTATAGGTGACGGTAGTGCTCACCTAGTACAACTAAGCCCTAATACGGCGTGTGAAATTCACACATCAGGGTACGGAGGCCAATGCCTTCCCCTGCGCTGCCTGTGGTTTCCAAGATTCGGTACCGGATAAATTGCACAGATAGGGTGGAGCTGAGGGTCCCCACAAGTGGCACCGGAATTGAACCCGGGCCAGTAGCCCAGCGCTCTACCCATCGGGCTGCGCCCCCCACAAATGGTCAGATGATATGTTCAATTTTTTAGCGAAGATGATTTTTAATATATCCCCTCGCTGTATCTCCGTTCTACATTGAAGTTAACTAGCGAGATCAGACTGCATCATCTTGATACAGCGGGACGTCCCCTTCCGCGTTTGGTCACTTGAACCAATCTTATTTTTTATCAAGTTTATTTTCCTTGTGCCAATTAATTAATTCTATGTAAACACCCACGATGCTCGTAATCCCGACGGAAGAGCATCCCCAACATTCATGACACGCGCATGTAAGGCTAAGAGATTCGATTGACAACAGACAACAGGGTCACGAACCTTGCGAAAATAATTAAGGCGGGCCCATGGATGAGCGTAAACTTACGCGTGAGGCGCAAGCCAGGCGAGCACGGGGGTACGCATTGAGCGTCGGTCCACACCCCTTTTCACTCTTGGGGCGGATCCGGGCATTCAGGGGAGGGGGTAAAGAGGGGGTTGGCGCCACTCCCTACCTCCGCCACGCCCACTCGCGTTCCCATCCCTTGATTAATCCGCGGATAAACATCTCCCGGCGAAATCCCTGACATGCTGCAGATGGCTCCCACGCGCTCAATTGCAGTGCTGCCGATTCAAGGGGAGCGACACTTTCCGGAGAGCTTCCGAACGGAAAGGAATAATGATTAACACCACGGTAATCAACCCGAAATTTGGTTTTGACACGTGAGGGTAGAGCTCACGTATTATTAAGCCACGTGCGGCGGGTGAAATTAATATACTCAGGAGAGCGGGGGATCCTTATTTTAACCGCTCGGGTGAAGCTGAGGGTGTGTAAAGACATGACTCGATCCCGAGCCCTCCGATCAAAACCTGGACACCTCTACCACTATGTTCCTTGGCCTTCTATCGATCAGCATATATCTTAATTTATTAACATAAGAAGTCATTATATGTGTTGGTATAGCTCTAAGCAGGCTGGTAGTAGATATGGTAATAAGAAGAGAGGGTTGTCGGGAGAAATCCGAAGGAGGTACGAAAAGAGGATGGTAGGCATTTTGATTGGCAATGAAACGTTCAAGTCCGTACTAATTGGGGAGAATGTTGGCCAGGCGAGGGACGACGACGAAATGGAGGCAGGATGTCTGCGGAATTGAAGAAGGGTTCAATGTAATGTGGGGTGTCAGGTTGTCTTCTTAGTTGAGGCTTAGAAAAGCAGCGGCCGTTAGTCTGTGTGCCCATACAAACCCTACTTAAAACAGTAGAGTTACATTTATTATAATCATAGGTAGTATTAGTGGTGGTTATTTTAAGGGCGGCGACCAAATGCCGAAGCCATTTTCGGAATCATAGAGATAGGCGGGTAATTTGGCGGAGGAATTAGCCTACACTTCACGGTAGGCGGACGTCGTATTCCATTTGAAGTGCTATCCACATAGCAACCCAAGTAGGGATCATAATACCACTTCAAATCCCTGCTACCTCTGGGATTTTTTACCCGAGCCCTCGGGGTGGGAGGTCAGCACATTATCCACCAGATTATTCCGATCTCTTTCAGAAAATAAGTTCACTATAGTCGCCTCAATTATTCTTTCTAATATTAAACCCGCAAGAATCGGGACCAGTTTCTTAAAGTTACAGTATAATTAACAATTCCAAAATATTATTTTAATGTTTAATGAAAACACTAATCTAACAGTTTAATGAAAAATAAGTGTGGGGAGAAACTATGCAATCGGAACTCTCTAAACAAGCAGAGTGGAAGGTTTAGCAAACTTGTTCACTTAAGAAACAGGCCTCCTCTGATCGGCTTTCAGTATTGAATCCCCCTTTATTACCCTAAGGATTCAGATGCTACCCGGAATCAAGTAACGCGGCAGGTCAGGCTTTAGAAGTTGAAATTTGATTTGAGATTATTCATCAAAAGTAGCTCTAACGTCAGAACCTTTCACTTAATTGTGCCAAGGCCAAATCTTCAATTAACGTAGCTCTAAATAAATAATAACACGAAAAATATTAAATTAATATTTTCCATAATAAATTTTTCAGCCTATTTAAAAATAACAGCAGAAAACAACTAAATTTTTAGTTAATTATTAATGACAATAAGCTAAAAGAAACTGCCCATCAATATATGTAATAATGACAACTTTCGCAACTCTCGGGCAACTTTGACAAAATACCATTAAAATGAACAAATTTGTATTAGTATTTTATGAAGTATACTGCCATAGAGAACGTTTTGCGAGACTTTAAAAAGCAATAATACTTCGCGAAGAGATGTTCCGAACCACTTTCGGAACATAAAAACATATTTGTCCTACACCATTTTCCTGTCTAGTTTATTTAACATAAATATTCATGCATCCACACCTCAACTCGTAGGCATTCACCACGTCCATTTCAACTAATTCTTTTCCTTCCGCTTCCTCGAATAACCAACAGTCTTCCTTCTAATGGTCCTCGCTACCTCTTCCCTTTCCCGTTTTGTGGCCACTAAATTTCTCCCTTAAATCTCATCCCCACTCACCTACCCTAAAACGTCTTCGTTTGCCTTACTCTCTGCACAGATATTTGTCTCCGCATCAACACAATGGCCCCAGGCGGACCATTTCCAAACGCTCGTAAAAAGGCAAATAAAAAATATAATAAAGGAGAGTAAACGAACTTCTACACAGAGTATTTGTTTGCACGACGCATTTCACTATATTATATATATTATATATATATATATATATATATATATATATATATATATATATATATATATATATATATATATATATATGTATATATATATGTATATATATATATATATATACATATATACATATATATATATATACATATATACATATATATATACATATATATTTACCCAGCGATTTTAGATGGCGCATGAAGTCAGGTTTTGCGTTACTTGGGAAATCGCGGCATTCGGAGTACGCCGGTATAGATGAATCTTCTCGAATCACGAAAAAACCACGACGATAACTTTACCACGCTTTAAAGATCCTCGATCTCTCTCCCTCGACTTGGCAACGTACACCACTCGTGATGAGTCGGAACTAGGCGTTCCACATGTCACGTAGTGGAGACATTCACGTCAATAATAGGGCGGAGATCTAGGAAGGGACAAGCTGGGAACCTGCTCCACTGGTTCCTGCACGTCGGAAAAAACGTGGATAGGCAAGCGACGACATGCAAACAATCAATAGAACGCACGACAGAAACAGGATCCGCGCAGTTTTAAAAGGAAACTTGAATCGCGCGGGGACTTCCCGCGGCGGGGTAGGGAAGCGGACAGACGTCACTCGCATCCACGGCGGAAATAATTCTTCCACTCGAACGGAAAAGCGCCTCCGTAAGAACGAGGCAGAGAGAGAGACAGAGAAGAGGACCGCGTCGTTCGAACGAAATACCCCCGCGTAGGGCACGCGTCGCTTTGTTGGGGAGCGGAGTTTGCAACTGACTCCACCGCGGAATGTATATTTTCGTGTGGTATCATCCCACGGCGTCGCGAGGAAACTGGGTCAAGTGCCCCTTCAGGAACACGCGAGCCAGGCAAATCTTAATGGCGAGCCGGATCGCGACCATATGGAAGAGGAGGAGTGATCCAAGCGCGAGTTGAGTACTTGCAGCGAACGAGACAGTGTCGCAAGTCCCCAAAGAGACCATCAATGGTGACTCAAAAAATATTGCATTCTTATAATTCTGAAACAGGTCAAATGAAAATGCCTCTTCAATATAAAGTAAACGTATGAATGCAAGACTGAACAAATGTTTTCTTTAGCATTTAGAAAGGAAACATTTGTTGCCCTTTTCACGACGCAGGTGGTCAAACCAATCACCGAACTCTAGTAAACTCTCCTGGGAAGCGACAGAAGGGTCATCTAATGAATATCTGTAATTAATGTATTTGATATTTCATTCAACAGAGAAGTTTGAGCTAAAGTTCACGTATATAGTATACTCGAGCGGTATTTTGGACTCAAATGGGCATTAATTTTAAGTACTGGCCATGGCAAGCTTTTGATGTATCCAGGAACTAAGCACCGTGACCCTTCTGACCTTCACCTAACACAACACTGCATTAACAGAGTAACGCCCTTAATTATCTACAATAAACCTACACTAACACCTGTTACCTATATTCTTAGGTGTCAGGATTCTCTCTTTTTCCCCCTAACGTAGTTGATATTGATTTCCATCTTGATTAATGCATTAGAAATATTTTTTGAGGTTTCATTTTTTTCTTTGTTTGAAAGATGCCTCTACTCTTGGTGACGATCTTTTGTCGGCGAATCTTGCATGCGTAATATGACAAGTTTTTTGTAACTACCAATCTTTCATGTACAGTACGTAATCGCAACTTTTCGCGTACTGTTTGGCTGGTGTGGATGCACCCCCTGCCACACATCATGCTGGTGGCTTGCAAGGTATCTTGTAGATGTAAATTCAAACCATTCTTCAGCTCTGCACACCCCCTGACTCCCTTCATCCCGCTCGGCATGCAGATCCCTTTCCTCTCCTTCCCGCCTCTATCTTCAACCACCATGCCCGGAAATTTGTTTGTATTTCTATTCAACTTTTTCCATTCTCTTTCACATTCACCCCTTCAAGGCCTCCCTTTCTACGCTTAAAATGGGCATCCCTTTAGAGTAAAGGCAAAAGAGAAGCATCAACTTGGGGGAGGGAATTGATACAAGAGAAAGAAAATAAGTCGAGAAAAGATAAGAAAATATCTTTTCAACAGATTGTTCCGAAACTTGGGAAGCAACTAAGTCTTTTTTTACGCCTTATCGATTTCACTGCCCATGAAGTGATTTTCCTCTACAGTAAATTTAGCGATTGCGGATCTTGCGTCAAAGCTCAAACGCATCCTTTTATCACAAGGGAACAGTTATTTTTGGTCTCGAAGAGCAATCCCCGAAGATCAATTATTATGAGTTTACACCCATCGCGTTGGTGAGGACAAAGTACACACGTTATGACGATCCATAGTTACTTCTCTAGTACTTGAGGAAATCAGATTTTTCCGATAAATATGAGAGAAGTCGAAATTTCCCTCCCCTTCTTTGATAGCATCGTACAAATCTCGAGAGTTTCACCATATCTCTAGAAACTTTCATTTCCCTTATGAGAATTATAGCAGAACAAGTATCATTTACAAAAAAAAGTTAGCGTTACCGAAAAAGCGTTACGTACAACGTTATCACACAGTACGTAATGACGAATATTAATTTATCCTGAAGTCTACTCCAAATGTGTTAGTTGAATACAGACTGATCATAGCTGAATATTAGGCACAACATTACACCTTAAACATAACACAAACATTTCCTACGATTTGGCATGTATTTTATAACCCTTCATTCCGTCCAACATGCCCATTCTTTCCATTCTTCTACCTTTTCTGTCCAAGTCCTCCCCTACAACACAGGCTTCAACACTCCCATCTCCAATTAAAAGCTAAGCATCCATCTTTTCTGCCTCATTTGGAGTTCTCCCCACAATCCTTTCGCTCCTTTCCCTCCACGACTTCTACTTCTTCGTCAGTTTTCCTTTCATTTCACCTATCCCATCCTTTTCCAAACCGACATCTCAAAAGCCTTCAATCTACACCTATCACCTTGCTTCAACGACCATGTTTACACACCGTACAAAACCACGCCCATCACTACTCTCGATGATTTTTCTCAAATATTTTCTTGACAATATTACTCAATGTCGCTATCATCAACCCACTCCTTGTGAAAGAATCTTTACCTGAAGCAATTTTCCTTCTTACGTCCTTAATACTCTGTTGATCCTTGTCTAAAACATTTCCATATTCGATAAACTGTTCTAACTAGCTTTTGTAAAGTAATGAGGGTAATAATAGTAGTATAGTAACCACTCTACAATAATTGCGATATTGTTGCGAATATCAATACAGCACAATTTAAAAAATATGGAAAATAATAAATAGACGCAATAAAAATCAATTTTGTATTACTGATTATTATTTTATTTAACCTTGGAGCTCACAGGAAAACTATCACTGGTGCGTATGAGATAGGATTCATAAAACGGACGCTTATGTGTGAATAAATATGTACATATGATTTTATTTCATGTGCCGTTTTCCAGCATTGCTATAAAATAGCAAGAATAGAACTGGGCACAATTTTCACCAGTGAAATGAAAATATCAATGAAAATATCATTATAGAGGAAGATTTAAACACATAAAGTCAATGGCAGTATAAAACCTCACGGTTATGTGATGCCGTACGCATGGACGCTATCTCTTCCATAGCAAGATTACCGATATTTCATATCAACATAATTGTTTTCTCGGTTAGCAAAATAACTCGGACAACTAATATGATTTTGTTTCATACTCTCCACTGGTGTCAGGCAGGACGCACGAGGCACAAATCCTGATTCCTCCCCAATTAATCTTTACCTGCGCCAATCTTCTGATTACTCTCGGATTTTCCCATCTACCCTTGGGGGTGGGTTTGCTCAATCGAAAAATAGGCGAGGCCCTCACGCGATTCTTGGGCTGACGGCCTTGAGAAGAATCTGCAAAATCTTTAAAGGTATGTGTACTCGGCTCTCCCTTATCTGACGAACGACGCGCCCACTAGTCTCGGTGGTCCAATCACGCAGAGAGTGGGAAGGGAATGGGTGGGGAGGGGGGGGGACGGGTAGCCGAGACAATAAAATCCTGGCGACCGACTGTAATACTGGGCGAAAGGAAGAAACGGCGCAAAAGCGAGGAAACATCAAATCTCTTATTTTCCTACGCTATCTCTCTCTCTCTCTCCCTTATTTTCTTGACGCTTTAAACCAAAAAATAAAAGCATACCTGTCTGCGCTTTGACAAATTCCAACACGTTCTGCATCAATCTAGGACATTTATTTAAACATACCCATTGGTTTACATCTTAGGCATAACTATGAATTTTTTACGGGTTGAGTCACTCGCATTTTTGTAGCAACCAAGTCGGTTATCTTTCGACTTGAGTTAAAATATAGCTTGTATTGAAATGAAATAATTGACTTTATAATTACAATAAAAGTGTGTGGAAATACTAAGTCAATGATTTCATTTCACTTCACTATGTTTTGCAAATCCCATTAAATTACGCCGGAGACAACAAATTTTAAAATATAATTATTCGTATCTCCCAATGAATAGTATTATTTTCGGTGTTTAAAACCCAGTACTAAAATCAGGGCTCTATCCAGGATACTTGAAACGATATCTTGTAAAAGTGGGAATTGCTTAAATAAATGAGTGAAATTCGATGTTCAGTGATGAAAATATGAATAAGACGACACTTATTTCCAATCCGATTCTTGAATTTAACAACCAATCACAGATGAGAACGGGTGTTTCAAGAGAGAGCATCGTGTGTTGCTATAGATTTGTCAATATTTTTTAATCAACACTGGCAACTCAACGAAAACACGAAACAAAAGCGTTGGCTCATGCGCAAACTACGAAAGGACATTTGGATCGTGTTAAAGGATGTGTCATTGGAGACCCGGCATTGGGTTCTCATTCAATATTGAACATCCTGATTTCAGTAATTGAAGTAAACATTGCGTACAACGGACTTCAGTTTTTCGGTGCGTTTTGATACTACTGTAGCTGTCATATTGCTATTTTAACCGACGACAATGGTGCAACACGACCACTCAGAGGCACGGTTTAAATCTGTAGAAGCGAAAGAGATGCGCGCTAGTTTAACTGTTCCATTTACTCAAACATCAAAGAGAAGACCCGTGAAAAATATAGATACGTGAACACAACACGTAAACTTACGAGGATTAAATCGATCAATTTGGACCACTAAAAATGATGGTGCTTTAGTCACTTTTTTGTATAGCGTACAACTAAACGAATCGTTAAAAATGCCACACCACACCAGAAATCCACACCACGTGGGAAATCAGAACGGAATGAATGCGACGGCGCACTTAGGAAACGTGCCTGCTCATGAAAGCAGACGCTTAAAGGGTTCAACCCTTTTAAATTTTTTCGCACTAGTGTGCGTGCATAAAAGAGTCGGAGAAAAATGGGTTGGAGTGAAGAATGAAAAAAATATATATTCAGGCGTACCTAGCGTGGAGATGTTTAAAGGGTTCACCTTTTTTTCATTTTCTCGCGTAAGTGTACATGCATAAAAGAGCTGTAGAAAAATGGTTTGGAAGGAAGGAAGGAAGAAAAAATATTTCCGCTCGGCCATCTTTCCGAGCTCACTGGCGAATGGGAGCGGGCCTGACGGGGTCGAATGGGGCACGGTTAGAAAAGTGCGAGAGAGGGAGAGAGAGGCGGGAGAGGAAGGGTGAAGGAGAAGGCGCACGAGATACGAGGCCCGGGGAATGCTTTCTGGGGAGCACGTCACGGGAGGACATTAAGTACGGAGAAGGGAGACTCGCGCGGGCAAGATAAAGGAGGATACCCTCATCTGAAGGAGAGAACGGGACGGAGAGAAAGAGAGAGGGGTGCTTTCCTTGCGTCTTGGGGAGTGGATACTATTGTCGCCAACCCTCTATATCTCCCTCCCCCCTACCCACTCTTTCGTCCTGTTGAGACCTCACTCTGCGGAATGACTCCGAGGCAACGACACATCTCCTTCCCTCTCTCGCCATTCCATCCCACCACACCCCTCGGAGGCAATTTGGGAGGCGACAGGCAAAAATGTTTTTCGCGGATGAGAGGGTGAAGAGGAAGTATCGGGGAGGGAGTCTCTTCGGCCAAAACCCCTCTTTCCGCCGCCATTCTCCCGAACGAATCGTCGTCGCCCTACTCTTCTCATCCGCCTGCTTTCGTCCCACGGGAAACGTATAAAAGAGCACGGCTTCTTATCCCAGGAAGGCCGGTCGAGACCTTAACACAATCCTCCCTCCCGATGACTTAAAATGGTTTCAAAACCGCAAATATCTTTTGAATTTACAGGGAAGTGTCCTAGCCAAAGATTTGTAAAGACTGCGTGTGCTTTCTCGTAGTTTTTCCTCAAAAATAAACATATTTCCCTCGAGTTTTTCGAAGATGCTAAAATATTCAGGACAATAAACATACTCGTAACATACGGTACGATTCGATCGGGCGAAGAAATACCTCAGCTAAAGAAATATCATTTAACAAAAATATTCGACGTTTACGTTTTCATAAAAAATATTTTTCTTCCCCACGTTACACTGGAAGGTGTTGATGTTGAAAATTAACCATACTTTCGAACTTTTCCTCTTGAAACTTTGTCTCATATACGTATGGCATTGGTCAATCCTTTTAACAGCTGGATGATAAACGACGGTCAATTATTGACTGTCAAAGGATAGTTGTACATTTTTATAATTACATACGCCAAAAGAAATGTGGTTCAGGACTGACTTCCGACAAATTCATACTTATAAAATATTATAAAATAATTGATTATTACTAGCAATGGATATATTTTTCTTAACAAAAGCCTAAAACTTCCGCTGCAATGAAACGTCGGGGTTCCCCAAGCGCCATCAATTATTATTAATAATCTACCGGTTGAGGTAGGTTTGGATAGACACAACTACCAAATATATATTTCGTTTCTCCTAACAAAACGCACCCAACATTCTACTCTTAGAAGTCCCTCTTCATCTCCGTGTGCTTCCTTCCTCACTACATCCCTATGATATTTCTGCCCTTTCCTCATTTGTCTAACATTCTTCACTCTATTAAAATCTTCAACATCCCACTGCCGATCAATATGCTTTTCATCCATTGAACCTGCTTCCTTATGATTTTTCCCAAAAATCCTCTCTCCTCGTCCACTTCCTCATTTGCTTTCCTTTCCATCCATTTCACCTTACCCATCCTTTGCCACGCCCACATTTCAAAAGCCTCCAATCTACGGCTATCCTCCTGCTTCAATGACCATGTTTCTGCACCGTGCATAACTACGTTCCATATCAAAGTTTTGACAAGCCTCTTCTTAACATCCTTACTCAACGTCCCCGAGATCAACTCCCTCCTTGTGAAAGCCTCTTTGCCTAGTGCAATTCTTCTTCTTACGTCCCTGCTACTTTGACCATTTTGGTCCAAAACACTTTCAACATACGTGAACTGTTCCACATGCTCTACTTATTGCCCTCCTTCTTTAATGTTAAGCTTAGTCTTTTTCTTTCTGGAAATTCGTATTTCCTTAATGTTATTTATTGTGTATTGAATCTCATCCCATATCTATCGCACTGAATTTCCATTTCACTCAGCAATGCTTGGAACCCCATTGCTGACTCACGAACAAGAACTAGATCATCAGCAACCCTAACTGATTTTGTATTTATTAACTAATATGATCAACTAAGTAAATTTCAGTAATAATTTTAATTATGCGCATTACATACGTTCTACAATGTATGAAAATTTACGTATAATCGACTTTATGGTACATATAGCAAAGAGGACAGTACATACATCCTTTGAATTTAATAAAGCCAGCTTACCAATATGCGCCATTGCGAATCATGATGAAGAGCACTTCAAAGAAACTTCAAGGCATTAACTGACATTACTTATTTTAAATAACTGTCCCCATTTATCCTATCAGTATTTAAATTCAAAGATAATACCGATCTGTTGTAATAAAAATACCACCGGAAGTTTTTTTTGCGTTATGTACATGCATGGCAATAAATAAGGCACTGGGAAAGGTATGTATATAAATGGGTTCTAGGGAGAAATCCAGGGAAGGTAGGAAAAGTAGATGCAGGGCACGTTGAGTGGTAACGGTATGTTTAGGGAAGATGTCGGGGAGGGCGGGGGGGGGGGGAATGCTGGGTTAGCAAGAAAAAGGAAGGAAAAGAATAGATATTTTGTGCGGTAGCGCAGAGCAAGAGGTAACCGCTCTTTTTGGCTGTTTTAAAGGTGATCACTCGAATGGCAATCACATTTCCGAAATATATTGAAACAAATTTTTCAATTGTTTCGATTAAAACTCATTTTCTACGTGGGATGAGTCATAGGTATACATTTTTCAGTACTCCTCAGGGAGTTGGGCAGTATAACCCGTGAATGTAACAATTTTAATAGTGAGATGTACGAGGTTCCTAATGATGAAAATGACGACGGATTGAGGAAACGAAAATAAATAAGGATCGAAAGCGTCGGTTCGCGAGATCAGGATTACGCAAGTCATCAAGAAGAAAACACGTACTTCTCAATATTTATCCATCCCACTCCGGATATGATCTAACTAACGCTTACGTTGACATGAATCATTGATTTAAAAAATAATAAACTTGAGAAACGAGTTCTGCTGACGTCAACAGGCATGGAAAAAATTGAACACGGAGATCGATGTTTTTGCTGCAGTGAGTAATATATTCAATACAGATGAAAGAAGTTCAGGCGTTTGGCGGTCTAATTATTGAAAAATAATTTTTGGTGGAATCATTTCCCGAAGTCTGTGGGAACATACCAGGGCGCGGAGAATCTGGGAAAGGTGAAACCGTTTGTAATGCTTGCATTCCATGAATCGTTGGCAGGCACTTGGTCCGAGTTAATTTGACATCACTATGAGAAGTTGGGGTTCCTTTAAACCATTGAGTGCCAATGCTAAGAACTTTTTTTCTGCATTTGTTCGATTCTCGGTACACCTGGAACTACCTGCACACTTTTGGAAATGGTGGGACGTGACAAAGAGGGAAATATAAAGTGGGATGGAAGCAGGTGATCGCGCGAACGCGGTTTTTCAATGGTTGATTCAGGAATATTTAATGACTAAAGTAACTACAACAAGGCGTTTTCAAAGAGGGGCTACTACGTCACGCATGATCAAGCTTGAATGAATACGCGAAATCTGAAAAAGTACTGATTTTTTAGTGAATATTTTCTTAATACCGTCATTAAATTGCGAGTTGATTCAGTGGGAAAACTGATTTTTTTTAATCTTTCAGTATTTGGTTTATTAATATGTTAACATTAATGTTTATTCCCAGAGGCCCATTTCTGAGCCATAGGGATACTTCGTGCTGACTATTGACAAGACATGATTAACACCGAGTTACTATATAATATCGATATTATACATACAATATCGCAATTCTAATATCTCTTTCCACGGTTAATTATGATCACATTAATTATGTTCCCCTTCGTATTCTGAGCTAAAAGTAGCTTTAATCTTAGCCTTCAACATTGAAATATCTCGTAATATTTTCGACGCTTGCTTTTTCTGTCCTCTCCGAATTTCCCCACCAGATCACGCTCTTCCCCCACTATCTAGAGCACTCAAATCTCTCTCCCTCCATCCCACTAAAAATTTCCATCCTTCATAAAACCCACACTTCAAAATTCTCCAATCTAAACTCCTCGATCTTCCTGAAGAGTTCCCGAATATGCAAACGCTGCGGTCTATATTGTAATTCAGAATCGTCTTCCCCTCCTCGGTTCCCCATCCAATATCTCGTTCACCATCTCTAGCCTTATTTTCCGTTCCCAACCCTCTCCACGGCAGCGTAGACCTAGATGTCCCGCCCATTTTCTTTTGAGGCGCTATGTAAGCGATCATTTGTGTAATTGCACCGATAGACATTGGTTTCCCAAAGCGCTTCAGCCTGTGAGATGTCAAGCAAGCGCACCGCTGATAACGGAATATGACCGTACCGTGGTCGTACAATGCTATTCTGATCCCTTATCGTTCGTGGAAAAAATGGCATCTTAAATCTGTTCTACATTTAATCTCTAAGTTTATTTGCATGATTTCTCCTACCGTAGTACGATGAGGGTTATAATACATTATCAACATCACTGCAAAAGTGACATCCTTTCAATTTATGCAAGAGTTTGAATCTGTAATTTAACCTTCCCTCCATGAGTGATTCCCAGCCTAGCTCCGCCAATATTTTGGATACGCTACTAAGGTTATCATAACAATGTTTCACAAATATAGCTCTTCTGTGATGCACGCGATCCAATTCGGCAATTAATCCAACTTCGTGAGGATCCTAAATACTGACAACATTTTCTTAATGAGGCCTAACCAACGAAAGATAACATTTCTCTATAATCTTTTCATCACATTTACCCTGTACTCTTCTAATTAATCCTAATTTTTTGTTAGCTTGACCACATATTCCCCGTATGTGTTTCACCCAGGAGAGGTCGTGAGTGGTGGTAACGCTCAATCATTTAACTGGGTTACTCACCACAACTGATTATGAACATAATGGTCTCCAACGACCGGTGCACAAATTAAGCTACGCTTTTGACGCTCCGCAGGCAGGTTAGAAAGCAGATCCGGAAGCAGGTTGAGGCGCTGCAGTCGCGGCGGCGAGCAAACACCGACGCCCGATGTCTGTCATTTGTTCATCTCCCATCAAAACACACAGCGCGCGGGTCATAATTCTCTTAATGTTTTCGTCCAGTGATGCCGCAGCAATGAAAAAGGTGCAGTGAAGAAAAAAACGCACCGCAAAAACTGATACATGAAAACGCAGCGTTAGGCGGAACACGGGAGCGAACACGCGCGGGACGACAGCACGTGATGGGCGACATCGACAGCATCGACGCTGGCACACTAACGCGGATCCCGCTTAAGCAAAACGAGGAACTGCAATGAATGAACATCACTTCATGAGATTTCACCGTGTCTCACGACTTCAACGACATTGATTGAATCGAGAGTGCGTAAGATTGAATTTTACAACTTCACCTGAGAACTTAAATTGTAAAGCAATATCCAATGATATTTTACTTAGAGCAGCCAGACTATAGAAATATAAGGAAGGAAGATCAGGCCTGGGATTCTTTTGGACTACACTTTTATTTATGATATATAAATATGGAATTAATTTTTCACGGCAATATCATCTTTTTCAAAATTAAGTGGATGAAGGATAATCAAAGTAATTTTGAAAATATTCCTTGAAAATTTATTGAAATACTTTATAAGATCATTAATTTAACTGTGATAATTGCATGAAAAGTCGGGAAAATGTTGGAAAAACGAGGTAGAATGAGGATTTTGGTTGGAATTAAGGGAGGTAGAAGAGTTTCAGATTTAAATAATTTAGTTATTGTGATGTGTAGCATTGAGTACATGGATATTTTGTGTTACGCTAATTAAGCCATAGAAGCAGAGCAGTGTTTAGAGCCTGAATACATGAAAAACCTACCCTAACCCGGTATACCATTGCGAATAATAGTTACCAAGATTGATTGTTAGGCATACTCTAACCCGACAACAACCCTCACACGAAGGTTCAAATGCCAAATGAATATATCGGGCATCTATGCGATGCTATTTAAGACGGGTGAGAGAAACCTAGAAGAAATTTAAAAGGATAAAGCAAACTTTCCGCTAGGCATAAGTAAACCCTATTCCCTCTAACACTCGCCTACTTGCAGTATAACACGTCAACTATTCAACGGATCCCCATCCGGAAACGAACCCACCACCCTGGAACCAATTTGCAGAGCTCGGCCATGCGCCAAAAAGTAGGTTTTTATTTTATTTCTAGCTTTCGAAATACGGAATTGAAGATGTTGATTCAACAAGTACTCTCTCTTGCGCCACTCGGAAAATTTCCGTAGCCGTTTGTTAGCCCGTCCGCTACCGATGAAAGCTAAATAAAATCCTCGGGTTCATGTTGGCAAATCCATACGAGAAACGGAACGCTCCGGAAAACTAAATTCTACACTCCAGTGCTTCCTAAGGCGGTGCTCCTATAAAATAAAAGTGAGACAAAGCGTCATTTATTATTCCGAGTAACGGTGCTAAACATAGACTATACGTGAATAATTCTCCAATATGTGCGCGAGGGTTTTGTTTGTTTGCACTGTACAGAAAGCCATCCGATGGCCTAGAAAGTTCGAACGATGATAAATCGATCTGAAAGACCACACGGGAGACGAAAATAAATTTCTACGATGAAGTTCATAGGATTTCACGGTAGAAATCGAACGGTCTGAATTCAGCATTTCGCGTACACGTCGTCGTCGTCGGTTTTTGGCGGCGAAGGCTTTGGGTTTTGGCTCGTCCTCCACACACTCTCGGTCATCTTTGAAGATCTTGCGGCATTTAAAAACTGCAGTTTGTAACATGCTCCCATCCTTGAACACTTGGCGAATCATACCCAATGTCTCCGTATCAGATTTTTCCCGTCCAGCATAAAATTTGATGGCGTACCGCTTTTCAATCGTTTTTCTGCATTTTGAACTTGCACCGAGTCACTCGACAGTCCACTAAAAAAAAAACGATCTAGACTAAACGAACGCTTGCAGGCAATTGGCGCTTGATGAAGGTCAGACCTCCCCCCCGTCAATCCACTGAGCCTACCCGGTGCGTGCACGCTGCGACGTACAGTCACTCCAGGAAAATTATTGTCCCCGATACTTTTTATCCATACTATGTACCTATTCCTCAAACGTATGATTGCAATCTCTTCCCTTCGGCTGTTCCGGGCGGAAATGGGTCACGCTGATGTCAACAATTTACCTTCAGTGTTTGGTGCCTTTTACCATTTCCCACTGCGACAGCTTTCAGAACAAATGCAGATGAATATATCGGTATTTAAGGACGGCTTAAGCGTCAGAAACAGTCATTTTTCCACCGAGCACAAAAATATCCTAATAGAGAGGAAATAGTAAAACGTAATGGGATAGACATAAAGGTAACGTGACATTAAGCAGTTGGTTCGAGGAAAAAAACAAGTAAACTCAAAGTAAAAGGAGCTGAAATAAATGGCAAAAATGAGGGCTGAGGGCTCTGAAATTTGCATAAAGACAGAAGGAATAACTGTGAATGGCGGATGATATGTATGATTTCCAAAGAAATAGATCTCGGATATACCAGGCTCGCGTGCATTTAAACTCCAAACACAGAATACCTGTAGACTTAAGTAAAATGAGACTCCTTCACGAGGAACAACTCGATAACACGGGATTCCCAAGAGCTCGAACCCTCGAAGATATCTATTCTCAGGGCTACACGATACTTCAAAGTGAGAAACATACGCTAACGCGGTTGAACTAACTGCCCATGGTTAAAAAGCCAAAGAAACAAACCAAGGTGGGCTTATCAGTAGAGTAATAAATACACGACTGTCACGATTCCACATAGGATAGATTGATTATCCGAAAGAGAGTAAAAAGAGGGAAAACGGTAAACGATCGGCGATCACGGAATATGAAAAGGCTATTGAGAATAACTCTGAGCATATATAAACTCATCGATCTGCTTGTGAATTTCGCATTCGAAAAACTACCCACGCCCTCAACTCACCTGTTGCACTGCCTCTCTGCAGCACGTAGAGTCTTCGAATTCGCAAAACCTTCCCGCTACACCACCACAGTAATTAACTCAAACGTTGGCTTAGTGGGAGCTCTCCAAATTCTAATTCGTACATAGTGTTTTCATTTCACACATCAGGGTTACGGAGGGTTCCTTGACCCGTCTGTAGTCCCTACAGACGGCTCAGGAAGATATAGAACCGACAGTTTTCAGATGTCATTTTCTCCGCGAACGATAAGGGATTAGGATAAGTGCCAGTGACGAGGATAGGGCAACAAATTATTCTAAGTGGCCTATTACGTTGTCATTATTTTATGCAACCATTTTTTAAATTGTTATTCTTACTAGCAGACCCCCTTGCGGAGTAAAGTTGTGCGTTGTGTTTGTAATAGAGAAACATTTAAAAATTAAATACGGTAGTGCATGTAGCAGTCATAAAAATTGTTCCCTCTATTTGAATAATTTAATATGTTTAAGTTAACGTACATTTAAGAATAAGAATGTTTGTTGCTAAATGTCTTATGTGGAATCACCCTAGCGTTGCCATACAGGGTACTATCTTTTTTGTCAAATTTAGCCGAAAATTCGTTATTAAAATATTCTCCATCTCTCCCGCTTCACAATTCCCTGGGAGTAACCTCAGGTGCGTCTGGTATGGGGCGTGAGGAGGTTGGCCATGAAAATACAAAGGAAGAGACCAGCGAAGTTGGTGTTAACTTTAATTAATGGTGATAATTATATCTCCCCTTGCACTGCGATTGTGAATTTGAAAGAGAAAAACCGAATCCTTAATCTATCTGTTCGACAGTACACCGCTCTCTCTAATGTTGCCATTTTTGTCAGAATTCTCCATACAAAGTTACTGCATGCGTTCCATCCCCGAAGTCTCAAGTATGTTCACACCTGGTTACCGACTGACACATTTCTATTTAATTTACTCAGATTTAAGTTACGAAGAATTCCCATCCGGTTTTCTGTCATGTAAGTGCAGGTTTATATTTTCACTGGCGGAACTATTTATAATATGACTCTTTACTTGGGCTAACTTGTAAGTATGGGAGTTCTTTGTAACTTAAATCTGAGTAAATTAAAAAGAAATGTGTCAGCCGGTACCCAACTTGGGCTATCTTGTAAATCCCGGCCCAAAGCTGAGAACAGAGGCCGGGGATTTGGAATCTCTGGTGAGCATAACATTCCTTCAATAAAGTGAAACTATTAATAAATAAATGTGAATAAAACTGCATTAAAATCACAGCAGACATATGAATGATTACGAGTACGTACTCGGTCACTTTGGATGAAACCACGGCCGCGAGATCAAAGAATTTCACACAGAGCATATTTCACCAAAATATTATATCTGTTCTACAATAGAAAAAAAAACCCTGCAAGATCACGCTAAGTACACTGGGGTGCAGTTTTTTGTTGGTTTGCGGAATATGTGTTTGCATGAGTGTTGGATGAAGGGATTTTTGCATGAGTGAGTGCGCTGCTGTGGTTTCCACGTTGTTTTTTTGCATGTGGTATTGTTCCTTTTTACGATTGGTGACCTAACACCCCCCGCGACACGCCCTTGCGGCGGCTTGCGGGGTATTATGTAGATGTAGATGTATTGATTCACTTGAAACGCTATGGCCTCAAGGTCTCTTTTTCGTCGAAACAGCAGCTATATGCTAGGATCTTCTAACCCAATAAACCTTGAATTTCGTGGTTCCGAGAGAAAAATTAAAGGCTCATTAATAAATAATTTGAAGGATGCACTGGAATTCGACAATGGTTGTTATCTATTAATCATAAGGAAATTGGAACCCAACCGTATCACCGAATACGGGGCATGGGCGGGAATAGTTGGAACAGCCCTCAGAGTACTATTCGAGTAGAACTACATTTATATTAACCAGAATGACCTATTAGTGACGACCAAATCTAAGACGTTTCAGTCGCATTAAATTAAATTTCAGTAGTCTGAACGGAAGTTATGAGGTCTCTAATAAAAAAGAATGGCGTTAAAGTAAAGGGACATAAACTGAAGCATATACGCAGTAGCGATACGCGGGAAAAGATAAAATGAATGGATAGCAAAACAAGCGAAGGTGTACTGTGGAGGAGTAGAGCATTGTTGGGAGAACTCGAAATAAGGTTGAAGAGATGGATGCATGAAATTCTGATCGGCGACGGATTACTGAAGAATGATGGAGAGAAGAATGCTAGGCAGGGCTAGGTAAAGCTTTGGGATGTTGGACGGAATGAAGGGAGGTAGAATATTTGCGGAATTAAAGAAGGGAATTGTAGTGTGAAGGGTCAAGTTGTGCCTTGTTAGGTGAGGCTAAGAAATATTTATTTATTTAGGGAAGTGTTATAAGTTTGCAGTTTGCCGGGGGGTAATATACATTCAGTTTACATTGATGCACAAAATTTCACATAAAATGTACATTCCAAATGCATTGCATCTCTGCATAAAATCTCCCATAATTTGCAATTATCCTATTAACTTTGCACATCTTTTTTAAAAACATTGCTTTGGAGAGGCTCGCTTATTTCTGCAGGTAGACTATTCCAGGAAACGATTGTTTTGTTGAGAACAGCAATTTTTTTATTTTTGATCTTTGCGATCGGCACTTCACCTTGTGTTTATCATCATTTCTCATTTTAAAGCTCGTATTTCCAACGCCCTTCATACAAGCCCTTTCTCTCCCCAAGCCTTTTCTCCCTTGACCATGTGGAACATTCCACAGAGTCTGATTCTTATTCTCCTTCTTTTTAAAGATTCCCAATCAAGTATGTTTAACATTGCTGTCTCACTTTCCGTCCTCGCGTGCTTTCCCAATACATATTTGAAAGTCTTGCTCTGAACCTTTTCCAGTATTGCGATAAAACCTTTTTCATTAATATATAGATGGCTAGTTAGTGCGCCCATCTAATTCCTACCTTAACGTGTTGACTATCATAGGCATAATAACTTGAAATCTGAAGTTTGAACTGGAAAACCGAGGCATGCATTGGACCAATGGCAGGAAGATAGCAGGGCCACGAGAGAATTCTTTTCTCCATGACCACAACCCACACTACCTCGGTGCAAAATTCCTCATGGTTTAAAAGAGCCGAGGGATTTTTTTGCGTGGGTCTGAACGCTGAGGTTTCCGAAAGGAGAGTCACTCACTCTTGAGAACCAGTTAGCGTCGGACGCGACAGGTTGGAATGATTGGAGCACACTGCGAGCACGCGGCACCGCTAATGGAACGAAACAGCGCAATGACCCGGAACTGGAGATGTGGGGGAATTGCTTTTTTTGGGTGATCATTCAAGAGCGATCGCCGTTGAACGACATCCGAAGTCTGAAGGGAATTCGCGATCCACTCCCGTTCGGCCATTCTTCCCCCGGGACCAAAGCTATCGGGCTTCTCCATCAAAGAATCAATCTCTCCCCTACCCGTTCACACCAGCTCCCGAAAATAAACGCCTACAGGGTCGACACCCATTAGTTGCTCCCTTATTCCAATTTTTTTCCCAGGATTTAATGGATGAATGTGAGATACATCTGATTTTGAATAACCATAAGGAAACGCTTTATGAAATGATTTAAGGAATTTTAACAGTAAGCTCAAGACGCCGTATGCGATCATGGTTAAAGATGGGACGAAAATTCAGGTATATGGTCAATATTTTGGATAGGCAGTGTGTGTTAGTGAGAGTATTATGAGACGAAATGCGGTAGCGGGCAGAGTCATTTCCTTAGATGGTGAGTCGGGAGTGATTCAATTTAAATAATTCAAATGGCGCTTGATTATTCCACCGGAATAATGGAGAATAATGTGCGGAGAAATGTGAATGCAGAGGATGTGGATGGATTCTAGAATAATCAGGGGGTCGAGTTATGAGTTTTCGCTTAACAATTCTTTCAAGATTTCTTGCTGCTCGTTATAAATGCTTTCAAAAGACTCAAAACGCTCCCTTCCAACTACTGAGAATGTCGTCAGAAGCTGAGTCAAAAGTTCGTTTTCTTTGAAACAATTGGGTGAGTTTTAATTCGGCGACCGTTAAACATTGTAGACGAATTAAAATTGAAAAACAAATTGGGCCCTATGTTCGCACATTTGGTGGTTAGGTCTGTTTTACACGCAAGAACTGAGACGATAACCATTTGTACAATTGAAAATTATGAGCTCTCTACATTCGACTGTTTTCGTCCTGATTCATTAATAATCGACTACATTCGTTTTATTCATAATTATAACAAATATACATTGATTAAAATGCTTTAAACATATTTAAGTATTACATTTACAAATTTTTATGCCGATTGATAACTCTACAGCGAAAACCTGGGTCGTGGATTGGCACGAACTCAGCTCGCTGAAGATTCATATCCACCAGCACGAGGATTCACCGCAACGGTAATAAATCAGTACATATGTTTGAATTTAAGCACCTACCATATTTTCTATAAGGACCTCATCCACTTAAACATTCAAATAAACTTTATATAGAGTGATATTATTGTATATTGTGTATTGGATCCCTGACGTGGTTTAATATTACGTTACTCACACGGAAAGAGCACAAAAGCTTTAAAAGGTGATTGAGATTTTCGTGTTCATTAATACTCATAAAACGGTGTAGTTCCAAGAAAGATCTTTTTGAAGTCTACCAACTGCGCCGCATGGCATAAGAGGACAACGATTTACGGACTACAATGGAGTTCAGGGTTAATTTCATATAGAAGCCACGAGCAAACAAACCTAAATTGGACGACAACAAAATTTCCTTCTTTCGATACGTTTCCTTAAAATAAGCAATCACCATTGTCAACTTCACGGTAAATGGTATACAAATAAATCAATTGATATATTGGACTAATATTCTTTCAGCACAGGCTGATATAAACTTCCTGGAATTTGCCGTTGGTTGGATGATGGCCTTGAAATATAATCATATTTCAATGTATTTCATTTCACTGTATTTCATTTCAATGAATTTCAATAATATTTCACTGTAATTATTTTAATGATGTAAATTTTAATCACACCTCTTGCCTTTAAGGAAAATCTTTGAATTACGAAAGGCAATCTTTGATATTTTAAATACCTTTGCAAGAGTCTGCAAGTTATGGACACTGTCTCATCGCATATTATCATTGGCGCGATCAAACAAGGGCCTAATCAAACAGGAACGCTTTTCTAAAACAATTATAAAAGCGCTTTTAGGGTTTCACGAAGGCGTTTTTCACTATAATCAAGTAATGATCACTTCAATTACGTGTTTTCACTTAAAAAAATAAACTGCTATTAATAAAAATGTGTTTTTTATTTGGTGGGATCAGATTATATAGCATAAAATGTAAAAATATATTCGTACATCTTTTAACCGCTTGATACATTCTCCAATAATTCTGAAGTGACAGTTTAATCAATAAAAATTTGATCAATGAGGTCTTTGACGATTAAGTATACTTAAAGGTCTTCCTCTATGAACAGTAACAGAAAGAATGCAAAAATAAACCTTGCGTAAGATTCCTCCGGAACTCACTCCACGTCCCGATATTCCCCGTAAATAAACATAATAAAATGTAACGCCCCCTCCTTACCCTCGTAATGCGTATCTTAAGGACACCCCCTTCAAACACGAGGAGGAAGCGGGTTCCACAGCTTCCATGAGCTACCTGGAGGTCACACTTTGCATCAAGCGTAGTAGGGAGGGGGTTCAGGGGGGTCGTGCGCTGTTCGGAGAGGTAGTTCAGGAGGAATCTTACGCAAATTTTATAATTTCATTTTTTCTGTCATTGTCTCAAGTCCCTTCAACCACGAGAGATCTCAACATAAGACCAAATAGGTTCATATGAATATTTCCATTCGGCGAGTCACAACGTACATATCCGGGATTGAACATTTCCGTATCAGATTATTTCCATACACCTTCCACCGTTTTTTACAGCATAGCAGCTCCCGCAATAACGCATATTAAGCTTATCAGAGAATACAGTGAGAACACTGTGCCCAACCTACGTACGTATTTCCAACCAGTGACCTTTGGCTAATCCGGTGAAAAACATGACGCACTTGCCTGAACACAATGGTTTATTCCTCTATTCAAATTTTGTTTATTTTATGTTGTTAATTATGGATTCAATTTTTGAAATGGAAGACAAGGGTCTGAAAGGACGATTCTCTTGAGGAATTTCCCTCAATGGAATTGGTTGAACATAAACACAGCGTTGAAGTGTTTGCTTTCCAGCAATTCCATTCAGGGAGGTCGAGTAGGGAAATGCGAGCCAGGCAATTATAAGTTTCAAAATGATGACAATGTTTCTGCTTTCAATGCCGTCGTCACAGCAAATGATAAAATAAACATTACTGGATTTAAACTGTTATATAAACTAAATAAACTGAATTTAAATTAGTTTTTGACCTTATGGCCATGATAATGATAAAGCATCTTCAAACTCTAGACATTGTAGAGATTCAGTAAAGCTCACCCACTATTCCATGATATATATCGGCATTCGTGTATGTGCACATAATCAATTGAATTCATATTTGCGAGTGGATGGCTGGTCTCCCTAACACCCCCCGCCACACGTCCTCATCAGACGTAACCGTAGATAGAACAGAAATATTAATCCCCGCTCAACGAGAGTTGAGCACTATTCATTCTTGCTATCAATGTCACATCAATTTCTCGGGAGTTCGCCGGGATGCAGTCGATAATCGATAGGGTCGCTAGGTGATCATGGCGAGTAGAATAATAACGATTATGTGCACATCCATGAGTGACATTAAAAGTAGCGATTGTTCTGCTGCTTAGGCTAAGATTTATTGATTTTAGTATAAAAATAATTTTCCTACAAAGCGGTACGATGTATAGAATGAAAAATATGTATTCCTTAGCACTCAACAACTTTGCATGAAATACTTTTGCATTAAACTACCATTAATGTTAATAAGAAATATGCAAGGCGTTTTTAATTTTAAATTATAAAAACATACCCATTTTTAAGAAACAAAGATGGGTTTCCCTCAACATTTTTTTATTTCGCTCCTCAAAAATTCAGCTGGATACGAAGTCAGAAAGAAGTTGTTCACAATAAACATCTGTGCAAAAGACTCCACGGTCGCTTTTTCTATCGATCATAATTGTTTTGAATGTTGTAAAGTATTAGCCTGTGTTTCGAGCATTGTTTTGTATTTTTCAAATTACATACATACGCAATGTAAGTCATACTTAACAAAATGAGCCTCCTATTTTATCATAAAAATTGCGAGGAATCCGCTATAGGCGCAATGGCCGATAAAAAATTAAACTGTTAACAACGCATAAGTGCTCAAAATTAAGTAGATTGACAGTTGACAAATTCACGTGCGCAAACAGTTGTTACTTGCACGAACTGCTTGTTTTTTAGTCAATTCTGGTATTTTCGAGTTATAAATGTGCGTCAATTTAAACAAAAAATAGAATCGGAACAAATATTTTTTTCATTATCTCCGACGACTGGACTATACTTGCGGGGGAGTAAAGAGTTTTGCACGCGTAAAATGTGAACATAAAAAGAGAGGTCCTAGGGAAACAGATAATGTATACAATATAATGTAATGGATAATGACAATAAGAGTCTTCAGCCACATAGCAATCATAAACACATTCACCTGACGCTTCTCAAAGGAATTAAAATTAATTCCACCAATCAGCCAAGAAAAATCTTGCGCTTTGTAAGCCTAGCACGACTAAAATATCTCAAACCACTCACACTCAAAGAGTAATCCATTTTTTAAAAATACCCATCAGCCGCAAAAGTTTTGACGCCGTTGAAAAGGAGAAGCGGTGTCGCATAAGGCGGTGGTGCGGGTCTGGTCGTGAAAGACTCACCGTATCCTCGTCACATCTACCCCCACAAAGGAGGGTCGAGTCGCGCCTCTCCATAAAGAGAGTACGGAAACGCTATGCTACCCACCTCCATTAGTAAACGCCAACCCTCGCTTAGCCGCACTCGACATAAGATTACCATTTCCCTTCGATTGACCCACGAGGATATAAAAAAAGGCCCGACGGAGTCGTCATCATGAATAAAAACCAATTTATATAATGACATATCGGAAGAGCATCGATATATCGTTAATATCAAACGATACGGACTGCTGTCATTAACCAACGAGCAACGATATGGAAGATTACGTCGATATGACAATACGCAGGGACGAGTTGAGGCACGACATACCTCAAATGGTACTCGCACATCATCATATCGTTGTTCGATGAAATATTTAATCTACACATCATCGATACATTTTTCAAATACACGAGTTCAATATGAATAACTTAAATTAACCGACATCTCGACAGTCGATAATTATCGTCAATATGAAATATAAGTTCGATGTGGCGATTGGCACGATATTACCATCCAGTATGCATAGTACCCCGCAAGCCGCCGCAAAGGTGCAGCAGTCGTTAAGGCACCAACTATTTATGCATAAATGTGCAATTATGTACAAGAATGTAATTTAACATACATATAAACAAACTGACGCATATCTACCGCATAGTATAATGAGGATGCTCGAGTTAAATCCTAAATTTTACTCTCGAAATTAAAAGAAGTGATTTAAAATCATTAATGTAATATTGTTATGTTTGCGTTTCGTTCGAGGGAAGAACGATTACTTGAATCAGTCAGTGAAGGCATCTATCTCTCTTATTGTATTCCTGGGGTAGAAACTGCCAATGTACGTCGTGAGAGCCCAAAATAAATCCTACGATATGAAAAATAAACCTTGCGTTCTGTGCCTTTAAAATAGCCGATGTAAAATAGGTCGATGAAGTCGATATGATGACGTGAACAAAATGGATCGTCTATTAATCGCCGACATATAGATACGCATTTTATATCGAGTGGAAAATGTGCATCTCATATCCCCAAGTGATGGTAACACAACGCCTTTAACCACCAGAGCAAAAACGCTATTTTAGGTCTCTCGTGGATTATCGAGGCGAGGGAATGAATCTCTGGAGATCGGTCGAACGGAGCGTGGGAGAAGCCGTGAGTGTCCCACAGCGAGGCGGATTCTTTAAGCCGTGACGTTATCGTTCGCCGCCGCAGGAGGTCGGAATGGGTGACTCAGAGAACCATGACGTGAAGTTCTTAAGGGGGCGGGCAGCGGATCTCGTGAGGCAACGGAGGTGTGCCCATCGACACGGATGGAAAGCCTTTCCATTTCCACGCGGGAATAAGCGTAAAAGGTGTGTCGCCGGCGAAGAGGCCTTGGCCAACTAACTCATCGGCATTCCAGTCCCATTCGGAGTTGGAAGCGACCGCTGGATATCTTCTGTATTCCCCGGCGATAGCTCTCTCCAACATGCTCGTAAATGACTAGATCCCGAAGACAACCGCAGCAGATATTACCCTCCCAACTCTTGTTTTTAACGAACTCCAAGCAGAGATAAGTTAGTATATGCTCTAGAGCATGCCTAACTGGCATTAAAATACATTATGAATGAAAGGAAATCAAAAAAGATCGGTGAGCACTGAAATTCATTAAGATTTCATCAGATTTCAAACTTTTTATATTATATTATTTCTTTCGTCGCTGGGGGAGATGGAGGAAAAAAATTTCCCCACCTTAAGAGCCATAGAGCTCCTAAATTCTTAAGACCAGATCTAAAACCTGTTTCACCACACCAAAAATATGAAACACCGAGGAAAAAATGTATAATAGACAAAAAAATTATGAGATCATCAGCTATCTAACTTTCATTATGTCATCATTCTACGTATTTCTTACTCGGGACGTAAGGTGAAAAATATTTCTTTTCATGCCACGGAACCTCCTCAATTCAAATCAGCCAGGCAAGAAGGATAATGCCAACAGTAAAATTATTTTCATTATTTATCACCAGAAATCGTCTACCGTTTAGAGGCAAATTTTAAACGGACCCAGCAATTTACTGTGAAGTCCCTTGAATCTCTGAGGATTTTGACACATTTAAGCCACTGCCAAAGTATAAAAACGAATCCTTATCTCACTGTATGGTTCTTCAGATCTGCATACTTTCTCTTCACCCCTGGACCATCCAAATTACTATTATTTTCCTCTTCGTATTTTGCTGACTCAAAATTTTTCCCAAATACAATATAAAGGATCCCATGACCCCTCCAAACTCTCTCAACCCCGTCACCCGCTCCCCCAATCCCACTCTAGAATCCTAATTCATCAGCGTTTTTCCTTCCTAATAAAAAATTTCATTGAGTACTTATCGTTCGCCTTGTCTGATCGATTCGCCAATGAAGCTCGGTTAAAGCACCCAGCCGGAAATTGAGGGGATCTGTCTTTTTTTCATTTCAAAGATCCTTAATTTGCGATACCTGAAACACACACAGACGCCCGAAAGGAATGAATGGATTTGAACAACCATAAGGGGAAAAACGGTTGTGGACAATCGGTCACTAACGGAAGAAAAAATTCGGGCAATGCCAAGGAAGAATTTAAGATAAAAAAATTAATGAACAGGAAGATAAAAAAAATTCCATATCCCTGAGATATGAATTATTCATACCTTTTGTGATTACGGTTTTCCAGAATACATTTTTTTAATCACTTCAAACACCGCACTAATTAATCTCGAGATCATTAACATCAAAGATAAACATTTCCCTTTTGTCTCCCATAAATTAAATTTCATTTTCATACGGCTTAAAATAATGAGTGGCATTTTCCACGTTGAGAAAGAAAGTAAACTGCAAGCTTTATATATACGAATGACATAACCACGTCTGAAAGCGCCATCTAGTGGCAGCGAAGTGGACTTCACGACGCAAATACGCACATCTGTCGAATAGTTTATGCATGTGAAGTAAGCATCGGACTCATTAACTAACAAAACATTACGAAAGAGAGAATATTATAAAAAGCCTTTCCCGTGACGCGAGGAGTAATTACGGAACAAATGGGCTAGGAGCAAGGCCAGTGGAATACTACGAGGAACGTTGATGCCCAAACGCCATTTGCTCTAGTGCTCTTTAAATGTCAATATCAGCAGCACGACGATAACTGCGAGGCCAAGAAAACGTTCGCGTGTTCCCCTTCTTCCCACTACACTCCACCACAATAATATTCTTAATCCTGGCAGATCATTAATAGCATACACTTCATGCATAGAAATACGACGCACAGTACGAGTTAACATCAAGCACTTGCACTTGTGCCACATTAATACATTATGCATTATTTCATGTGTCAACCATATGAATTGTAAGGAAAAATGCAGTTTACATAAGAATTATAAATATCATTGAGAGTGATCATATAAACTTGCACATTGTAATGTTCATTAAAGATGTGTAAGATTGCAGGAATCGGTTCATCCAATCCTGAATAAAAACTAAATCCTTTGACTGACAGTTTTCTGCTGCAGACAGAAAAGGTTCTGGCCTGCACGAGATGGAGTCGATGAAGGCATGCAAACAGTACTTCGGAATCTACCGGCTAACAGAAGATTAAAAGAAATATTTTTTTTGGCGAGAAGGTTTTCCATTTTTTCCTTTCACATAAAATTATATGAATAATTAAATACAATAAAAAACTATAATAACAATTCGATGATGAACAATGGTTTTAACTTAAACTGATGAAAAATGCATCTATAATTAATACAATGGTATTTCGTCTTCGGAATATCAGAGACGAAGTTCTTTTTTTTTTCATTGTCTCTTTCTCACCTAGCCGCTCTTCAGCGCGCTAAAATACCGGAAGGGCGAGGCAATGAATTTGATCGCATATCCATGAAAGCCAAATCTTAAACATAAATTTAAAAGCTTTCCTAATTTCGCTATCTAAGCGATCATAGCGCTTCGGCCATATGGCACTGACATGGGTAATTCCCTCCACAATGACGAGTTTTGGGCTCCGGGCGGTACCGAAGGCGGGAGAGATTTTCCATTAAACCTCTAGTGCCCTCACTCTCCTCCGCTCTCTTAGACCCTAGGGTACATCATCGCGAAACGCGGGAAAATGCATTCTCACAGGCCACTCTGCAGCTGACATCTTCTGCTCCATCATCCCTCCCGCACCCCCACTCGCCGCGGTCTCCCTTTCCATCTGAGGATGGGGGAGACTCCGGAAAGAAAAAAATCGATGGACCAAACATTCCGTCCCCGCGAACGCACGCGGCTCCACTGTCTGCCTTCCCTTCCTTCTCAAGGCCGTTCCAGTATACGCGCAAAAATTAGAGAGATATGCTTGCCTTTGGAAGAATCAAATATTGAATATGAATAAATACGGTACATATATACATACACACACACACACTCATATACATATGAGGTCGCGGTAGTATAGACATAGAGCGATGGACTACCGACCGGAGGGCGCGGTTTCGATTTCTACTATTACTACGGGTAGGATTTCTATTATTATTACTCCCGCCAGCAAAGCTCTAGGGGTCATCGGAGCGCACAAGCCCTTCCACCACGTCAAGGTTGTAGTCCGGGGAGGGATATATATATATATATACACACACACATATATATGTGTGTGTATATATATATATATATATATATATATATATATATATATATATATATATATATATATATATATATATATATATATATATATATATACTGGATTTTGTGTTTTGTTATGAGTCACAAAATATTTATTTAGTAGCTGTGCCCATCCAAAAACCTACCTTAACCGGTAAATTACCTAAAAATAATTTTATAAAAAAATATATATTTCTATATATGTATACATAAATACACATAATGCATTTTGGATGGAATTAAGCAAGGTAGAGATAGATCATGAAGAACTAAAATATTTTTTATAGCATTGAATTAATATTTATTGTCATGTTAGCTTTCACTCAATCTTGGCAGGAGATGATGAGAGAAATGTTGATTAAGGATGCTGAGAAATTTTAGTGAACACCTTGATGTTGAACGTGGTTTTTTAGGGCGCAGGAACTTGGTCCTTGAAGTAAGATAATGGGCGCAGATTGGACGCTTTTGAGATGTCGGAGTGGAGAAAGATGGATAAAGTGAAATAGACGGAATGGAAAGCAAAAATCGAGAAAAACTAATACGTGTGAATATTTTATCATGAGGATAGCGATAACAAACCGAGAGAAATGCCACTCCCGGGGCCATTACCAGCATTAAATACATTATAAAATGATAAATACTTTAGAAACTATCAATAAAACGCTAGATTATCGCCAAAGGTCCTTCAAGAGCTCTGTACCGACAGAAAAATTGTGGCGCACCAAGTATCATAGCTCTAAATGGAATTTTTCTGCTTATATACGCTTGCTTGCGTCTGGACACACTGTAGCTTCGTTTGAGATATAATTTGAAAATGTTTATTAACATAAGAATTTTAGTTAGCAGTAGTCGACCCGGTTCAGGTAGGTTTTTGATGAATCCTGGCACTACACACTAATTTTCTCCAAAGCCCTGACTAACATGACCTAAAATATCCTTAAAACCCATTCTAAACATTACAATAACTCGTCTTTTGTCTTTGTTAACTTTCTACCTTCCTCTATTCCATCCAAAAGTACCATTATTTTCCTACTTTACCTCGCTTTCCCAGGATTGTTTCCACGACACACGACTACTCGCAATATTCTCGACACGACACGAGAATATTAATCCCTTAAAAATCATTTAAACAAAGATAAGCACTGTTGAATAAATGAAATGACTTCAATAGCCGTAAACATATATTCAGAGTCAATTCATTTATTCGATACTGCTAGCCGTAAGAGCTCAATTCAATCAATAAAGATAAGCACATTGCAAGTTTCACGGAGGAACTTATGAGTGTGACTGTGAATTATCTTGCCAGTACGATCACGACACGACAATGCAAGACAATAATATAAAATATCACTGCGTTGCCATTATGCTGCCAAAATTATCTTCCAAAAAATATTTTCAAAAGAGCAGCAAAAGTAATGGATAGCCTTAATAGTTTGTAGTAATCCTCGCATGAATCTCAACGCATATACGGTATGGGAATAACAATATACGCTGCGTATTTCTTTACAGTTCGATCATAAAACACTAAGATCGGCTTCGGTGCATCACAGCCATCTCTTAGAAAATTGTGCAAGATAAAGGTGAGACTGCAATAAAATAGGGGTGATAATATTTTAAGAATCCATAAACACTGGAAACACAAAAATCCTTGGCATTCGCCGAAAACAAAAAGATCATAAAATATATGGCCGTCATTGGAACGTAATGACTAAAACACCATCCCTAAATCTCTCATATCCTTCGATGAAATCAGTTCGTAAACATTCGATTAAATCAATAATCGATAAGCAAATCAAAATCATATCGACTCCAAACTCTGGCACCCATAGTAACCATTTTCATTTGATGGTGGCGGAAGAGTTCCTATCAATTTGACGGTCATGGATACCGCTCACTTCGCCATAATTGCGGGGGCGTGACGTGCCCATATCGACATAGAAATTGGTTTCATTCTTCACACACAGCCATCCGCCCACTGTGAGTTTATGACATCGATTCCGTGCTCCCTCCCTTCGAAAAAAAAAAGATTCCCGGGCACCCACCTGTCTGGTTGACCACATGAAAAGGTCGGCTTACATACCAAGTGTTCTTTAGCATTACATGAAAGGGAAATCTATGATTTACTTTCGACAGAAAAGCAGTAGAGGTTACTATGGAAGGAGATAATATTAAACCCTGCATAAATGAACTGAATTCATTAAATCATCACCAGAGTAAACATAATATAGATTTAATGACTGCCCAAATACTTGAATCAATGAGGGTGACCGGTTGAAATTACTCAGGGAAGTCTAAATTCATACACCTGCCTATGGTGAGCAAACATGTATAGCAGGAAGAGAACAAAAAACATTTGAAAACGCAAAACTGGAGAGCGAATGCATCGCCCCGGGTTCGTTTCTCGGAGTATAAATTCATTTTACAAGTAACTGTCGTCTGCTTACTGAGAGCGTTTTGACACGCAGGAATGCCAGTAAATTTTATGCTGAAAGTTTAGCTCTTGATTGGCTTTCAATTTAGGCACAAATATTAAATCCAGAAATACAGAGAGAGCAAATCCTCTAACTGAAGCGAATTTTAAAAAAATAAAGGCAATGATATCTGCCGTATTTAAGTCCGTTGCAGGGTAAATTTAATGAAAAAACATGCTCATTAGACGGTATTATAGCAAAGTGGGTAGCGTATTAGGCTACTGAACGGTAAGCCCCGAGTTCGATTCCTGGTGACTTTACACTATCTTCATCAAGGTTCAGTTTTCCAGGAAGACCTTCCCTGGGAAATGGCAGGTGGCACAGAAAGGATCCCCAAACCTATCAACTTACTGTGATTCTGAGGTTGATTTATGTGATTTCCGGTAAAAAATGTCGAGTAGGAAATATGGTTCATCAGAAAAAATGATTCAGTTAGTAAGAACATGCAATCTCTGAAGCGTAAAACCATGAATGAATAATGAAGTGTGAACTGCTCTTGCCTGTGGTACGATTCGTACGATTTAACAAACCGACCGCGGTATTGGACGAGAGAGACACGAAAAGAAGGGTTAAGAAACGCGAAGCAGAGAAATCGCCCAGACCAAGACCACATACTGCATTCGTAATGCCCAATTACTATGCTCTCGACCTCGTAGGTTCAAGACCACTGACACGAGACGAAGTTAAGCGCGCTAACAAGTGCCCTATTTCCTAGTTCACCCGGCAGCTATTTACGAGAATGACTGGCTCTCGAATTACGAGTCCCTCGAATGCCATCGCGTATTTTACCCTCATTTCCCTTATCTTTTAATCAAAGCCTTATCGGATATATATATATACTTGGGAGGTTCTCTATGAAATCAAACGACCCAATTCTGACGAAAAACGCTGAGCCCGATCGATCCCTGTGAACACTGCCTCCAAAACATTTCCCGAGGCATGCCTACGCTTTCCGTGTGCATCAAAAATAGTTGGAAAAAGTTACGCGAAAGGTTAGAGAGGAATCTTATTTCATCTTACTTCGCATGAGGCTGAAATTCAACGGACAACCACCTAGACCAAAACAATGAGTCCACTAATGGATTAAATGGAGTAAATTAATGTATTTGACTAATAACGCCCGATTCAAAGCTGTTAGAAGCGTTAGAAATTGCACTGGCAGTAAAGAGGAAAGTTCCAAATGATTATTACGTCACCAATGCTGGACAACTCTGAATATACGAAATTTATTGAGCGTAAGATATAGTAGCAATCACACAGGTTTAAACTCCATGCACATTTTGCTGTCTACATGAAAACACATGATGAAGAATTGGCTCCCTTTTATGTGGAGTTAAATAATCGCACGTAAATTTTGCCATCTCAACGGTTAAAAAAATTCCGGAAAAAGACCAATTAAGTCGATGAACATTCAATTCCTACTGCAATTGTGCATTTATTTAATTCTCTAGAAGGCAAATTAATTTAACTAACATTTGGAATTGATAAGTCAAGGCACCAAATTAATTGTGTACATAAGAAATTTTACCTTTCGTTTTGCTTTGCCAATGACTTCATCCCTTAATCTCATAATTACTACTGTACAATATTAGGGTATGACCTCGACGTATCTCCATAATTCTATGAATAGATAGTCCTCTCATAACTTCATGGTAAACTCCCTTTGGTGGCTTTTAAGTAAATACACATGCTTACAATAATAGCCATTTCCTGAAAAACACAGGCGGTGAATATCTTGCTTTCAATCATGTCCTCTGGCATACATTTCCTTCATTATTATGCAAATTAATGAATGATTCTGCTAGATTGCATATATCATTCTCGAATGTCATTAGAAGCACAGCGCACTTGTACCCAAGCAGACGAATATATATTTTGGTGAGCCTACGAAATATGCACATCGATTATTTCAATTTCACTTTCCCATATCTCATGAATTTAAGGCGTCCATCTCAATTAAATAACTCCTCTCCAGGTTTTACTCAAGAAAACGTTTCTGCTGTGGAATTGTAATCGTCCGTGCGGCTCAGCGGATAGAATTTTATGAAAAAAAAACATTATTTGAGTGTTTACATTTTTAATGGGTGCGTCGAAAAAAATTCTCGACTGAACAAGAAGTCTCCCTCTCTTTCGACGACATATCTCGTCCATATGGATGAGATAGATCCGCTTGCATATTGAGAAAGGCCTTGTCAAATGACCACTGGCGTGAATTTAAAGCTGATCTGGTTTGTAAACTCAGAAAGCCCACAAGTTGGCTGGAATCAAAGTGATACGTTACTGTGCAAAGGTCACCACAGGTCGAAAACGTCCCATTATAAAAAAACAAAGAGGAACAATTAGCTTAGTTTACAGGTGGAATAAAAGCAGAATGTCAGTCTCTCAAAGCCAATAACAATGATCATAGGTGACTTAAACATGAATAAAAACAAAGTTATTTTATAGAAGATATAAGTGAGGGACTCCAATGAGTTTTTAAGTAACGTGAGGTCAAATCTAGTTTCTATATTGCGCTTTGTGCCGAAGTCAGTTGTTTTTGCGTGTCGCACAGATTCATGTTCATTAAGTTGAGTTGAACCAAACATAATAGAAAAAGAGAAGAACTAAGAAGATAATTTTTTATCCAATTTAATCGATTCGAGAGAGCGTAATATGAGCACGTATTTTTCACTTTTAAAATTTCTGAACCCTTGCTCTTTCAAACGAAACATACCCTATAAATCTGGCATGTTCTTAGGGTGTTAAATTCTAAAAATGTTTTCATAACTTCAAAATACTTATTAAATCGTTAAACTGCTCAAACTTATATCTTAGGTGCCTCATATTAAATGATTATCTTAACCTTCCTATTTCTTGAGAGTCTCATTACCTCCGTTTTCTTATGATTAATTCTCATCCCGTACTTACGTCACTGATTCTATAATGGTGTGGCCAATGATTGTAACCCTCCTGACTGGTTGGCTTGACCAAAGCATGACCATCCGATAACCTGATGTGATGAATTCCCTACGGCCTAAATAATTAACGCAGCGAAATTAAGACTATTACATCGATGTTTTGATTATCAAATGGCGGTGATGCAAGTCATTTTTTCAACGAGTGCCTCTTAATGCGGTTAGAATAGACTGGATTCAAGATACACGTAGATTTTAACCGTTTTTATTTCAGTGGCTCGGCTTCGAAGCCGCATTATCTTTGCGTCCTGGATCCAACAAGACAAGAGAGCTGGCTCACCGTCAGTCGACCCAGTTCCCCACTCGGAAAAACGATCACCGGCTCGCCGAGACACAATTCCCCGGCCGCGGTGCCGGCACCGCTCGGCACGATAACTAGATTTTCCTCCCGTCCCGCGGCGTCCGAAAGCTCTATCCCTCGTCCTCTCCTTCCTCAACGTTCGTAGCTCCCCGCTCTCTCTGTCCCTCTCCACCGGAAGACCTGTCTTTTGCGAAGGTTTGAGCAGGCTAAACACCCCTCTCGCACGGTTTCTGGATGCAAAACGCGGTCCCTCCTTCCCGACGGCCAACCGGAAATGCACAAGGCGTTCGTTCAACCGCTTCACCTCGAATTTCTTCTGCCCATTTTTTTCTCTATCCCCCCCCGTCGATTTCTCGCAAGAGTTCCCGAGGCCCCGCGAACAAATGAGACAGCTACGAAAATTTCTCAGAGAGGAATTGTGGGTCAAGCTAACTGGTTTGCGTCCTCCGCAAAGAATGACCCGAAACCGACCTTATCGTTCAAGGGGCACGGACAACCGTAAGGATACGCTAGGGGATGGATATCCTGGATAAGCAGCCGTCCCTGAAGAATCTAAAAAAACCCGCAATACGAGCCTATCTATCCGAAACATTTATCATCATATTTAGTTTTTACTTATACTTTTAAAGCGCCGATGATAAATTTAGTGTTTACTTTAAACGTAAACCTATTTTTAAGAACTACAGCGGTGTAAGTTATCGCCGTAATCGTAAAAAAATTCCAGAACAATTCAAGACCTCCAAAATCGCAGAAATTTCCAGATTTCTAGGCTCATGGCCTCCTTGATTTTCCCTCACTTCTAGAATCGCCATCCTTATCTGCAAGCTATTCTTGACCTTGTAAGAAAAAGCACCAACAGAAGAAGTGGTGAGCGCAGATATAGCCACAGCCGATCCGAAATATCCTAGAGTTCATTAACTGGATCGCGACCCTGTGTTCGGGGGCAAATGGAATGGGGAATATATCTTCACAGACCAGAGGATGGAATGGGGATACATTTTCCCAGGGTGACATTGAAATTACATGTTAATAATGATGGTTGTTTCCAATTTTAGTCTTTCCATCTCCCTGGATGGTAACTCGTGCATTCTAATGGAAGACGCGGACCGGCTAGGAGAAATCAGTGAAACCTTTTACGGAACGCAACATGGAACAACCCATTTTATGTCATTTAATTATCTTTGTTTTTTTATCTTTTACTAATTTTGGCACATTTAAATCAGTGGAAATTGCATTCAATTAATCATAAGCTTATATTTATTGATTGAAATTCGCAAGGGGTTTTGATGTTACCTGCATTGAAAGGCGCCTTTCTCGAAACATTATACGTAAGAATTCGAAGACATCTCCCCACAGCTCTCACGGAAATGTTACGAAGGCCTATTTGATTTTTAATGAACTCCACACTTAGTAACTATCAAGAATGCTCCGAGGAGAGGAAAGTTCGCCCTACACCATTAATTTCCAACTACTTCTCTCTCCAACATTCACTAAGACGGTCAAAGACCGTTGATATTACTTTCACAGACGAAATGTAACGGTTGGCGTGGTAGGAACGCTGATTTCCGGTGTACACACATAAGAAGCCGTTCTCCTTTAGATTTACTGCCAGAATTCGACGGATAAAACTAAATAATAATTCTTGGTCAGTTTGTTGTCATCCGCAAATTTTATTTTCCATTTTTCTAATAATTCTATAACAAATTCCCATGACCCTGCCTGAGAATTTCTCAGGCAGGGTCATGGGAATTGTGTCATGGGAAAAGTGTCGTGACACGTGGGTGAGATACACGAATTCCGAGAGAGAGACATGAACTATTTGGTTATTATTTCGTATTATCATCGTTGTTCATTATTATTAGTCGTAGCCAATTGTTTAGTATTTTAAATTCAAGGTTTGGATATTGAGCACCATTACTATCGCAGCATTGACTGAAAATACATAACCTAGAACTCCAAACTAAAATAAACTCTTCTTCAATTCCGCAAGCATGTTACCTCCATTCATTCCGTCGTGGAATGGATGCGGAGCATTTTCCTCAAAATGCTCCGCATCCACTTTTCCTGCCTCCTTTTGTATTCCTCCAATTATCATCCTCTCTCCTTCCCCACTAGGTTTCACGGGATTTTATATTCTGATGTTATTCTTTCCAGTTCGACGTTAAGATGCTTTAAGAATGGTATAGCATCCTCCTCGTCCCCGACAATAATGACCTGATAATTACCCTAACTTACTTTAACAGGCGAGTGCTAATTGCAACGTGCATCAACAACTAAATATAATCCAAGATGACATGAAGTCCCGATGATGTGCATCCAAAAATAATAACAGGCGACATGAGTATTCCAGGAATATTTCCTTTTTGCTTGTGGGCACCGTTCCAAGGTGAATAAGACCATGACGCACTTGAAGGAAACGTAAAAGTCTCACACTACAAACTTCGAGAAAGAACTATTTGTGGGAAAAAGACTGAAATTCGTGTACCACACCTGCTACATAGAAGACTCATTCCCTTTTTTCATTTTTCCAATTTCAACTGTCGATAAGAAAGAAATAGAGAGGCGGTGATAATACACCCATATTGATAATTATCAGTATAACGGAATATGGCCAATACCGGTCATAAAAAAAATATCGGAATCGTACTCCATATCATCAGAACGAAAATTTGTCCATATCCTCATTGACGATAATTTCTCCTTTTTATGTACCTTTTTATAAAATTTTCCATTTATCTTATAAATAATCAAGTACATAATTATTAAGATAAACATGCAATAACATTTCTTAAAATAATCCAACTATCGAACGAGTGAATATCATAATAATTACATGTGTATCAATAATTATTATAAAGTAATACATATACAATATATATCGTTATGCCGCATGTTCCCAGGTACACAACACTTCATTAGCAGTTCCTAAGTAAAATAAAAAATAGCATTGAAGCAGGAAATACGTACAATTATGGACTCTTAAATCTGACGAGGATCGGATATCACGGCCCTTGGAAGGGAAATAACTCTGAAGCCCTTGGCCTTGTTTCAAGAAAATGATATCACGAGAGGAATGGACTGCACTTTCAAGTTTTAGTTACAGGTCGAAAGTGGCAATACATTCAGTTCGTTTTCGCATAACCAAGCTTGATATTTCACGAAGGAATGAGCAATGAATATGCATCTGGCTCGCTCAAACAATGTGTAGGTCATATTTTCGTCACGGCTGCCTTACCACAAATCGACCGATCAAAGTTCTAACAATGCTTGACCCCAATAGCGAAGAAACATTGACATTTCCACACGATTAAGGCCTCTTGAAAAAGAAGCTTCAAAGCGAGTTGAATTCTGATGGGTTTAAAATCCACCGTCGTGATGACGACCACTCATTCCCAGGGCCCTTTTAAATGTTCGCGTCTGTAAATGAATATTAATGTCCATTGAATTCGGATAGGCATGTGTATAAAATCGATTTTTATATATTTGGAATTGCTAAGGAAGCAAAATTTACAAACAGCAGCTCTTAAACAAAAAGGAACGTTAATGGAAAGTTTTATTTTAACGCGGAGTATTTCACATTATTTAATTTTAACATTGTCGAAGAGTATTTAGCTCAAAATAAAAGTTATTCGTATCTTTAGCGGAATTATCTTAAAAAAAGATTTTATTAGAATTATTAAAGTTTTAAGAACACATGTGTAATTAATGTGGTACGAAATAGCAAATTCTGACTATTATATTTAATGTTCTATTGCATCTTCATTTTAATTTGGCATACCAAACTATCATAGAATATAAGATTCTTAATAATGTAATAATTATGTGTATAACAACTTCATATGCACATTTATTTTTCAGCATTGTCAACAGAAACAAACAGACTCAATTAGATTTGTGGAAGCACTTTCAAGCAGGTAGAACTGATTATGATTAAATTTTTGAAACTCATGAAACACTGAACTGCGAACATACTTTAATATTAGAACACTTCATTTTTTTACACAGATGGGTAAAGACGAACGGATACCCCACCCCCCTTTACCTATCACGGGCAAGAAGACTATTAATCCTGAATGTATTAGGGATTCAACCAACCAGGAGCGGTTTAGTACGGGGAATGCAGGGGTAACATGTAACTACCACTGTTACGTCTCTTTTCGGAAATTACCCAGCCTCCTTGAAATCAATTTGAATAGTTTAAATTACAGATGCCACAAATATGTTACTCTGTAAAAAAAACACTATCAGTGCATTACCGTGAACTGTACCAGAGGGAATAAAGGATATTTTTAATTGCGGTCGATCTCCCTAATTACGAAAAACAACGAAGAAGCTCTAGGTATGGGAGGTGAAGGGAGTTAGTTTCTCTACAATGCCTCGAACTTCATAGCTGGTTTTTACTTTCCGTCCATTTTATTTTTACCATACTTCTGTACACTCGCATCTCAAATGCCTCCAATCCGCATTGTCGCTTATCCTTTTGCCCTATCGGCCAATGTTCCGAATTATGCAAAACTATGTTCCATATTTAAGTTTTCACGACTCTATTCTAGTTGGCGGTACAAGTTTCGTTGTGATCTCTATATTAAATGTGACACATTTAAAATTTTACATGATTTTTGAATTCATATTTTTGGAATAAATTTATAAAATTATTTCCGCTCAAGTCAAATGACCGCCGAACCTTTCTATATTTCCTATTGAGGAATAGAGAAAGTACATGCCCCCCATCAAACTGCGCATTTGTTTCACTAGCCTTTGGGCTTAGCATTAGGTCACATCTACCTTAACCTATTAAGGCAACCTTTGCGTTGATTACTGTGGTTGACCATTTCACGAGCACGACCACCGCCAAGCGAATTCACCGCGAATTCGAATAACTTTGCGTGACGGCGTTTCCTTTCAGGCGTGGCTCTGTGCGTGTGCATCCCTCTCCCTCTACCTTGAAGGGACAGGGAGAGACAAGAGCCCAAAGGCATGGAAGGAAAAATAAACATGGAACAAATACTCTGACCGAAGAGTATTTTATTACGATTTTCCGGAACGATGACTGGCAGACGAAATCAATCCGCGCCATGGACAAAATAAAAATTTCATGGAGAAAGGGGCAGAGTGGTGGAAGAGAAGCAGGGAGCATGGTGGGGGTTGAATTCGCGATAACCCCAAATTAAACCACTTCCTGCATCACCTGCGTGGATCTCGATGCTCGGTTGAATTGGACAAAAGGGATACAGCTGAATTAAGCTTATCCCACACCCCCTCGAAAACTGCGGGCAGAGCAAAGCAACCCTGCCCGCGCTGAAACTTTCACAAGCAACAAAAACTTATGCGTGCGCAGGGTCGAATGTAATGCGGTTAGCATAATTTCAATTCGAACGAGAAGTTTTGCATTCTGAAATTAAATTTTTTCAACATACCACGCCAATGCCTCTTTTATTGGTTTTTCATTCTGTTATCTCTCCCAGGGGGGGATCTCCGACTAATTTGGATGTCTGGTAAGCGGATTTCCAACATGGCATCAGAGAAAATAAATCAAGCAGCAATAATCGCAACGCAGCATCAATATCAGCATCAAATACGTCACTACGATCAAACTAATTATGAAAAGCTCGTTTGACTAATCTCTCGAAGATTGTATCGTCGATAAAATGTTATTTATAAGTAGGTGATGGGATTTAGTAGTAGACGAGAGCTTATTTTGGTGAATATATTTGAGGAAGAAGACCAGTGGCGGAACTCCTGATTAATAGGTAACTGCCTCGGTTTTGTAGACGAAATTGAGAGATGTCCCCGACCTGATCGGGTGACTGTTAAATGATGAACATATGTGTATGCTTAGTGATACTTCAGCAACCTGAAGGTAAGTTTGATGGATTAATGCAGGAGCTAACAGTTTTTGTAGCAAAAGGACATTTTCACAGCTTGTATTTCGCTGTGTGTTTCCAAAATTATCCACCGGATTTGAAACTGGGATCCTTCGGTCGGTACTTGGCTATCACGCCATCCTACCTCTTTCTTCATTCATTCATGACCAATTCACAGCATTTCATTGACAATGTCGTCGATCAAAGCAAGCAAATTATCGTGGCGCAGGAGGGAAAACAGAAGGGAAGACGTAAAAAAAGTAAAGGTTGAACAGATAATCGATGCGATTAGAGAAAATAAGAGAGAGAATGAATAGAATGTGGATGATTGTAATTGCAATAATAGTTGAACGACTTACCTCAAGCACGATTCTGATTATTAATTTTCTGCTTCCTCGAACAGAAAACCAATTAAGGCGTAATTTCACAAAATTTATGTGATTCCTGTTTATTTGAAATTCAAATCATATTTGACTATGAATAAATTAAAATAATATTAATTACAAAATATCGTAGAAATAAAAAAAAACAAAAAAAATGCTTCCACTTGGAGCATGCCTTATTTTTTCGATCCTGATGAAAAAAATGATTTCTAGCTGTGATAAATTGCATATGAAACGTTAAGCTCATTTCAAGAAATTAGACTAGCAACATTTGGGTTACGCACTAATTTCAAATTTTATTAACTGTTTAATTTAACCTTTCTGTAAAAAAACTATACGGACGTAATTTGATTGAAAATAATTTCTGTTAAAATATCCCCCAGAATACAAAAATTTAAAGTTTTAAAATTCTGAGACTTACTGAAATATGATGGCTGAAATAATGTTAAATACGTGAAAGATTACGCATTTTAATACATGTAACATTCAGGAAAGTGAACCTTAAACTGAGATTTCGCCATTTTATTTGCTTATTTATTTATTTATTATATTTATTTTTTAATATTTATTTATTTATTTTTATTTAATTATAAACATACATCCTGAGTGTAAATAACCCAGTTTACTCTTTACCTTAAAGTAAATGCATAATCCTGATAGTTGATAAAAATCACAAAATTAAATCAGAATCACGAAATTTTGTACCAAAATCCTACTTAAACACCATTTCCGATGAAATGAGCCCTTTCAACTTAGGTTTGCCACCGCGGCCGATTGAGTTTCCTGCCGTGGTTGCATTCACTTTCCAAACATACACATGTAATTATTCCTACTGAGCCATGCAATGCATTCAGCGGGAATGTACTTGTATTAATTTGATAGCCGAGTTGGTGGGGAGACTTATGGTCACGACAACACGGCTAAAGGAAACCGATCGACCTCCGATTAAAAACCGACGGTTAGGAAAGAGAGACCATGCTGGGAATCGTAAATTTAGCGATGGTGACCCGGGGGGCTGACGGAAAGGGCACGGATTCCTCGAGAAATAAATTATTCTTCCTCAAAACCCGTGACGCGCAGTTAATACCTTCCCACAAACGAAAACGTGCCATTAAGGATGGCCACCAAAAATGGAATCTGAACATTTCCCTATCACTATATGACTTCCAGACCGACATTTTCAAATTTCCTCGGTAAAGTTTTCCGGAAATAACATGCATAGTTTTCTTTTGCGAACTCAGTACTTTCTGGGATCCAAATCAGATTAAAGAAACGCGTAAAATGCCCTGTTATTCTGATCTTAATAAACTGTCATGAGTGAACTAAAAACACCACATTATAGCCAAAAGTTATTTGAATAGACACTAGAACATTGAACTCCGGAGTTTTCTTGATGCAAATGTATTTTTCCAAGAGCCCATATTACTCAGGGAACAATGTAGGTAACAAATTGCAGCAATACCAAATTAATGAGATACACGGTAACAAATTATTCATTTCCCTTCTACAGAAGTTTTCCATCTTTTTATAATTCCTAGTGTCCCAGCGTTTCGTTTAACTCTTTTGCAGGAGCTATTGAACAGGTTTAGTTAAAACATGCATAGGGTATCGCACGGAATTCACACACTGAAATTATGTTTTGATAAATTTCATTAGAGACAGAAGTGTGCTGGAAGAAACTAAAAGAAGGCAGGACAAGCGGGCCCAGGAGTGGATGCCACTAAGAGGCAATGTGATGCTGAAGACGGTAACAGGGGGAGGAATACTGGAAATTGAGGTAAGAGGATGAGATGATTAGGCATTTTGGGCGAATTAAAGGGGTGAAAAAAGTGTTCAGAGCTTTAGAATAAGTTATTTCGATATTGTCATGGGGCTCAACGATATTTTGTTTCATGTTAGTTAGGGCTAAACGAGTACAGTTATATTTATTCCTATTGTCCATCAAAGGTGTTGCCATAGTTTTATATAGAATGCTGCCAATATATATTTTTAATTTTAGGCCACTATAAACCCCAAGCACGCCCTTTATACTGGATAACCATGCCTATTTAAATGTAGAGGCACTGTGATGCTGGCAGGAACGTTTACGAATTTCTTGAATGCTAAAATATCTCAAGCTGTTGGAAGTGTACGAGAGTTCACTCGTATGACAGTTCGCACGTCATCCCGGATGAGTTCCAAGTGTATTTGAGTAATGGATCTTGTCTTCTCCTCTCTTTTCCTCGTCTCACAAAGAGAATTAATTCATTCAGAGAACACAAACAGGGGATAGCGAGCACAAGTTTCAAATTCACGAAGGATTGAGTATGAATAATGATGAGTGAATATATTTACTTTTTTTAAATTTAATTTTCATTTGAAAATAATCACATTCACTCTCACACTGCCTACATTTAAAAAGCATAATAGATAACCAAACTAATAACACTGACTCTATACCTAGGAGAGAGGTTCTTTATTTATACCCCATAATGAACACTACTCTTTAAATGTCCATCGTTACAGCTGGTTTTTCTCAACTTCCCATGACCCGTGTTGATGCATCGATTTATAGTTTTCGCTTTATCTAACAGAGGTCTCATGGTTTGAGACAACCTTGTGCGAATTTTCATTACAATCACAACGGAATGCGATGAAATTTTAACGCAGTGAGGCTGCCTAAGCTTTTCGCCTCATCTCCTGACGGAATTCCAATCTTTAATTCAGTCTAAACTTCGCCCTCCGTCCATAAAATATAACATTCGAAGGGAAAGACGCGACTCAAAAGGAATAAGGCAAGCGAAATAGTCGGCATCCAACAAGAGACAGGACTTTAATCAACGAACGAAATAAAAAAAAATAGTATCTGGAAGTACTCGTGTAATCTGCACGGAAGATAAAGATATTGCATGTTCCAAACTGGAGATGTCAAGATTTCGCTGTTAATTCCGGGTCACTTGCAATTTAATTTCAGTTTTCGGGCCAGGTATGAACAGATAAGATAGCTACGATTTGAGTGATTAAAGTAATATAATCCCAAATTTACCAAAAACATCAAATTAACAATGTACAAAAAATTTACATCCGAAATTTTTTTAAATATCTCAACTATATCTCAACCGTGAATCTGAAGGTGATGATAATACTCGCAGTTAAGAAGGTATTGTCCAGCTGTGCTTAATTGTTATGTCTAGTGAAATTGACACGCAACTGGCTACAGAAAGTGAAATCGGCCACTTGTGATGCATGATAGCCTCAGTCTGCGCCACCTATGTTTGGTGGCCGGAAAACACAAGAGGCGGGCGGTGACCCACGATACGACCCCGATTTCTGAACCTGGGGTAGCTAGCATTTGCTACGACACATGCGCGCGCGGAATTACGTCACCTCCACAGCGTGCTCTTTAAATCTCTGTGATCATTTGTAGCCACGGGCAAGTCAAAAAAAGATGACGGTATTGAAAGAGTCACGTTGTGTGCATCGCCTGAGTCACCGCGAATTATATGTGACGAGGTGATTCGGGAATTTCAAAGGAGTGAGCACCACCAAAACGAAATGACGACATGCAGGAAATCACTAAAAGCTAGCGGTCATCGTCGTATTCCATAAAAATGCCATCTCCAACAAGCAAGTAATCGTGTCCCGGAGCGAGGGGGGAAGTCGTGGGCGCTATGATTTTATGTAATTTGTTGAACACTAGCTGTTATTATGGGTGACTACCGACATCTGCGCCGGGAGAAATCAGCATTTACTTCAGCACACGAAAAGAATGAACAGCTGCAAAAAGTTCAATGATTAGCGTCCAATTTGATGGCAGCAATCTTACTTACTGCCACCCACACAATACTCAAGTAGGGATCGGAATACTCTAGAAAATTTGAAAATCGCTCAGAATCGGCCCGGTAGAAAGTTCTGCTAGTACATTTCCGTAGTTTCAGCGTTTGCAGTTCTTATCCCACGTTCTCTCGCGAACGAGGCTTAGAACGTTGCTATAAAGGGGTCTTAAAACAAAGTACGTAACAGAGTTCGACTGGTTGGATGAATCATTGGAGTTATTGAAGAATAATCAAACCTAAAGCAGGACTGCAATAAAGGTTTTTGGCTGACTAAGCCCAGAAGCATGCTAACCTGATAATTAAACCGCTCAAAGCAGCTACGTTTACAATCAAAGCTGTAAAAATCTTTGCCGGAGCCAACTTTAGTTAAGAGACGGCTGATCAACCTTGCCGTTAAAGATTAGGGTAATTTTGTTTTGCAAAAATTCCGCAAAATGTCAACAATTGGGCAGTATTAGCCAGTTCCCTAAGTATCAATTTCCTAATTTTTAAAACTAAAATATTCACACTATCAATTTTACAAAAAGGCCACTTAATTAACGAATTTCCTACCGATACTGTATTTTTTATAAAAAAACAATTTTCTTCATTTCCGGATATTGGGAAGCTTGATCACGTGAGACAGACGAGTTCATAAAAAGGATCAATGCCAGTTAAATTAAAGATTGAGGAAGAAAAAACAAAGTCACATCACCTAGCTCAAATCAAAGCTTAGGAATAGATCAACTCATCTATATTGATTTCTTCTCAAGAGTCAGACTACTTTCTGCCTTGACCTACCGAAAAATATTTTTCCTTAAGTCAGTTTTACAACTTTGTTGGGCCGTCCCTAATTGCAATTACAGGTTAAGAGACTTCTTGTAAGTTGGTCCTGAACTTAAATTTCACAAAATTCAAAATTTTCGCCAATTACCGCTAACAATAACACGAAAGTGATATACATATCTCTGTCGTCTGCCCGCCCATTGCGTTATCAGTTGCAGTTACTTTATTCTACTTGGTTTCATTATTCTATACGGTTGGGCTCATATAATCGGTCCGATCTCGTCAAAGATGGACAGCATGTAGCAAAGCATTACTTCATATTAAGTACTGTATTGAAACAAACCCGCAGGAAAATACCCCCATAAAGTTCGTTGTTGGTATAGTATAAAAGATTTTCCTGGCGTTTATTAAAATTTTATTGGACGACCATTTTTTTTGATTGAGGTATTTGAATAGTCCCGAGCTGGCATGGTAAATACATCCGAAGGTATAATAAGGCAATATTGTAAAATGATAAAGAAATCTTGCTTTCAAAAATATCTCTATTATTTGATTTTTTCAAATACGAAAGCAGCTTTCTCAGCAATCGACCCACTCGTTAACGCTTCAGCAACAAAAGGCACGCAATTAGCGACCGCAAGGAATACGCACATTACGGAAGAGGGCCTAAAGATTTAAGTGGGTCTTTGAAGGACCAAAAATGCAGAGGGAGGTATGAAGTCTACCCAGCAGGTTTATGAAACGATCTGACATTGTGAAGGTGACTGAAGGGTGGGGGGGGGGACCTTTTGGAAAGAAAATAAAAACATACAAACTAGACTTGAAGAGTACAAGGGGAAAGATATGATACGAATAAGAAGTAAAATAGCGGAAAAAGTAGGTTTCTTCTACCAAAATATAAGATGGAAGAAAATAGTATTAGGCATATTTTTAGGGAAAACAAGAGATACTGGCATTCGTGGCATCGTGCCCTTATAAGAGTCATAGAATATTAGAACTAGATCCATCTCGAAGGAAAGAACATGTCAGGCATAAAGTTCCAACAGTGTCACAAAATACACAAACTCAAAAGTCAAAAATATGCTAGATGTGTCAAATGCGAACTTAAGTATCTAACGATAAAACCAAAAAACTAGAATTACATCTTTCACGAAGTTTTTTAGTGGTAAATTCATATCATCCGCGATTACGCATTTCATTTTTACACGATTTGTACAATACTTCGGTGAAAACGATATAAAACTTGGCGGAGTGAGCATTAAGCGATGATACTGGATTAGATGCATTAAAAACTTGCGTTTACCATAAATTATTAAGATAATACGCCGGCAGACATAGTAGTAAAGGATTTTTCTTTTTGAGATGCTCAAATGTAAATAAACAACGCAATGTTTTTACAAGAGGGTCATCATGTGTTGCCCTTCCAGCACCTGGGTATCGCTGCGCGTGTTGTCTAAACTTGTAATTAACGGGCAACTTTTCTCTACAAACGCTGTACCCACACGGTAAAATAGGTACGCACATGCAGAACACAACATCTAAGACAATTCAAAAATATAACACGATATCCTATCAATAATAAAATAAAATGTAGGAACTTCAAATTTTCCTAATACCTTCCGTTTTATTTGAGTATTTAATTTCTTCATTTTCAAAATAATGCATTACGTTTAGCTTTCGATAATGAATAATCGAGTCCGAATGTCATAAAAAACGACAGACATAAAACGATTTTTGTGCATGGCTGGTGTCATACCGTCAAAGTTTTCATTCACCTTTAGTTTATGTTACAATTTATAGCCATTAGGAAAACGGTATTGCGGCAAAAGTGAAGGAACTTCTTACCTATCTATAAAGAAGGTCACTTTTTTGTGTTTCTGCATGAATGTACGCATTATAATCGAGGAATGTCGACAAAAGCACTTACTCTATGTCGTCGATATATAGTTTTTAATATTCGCCTATTTTTAGCACGCATATATTCAATGGATGTCGGCCCAGTCCGAGACAATCAATCAGAGATTATATGGGCAATAATATAGAAATACTAGTAAAGTTTTCAGTAGAGCTTCCAATTTTAGGGCATCAACTGAACATCCAGGAAAATTTGTTACAGCCGCGTAAAACGCGTTTGTGGATAATAAAATTTCAGTTTCGATGAGGGCCCTGGAATACGAAAATGAGTGGGAAAAGAATTGTTCTTGAAATCTCACTATAAAATTTTTAATTTAGAAGGCTATCCTCTGAATGCAGTTCTCGCGAAAAATAGTAATATACATAGTCTATGCGAAATAAAGTAAACAGTAGATTTAATAGTTTTTTTATCACAATCTAGTCTGTGTATTGGGCGGAGAAGGTTTATCCATAGTCGGACGGTTATCGGTTATGAATGCCGGCAGAAAAATGACATGAGATAATGAAAAGCAAACTCGTTATTCTTGCACCAAGTGCGGACGCACGTGAGATGACTGGAGAATGTTATATACCCTCGCCCCGCAGTAGAAGAAAACAGCTAGAGCACGCGAATGAAACGGCGATCGATTCGGGAATACTTCGTCCGGAAATTCGCGGGATAGGCAATAAAATGGCCGGCCGCCAATACTAAAGACTAAAGATTGGATTGGTCTCCTCCATTACCAGGTATTTGGTTTCTCTCGCCTTCGGTCTCATCGGAAACCGGGAAGAAGGGCTCCTTCGAAGCGTGATCGATTATTTTGCTGCAAAAAATGAAATGGGTCCAATCCGGGGCAAAAACAAATAATATTCCTCGGAGCAAGGAAAAGCGAGCTCATTTATAAAACCTTTATGGGCTCTACATTATTCTCTTTTACGATAATATTGGGACCAAGCAAAAACACCCGTGTAGCCAATGACGATGAAAAGGAATCATTTAGGGAATGACCCGCCCACGTCAACAATAAGTTTGTGTCTCGATCTGTAATCGTAAAAGGTCAATGTAGAACTGCGAGTTTTTCGAAGTTCACTCCCCCATATGTAGCCACCAGGGTAAAATAAGAAAAAAAGAGAGAGACATATCAGTACTGACAGATCCATCACAAAAACAAAAGCAAACGTAACATTCCTTTCTAAATTCAAATTGAAAAATTTTAAACTTCTCCTCGAATGATAATGTAGTCTCCTTCTCCTCAATAATGTAGTCACACATGTATATGTGTAAGCGCACATCTACAAGGCAAATATATAGTTAATGTTTGTGAGTACTAGCTAAGATTTGTAAAATAGTAAATAATAAAATAATATATAGGTGAAATAGAAAAATATAGCTTATACATAATTAAATATTCGTGCATATAAGATCTGTCTCCTAACACCCCCCGCCACATGCCCTTGTATGATGTAGTGAGGCATGTATATGTGCATGTGCGCATCTGTAAGGAAATATATAGTTTATCTACAAACATGTATACAAGACTTGTTGCACAAAAGCACGCGTACATTTGCCTTTACTGACCAGGGTAATTCACACATACTTTTAATTCATACAAATCTTTTAAGTCGTGGATTCCGCTACAGATACAGAGATTATTCTCAGTATATATAAACTAACACAACAGTACATATTTACCGCACAAGTACGTCAATTAACGAAACTGATAATTCATAAATTAAAATCATTGAAATCTCAGTTTAAAGACGACTCACGCGAACAGTGTGAAAGAAATAAGTAAAAATAAATTAAGCACGTCCACAAAATATATTTAACAAGAAGTTTTTCCCACGACGGGAATACAATAAAGGGTGCGGCAACATAACTTGCTTTTTTCAAACGTAAAATGATTCCAAAAAAGGAAGTTATGTTGCCGCACCCTGCATAATTAACTGTCGAACATGGCGTCGCGCGCACTTTATTCTGACATTTCTTTTTTAAAATGCTCTAGTCTAAATGTGAACTCAAGTCAGGTTACGTAAAGCAATTACTTTGAACCACAACTACAACCACAACACAAAGGAAGTATCTGATAATATGTAAACCATTTTTTCTCGAAAACCATTAACAATTCGAACGATATGATAGAGTCATTATATTCTAGGCGTACCATGTTTTCCTAATTCCCGACCATTCTGACAGACGTTTACCTACTCCAGTTAAAAATAAGTCTCTGGTTTAAGGATATCTTTAGATCGCCAGGGCAGAGCAAAAGAGGAGAGAATGTAACGGAAACGGCATGACGCAAGCTTAGTAAAAATAGTGTGTTTTCTCTCTAGGTGCAAGATAAAAATGCAAAAGACTCGGCATTTCAGACCGATTCGCAAAAGATGCCAGTGTCACACAGCTGTAACCTGCCCTGTACACGCGCCCCCTGCCACATGGCCTCCACAAGGCCGTGTGGTAGGGGGCGTTAGATCAATAGACGAAAGTGTCATCAGTTGCCAATAGAGTTGGAAATCGTGTTATTTTCAAGAATGATAGCCATGCGAGATTCTTCCTTCTTTCGCGGGTACAAATTATGCAAGGTAAAAAAGTACGAGGGTCATCCGGAAAGTAGTACCCGTTCGTGCCGCATGAAGTGCTGACGACGCGAGTAGCCGCTGGACGAGGTCAGATAGCTTCAGTGGCTTGTCTGCCTTCTCTGAGCCAAGTTGCGTGACGCTAGCATTGCCTGTGTTGTTTCTGTGATTGTTTACAATGTTTAAAAAAATTGAGAACGCCGCCAGTTGTGAAGTGAGGGCAGTGATTAAATTCCTCAATGCAAGAAACGTTCGCCCATGTGATATTCATCGCCAATTAAAGGAGGTGTATGGAGACAATGTAATGGACGAGTCGTCTGTTCGGCGGTGGTGTCGCAACTTCAACATGGGGAGGGGGAACACACACGACGATGAGCGTTCGGAGAGACCGTCTGTCATTACAGACCAACTGGTGAGCTCAGTTGACGAATTCGTGAGGAACGATCGGCGCGTCACAATTGATGACATCTGTGAGCATTTTCCCAATGTTTCTCGAACAATTGTTCATGAAATTGTTAAACACCATCTGCATTATGCAAAAATTTGTGCAAGATGGGTCCCTCGCGTATCTCAATGAGCTGGCGGCGAAGGACTATGCAGCAGGAATACAGAAACTTGTCACACGTTATGACAAATGCCTTAATTTGCTTGGAGATTATGTTGAGAAGTAGTTTAAAGTATCCTCTTTCAAATAAAATTTTTTATGTTTGTTAATATTTACTTTTGTGTCTTTATTTCACGAACGGGTACTACTTTCCGGATGACCCTCGTATCTTCGTCACAGTCGGTTCGGGAGTCAATTTTCCGTAACATTTCGTCCTGGATTCGCCTATCAATTCGATGCGTGGGTTGGAATTCCTTATTTACGGGCACTTTACTCGAATGATCTGCATTAAGACAGTACTTAAACGCCATGCATGTAACTTTCGCATTTACAATGCCTTGCAACCCACGCTTTACAGTAACAATATGACGGAAGCTCTCTGCTCCTCCAAGTCTAGACGATTATTCTTTGAAACAGACAGACTTTCTCCGCCTCAAGCTTAATACCGAAACTGGGTGCTTCATTCATTCGTCGTGGAAATCTTTCAACATACTTTCTACCCAATCAAAGATCCCGATTCTATGTGAAAATTACATGTGATAAGTGAATGCACACTTGAACGTTAATTAATGCGTACAGTTGCTCCGTACACCAGCTGTTATCTTTCAAATAAACGAAATGGTTAAATATTTGTACAGTTGTTCGTTTCACTCTCCTTTTGGTATCTGGATGATTCAAAGTAGTCAATGCTTGCTATTAATGATCATTAATGGTTGTTATAGATGCACAATACGTATGGATTATATCGGAGAGAAAATTAACTTCACACTGCAGTCGACCGTCGAAATAATACCCTTTCTTTTCCGTCCAGAGCTACACCTAATATTATTAATTTAATCCACGCTAGAGGTGGAAGTTGCAGACTGGAAAATATAACGGTGGTCGTGGAATTAAAATAAACATCACCGAACTGATTCAGGGACGAGATTAACAAAAACGAGAAACCGAGAACTGTCAAGCTCATTAAAAATGCTCGCGGGAAAGATATACGGCGCTTTTTTTGTAAAATTCCAATCATTAGAGAAGCAAGGCAGAATAATAAGGAAAATGTATTATTTACTTTAAATTTGGATTCACGGGCCCACTTTTTTGATAACGCAACTCAACAAAAACATTATTTCTGGCGATTGATGGCCGAAGCAAGGCTGGCGAAAGGTAAGGTTTTAAGTAAAATAAATTTCAGTTAATGTCGCGAACATTTCACTGCGTGCGAACTCACTCACACGAGAAATGAAATGAAATTTAAGCTAAAAGTTCAAACAACGCGCTAATACTAACTACAACGTTTCTCCTGAGGGGGTTCCTTACGACTTTCCAAGCAATTTTGTTAATATGGACATTTGATTGTTGAAAGAGGAGAATTGTGTGTACGTAGAAAAATTGAATAAATTATTGCAAATCAATACTGCCAATGAGAAATACCTACTGTCTGAAAGCCAAGAGCACGGTACCCCAGATGCAAGGTTCCTTATCAGTAAATCAACCATCAACACATAAATTTGAGGCCATTAATATATAGAATATATACGAGCACAGAAGTAATTCATTAAGTGCAGGTTTAGTTAAAATATTACGAGTTAACGGTTTAACAGCACAAGTAAATCGTTATCTTATCCAAAGTCACGGCGAAAACTGTAATCATAATCCTTTGAGAGACTTGACCTTGAAATTTGACTCCCATTCTTTCTCAATGTCGGTCTTTCAAAGGCCTCGTCGCATTTGATTCAATTCAATATTTACAGTGCTTGTTTTAATTTTACACCAGATTACGTCACCATGTTCGTAATTAGAGGGAGATACGAACGTCAAGTCCGCAATAATGAAGTTAGGGTTTGCCAATTAAAAAAAAATTAAAACATGAATAAGTACTGAGAGAGAACTTTTATATCTTGACGCACGGTCTAGTTGTATGAGGAATCTTGCTGGCCAAATAAAAATCGATACCTATATAATTAATTTGCGTTTCTAGTACATTCCAATTATAAATTAAGATTCATTCATCATCTTGATTTCATTTCTTAAGGTAAGCACAAACTAGCAGAAATAAGTTACGATGGCTAGTTTGAGATATTAACTCTAAACCCCACGGTTACGATTTAAGTTTATATATTACATACCTGTATATTTCGCAATTCTCCATGAATACATCAAACTAGATTAAATTATTTAAACTTGGTGCATATTCAGAGAATATGTTGAGCTCATGATCTATTTTTGTTTCTGGTCATGGGTTCATTTCAGCGTCGCTAAATGACTAAAAAAATAGATGCTTAGATGTTTTTAATTTGCTATCACTTGCTTCACTTAAAGAAAATATCAGTGAACACTTTGTATCAGAGCGTCGTTTTGTATGCCTCGGAAACTTGGTACTAGAGGCCTTAGGGCAACCGTAGATTTAGAGGCTTTTGAGAGGTGGATTTGGAGTTGTATGGAGTAAATAAAATGGGTGGAAATGTAAACCAGAAATTAAGTTCTAGGCAGGGTAGTGGAAGAGGGGTTGTTGGAAAATATTCAGAGGAGGTAGGGGATAAGAAGTAGGCAACGGTATTCGGAATCTGTTATACATGTAGATAGGAGAATGTTAGGAAAGCTAGGTAGAGGGAGGCAATGAATAGGCATTTTTGATGGAATTGAGGGAGGTACGAAGTATGCAGGGGTGAAAAATGAATTATTGCCACATCTAATAATAGGTTAAAAGATTTTTTGGATCATGTTATTTCGGGCTTACCAGTAAAGCCGTATGTGGGTGCCAGGGTCCACCAAAATGCTTCCTTATGTCGGTAGATGCATCTAATAAAAATTTTTGATTCGGAATTTTCATCTTTTCTAATCGAATGCGAAACCATTGCAACTAAACCGATTTTTGTAACCAGCAATCGAAGATATTTTCTCTTCGAAATATACACGTAAAGTAAATGGAAGAAAATTCTGGAATGTTGAACTGAGCCCAAGGATTCTACGCAAACTAACCTAGTCTTGAAATTGTAGCTCGTACTTCGTCAATCTGTGAAACTCGATTCATAACTTGGGAAAGGTTGCAATCCTTTTATTGGAAAGAGTTCATTATGAAATTTGAAGGTACTCTTAAGAACACTGTTCCCCGACTTTGACAAATCGATGTGATGTATTTTATTTAAGCGGTACTAGATATGGCAATATATTTTCGAAGGCCGCGCATCTTTAACCTCTAAATTATTACCCATAATTTCTGCATTTTATCTCATTAGGAGAACAGCCAATTTTACGCACGATAGCTAATTAGACTAATTAAATGCTCTAAACTTCATAGTAATTACTCAGTCTCTTTAGGTATAATATCATAAAATGATATTATTGAGTGTACACAATCAAATACGGTTTTCTCCCCGTTTTCGTTCGATTTCCACCGCCAAAAAAGGTCATAGGAGTTCATGACGAGTTGTACCATAAAACGTAAGACTACTAGAGAAAAAAGCACTACATGAAAATTACGCATTATACCACGTGTGGAATAGCCACCTTTAAAAGATATTTCTGATGTAATATTTCGCAAATGCTTGGAAATTTGTTTCCTAGGCACACTTATCCCGCAGTCTCTTAGTTTTAAAGGCGTAGCTTCGATTACGGCGGCCTCGTGGCCTATTTGGGAACACCTAATGCTAATCTCCAAGTGCAGCCGAAGCTTTTTGTCAAGCTTGGAACCAGTGCTCGTACGTTTCAAATGTTATTCTCAAGTGAAAATTTTCTTGAAAATAAGCCCTCGATATATAAAAGAACGAACTTGATGCTCACTATGTGAACTCATATCCGCATTAAACACATAAACTCAGAAAAGTAGCGCAGGATATGCATTCTTGCAAGTAGGTATACTTAAAACCCGTATAATATTCGTTCCCATTACAATATACCATTGGATTTTAGAATGGCTCTAAACAAAAGGTATGAACCAACTCTTCTAAAAGATTATATTGAGAAATAAAACGAGTAAAAGTTATTCTCAAGTTTTATCAGTAATTCGAAAATATTTACACATATATTATGAGAGGATGGACGGTCTTTCATTTAAATTATACGATAATCGACTACAAATATGAAATTAAATATTAAAAGTTAAAAATAAACTTTAATTTATTTCCAATTTACTGTTTCCAAAGTCAAGAACTGCGGAAACATATGGTTTTGAATGAAAAAAATCGATATAAATGTAATTTCTTACTCTCGCGTTCATACTATAATGATGAGCCGTATTCGGTTTGCGTGTGGTTATTGTACAAAAAAATGATACCATATGCAATAAATTATTCTCCCCCTACCTTTAGTCAATCATAATATTATCAAGCTAAGTAAAAACACGATCATTAGGTTAAACAAAATGTTCTTAAAAATTAATTAAGTTGCTAAAACTGAGGACAAATTCTTATGTACTGGTTTTCTTCAGAAGAATATTTCATCAAGTAAAGTCAATCCGGTCACTCAGCCTAGAACAACACGCAAAATGAGAGAAGACATAATTTAAGCGAAAATACGTTTTCAGCAAGAATCCAGATCAAGATGCCACTGCTGAAGTTTTCTCATAATGGCAACTCCAGTTACGTTTAAATTTACTTTTGCATTTACGAAATAAACACCATTTAGAGACTTCTAAATTGAATATTCTTAAGTGTTTTTAAGCCTCTGAGAAGGTCCTCTTTTCCGGGAAATTCAGGCAGCGAAGGAGATAGGTGCATTTTCCTTTTTTTAACATTTTCCTTCAAGGTACGGAAAAAGTATTCGGTGTCAAGTAAAAAAAAATCAGTTTACTCAAAACTATAATCAATATAAATATCAGCGCACATGAAAAAAGCTAGCTGGACTAACGTATATCAAAGGAAAAATCATTCATGTAATCTGTACCGAAGCCCAAAATTTGTGTAAGCTATTGTCAATTAATGCGTGGGTTCATTTTTCCTCCCTTGTATAAAAGAGCTGAGGGTTTTTTTTCAAGCCATTCGCAATGGTTTCTATGATATGTATATATGTACATGCATAAACACACAGGCAAATACCGTTCGATTCTCAATACCATGTGATCAAGATGTTCATCATAATCAAAGGTAGTGGACCTGTTAAAGGGTGAGGGCGATGTTTCTTTCAGTTGTGAAAACAGGTTGTGTTCGGTATAGACCACCTTGCGTGTAGACTATTGCACAAACCAAAACTAGACTAGGGCCCATTTCGGTTGTACCAGGGGGACGCAACTTGCAAAGACTTGATGCCCCTTTCCTTTAGCGGAGAACTTTCAAATATTTTTGCGGAAAACTTACAATCACTATAATCATTCCCTCCGACTTAAATGTTTAACTTTTAGATGGTTAACAACAATATGAAGATTTCGATTCCGTCGACTCAATTAGATATCGCACTGGGACTTACATTAATTCATTTCGTTTAAGTCGATTCAAAACGTAAGGCAACAAGTGACATACTTCTCGTTCAAAAAGGTATTAATCACGGATCCACGAAAACAATAAGGGCACAGAGACGCTACAAACAGCTCACGATATTTTCCAGCAGAATTCCCTCCTGATTTATACCCGAAAGATCACTCCATCGTAAACCTTTCCATTCGCCTCTTGCATCGATCACAATCCACATCCGTACCTAGCAATTTTCAACGGCTAAGACAACAGAGTGGGCGATAAATAGCAATTCACACTTTTTTTGGGTCGTTTGTACGCTTCCGAGACTCATAACTGCTTTGTCTCCGCAACGGTAGGTGCCTTTTAAAGTTATGGACATCATCAAGAGGATATGAACCCATAATTTTTTTTATACGCCATCTGAAATTCTGGCAGTCAAATGCATTCGTATATTTTTTTCCTCTCGTGGCCAAGTAAAGCTATTATTTACTGGGGGAAAAAAGCGTTTTTCGCATCGAAATGAAAAATTATGCTGATTTCGAAAAAGTTACCCCCCCCCCCTCCCGTCTGTTTAACTCTAATGCTGAATATATCGCTCCGAGAAGAATAAATCGTCGATAAAATTGGCGATAAATTATTTTAAAATTAAGCTGTGCGACAGCACGAGCAGAAATTTGCGATGTAAAATAAGTACGAAATACAATTATCTACTGTGATTTATGGGTGCCGATCACTCCAGGCATTTCGGCAGTCCAGGGCGTACGGCAAAACCTCTGGAGAGCTGGAAAAATAAAGAGCGGGCGATCCTTCACTGTTTACAAAATTTTAATGCAAATCAAAACGTAAAGGATATATCACCAATGAGATATATCATTTGATTAATGAGAGAGATTCCGGAGAAAGCCTGACGCTTAGCACACGACGGCTGTGAGGGATGGCAAAATCATCAGATAGGAATGTTAATTTAGTCCCATGGAAGGTACTATCACTCCCAAAAGCTGTAAGTATTCACCGTCGCACCGAAAAATGGGAAATGTTGGAGATTTTCGTAATGTTGGCATTCATTGCATAGCAGGAACTTGGTCAGTAATAGTTTTGCGTCCCTGTGAGAAGCCAAAGTACCTACAGCCACTTACTGCCAACTCCAACGTTGAATAACATGTAGGGAAACTCTACATAATAACTGGGTCCCAATTTGTATTCTCGTCTAACCTGTACATGCGTAGATAATGGAAAACTTTGATTTTATTTTTTGAAAGTCAGCCAACTGACATTTAGGTATTATGAAATTGGGACGAACTGTTGGACTTGAAAAACGTCTCACATTGGTTTACCTTTGAACGATGCATTAAAAATACATCAGAATAATTAATTTCTTTTAACTGGATTCAAACAATGATGATCTTATTCGTGAAGTTTCTCTCAGCAATATATTTTATCAGTTTACTTCATGGTGATTGGATTACAGCTTTCTATCCTAAATAAAACCTTTATTGATCTGATTATCGTTTCTCCCAGTTGTAGCCATTACAACAATACCAACTTTGCATGGCTTCCAGGTACGCACAAAGTCGAATATGCCACATGGCAATTAGAATTAAACTTAGAAAAGTTTTTAGTGATGAATTTTTGGAAAAAGAGCTATTCCCTCGCGAACGCCTAAGGCATCGGAAACACCGAAATGGAATGTGCATTAAATTAAATACTTAGGCGTTACTCTCACTCAGGACCTCTCCCGGGAATATTTGAACAAGCTAACAAAAAATTAGGATTAATTAGAACAGTACTGGGTATGTGTGATGAAAAGGTCAAAGAGAGATGTTATCTTTTGCTGGTTAGGCCTCATTTAGAATATGCTGCTAGTATATGGGATCATCACGAAATTGGATTAATTGCCGAATTGGATCGCGTGCAGCGTGTTGGAGCAAGATTTGTAAAACGTTGTTATTATAAAATTAGTGGCGTATCCAAAATAATAGAGCGGCTAAGCTGGGAATCACTCACGGAGCGAAGGTCAAATTACTGATTCAATCTCTTGCATAAATTGGAAAGATGTCTCTTTAGCAGTGATGTTGAAAATATATCATCATCCCCATCATACTACGGTAAGAGAGATCATATCAATAAAATTAGAGAGATTAAGTGTAGAACAGATAGTTTAAAGAAGTCAGTTTTTTTTACGAAGGATTGGGGATCATAATAATATTGTTCGACCGCGGTAGGTTCATGTTCGGAAAAAATTATTCGGGTGTGTATTCATCCCCTGCCACACACCCTATCTGTGGCTTGCAAGGTATTAAAAATCTAATCTAAAAACCGCACGGATATCATTTTAAATTATGTTTGGGAACGTAATTTTCTGTCAAGCAACAAGGTGAATTATCGACGTGCCTTTGGATTCCTAGAGAATTTCGAAAAATGACATTGCGCTTAGATCGAGAGCTTCCGAAAAAAGATATCCATAGTACCGATGTACGTGAATGTACCACCTAATTTCATTCATTTTCCATAAATTACAAATTAAATAATTAATTTGTTATATTCTACGCCTTAGTATGTATAAATTGAATTGCACAACCAATATAATAGATTATAGAGGAAATTAATTTATGAGCGTCATGATGTGATATAAAGGGCGTAACCTAGCTTTAAGCCCCATTCCCGATATACTCCATTTCTTCGAAAGGAATTGATATTATAAAATTAATGATAAATAATAACAGTGGCATTGTATTATATTTCCAAATGCTCAAACATCATATGGTTACCATAAATTATTTCGTAATTTTATTTCAATTGCCCAACTTCGGTTCACTGTAAATACTCGCATGTGAAATATAGCGCTCTTTTCATCTGACGGCGAAATTAGTCAAATTCTTCAAAATGCAATTCCTACGCAATCAACCTCATGTGAAGAACATTTCATATAATTAATATGATCAAGAAAAATCCTGTTATTTATTTATCTATTTTTCATATAGCAAACCATGCTGGTATAACGGTTTACGTGTGCTGGTGGAAAAAGGCCCATTAAAACCCATGTAAAAATGATAAACTGCAAAGGTGAACTACACAAAAAGTGGCTCGGGAAGTCTTTTTTTTCATCGTCCTAGTTGGTAATACGTAAATCTGAGATGGCATGTAAATTTTTCAAAACATATTCTATTGTTGACCCAGAGGTCTGATTCGCCTGTAAGGCATTCTCAAATGTGGAACGTAACACGACATCGAATGGAAGGAAGATACTTGGCACCATACTCGTGCTTACACGATTTACCGGTACGGCTACTCCCATTGACTGTGAAATAAAACTGTTCTGCGGACTCTTTCAACAGAGATCCACACACAGCTATTTAGGGAGGTACGATATTAACAATGAATGCCATGCGCTAGGTTAAAGGTCGCTATAGAGTAAGCGGAATCAATATTTCGAAAGAAACATGATAAAAAAAATAGGAACACGGCTCGCTAAACACAGAGATTAATTGAAAAATTATAGATCTCGCTAAAAGGAAATTGTTACTTTTATTTATTCATTTTTATAAAAAGACAAAAACATTAACGTAATTGACTCCGCATCGATCCCCAATATTTCAAATATATTTTGCAAGCCAAGCAATATTAACATTTCTTTCTTTGGCAGTCTAACATTTAAGGTAGGGTTTGGGAATAAGCGTAGCACCCCTACTACCTATCAGAAAACACAATTTTCATATCCATTTATTTCCATTCGATATACATCCTCTCCAGCAACATGGAAGTCTCTCTACGAGAAAAACGACTCTCCTCTGACACCGCGAAGGTTGAAACGTGGGAAACCTTTTGCTCCACAGAAGGAAAATTTCATTTGGAGGAAGGACCCAACAAATTTTGTCCGGCTGAATATCTCCAAAATATCCTCACTGAAATCTGACCATAGTGGCAGAAAAGAACGGAAAGCCCACCGAGGACAAAGTCTGGGAGCATTAGCTCAATAATCAACAGGAAGGACGACCAACAAACAGAAAAATTACCAAGAAATGAATCAGCGAGACAGAGCAGGTTGTGTTTGATGGGCCACGAGATGAGACGGTACAAGATAATTCGAATGAATGACCGGGGCTTGAATTCATGAAAATACAACCGCTCCAGGATGGTGTCGATTACGGCGAAGTGAGAACGAAAAAAAAAACTTGACGCCCAAAGTGCTGGAGCAATTATTGAAGACCGTTGGGAAGCGCGAGCCGTGGCATCCCCGGATATTATCGAAATATCGACCCGAAAAAGTTGTCAGGAGGACTCCCGTGAAATCCATCTCCATCCACATGCAGCAGAAACATTGCAAAGATCATAATCATGAAAGCGCGGGAAGGGATAAATAGGCCATTAGAATGAATAAATCAATCCCAATTGGGCGATGATCCGTTGTCCTTCATTTAAAAAAAAACAACAGCTCAACATAAAACTGATAAAATCAGGTCGTAAACCAAATTTAATTAGTTTTTAGTGGATTAAGTGTTTTTCTGAATTTCAGTGGTTCCAACAGATTGCTTTTCTAGTCTCGGAATCATTTACATGGCTATAAAATTCAGAAATGAAAGCATTTGCTCGTGGATCACGCCACCCCATTGATCGGAGACACGGATCATTGTAAATCCGAGCATAGAAGAATAGAAACCTTAAATGCATTATGCTAGAGAGGATGTAGAAGATCAAATGGACAGCTAAAATAAGAAATGAAGATGTGTATAGAAGAAGAGTGGAGAAAAGGACGATTTGGAGAACGACAATAAAATAAGATGCAGATGGGATTGGGTGTACCCTGGCACACAATGAATGTGTTAGGAACGCAATAGAAACAAAAACAGAACGAAAAGCGCAACGAAAATTTCACTATTCAAATACGCAGGACTGGTGACGAAGGTATTCAGATGAAAGACTTAACAGAGAGTAATGGTGTCGGCATTTGTGAGGGAAGAGTGGAGATTTGTATTCAACCAATTTTCGGTTTGAAGTACTGATGATTTGAGTTATTCAGGAGAAAAATTGACATATTTCAGCTATTTGAAACGTTTAAAGAAACACGACATTGTCTACCGTACACATGAAGTAGTTCCACGAAGAAACAAGAAATCTGCTTCATTCAGAACGAAAAAAAATTGGCAGTAATGATGGACACGCACTAGGGCATAACATGGCAAGGGTATAAAGAGAGCTGGATGAGCATAAGATAAGTAAAGAGAAACGCTAAGCAATACGCCAATCGGATAAACATCAAAATGGGTTTAGAGAGGAATGACGGCATGAGAAAGCTACAGAGCTTCCACCATTAGATGGCACAGCGGGCATTCTGTAGGACGCTGTAGCCAAATGTACAATCTGTGCGCTCTTTATCCTACATTATAGACAATCACTGCTGACAAGGCGACAAATTTGACTGACACTTAAAATTATTAAATTTGCATTTCGTGAGAAACCTAATGGTATGCTTATAAGAGATGGAAAAATCTAACGTTCAAACCATTATTTTTACTTATTTGAAAATAGTCGCGTGAGAAAATACCCTACAAGAGTACTTACGGACGACTCTCAAATGATTGCATGAATACCTCAGTTTCAAATGTCATGTATGTCTCCAGGGAACTATAACAAAATATCGCGCAAAATAACAAAAGGTATTATCATAACGAAATATTGCGAAAAAAACAAATGATATGATTATGGAAAGATTTTAGGTGAAAAACAAAATATGGCTCAAGGATTCAGCTACTTCTACAGTAAAAAGTAATCAACTTAATGCACTCCTTTGATAATATCTATAGAGGCCTTTTTTTCCTCGTGAGAATCATCATGATAATGGTACAGGGAATTTTTTTAGAATTATGAATTTTTAAAAGGCACAGACGAAAGTCAATGAGTACATTTATACATACCATGATTGAATTTTTCATTTAATTCAGTACACAATAGCTATGTGTGAGAAGGGAGAATCCTGGGAAAACTGGGCGGAATGCAGAGCTAAAGAACGAGTTAGTGAAACATGGGGTCTACATATGTTTGTGCTTATTATAAATTACGAGTGAAGTAGTGCGTGGCGCCAGGGTCCATCAAAAACCTACAGATCAATAATAAAAATAGAAACAATAGAATAGTTAATAGGCTTAACTCATATAATTTTTCACATTTCTATCTTCTGGAAGATATAGCTATATTAAGATGATATCTGGGGAAACAGTATTGAGAAGAACTGCAGTAAACCAATCTCTGGGTCTGCCCTACAACTGCCCTATAACTGAGGATAATTAATGCAAACATTTTATCCTTGATATTTTAAATCCATAAATTAATTCTACGCCAGATATAATTCTCACCGATAGGGGGCCGAAGTTTATTTTTTAAAGTTAGTAAAAGGGTGCTTGAAGTGGATCGATTGATATATTGCACCAAAGGGATTATTGGTAAGGAGAATTTTCCAAAATGTTAACCCCAACAGGTAATGAGAATCCAAATAATGGCGCGTATATTACGCAACTTGATACTTCTTTACCACGACGTCCGGCTTGGCATTCGCTTGCTCTTGACCTTTCGTCTGCAAGCACCAATCCCGACGAAGTTAAAGTCTATTTACCTTCAGCTTCAACGTGAAATTAAGAAATTATTTTAGTTTCGCATTCCTCTCCGTATCAAATCAAGTTTCATCCAAATTCCTATAATTTCACAGGACACGCAAAGAATTGTCTCTCACGTCTAACGTAATTTCACGTTTTTAAACTAATAATGGGATTGTTTCAAATCTAATTCAAAACGTTTAAGTGTTTACGTAACAACTGCTTTTCGTTTTGTGTGTTGAAATTTAAAAAAAGTAACGTATGAAGAGGAAAGAAAATTTGTAGAACAAAATATTTCTAATAAATTATGCATTGTATCAATTGTAATATTTCATATTGATATCCTGATACTGGATATACGATTTGACATAAGAGTTGGGAGCTATGTTATTGTATTGATGCAGAATTAAACCAATGCCGCTTCCTGAAAATGCATTCTATTCTTCCCAACTCATTGGCAGCAGCGACTGTATATTCTCACACAAAAATGTTAGTATTGATTCCTAAATTTACTCTTACTAATATAAACTTTAATAAAGGAATAAAGCGTTAATTAATTCATTTTTGAAAAAATAATTTGACCTCCAGGCCCGTACATACTCCACGGCTTCCTCACACCTGCATTCGGTGGAGGGCGTCTTAGGATAAATTTATAAGATCTCGTACCCTCTTCGTCAGAACCCTCATTTCCGCGTTTGAAATTAAGTGCGACACTTTTTCAGAATGTGAACTGGATTGGCTGAGCAACAGGCCTGCGTGTTTCGGCGACTAGCGCGGCGACAAAAAAAAGGGGGCGAAAACACGCCTCGCGTTTCTCGTGCCTACATGATGAATCATGGAAGTGACTGAAGTGAAAGTACCTTTTGCTCTTCAAGCTTCTAATTTCTTATATGGAGTTTCAGTAAAATCGGTCACTTCCAAGGCTTCTCCTCCGAAATCACGTCCCACTTAATCTCTCTTCAGTTATATCGACTTGATTCTATTATCACCCATCATTTCCACGTTTCAACATTATAATTGAGTACTCTTTTGGTACCATTCCGAGGAGCTCACATCCAAGCCACGTTCCTTCTCAATTAAATCCCACATGTCCTGAATTCCTTACAAAATCTGTTATTGTTACCCGGTGAAAACTGCAGTTACAAATTCATTTCACCTTTCATGGAGAGCGCAATGTAAAAAAAATGTGAGTCAACTACTGCGCACAGTGATTTGCATATTTTTCTGCATGCGTGTAAACGAAAAGTTTTAATCACATTAGACGGTTAGCTAGAAGGAAAATCGCAAAGGAAGTAGCAAAAAACCAACTGGAAGGTATCTGCCCGGTGATGAAAATTGACGAAAGTTTTTTGAGACATTCCGATTTCCTTGACACTCGCCTTCATTTCGTGATATTTGAGTAAACCTTCACAATCGACCGAAAAAAAATATTTTTCAAGTGCACATGTGAGGACTGGTTCCCGAGCTTTCATATCAAAGCTATGCCAGACTTCTTACCCAATAACCGAGTTTCCTCGCCGTAAAAAAAACAACGCTCAATATCAAAGTTATGACCAATATTTTCCTTAGGTCTTTTCAAAACGCCTCGGTTATCAATCGCCTTCTCGTAAAAGTTTCCCAACACAATTTTTCCTATGCCCCTAGTACTCTGACCATCTTGGTCGAAACATCTGCCAAAATAGATAAAAATACTCACCCGCTGTAGTATATTATTGTTGTTGGTATTCTAGCGTTTAAGGCAGGTTTTGAAGGCAATTTTAACATTAACTCAGACTTATTTCTCGAAACACTCATCAACTTTGTTTTTACATTTTTTCTCATGGTTTTCCTGTAGAGATCAATATAATATTATCTAGATGTTTTATATTGGCAAATTTGAGGCGCATTTTTGAAATTTCCCTAATACATTTCAATGCAATATAGTATAGTCGTGTTTTCAAAACATCCGCTTAGTCTTCAACATTGTTTTAATTTCTGTTATTTCGCGGTCTCTTTCAAATGGTAGTGGGATACACTGTCACTTCAGGGAAACAAGATCTCCTTGGCACAGCACAGGGATATCCATTACGTGCGTTAATCACTGCAAAGCAATTTTAAATTACACCGATCAGAGATTTCAAATGAATCACTTTGGGAGAAGCTCCGTGAGAAAAAGAAGAGACGCCGAGAGACACATTAGGAACACGGGAACCCTGAGCTATTCAGAGATGATAGCTAAGGGCATGTATAGCTAGTAATATTCTCTGGTGAACTGAACGATGGGCTCACAATAAGCTGCAGAACTCCGTTTGTCTGCATCCGGAAGACGCAGAGAGATATCCATTTCACTGTCACACGATATTCGACCTTTGATTTTCCACAACGCGGAAGGGACACACCCCGTATGTCGACAGCGTTTGCGAAGAGTAAAAGGAGGCAGGCTATTTCACCGCATCGATCCGTCACTTAATATGTGGGAATGGTGTTAGGGTCGGCAGGGTTTGATGTGTTGGTTTCAAGTGGATAGCCCCCGGCGCTCTCAACGAGCTTTCGACTTCCTTGCCGTAAATTTCACTTTCACGCAATCCCCACCGTAGGGATCGATGAGAAGAATCCAAAGGTCTCGCGTAGCAAGTACTCTTATTACACGTACCGTTACTCTCGCACTTTCACAGAGGAAACTCTTGTAAACGGGTGACAACACCTGTGTTGAGGCTGCACCTATAGAATATCCTAGTTTCTCCAGGGAGTAAGAACTATCTCAGGGAGAGTGAGAAATTCACCAACTTTCACATCTTTCTTGACTTGAAAAAATTCGAGGAGAGATATAAATTGTAACAATTATATTTTCATTGTGTGAAATATACTGACTGCACCAATGAAAACATTGCAATGTCCTCAACACGAGCAAACATTGCTGAGTACATTTCCGCTCTTGATCTTCAATAGCGAGTATGGTATCATTAGAATAATGCTATAACTCGAAGTGCCTTATACATGGCACGTATAATCTGTAATTATGGTCGGTGCTAGGAGTACAATCATTCAAGTTTTTCTACATACTTGTATTTAAATGTTCAGATTAATTGTGGAAAAATACAAAAAAACTATTTATTCGTTACGAAAGTACAGAGACTTTCGACAGAGTTGAGCCCAAAAGATTTTTTAATTACAACTGTTTTACAATAAATAAGGGCGGAAGACCTTTGAGTTTTTGATGAATATAAGGATATGATAAATCGCAATAGAGACGAAATAAAGAGTATTTCGAGAAATGCGGATAAATCGGCGAGGCAAACTTTGCGATGGTCAATCATTCTCAGGAAAAGTTTCACAAACTTCCAAACACAAATTTTCACGGCGAGAGGAGAAATCCCGGGCAGAAATCACACAGGTAATGAGAGCATTTTCAAACAGAAGGGTCAACATCCAACGTCTCAATCGACGGACGACAGGTTGCACACGGGGCCCAAATATTTGAGAGGGGGAGTGAATTGTTCCGAGCGGAGACCAAAAACACGAGGAACACCTTACCTTTATCCCTTTGATCCGCCTCGTCTCTCCGTCAGGAACACCCATCACGCACACCGCCGAGATGATCAACAGGTTGAACGCCGCAGACCCCACGATGGTACCGGGCCCTAAGTCTCCCGCCTCAAAGTTCTTTCCGGACAGCTCTATGACCGAGAGAAGGATTTCGGGCGCGGATGACCCAAGGGCCATCAAGGTCAGGTTGGCCACCGTGTCGTTCCACACCCTCACCTCCACCACCTCAGGGTCCTCGCTGACGTCCGGGGGGCTGCCGGGGTCCTTGTTGGGGTCACCGCCTCCCGTCCCGTTCGAGGACTTACCCTCCTCGGCGGCCGCAGCGTCACCCACCTTGGCCTTCCCCGGCCTCCAGACCCCCGTCGATGGGGACGAGGGTCGGGCCAAGTAGATCTTGCGCGTCTTGCTCGTGATAACCTCGATGGCGCTCATGAAGACATCGGCGATGATGGCCACGCCGAGGAAGCAGTAGATGAGGCCGAAGAGGTAGAGGACGGCGCGGAACGACTGGTTCCAGCGCTCCTCCTCCGAGAGGAGAGGCAGCAGGAGGCCGTTGCCGCAGTACTCATGTTCCGTCCAGTTCGACATCTCGGTCTGCTCTGGTGTCCGCCTCGCTTCCTCCGGCCGGGTATTAAGGCGCCCTGCCTACTACCTGTTGGGAGGGAGGGGAGAGTGAGGTGAAAATAAAAGAAAAGCTGAACGGGCACTGGCTTGGACTGTGTGCGGGAGAGGGAGGGAGGGGCGTGGAGGGGAGGGGTTCGTGAGAGATTGTCTCATTCCTTCGGAATAACTCGAAACGTAAGTCACGCAAAACGGTGACATCACTCGCAGGATTAGCCGCAACACGTGTGATGCCTCTCGTTATTTTGTGCGTGGGAGGGTCGTGCCCTCGAGAAACACGCAAAAGAAACGTATTAAATGGAGTATTATATATATATATATATATATATATATATATATATATATTTATATTTTTATGTGTATGAATATATATATATATATATATATATATATATATATATATATATATATAAGTATATATATACATTTGTATTTTTGTGTATATATATATATTTATTTATATATATATATTATTATCGGGTAATCTACCTGTTAAGGTAGGTTTTTGGATGGACACAGCTACTAAATAGAGCATTTTGCGTCTCCTAAAAAAACACAAAATCCAGCATCCTACTCTACATCAGGTCCCTCTTCATCTCTGAGAACCTTCTTCCTCCTTCCATCCGGTCCAACATCCCTATCCTATTCCTGCCCTTTCCTCGTTTGCCTAACATTCTCCCCTCTATTACAGTTTTAAGCATCCCAGTGCCAGTAAATACGCCTTTCATCCATTTTTCCTGCCTCCATAGGATTGCTCCCAATAAACCCCTTTCTTCGCCCACCATACCAAGTACTTCCTCATTTGTTTTCCTTTCGGTCCATTTACCTTCTCTATTCTTCTCCAGATCCACATTTCAAAAGCCTCCAATTTACCTCTATCCTCCTGCTTGAATGACCACGTTTCCGCGCCGTACATAGCCACGCTCCATTTCAAAGTTTTTACGAGTATTTTCTTAATATCCTTACTCAACGTCCCTGTCATCAACTCCCTCCTCCTTGTGAAAGCCTCTTTGCCTAGCGCAATTCTTCTCCTTACGTCCCTACTGCTTTGACCGTGTTGGTCCAAAACACTTCCGAGATACGTAAACTGTTCTACCTGCTCTAGTTTTTGCCCTCCTACTTTAATGTTAAGCTTGGCCTTTTTCTTTCTGTAAAATCGCATAATCTTTATTTAATTAATATTGATTCTCATCCCATACCTTTCGCACTGAATTTCCGATTTACTCAGCAATGCTTGCAACACCTTGGCTGACTGACAAACTAAAACTTGGTCAGTAGCAAACCTAATTGATTTTACGAATTCCCATCCGACTTTCATTCCTACCTCCAGGTCTTCCCATACCTCTTTAATCATTTCCCCCACATATACGTTGAACAGCAACGGTGATATTGGGCTACACTGCCTTACACCTCTTCCTAACACTGCCCATCCGGACTCCCCGTTCCCCACTCGCACCCGAGCAGTCTGAGACATGTACAGGTTGCGGATTAGCCTCCTATCCCTCCAATCTATTCCTATTTTCTCCAATATAGTATTTAGTTTTTCTCAATTTACTCTATCAAACGCTTTTTCGAAATCTACGAAACAGGAAATACGTCCTGATTGTATTCTATATTCCTCTCGATTAATAATTAGAAATAGTAAAAGTAGAAATTAGGAGAAGAGGCTTTCAGGAGGTATACATTGATGACAGGGACCTTGACGAATGATATTAAGAAAAGATTATTGAAAACTTTAATGTCGAGCGTGGCTTTGTACGGCATGGAAACATGGCCGTTGAAACAAGATGAGAGTGATGGACTGGAGTTTTTAAAAATATGGGTGTGGAGAAAAATGGAAAAGGTGGAATTGACAGAGGGAAAACAAACGAAGGGGTTTAGTCATGGCGGAGGCGGAAAGAGGAGTTTGGACAGAAATCTGAAGGAGACAGAAAAAGTGTATGCTGAGTAATTTGACCCGATGGGATTCTGAAGATTGATATAGAGGAGGAAACGTAGGGAATGCGAGGAGAAGTTAGGAAAAGGATTGGCATGTTGGACGGCAAGAAGGGAGGAAGGAAGTACGTGGAATTGATGTATGGTCTATTATAGTTTCTGCTGTCAGGTTGTGTTTTGTAGGGAGAGGCAGAGGAATATATCGTTATCCAGTCTATGTCCATCGAACAATAAACTAATGACGGGCTCTCATTTTTGTTACTTTTATATTTTGGAAAAAAACAATACTCTCAGTCAAATTATTTGTTGAAGTTCATACCTAACACATGTTCCGTTAAAGTGTTTCTGGAGAACTCGGTTCTTTAAGCTCCTTCCCTTCTTACGGGCGATAGCGGGTAATCATACCATGTGCGGCTCCACGATAATACGTAAGCTTTTTTTAGAAGTCTCTCACGAATCGCGTTTTCAGTTTATGATTCCATTAACTCAGAGAGTTTTTCGCATTTCCTGAATACACTCGCAAGTTTTCCGCTTTTTTTTGTTCGGAAGGGTTCGTGAGCAATACGCGGCTCGTTAGCTTCACGTCAGGGAGAGAAGATTAAACTTTGTTAGAGGTCTGCGTTCCCCTGCCTTCAATTTAAAATTTCCTTGCCACTCAGGGGATGTCTGGGTGGCTTGATCTGAGTGTTTTTAATCATGCTTTTAGGCTCCAACATCGCAATCCAGAATTTTGGGCACATTTTCTTGGAATTATTCTTATTAAACATGTCTCTTATATAACACCCGCAAAAGTAAGCTGTTTATATATCTTTAAAAAACTGTTTATTATATTGTTCTAAAACAGAAATAGGCAGGTTTGAGAATTTTGGCCCATTTTTGTGCATTTCTCTCAGTATTTTTAATCGCTTAATCAATGCAAATATTTGCATTGGTAAATAGAAATTGAACGAGTACTTCAAGTATTGGCGTATGCATTATCAAATATGAAAACCCTTTAAGATGGAGGTTAATTTTCCCATCTGCAAAATAATTTACTAACCTTTTATCTTCCAAAGAACATTGAATGCCTTGTTAAGTTTAAAACTAGCCACATTCTTTTAGAGACCCAAACGAATCTTTAAAGATATTTTATACAGGTATTCAAAATTAGTCACTGGCCGGTAAGTAATATTTTTTAAAAGTTTAATAATCCATAAATATTCCCAATGTTGTTAGCCTCCCCCTGTTTGGACCCACCCCACCCTTCTTTTGGTCCACCCGGCACTTGCTTGAGAACACCCGGTAAAAATTTCCCAGATATAACTGAAACATTTCAGAGTTCTGAGATAAAATCTTACTAGTCAATTATTTATTTCCAATCCGTCCCGTTGTTTCCATGTAAATTCCAATCCGTCCCTTCGACTCTACTCTAATGGTATAGGAGTATTGGAGTTCCGTTCCACTGGCTTTGGACACCAGCAAGAAGGAGAGAAAATCTTACTTTGTAAACTTTATATCCGAAAGTTTTAAGAAATGAGTTCCTTATGCCTAACCAGAGAGAGAGAGAGAGAAAACTATTTTCTTCGATTAAAAGAGGTATTTACTACCAATGGCGGGAAATATTTCTAATCCTTCTCGTCTCAGGTATTCATTTTGTTTAGTTATCTATTGAGGAGGTTGGATCGTTACTGCAAGAGTAACTTTGCCTTTACCTTAGCTCATGTATTAGTTAAGAGAGATGAAAATTAATGTAACATCCATTCTAGCGCATTTCTTGAACATACATGATGTAAATATATTGTTTTTAAGCCCTCTAATAGGATCTTATTAATTTATGAATTGGCTCTAACAATTTGAACTCGTTTACCGTTCACCGTGTTTTGAAACGGTGTGGTATTTCGGTAGCTCTTCTTCACATTGCCAAACGAGTATATTTCAAATAAAGGAGGGTAGGTGCTAAAATGCTAACAAATACAATACTAACATTATTGCGCACACGGTGTCAATTTTTCGTGAGAACGGCACGTATTTCTGTACTGTGAGTCCATAATTTTTCTGATGGTTGTCCTCCACTGCCATTAGAACTTGTATACAAGCTGCCATAAGAGGTCGTAAACCCTCAAATTATAATCGTCAAATTTTATGGAAACTGACACCGAAAGATCCTATATTACCTGCGCCACTTGACAGAGTGCATTTAAGGCTAATTTGATAAAACATTCCTAAATTAGGAGTGTTTTATCAAAACATACGCATGAGATATCGCTGCACCTTCCTCAAGCCGAGTATGTCAACTCGGAGACGAGCTTTGCCTTGTGCGTTCCAATATGATGTTGCATTTGCATTGTCTGAGCCTATTCCTGAAAAAAATCTTCTTTAAAGTGTTGATGAAAGTAGAAACTAATTGTAGCCAGATGCCAACATAGATATTTGTGGACCAGGTCTCAATTGGGGCTTTCGATAAACATCGTATCCTATAGAATGCAGCCTCGACTGGCGTCAGTAAAGGAAGAGATCTCGTCTAATATATATTGAGTTTTAATCTAAGTTTCCTATATTTTATTTATTTAAGTACTCTGCAGGCCACCACTAGAGTGTGTGGCAGGGAATGCACACACACCAGACTAATTTTGACCAGAATATGACCCTACCGCGGTCGGACAATGCTATTTTGATCCCTTATCGTTCGCAGAAAAAAATACACCTTAAATCTATTTGTTCTACACTGTGGCAAACATGATTTCTTAAGCGTTAACCTGGAAAATTTTCTCGCAATGATCTTTCAGGTTAGCTCCGTCAAATTTTGATGCCCATCAATTAGGACTTTCTCGTTTGTAGGATTTATTTCTCTTACCGAACGAGGGCGGTGCGTGCTTACTGCTACCATATAATTTAACGTGGTCGGCCGCTAGTGTGAATCGATTCTCCGCAGAGGATCACCGGGGATATGTTTTTTTGAAGAAAATTGGCATTAAAAAACTTGCCTTTCAGAGCAGTTCGGTCCCCGTATCACCGATGAATTGAATTTTTCCGCTGCTGTAATTATTTTTATTTCAATTATCTCAGTGAGAAGGCAGTGTTATAGGTATGGGATGATATTTAGCTAAACAGAACAAAGGCTGTGAATTTTGCGAGAAAGAGGAAGACAGATTTACTTTAAAATTGGACTAAAACTGAGAAAGTTGAACAGTTTATATACCCTGATAGTGTTTTGGACAAGGTGTTTATTTTGGTAAGAATGCCATACGAAAAATTACGGTAGGCACAGAAGCTTTCCAAGTAGATGGGGATTAATGACAGGGACGTTGAGTAAGGATGTTAAGAAAAGATCAGTAAGCATTTTGATATGGAGCAGGGTGTTGTACGGAGCGAAAACAGTCGTTTAAGTAACATGATAGGAATTGACATCGGCTTCTGAGATTTGGGTGAGGAGAAGGATGGAAAAGGTGAAGTGGACAGAAAGGAAAGCAAACGAAAAAGTGGCAGGTGGAGGTAATAAACATACGGAGTTAAAGAATAGTTTATTATTGCTTGGGGTGTCAGGATGTGGCTGGGTAGACGGAGTTGAGTTGAGATGTAGCGATGTTCGATATGTGTCCATTTAAAGCCTACCTTAACAGGTGAACTACCAATAATAATAACTCAGCTGAAATGAAGTATGGCTTGCCATTTCCAATCGGCCACAATAAAATTACCGTAAAGTACGTACCCTCTGTGCCACTTTCTTTGTATTGATAATTGAAAATATGAGCCGATGAAGAACTCACCCTATCATTACGATCAATTGAAACGCACGCATGTACTTTAAAATATACTCGATAGTGATTTTCTTTGTGAATAATCATTCAAATGCGGAATTTTTGTTGTACGACTGAAAGAAAATAAAAAAAATAAATAAAGTCAATTCAGTGAGGATAAAATAAAAGGTAGCTACCGCACTTAATTAGGATAAAACGAAGTGTATTAAATGAAATTAGGTCAGCCACTATTTATTCACCGTGGTGGTGGGTGTGTGATGAAAAACTGAGGGAGTTATTCCAATAATAGCACAGAAACCGTTTTCAAGCACTTGTGAAAATAACTCGCTTATCGAGAATTATATCAAAACGAATTAATTAAATATAGGCATCCACTAAACCTTTTGAATTCCTTTGACTGTTATGTCATGTTCTCGTCGTGCCTTCCAACTATACAAATATTGAATGTGATAAAGCCGTTGCTAACCTACGTATACACTTTTGGATTAGTATTTGTCATATCACTATGACCATATGAGTCGCATCCACTAAAGCTAGTTCATGCAATAAGGCTCAATTTTAACACCACACCCGCTCATCTCCAATTCGTCATATAATATGAAATTCGCCATATTGGTATGCTCACTATTTTATCAGTCTTCCCCGAGAAATCACTGCATACAATTTTTATTTATTTAATTTATTTTTTGTATCTGGTAAGCCACCACTAGGGTGTGTGGCAGGGGGTGAATACATGACAGACTAATTTTGACCCGAATATTTTCCCCCTTCCGCGGTCGGCCAACTTTTATTTTAATTTTATTTATATATACCCTGCAAGCCACCGATAGGGTGTTTGTCAGTGGGTGAATATACACCAGAATAATTTTAATTTAGCACCAAACGCTTTCCAAACCATTACCCGGAATTACCTCAGCCCTGCTGACGCAAGAATGTTTTGATGCAATAAAGATACCATCCCCGATTCTATTTGTTCTGTAATTTCTGTAAATAGAAAAGGATTTTTAGAAAATATCATTGTCGGAAATATCGGTGGATAACCAGTTTTCTGCCCAAATAATTATATCTGCCCCTGTGCTTTGAATAAGGTTATGATATACTGCGACTTTGTTTTATAAACTTCGGCCATTAACTACCAATACAGATATTTCCTTGGCACTACGAGAATGTCTGAAGGTCAATGAATGATAGAATTGGGAATGTAGGGGAGGAAACAGATAAAAACATATTTTTCTTGTAGAGTGATTGATGCCATTTTATGTGAAGAAGACTGTACTCACTCTAGTAGCAAACATTTGAACCCGGTACAGTGTAAGATAGATTCATGTATTAAAGAGTTCCCGCGTGTTTAACATTGTTCGACCGCGGTAGGGTCATGTTCAGATAACATTATTCTGGTGTGTATTCACACCCTGCCACAGACCCTAGCGGTGGCTTGCAGGGTATACAAATAAATTAAGCTCAAACGTATCTTACTATCTATTCCCAGTTCCGAAAAAAATGGGACACCATGGCATCGGTAAGTACCTCCTACAATCCAGTCGCAAATTAAATCCTCACATACACTTACGTATGTCCAATACTCCAATATATGACCTCATTCCCTTCCGTTTTGAAGTAAGCTTGCTCATTCATTCCGGGCGGAAGGTTACAAGTACATTCGCCTCGGCCGGTGATTTCATTCGAGGTGACTCATCCCTCATCGTCATACACGAACACCGATACAAACGCGCCTTTCGCTGCACGCTAGGTCAACCTAACTCGGGGTCAAATAAGAAGTCGTTCGGAGAAACGAAAAGGTGAATGAAAAGAGGTGTTAACTTTCATTTCGTACTTACAATCTGTTGATAGGACGATTAAATTATGCGAAAAAGCTAGATTCATCCTATTCTTTCAAACGTCTTATGGAATTCTCCGAAAACGAATATATCCCGACTTTATTCCACCTTCCTCCCTATTGGTGATCTCATTCTTGCTGACATCACGCGTGCCTCTCCCCTTCACGAGTCTAAACTGATCATCCATCAAGTAATCATTTGTCCTAATCTCCATCTTCTTGTTGATAATCCTCAGATCAACTTTAGCGCCGTGCAAAATCAAACCTAGAGAGTCCTCACATATGGCTGCTTTTCCCTCTTTTGGAATAGGAACTAATACTTCTCTCACGAAATCTTCCGACTGATTTCCTCCCTCATAAATGCGGTGAATTAGCCGATAAAAACTTCCTTCTTATGTTTCACTTAACCCTTTAGTAGTTAATCGAGAATTTTATCTGCTCCCAAGGTTTTATTTGATTTCTATTAACTTAAGGCTCTTTCGATCCCGTCATCCAGTGTGTATAGACCTAGGAATATTCTTTTGTCACATTCTCTTCCCATGTCCAGGCTTGCAGGCCTAGTATACTTACTATACAGATCCTCTATGCATACTATCAATCTCCCTTGAACCTTCCGTTTCAAGGAACGATTTTCCTTTTTTAGTTTTGCTTATTTGCTCAGATTTTCCTTTCTAACTTCCTGTAAGTGCCTTCACCTTCTTTGTTCAAAGCAGCAAATTCACCCTGCCTCTGTGAAATTTCCTTAGCCTCGCACTGCTTATTCGACCAAGTTTCTTTCATCCTGTTACTTTTCCGCCTCATTTCAATATTCAGCTCTTTATCATCTATTTCATCAGCATTTACAATCTTCCATTTTCTTCTCCCTGGTTTTCTGTTATTTTCCCATTTATTCCTCCTATCGCTTAGTTCGCATCTTTCTACATCCCTTTTATATATTTTCATCTCTTCCATTTTTATTTGATTTTACGCCTTGAATGATACGTATTTCACTCCATTGCACACAATTGGCTTAAGAAAGATGTAATGCGCGAATGTGGGTGTTATTGATCGTATCACTTACGAGGTATCAAATTTAAAGAGGAATTAATCATAATATTTAAGAAATATATAACTTTAATGCTTGAATAGATATTAACACCAAATGAATATGAGTGAATTCTCCATCCCTCTATTTAAAGATCCTGGTGTGTCAATAACCCCTATGTATCATTCGCCGTTAACTGCAAAGATTTGCTTAACTTTTTCTGCCAAACTACTTGCACAAAGTTGAAGTTTCTGTCACTTTCTTAGCATAATATCCCTGAAGACGTTCAGTTTTCGCTACGTTCACTTTATGCTACCATAAGTCGCTCCGGGGTTCATTATACTGCCTGGGCATCGCAGTTGGTTGCGCGTGGGTTACACGAAGACATTTTATTTGTTTTATTTATTTATGTACCTGCAAGCCACCGCTAGGGTGTGTGGTAGGGGGTGAATACCTCAGTAGTAGTTTGTGTGGGAGGCGGCCGACAACGTCCCATCCGACGGACGTTTTACTCACTCAAAGCGCTCTGAAAAAAGCACCTCAAGGATCTGGATACCACTGAAAAATACATGTTGTCTCCAAGATTTGAACCCGGATCCTCTCGGTGGGAAGCCTGTGCGTTAGCCACAGCACCATCCCAATCCCCGTGTGAATACACACCAGACTAATTTTTATCGGAGCATGACCCTACCGCCGTTTGTCGAATGCTTTCTTAAAATCTAGAAAAACCGCGTCCAGTGTAACATTGCTCTCTCCCTAAGTAAGAATATCATGAACCAAAAGCGCAAGTTGTGTCTCGCAGGATCTACCTTTTCGAAAACTATGCTAATTTTTCATTAATAATCCTGATTATCGAGGTATCTCACGGTCCAACTAGCAACTATATGTTCAATACCCTTTCACGAAACCGATGTAAAGGAAATAGGTCTGTAATAGCTCGGCTCCTCCTTATCTCCGCTTTTAAATATACGTGTTACGTTAGCCGTTTTCCAATCTCTGGGAACCTTTTGATCCACCAGTGACGTTTCGAGGGTTCAGTACCGTTGGTCGGAAAGAACGCAAGTAATATATTCGGGAAAATAAAGTAAAATCCATTGCTTTTTGTCCCTTCAGATCAGGCTATAACTCTTAGATCCCAAAAATAATAAAACGAATAAACACGCGTTAAAACGACCGATGACTCACGTAGGATTATTAAAATTAGTATCTCGAAAAACGGTAAAGATAATTATGCGAGGGAATATAAAACTAATGCCATTGTTAACAATAAACTTTCGCGTTACAGTACTGTGAGCACCCAGAAAACCCTCAAGCAAAAGGTGATAAACCAAAAAAAAATTAAATTAACCGCAGCATTAGAGACAAAAGATTCTGAACATATTTTTGTTAATATACATTAGAGATTAATGTGTGATGTGACGGAATCGTTCCATTACGACAGAAGCAGATGAAATCACTTGTCATTTTCCACTTTATAGATTCTTTGAGGATCGCGGTAGTCCAGGGGTAGAGTGTTGGACTACTGACAGGAGGGCCCGGGTTCTAATCCCGAGCTAGCCTCTTTGGGCACCCTCAGCTCCACCCAAGCTATGTGACTTTTCGGGTACCAGATCTTATTGGGAAATCATAACCAGCACAGGGAAAGGCACTGGCCCCTCTACCCTGATAGGTAAATTGCGCACGTCGTTGGGCTTAGTACTGGGTGAACTCTACCATCACCTTCCAAACCGACCTTTGGGTTGATTACTGTGTTTATAGTTTTTTTATACATTCTTAAATACCGACTAGTTTCGACGTAGTACGCCATTTTCTTCAAAATGGTGTAGCAAGCTGAAAAAAGTCGGTATTAAAAAATCTATATAGTGGAAAATAGCAAGTGTTTTTCTCGGTTTCTGTCATATTGTTGTTAGAACAAAGGCAGACATAGCAGCTGGAACAGATAGTTGGCTCATAGAAGATATAACAAACAATGAGATTTTTCCAAAAAGTATCACGATTTACAGTAAAAACAGGCCTAATAGACTGGGGTAGAGACCATTTACCGCCTTAAATTCACAAATTAGTAGCCAACGATATGAATGCTACGAAAATGACATAGGAAGCGTTTGGTTCAGCATAAATGACTACAACGACAGAAGCCTGTTCGTGCACTCATTTTACAGACCCCTATATTCCAATACAGATGTTCTACATATGATCGACGACCAAATATCCAGTCTCAGCAGTATAACCGCTGGTGACATTAATCTGCGGTCAATCGATTTTTGCATGAATATATACGCCTCTGTGGGTGTAGATTGACATGAATTTGTTTGGTGTTGCATGTAGTTTTATTCTATTTTAAAGGTGGTGACCTAATGCACCCCGCCACACACCCTTTCAGGGTATTATATAGATGTAGGGGTCCCTTTTACCCACTGAAAAAGCTTGTTGGTCCGTGGCTGACGCTTCTTGGGTTTATTATTTTATGATTTTCGGCCTTCTTCGAACTGTCGTGCACACAAATGAAAATTCGTAACACCATTACCGCATGTGTCATACAATTGTGGATTAATTTCGATGGGTGTTTTCACGCAAGCGGAGGAATATGATCTTATATTTTTCAATTCTGCCCGAATTTTTTATGATGAAATACATCATCAACTATATATGCACCCCCAATTTTTAGAAAAATATTGGGATAATTTAGAATTTAAATGTGCCTCGTCGTCGTGGGACGACGGCAATGATCTGGTAGTTCTCTATGTAATCCCTTCAAGGGGATTATAGTTCGTTTAGCATTGTGACAATAGGTCTGGGGTACGCATTACTATGCTTAAGTTTCGTTTGAGACACACTGACTATAAAAAATTGCCAAAACTGATTAGTAGAGTGCAACTCTAGGTAATCCCTTCAAGGGGATTTTAGCTGGTTTAGAACAGTGAAAATGGGTATGGGGTATTACTAGGATTCAACTTCGTTTGAGGAACACCAGCGAAAATGCATCAAAACTGGTTAGTAGAATGTAGAGTTAGCAAGAAATTCTCCACGTAGGAGTAATGCACAGCCTAGCAACGCTGAATGCTCATTTTGTAACAGTATTGAGGTAAGATTCGGACAAGTGAAGCCATGCCGGGAGGCTTAGGTCGTTAGATTGCCCAATCGAGAGGCTGACATGACAATAATAATTGGGCATTTGGTGGTTGGAATTTCTGAGGAAATGAACAAAAGTAGGTGACTGACATGATGGTTATACGAATACATGCCATTTATGCACAAAGGGTAAGAAGTGTGATCATTGTCGCAATTAATTTCAATGGTTTGGCAATATGATCAAGGGTTGACGATAGTTTACTCTTTAGAAATGCAATCAGCTTTATATATGAGAGAGCTACGAATCACGTGAGTAAATTTGCGCTTAAAACAGAAGTATCTCTGGGTTTACAGAAACTGATATTCTACGTAAAAGAATGCAGCTTGGTTTTTTTGTTGCCTACGGTGTAATTTTATGGAATTTGCTTAGCATATTGAAATGAAATGAAATTATTGACTTTGTAATTCCACACACGTTATTTAAAAACACGACAAATGTTTCGAGGTTGAACGTCATCATCAGGTCGTCATTGTCGTCATCGCCTGATGATGACGTTCAACGTCGAAACCTGGGTCGTGTTTTTAAATAAAATGTGCGGAATTACAAAGTCAATTATTTAATTTCAAGAGTGTACCTAGGTATAAATAAGTTGATATTTAAACTTGAATGTACTGGATGCAATGGAATTTATCCGGAGAAAACTGAGGTGCTGAATGAGTTTGCTCTTATGCCACTCTTCTCCCTATTCCTTATTGTAACAAATGCAATAGAAAATGAGAATAATGATGCTGTCTAAAATGAATGCGGAGCTGAAAACGGTTACAGGGTGTATTCAGGGATGGCGTATAATAATAAATAATAGCGTTTACTTGTTCCCATACAATGCAGCTCTTTAGGGCAGTTGAAAAGTATAATAGTAGCGAAACTAGTCGAATAGTACATATATTTTCTGTGGAGCGCCAAGTTGCTTCCCTGTCATCTCTGTGACCTTGGCTCAACCGAAAATTAAAGCTGTGAAGGGTATTAAGCATTTATATTAGGTCAGTTTAAAATTTCGCCGTAACTATCTCAATCTTCCCGCCTAATGTTATCTAATCCACTCCCCGTTGCCCTGAACTCTGCCTTTAATTTATTGAACCTCTCTACACTTTTGCATTTTTATTGAAATGTGTGTGGTGCTTTTTGCTGGTAATTCTTTACGTGATTTATTTTTCATGCGTTGTTTTATCGATGTAATTCAACTCGTGATATCTTTGGTCTAAATAAGTAAACTAATTACTAAAGGTGGCTCAATCAATGGGTACTTAATCATGCTCGTATCATCTACTGTTGGTATTATATGGGGTTTTATGAATTCTTCGTAAATTTACAGAAATGAATCATTGCAGGATTCACTAAAAATCATATTTTTAAAGATTAAGAAAGATCTATAAGTTAAACAGATTAATCCTTGAAGATGTTTTTCTATCAGTAGATAAAAATGATACACCAATAAATCGAGGGAAATTAAAATGGTCTCCCATGCACTTATGTGAGAAAACACCTATGGCGCTTCCTTACGCAATAAGTTTAGCAAACGGGGTAAATAACTCTGACCCAAATCGAGTGGGGCCATTTATCACTATTTAAAAAGTTATCCTCGCCCCATCTACGAGGCATAAAACAATCCCATCGATACGTACCATACCTTCAAGTGGGAGGTCTAAAACAGTGCCTTCCATTAAAAGTCCCCCGGGAGTCCCCTTAACTATTTAAGAGAGGGTTCCCTTCATCCATCCCCGTCTCCACAAAACTTCCTCTACCGCAAGGCGCGTGTCCCGCATTTCCCAAACCCGCAGAGCCGCAAGAAATTGAGTCAAGGAGACGAGTTTTCACGCGATTTATTGATCCGCGAAGGTGAGCGTAATATACTTCCCCAAACGCCGCCTCCCACGAAGTTCCCCAGATCCGACTGAAACAGCAAAACTGCCTCTTTCCTTAAAGAGCTCTGCGGAGGTTTGAGAGCCGAATTGTTTTGATTAAACAAGGCTAATTAGTCGTCTTCATACTAAACACACAGACTGCATAATGAAACTTCACCGCAAATCAAATAATCAAGGATCATGTACTCAAATCTTTGATCCGCATTATTTCAAAATTCCAGGGAATGAGTCAAGTGAACCGTTTCTTTTTCCACGAATTATTCCGCCTTAATATACAGTTTGGTGGCATATTTATGTTCAGCGGGAGAACGGCAAGAGATGAGGGTTAAAATTTAACACTGCCCATGGGATGCGTAATTAAACTGAGTTTCATTTCTTTGTCGCACATCACTTAAAAGGCCTATAAACTAAAAAAAAATACATTTCACCCTTGAAACTGTGTCAGTATTGAGCAAAAAATTTTGGATGAAGGAATAAAAACGATGATATAACACTTTTATGGAGGGTTCAAATATTTTGTGCAATATGATTGCCCGGAAATATCAATCAAATAGAAATCAAGACCCTAAGGTCAGATACTGAACAGTAACAACCAGACTTTCATTATCAATAAGTTCACAAAAATGTTGATATTGCAATGGGATACATTTTATTTATATTCACTCTAGTTGTAGGTTCAGAAGGTCATGTTATTTTATTTGGGGTGAACTAAATAATATAAGGGGCATAGCAGTCCAGTGTATATTCAGGGTATGCGGTCCAGCGTTAGCGCTGAGCTGTTGACTGCAGGGTTCGGGTTCGATTTCGGGTGACGCCCCTGGCCACTCTCAGAGTCGCCAGGGTTTTAAGAGCACCAGATATTTCTGCAAAACCACAGGAGCTACAGGGAAATAAATTTTCCTCTCCCTACCCTAATGTGCGAATTTCATATGCCGTATTGACATACTGTGTACGTCGTAAAACCCCAGAGAAAACCTGACACCAGGTGTTTCCCCTGCCAAACAGGCCTCTTCAGAGAAGAAGGGTTTTCTCTGGGCACTAACCTACTTCCGCTACCGAAGATCTTCCTTATTATTCTTGTTTCCATCTGTGTGATTGACGGGTCACTGGCATAGAAGGAATCCTTGTAAACCGTGGGCGAGTGAGTGAGTGGGATTGACAAAGGTCTAAGACACTCGAGTGATTGTGTGATTGAGCGCCAACGTAAATCCTTTCTTTTTCGTGTTTGCCTTTCTGTGTGATTTACGAGTCACTGTCATAAAATAAATCCTTGTAAACCTCAAAAGTGCGAGTACGTGTGATTGACAAAGGTGCCTGTTTTTGGGCACACCCGAGTGGATGAGTGACTGAGAACGTGAACTTGGGTCCTTTCTTTTTAATTTTTTTGTCAATTAATTTTAATTCCTGTGTGAGATCAACGGGTTCCTGGCATAGGAGATATCCCGGCAAACCTTAAGTGTGTATGTGAATTCGATTCACAAGAGTGACTGTTAGTCTTTAACACACCCTCGTGATCGAGTGATTGTAAGTCAGTTTCCTTTATTTATTTTTGCATGGTCCGTGTGTGATTGAGGTACACGAGGGACACCGTTTCCCAAACACACCCAAGTGATCGACCGTGTGTTTCCATTTTCCTCTGACTTGCCACCCTTTTTTACCTATTCCATTATTTAAAAACCCAGTGCCAATCAAGTTTATGGTTTTGGATTTTTCGTTTTCCATGTACCTAAGCATTTAATTTTTCACATAAATTTGGCAAATGTATGAAATTTCCAATTCATAAATGCCTGTGTCGCAAAAAGAGAAGATTTCCATACAGATTCGGAACAGAAATGTTTAAAAGAAAACACACGCGAAGAGCCGGCTCCGGGAATATCTGAAAGGGAGAGGCATATATTTTTTCCCCTCGAGTCTCGAATTTAAAAGCAGGAAGGAGACGAGAAAAGTCGAGACGGGATGGCAAAAAAGATTTCAATTCCTCTTGACAGTTTGCGAAGTGGAAATCTTTTTTAAATATTTAAAAGTACCCCTGAGAGAGGAGAAAGTAGTCCTTTGAAGATTTTCATTCTCTCCGACAGGTAATAAGAAGTTTGAGCACGGAGGAATCCGACAGAAATGAGAGATGCGGATCAAATAGTTCACGTGCCACGCTCTACAAAAGTCGGTTATGCTAATGTGTGCCATAGAGAATTCCATTCGAAGGATAGCTATCTCTTGCACGCCGTGGTGAAAGTGAGGGTAACACCTTAAGGTGGTTATATGTCCTTTGGCAGATTAACTCAGCGGATCGAACCTACCTTCCCGCTTGAAACTGACAGACATCAGCATGAATTCTTCACCAGATTACATCTTTCGCTTCAGCCGACGTTTCGGTGTTTGATCTAATAATCTTATTCAGAGTTTCTGAGTGCCATCTCTTCTTCTAATAAATTGTAAAGGTTTTTGACAGGCAAGGTCCTAGATAGAGTGAAGTCACGAAAAACAATGGATCTATCCTTGTATTACAAGATCTTTCCGATTTACGAAAATTGGTCAGTAAAATTATTATTCATATTTGGTAGTCTACGGTTTAAGATAGGTATTGGTCGCGCACAGACAAACTCCTAGATATCTTAGTCTAAACCCATTCTCGAAATTGGACCCATTATTTTTTCTTGTGATCAACAATTGGGCTGATTTTCCTCTGCCTTCCTCAAAAGTGTTTTTAACGTAACACAATCGCCCTGAATCAAAATTGAATCCTGACAAAAAAGAAGAATTCCAAAGAATAGGTTTTGCCACGAAATTTGAAGGTCAAATTTTTTCAGCATTTCCAGTTTCTCCAGATTTTATGTCATACCGGGTTGTTTCTTCCACATCTGATGATATAGATAAGCTCAAAAAACCACAAACCTTGTCATTCATAAAATACGAGGGTCATCCGGAAAGTAGTACCCGTTCGTGAAATAAAAAGACAAAAGTAAATATTAACAAACATAAAAAATTTTATTTGAAAGAGGATACTTTAAACTACTTCTCAACATAATCTCCAAGCAAATTAAGGCATTTGTCATAACGTGTGACAAGTTTCTGTATTCCTGCTGCATAGTCCTTCGCCGCCAGCTCATTGAGATACGCGAGGGACCCATCTTGCACAAATTTTTGCATAATGCAGATGGTGTTTAACAATTTCATGAACAATTGTTTTTGGTTTGTTTGGTGAATGAGCATGATGCCACTCCATTGACTGTCGTTTACTCTCAGGTGATGCATAACAAACCCATGTTTCGTCACCAGTAATTATGCGAGTCAAGAAAGAGTCTCCTTCATCAGAATAACGTCCCAAAAACGTCAGTGCTGCAGCCATACGCTTGGTTTTGTGCTCATCTGTAAGCTTGCGAGGGACCCATCTTGCACAAATTTTTGCATAATGCAGATGGTGTTTAACAATTTCATGAACAATTGTTCGAGAAACATTGGGAAAATGCTCACAGATGTCATCAATTGTGACGCGCCGATCGTTCCTCACGAATTCGTCAACTGAGCTCACCAGTTGGTCTGTAATGACAGACGGTCTCCCCGAACGCTCATCGTCGTGTGTGTTCCCCCTCCCCATGTTGAAGTTGCGACACCACCGCCGAACAGACGACTCGTCCATTACATTGTCTCCATACACTTCCTTTAATTGGCGATGAATATCACATGGGCGAACGTTTCTTGCATTGAGGAATTTAATCACTGCCCTCACTTCACAACTGGCGGCGTTCTCAATTTTTTTAAACATTGTAAACAATCACAGAAACAACACAGGCAATGCTAGCGTCACGCAACTTGGCTCAGAGAAGGCAGACAAGCCACTGAAGCTATCTGACCTCGTCCAGCGGCTACTCGCGTCGTCAGCACTTCATGCGGCACGAACGGGTACTACTTTCCGGATGACCCTCGTATATTCAAGTGTATACTGGAAACCGATTTTCCATAAAAAGTAGCATAATTACTGTTTCAAATTGAGAAAATTTTTTAAACGCAGGAGGAAATACTTGTATGACGAGAAAAACAGAAAACGGGTGAACTTGAAATAAGTGTATCTTTAAGCATTCATTAAGAATATTCAAATGCATAGATTTGGGAGAAATGGGAGGGAGGAGCGCTTCACGATAGCCCTGCAATCCCATCTAGTTCCCTGTATATTCTAAATAAAAGCATGTTGTCGCCGCAATCGTACAACATTTCAGGGTACTTTGGTGATTGTCTAGGGAATTTCCAAGCGATTCAGAGACTTTGAGCATTGAGTACATTTGAAAATATTCGGGCGAGTGACCGACCCGAACGATAGGCTACAGGAAAAAGCAACTTCCCCAAACATAAAATATAAAACTTCATAGCTGGTCTATCTTACTCTGGAGGTGTTCGTAGGTCATCATCACCGTAGTCAAGATCATTATATAAAATATTTTTTGAGAAATCAGGATCTCCTCAGAAGGTTGTTTAATTATTAATTACCGGCGATTAGTAACATCAACAGCTCATTGATGAACGCTGATCATTAAAGTAATGGTCAATCTAACGCGCAAAAATACCACTCATTTTACTTTTTCATCTCATTTGCAGGCTAGTCTTTAAAGGAATGAACTAAAGTTGAAAGCTTGCAATGATTGCAGCTTTCTTACACCATATTTCGACGGCTTTTTTAAAATGTCAATTATCATGTGTAAATTTTTCTTTCAATGTTAAGGACTAGACAGGACATTTTGCACGAGTGTTTACTCATATTATTATCAGAATATTAAGGTACGTGCATTTTACATTTTATTTGTGCGGTTAGTATAGGATTTCCGCACTCACTTTTCATCTAATTTAGTTTAAATTGAGGTAAGTGAATTTAATGCACAAGGAATAATCAAATAACATTTCGTTTCAACAAAACAGATTTTTTACTTGCCAGTCTAGTCCAGATGATACTACAGTGCAGCAAAGCTAATTGGCAATAAAAATTCTGAATAGTGGAAACGCTATATTATTTGATTTCTCATTGTGCATTACAATGGAATTCCACAAAGTATAGCCCTCAACCATCTCTCAAAGTATGAGGATTTCATTATCTGCTTATGAAAACCTTAAAAAATGTATCGAACAATATATTTAATATTATATTAAATTACCAATCAATTAAATATTATAAAAAGAAAAACTATTTTAAATCAATTTCAACCAAAATAGCTTAAGTAATGAAATTATATGATAATTGCATTAATAAATTGAATATGAAACAAAAAGGTATATCGTGAGTTCTGAATAAAACTTGATTTTACTAGACCAACCTCATGCAGTCTGCTAAATTGCTAGGTTTGGCAATGAAACTGGCACCCCGAACACTACTTGTGATAATGAAAATAATTGAGACCTAGTTCATGCAAACCACGGTTAGCCCATAAGAAGATTTCGCACGGGCAATCTCAGCAAAAGCACTCCCCATATAATTCTCCCCTCTAATCCATATGGACTTTGGCATGATTTTCAAAGAAAACATTTGACGATCCGACGGCGTCGCGTGAGTATCAGGATCGATGGGACGCGTTTGACGGGAGGCTACGGGGCGAATCGAAACGGCGGGCTTTATTGTGGGAAGATCCCGCCAAAACGGGTCGGTCTCACCGCATGACAGGAGGATCCGATGGGGTTATGTCAAGCGAGATCGAGAAAACGTCCAAAATCCTTCCCTGAAGGAGGATTGACTGCTCACCAGCCGGGCTAAATTGAGCGACGCTATTTTTTTGAATCCCGGGACGTTGACCTCATAGGTGGAAAAGTCGATGAAAAAAATAGGTGGTCACCGGGAAAACGGCAGAGAGATCCTTTTTTTCTGGTGCAGAGGGAATACGAAAAAAACGGATCATCGAAATGGCATTTAACACAAAAGAAATGCCCTGGAAAAGACTGCAGAGAACAGGAAGCATGTTTTAGCTTTCAGCAAAAGAAGATTACGAAGAGAAAGGGAGCGGATTAGGATGTGCCCAGGCATTGAATGAAATTGCCCTTTTGACTGGAAAAGTGACCTTCTGACATAGAATACAGTACGTCCTTAAAAAATGGCCCCTTAATTAAACTTCGATATTGATTCCATTACTATTATTTGGCAGCGTTTAAGGTAGATTTTGGATTTCGACGCAAACTTAACACCCTTACATTTCTTAACCTCGACTAATTAGACTAATCCTGACAACCCACACTAAAATGAACCATTCTTCAAATTTGCCCACAATCTATCTTTCTTCACTTAGTCCTTATCCTATTCCTCCCTGTTCCTCGTCTGCCTTATGCTCTCCCCTCTATCACATTTATTAATAGCCCATCACAAATCAAAATGCTCTGCATTAAAGATTTCCAGCTTGCTTTGAATTCGTCTAAAAATTATCTCTTTTCCCCGCCAAGCCTAGATTTCTTCGTCTACGTATGAGTTCTGATGACCCCTACAGCTGTGCTGGCGGGAGCAACGATATTTGCTCCTGGTAGGGTCACCCATACCAGATAGGTCGAAGGATAGGAGCCAGACGAAAGATAGTCCGCGCAGTGTCTGTTCCTCAGTGAGGTGGCTACATAGGCGTCTGGCCCAGGGATGGCCATTGAGAAATGGTGTCACGTTAAAAAAACCATCGAAGAAGGCAACGGAAAAACCAACAAAATAATTGACTATACGCTTTTTAATATTGTGTAGTCAGTAAAGGATAATGGCATAGTAACAGCTAAAAAAATTTATTTCTTTAAGTAAATTTAGGAAATTCCAAGTAACTGCGTGAGATGCCGCAACAGTAACTTTTAACGAAGTCATCCACTAACATGCATTTCAATGCAACAATTTCAGAGTTTAAAAGTCATTCGCCTTGACCGGGATTCGAAACCGGATCCCTCTATGCCCGACGGAGTACCAGTTAAGGTATCGAGGCGTCCTCTTAAACACTAAAATTAAAATTCTGGGCTTTAAATGTGTGACGCGATATTTAATTTAGATATAAATATTCCCCGATATCGCGAGACAAGGGAAGGCCGCGACTCTACTTGTTGTAAGGGCGCCAGGCTAGCCGCATGTTTAGCCGCAGAGTCACGCCGCTCGGCTCTTACCTGGCCCATAACACTCCTCGTCCCAGGGAAGGGCTCGGTCACCTTTTATGCGCCCCGGGGTGGGCAGCGGCTTTTCAGCTAAAATCGCGAAGAATGCAAGGAGGCGCATAAAAATGGACTCCGCGGAGTAAATTTAACAAGAACTGTATTCATTATCACAAGAAAGGTGTACATCCCTGCGATGCCATCCGCGCACGTCGCGATACGCCCATTCTTTCTCTCTCTCTCTCTCACACTCAAACTCTCCCTGGCCTGCTGGCCCACACTCCGTACTTCTCTCTCCGCTCACACGCTCGGCCCACTCGACGCTACACACTTCGCATGCGGCGGAAGCCACGCCGCTCACCTCGAACCGACTCCGAAAAACACATGATCGCGTCGCGCACCGAACTAACCTGTCGCAATCCTCCGTAAAAAAAGGGGTGGGCGCTCCCAAGCGACCCGGACGCGCGGCGCCGACGCCTGCTGGGCCAAGGTGTTAGGTGGCCGAGCTCGGCTGCAGCCGAAGATGGCCGCCTCGCTGTCGCTGTCGAATCTCGGGCCGCTGCAGGCACTGCGGCTGATGGCTCACCGATGATAGAAGGCGATGTTTCGTATCGGACGTCTCACAACGGACTGCCCGCTGAACACGTGTTGGCGGGCACTCCCTGCGCGCGGTGTGCTCGGCCTTCTTTTTTTTGGTTCATACGCTGTCGGCGCCAACAGATAGCGCCACGCGGTTCTACGGCTCGCGAGATGGGCGCAAGTATGCGAACTGGGCAAGTGACGCTGCGCCAAGCACAACGTCACATACCCCCTCCCTGAGCCGGACACTCGCCCGAGTGGACCGCTTACAAACGAGCCTACGGCCCTTCACGCCTGGCGAGTTCGATCATATCTTCTCTCTCTTCATCATATCGATTAATAATAATCTCACACACATACTACGTTAATAAATAAAAATACAATATTCGCTCGCGAGCTCCTTTTACAATCATGAACAAAAATTGTTGATTTGGTTTTCTTATTAACATAAATAAAATGATTATGAAAATCGCCACTTTGGCACCTGATTTAAAATCTCAAAACTAAAGATGGACATTATGATAAGAAAAAGGAAAAGAAGAAACAGAACAAAAAAATTCGCGGCTTACTAAGTGAAAAGAAGAATTGTCTCCTCCCCTCCTATGCTACTCCTCTACGTACCTGGCCCCTCTTCATCTCTCCTCTTTCACAACTCTAGCCCTTTATCTTCTTCTACACGCCTTCTCTGTCCGAGTTACCGCTTTTACGAGTGGATCTTGGTGCTATATATCGTTTCAAGTCACCAATATCTACTTTCGCGTTTTGCTTATTGGATCGCGTTTCTACGATATAAACTGTTGGAGACAGTTTTTTAAGTATCTCGATCGGTCCTTTAAATTTAGGGGCTAGCTTGGCTGAAAACCTATCAATCCCACTGGACAGATGGTGGGTCCTACGCATTACTAGATCTTCTACATTAAATTCGATGTTTCTTCTACCCTTATTATACGCTCGCGCCTGTTTTTCCTGAGCTTTTCCTATATTCTCGACTACTAAATCTCGTAATAAGCCTAGCCTATCGGCCCTATTTTTCCACGCTTGTGGATCCAATCTGTTCTCTATGCCTTCCCCCTTCTCAAGCTCGCGCCGAAAACTCTTCACTGGCAGTGGATGCCTTCCGAAGTTCAAATAGGCTGGCGAGATCTTAGTCGACACCTGCTTCGCGGTGTTGACTGCATGCCTTAGTTCGTGTAAATGCTGATCCCAGTCTCTATGGTCTTTTTCTACAAACATCGCGATGGCCGTCTTCAGCGTTGGATTGGATCTTTCCACTGGGTTTGCCTGAGCATGGTATGGAGGCGTTGTTGTATGCGTTATTCCATACTCTGCCAATGCTTCTCTTACCCATTTGTTATCAAACTCTTTTCCGTTATCTGTCAAGAGATACTCCGGCGTTCCCCAGCGAAATAGGACAAGCTCCTCAAGTGCTTTAACCACGTTGGCCCCTGTGGCAGCTCTGACCGCCTTTAGCTCCACCCATCTTGAAAATAAGTCCTGAAAGATTATTAAGTACTTGTTCTGGGCTTTGCTAAGCGGAAACTCGATGAGATCTGCTGCTACGACGCAGAACTGTTAACAGTCCTGACATTGCCTCACAAAGTTGTGAATGTCGTGATAGGCCCCTCTCCAATAGTAATCTCGTACGACTCGATCGAATGTCTTTTCCACGCCGAGGTGGCCTGATGAAGGTTCACAATGGGCATCCCTTATGACCCGCTCTCGACATTCTTTTGGAAGCACGAGTTTCCAGCCCTCTTCACAATCAGCGATTGGATCGAGCAGCTCATCGTACTTGTAACGATACAAGTGGCCCGCTTCGACCTTCCAATTTTTATATCTCTCTGGATATTTGCTGACTTCCTCGACTCTGCGTAGGTAGTCCTCATCCTTTACTTCCGTAATTTCAGCGATCTTCACTCCGTCAGAAAGTTGCTCGTACATACTAGATAGTGCATCAGGTAAATCATGGATTTTACCTCGACGATGCACCACCTCGAAGTCCCACTGCTGCAACTCCAGCGCCCATCTCGCGAGCCTACCCGTAGGTTCCTTGAGTTTTCGCAGGTATTGGAGTGCGGAGTGGTATGTGATCACGAGGAAGTTGTAGCCCTCTAAATAAGGCCTTAGTTTTTTATGGCCCATAGAATAGCTAATAACTCTCTCTCTGTCGTCGTATAGTTTTTCTCAGCCGATGTGAGAACTCGGCTGACATAAACGATTGGATGTTCTCCGTCCTCATTCACTTGAAAAAGATCACCTCCAATTGCTTCACTACTCGCATCAGTTTGTACAATGAAGGGTTTAGAGAAGTCCGGCCTTGCCAAGACCGGGGCTTCTGTAATGGCCCTTTTGTATGTCTCAAACGCTCTCTGCTGTTCCTCAGTCCATTCCCACTCTTGACCTTTGTGCAATAACTTGACCAGTGGAAGCTTGATTTCCGAGTCGTCCTTTATGAACCGAGCGTACCATCCGACCATACCAAGAAATCGTCTTAGTTGTTTGAGGTTAGATGGCGCTGGATAATTCACGACTGGAGCTATCTTTTCCGGATCTGGTCTAAGTCCCTCTGCGTCTACCAGATATCCAAGATATGCAGCCCTGGCACAACAAAACTCGCTCTTCTCCTTATTGATTACTAGCCCTGCCTGGTCCAGTTTTCTCAACACAATTTCGACCCATTTCTGATGTTCATCGAATAATTCGGTGACTATGATTATGTCGTCCAGATATCCGAACATTATTGGTTCGTATTCTGGCCCGAACAACGAATCAATTAGTTGTTGGAACGCTGATGGTTCGTTCGTCAAACCGAATGGCATTCGTCGGAACTGGAACAGACCTGAGCCAGGAATAGCAAAGGCTGTGTATCGGTTACGTATCGGGATCCTACATAAAATCTTTCAAACCTTAATGATATAACTAATTTCTAAGGGATAAATGTGAAACAAAGGAGTCTTTCACTTTCGCAGTATGTCCGTCGACACCATTAAATCTAAACTTATAAAATTTACAATCACCTCGATTTCACACTTAAAACAGATTTAAAAATTTATTTATAACACTTTTATCTCCATCAGTACTTCACCCTTGTTCTTAACTACCCTCCTTTCTGTTTTCCCTTTCACTATGTCTGTCCCAAAGGTAGTAGGACTTATTTTCCCCGGCTAGACGGACGGACGGGCGGCAGTTTCTCTGGTTGGGTTCGAGGGAAGGGAGTCTCAGGAAAGGTTAGAGGCCGGAGGTGGTCGGCTCACAGCTTTTGCGGAGTGCGGATCCATCATTTGCGAAACCAGTGATCTCGTTACTCTCCGTCAAGAGCCGGTTACTGGAATCGCGCTGCGTCCTCAAATGTTGCGCGAAACTGGACTAAACCGGGAGAGAGACAAATGATATGCTCATGGCAGCTTATGGTGATAAGGCTATGGGATGCTTTTGAGTGGCAGAAGTTGTTTTGGGAGGGTAGATAAGATGTTAAAGAAGTCAAACGCCCAGGAAGCCCTTCGAACTCAAAATGTGACAAAAGTCTTGCAAGCGTAAAGCCTTTGTTGGACAGGGATCGCAGATTAAGTTTTCGCATGGTTTCTGAAGAACTTGGCATCCCTAAAAGTGATGCGTTTCGACTTGTGAGCGAAAACATGGACATGGGAAAGGTGTATGCGAAAGTGATGCAGCGAGTACTCTTGGACAAACAAAAGGTAGGGAAGGGTCTCCCACGCGGATCTACCAAGAGCTTCTCGGCCATGTGAGTTAGGATACGATTTTATTTTAGACAATGCCCCACCAGACTTCTTCTTCCTCCTCCACCTCAAATCCGTGCTGAAAGAACGTCACCAGGGCTCGGTGGGAGCGTTACAACCGGCCGTGACGAGGGAATTAAGCAGCATTCCGGGTGCCACCTTCCAGAAGGCGTGGAAAACTCGCTGGCAGCGTTGTGTGGATGTACCAAGTTGCTACTTCGAAGAATTTTGAGTGAATGTATAAATTTTGGCATTAGATTTTTTTGAATCGACTCAGTCCTACTATTTTAGGGACAGACCTTGTTAATTTCAGGGTCAATCCTACCCTTCAATATGATTCATTATTACTTCGGCTCGTTTCCGCGTTACCTCTCGCCAACTTTCCATTTTTTCCGCCTCTCCTATCCACTGAATTGACCACCGGATATTACTGATCCATTTTCGCCATTCCCAAATATCTTCGCCAACCTAGCTACTACACTATCACATGCCTTAGAATTATCAGCACTCCCCCTATCCATTCTCTGCCTCTTCCTGATTCTCCTCTCTTCCTCTTTTCATGTTACGCATTCTTTTTAAAGTAATTCCTTGTTTTTCTAATATTATCCCCTCTATTACAGTCTTCCACATCCCACTACTGCCGATCAATACGCCCTTCATCCATTTTTCCTGCTCCCTTATAATTTCTCCCAACAATCTCCTCTCCTCGACCACTATACCCAGCACTTCCTCATTTGTTTTCCTTTCGGTCCATTTCACCTTCTCCATTTTTCTCCACAACCACATTTAAAAAGCCTCCAGTCTACGTCTATCCTCCAGCTTCAGGAACCATGTTTCCGCGCCGTATATAACTGCACTTCAAATCAAAGTTTTGACGAGTCTTTACTTAACATCCTTACTCAACGTCCCTGTCATCAACTTTTTCCTCCTAGTGAAAGCCTCTTTGCCTAGTGCAATTCTTCTCCTTACGTCCCAACTAATTTGAATATTTTGGTCCACAACACTTCCCAGAACAACTTAAGTTGCGTGGGAAGTCAAACTTATTGTTCTGTATACTAACATGATGTAGCCTTTACCTTTTTCAGAATAGGAACTAACACTGATCTCACAGTCTTCCGGCCAGATTTGTTCCCCATAGATGCTGCGATACAGTCCATACGGACTCTTTCCTCCCTATATTTTCCTAAACTGGAAAACCTAAATTAAATGGCCTCCGCCGTCGGTCACCTCCCCTTAACCTACTACTATTTAAGAGAAGAGGCGAAAAATTAGGACATATTTTCGTAGGATCCTGACAAATTTGGAATGACAGTTTCTTAATTGTTTATTCCTACTTTTCAAAGCAGGAATAATAAAACATTCCAATGTTCGGTCATGTAGAACGTGTGCGTTCAAATTCAACTTTACCAAGAAGTTTTGATTTATATAACAAACACGGTAAACTTTTGATATTTTTCAGCCGTTAAGATAGCGTTTTGAACAATTTACTTTGATAGTCGTTGTGTTATTGTAAGTAAGATTGTTTATTTATAGTAATAAGTTCTATTTTACCAGCTACATAGGCGGGGTTATCTCATGTGGATGTGTAATGTTACTGCCATATAAATATTTACTTAAATATGTAAAGCAAAAGTAAATGTTTTGTTGGCATTGCTACTTCACAGTCAACATTTGTATGTCTTCTGTTAGGCGGGCTATAAATAAAGAAATTATCCTTAGTAAATTTCCAATTCAGTCCGGGAGTGAATAGAAGACATTTAATTCTTCGTAATGAAGGACATCGAGGAAAAGAATTCTCTGGATGTTTGCGAGCAACGAATTTGTACGTCATTCAGGATAATTATCTCCCCGCGTGATGTGCCCCGTTAAAATTGGCTACATTGCATCATTAGTATGGGCACCTTTAAAATGCTTTCGCCAGTAAAGGAGCTGCTTAGCCGCGAAAAATCGAAACGATTCCCTCTCATCGCGGCTTTTCCCTATTTCCCGAGCAGATGAAAGCAATTCATCCCCGGCGATTTCATTACTTTCGTCCGAAATGCAAAGCCTGGGTCTCGGCTGATAGAGCATGTACAAGAACCTCTCTCTCTCTCTCTCACACACACACACACAAAACGTCTTTCCTTTCTTTGGGAACTTAATTAGATTTTCCACGAAACTCCACCATTTTTCAAACGTACCTACGCCCGAGTCCATTTATCGCTCCCCACAAGCTGAAAAGGGCAGGGAGAAAACATTAAATTACGCAGCATGCTTGGAATGCAAAAACGGAGCGTACGGACCACACCACACTTGGTCTAGGCCCAATGGGTTGGCGGTGGAATATTTTCGCTGGCACGCTAGGCATTTTGTCTCAGCTCGAAATGGTTACTGTCACCGTGTGTAACAACGTAATTTAGATCCTCGTGAGATTGAACAAACCTGAAGTGTGAAATTACTCACTCCGTCAAGCTTGGGAATTCACCCGAAGAAGACGCCTCGAAATGTTTCAACTAAACCAATCTCAATTTCGGCACGAAGTTATGAAGCCGAGTTTCAGAAGCAGGCGGAGCCAATAGCCTCTTCGAAACCTTGCTACGATCATTTTACCGGTAAACATGGCAAGGTGAAGAAGAGGTTTCTGAAGGTTTAAAAATGTAAAAGGACAATTCCTTTGGATATACCGTAGAATATGATATATAATACGCACATTTTTTCCAAAATTATGGTTAGTAAAAATCACCCGACTCTTACACGTAAAATTTTCGAACTCCATGCGTTAATGTTCAATACTGAATGTTATTTTTACCCATTATGGTAAGTACTACCTATTTCAAATCTATTATATTGAGATTATTATATGTGATCATGTATTATATCAATTACTCAATTGAAGAATGTTGTAATTGGGATTATTTTACATAAGTTCATGATTCAGTGTGACCTCAATATCGCGTTGCTCGCTTCGTTGCGATGCAGAAAGAGATTCGAGTGAGATATTAAGTAAACCTGGTCGTATTTTATCTCAGCTGACCATTACCAAACAATGCATGCTCTTCTTACTGAGTGGAATTGCTTGTTTTTAAAAATACCCGAATTAAGTACTGGCGCTTTTGCGCGGACTGTTTTCTTGTGTCATACTAATATGAGGGTCCGTCTTATACGCTGGTGCGTCTTAATGCCGGTGCATTACGTACATGCCGTCAAAATAAGATAATGAAGTTTACTTCCATTCACCCCGTTAAAAATTATATTGGGTCAATACATTTACCTCAATACGTACATTCGTTCAGTCGGTCACAAAAAAGAAATTAAATTCCCCACAAAACCACTTCAATTTAGCTGTGCTACCATAGCTGTGAACGTGGTTGTGCCTCCGTTAGCCCCAGTGAAAAACCGATAATACACCACTTTGACGGTTCCTTATCGGAAACAGGTGGTATGTTTAAAACCTGCGGCTACCCCTGGTTAGGATGCCATTTCCTTGAAACAACACTTGCGGTTTTTCGCCCTGCGAGAGTGCGGTGAGTTGGCCCCTGGCGCGAGGTTAATTTCCCGGGTCAAACCGCATCGTTTTCCCAGGATCCATTACCACTGCTTCCATCACGAGTTCTACACAAAATCCCGATAAGGAATTACAAATACATACATACGGTTGGTGTTTCCCTGGAGAGAAAATAATATTACACGATAACCTCAGAATTTTGGGAAACCAGTTGTGATGAATCGGATGTTTTCGTTAATTCTGTTATGATGAGCGAGACGAACTGGACATAAAATTATATGGTCCGATGAAGAAGCACTTTATCGCTTAAATTTAATTTCACTCCTTGCTAAAAAAAACTCTGGAAATTGTTAGATAACAAAATAAATCAATTCCGCCCTTGTTCAATACATCGTGGAAATAAAATATAATACATCAATGAAGCATGACTACAATTCTCTTTAACGTGGTAGTTTTACACAAACAAATCCTTCTATCGATTTCATTGACTGTCTCTACTGGATACAGGAATACAATTACAAATGCAAAATATTCCGTGCCGTCGAAAAGAAATTTGAACTTTAAACAAATTGTCTGACCTGTAGAGGTTTTTAAGTATCGAGAACATGGAATGACATTAACATAAAACCGTATAAATTCGCGCAATTATTATTTTATTGCGCGATACTGGAACTTTTAGTGCTTCTACACTGGGATAAAACGACGGGCGTAATCTCATTGTTATTGGTTTCAGTGATTAAAAGAGGTTACAAAGGCTTGGTTAAAAAACCATTATCCAAGAAATTTCTATCAATAGTAATTTTAGGTGCTCAATATAGCGAGAAAATTGTTATCGTTACGGTTTATCAACCCTGAGATAGGTGTGTAGCATATTTACTTATGATTCTATGCAAAATATATATATTTATTCCCTTATAGCTCCTAATAATTAAATTTTCCATTGTCTGTTTCGCATGGTTCATCCTAGACCTGATCCTGCCTATACAAGAATTTGAATCCTACCTTAATTAATGTATCTCCTTCAATAATGATCTTCAGTACTCTACCGTACCTCAGGCTGTGTCCAAGGTTGTGCTAGTTTCCCCTCCTCTTCTTATAAGGCCTCTATAGTCTAATTGGTTTCCTTCTTCCAGTAGCATTCCCCTCGCTTACTCGATCAGCAGTGATTCCGTTGCCTAAATAAAAAATCTCTTCGCGGCGGTGGCAATTACCCTAGTTTTACTAGGAGATTACCTTCCTTGCTTCGCACCTGGCCAGTAACTTAGTTTTCATCTTGTTTATCATAAGGTTGTACTTTTTTATCTCTCTATATATTGTGACTAGTACCCTTTTCAAGCCTTCTTTCCCCTTTGCAATTATAGCAATATTAAGGTTGGATTCTTGTGCTATATGGACCCATAAATTACCCGGGTTTGGAGATCACCAATTAAGTTCATTCTTCACACATTTTGAAAAATAATTTTTTCAAACGTATTTATAATTCATTTGGCATTTAATTCACAGCGATGGCGTCCCCATTCTTCCAAGGCTTCGGCTCCAAAATAAACCCCCCCCGAAACCTAAATTTCGGGTGAACACTGGTAAAAACAGGCTTCTTGTCAATCAATTTTCTTCATAAACATAATAAAGTCAGTACGATCTCAGAAGAGATAAAATAATTATTGAACGGAACTTTGAATGTTCAATGATCCCTTCTATTAATTTTCTAGATTTCAAAGGATACGATAGGGTAAATAAGGTAGAATTATGAAAATATTACGGGAGATAGGAATCAAATGGAAGGATAGGCGACTTACCTGTAACATGTACATTTCCCAGACTGCTCAGGTGCGATTGTCGGATGGAGCTGGGAAGTGGTCTGAAGCTGACAAGATGATAGCTGGGGAGTGTTATAAAGAGAGGTGAGACGGTTGTGTGAGGTGAGGCGGAGACAGCTCAGACGGAGAGAGAATAACATCCAGGGATTAAGGGAATTCAAATCGAATAAGGCCTTGGGAGTAGATACTATTCCCACGGAACTACAGGATGATGGATGGTGATTTGAGATGGGCAATGCTAGGAAGGGAGGTTAGACTTGGGTGTCCATTATCACCATTTTAAAAGTATATGTGAAGGAAATGGTTAAAGAGGCATGGTATGAACTGGAGATAGGAATGGAATTTGGTGGAGAATTCATAAAATCAATTACGTTTGCGGATGATCAAGGTTTAGTTCGTCAGTCAACCAAAGGGTGGTAAACACTACTGAAAACGAACAAAGGTTATGCAGCTTTTGAGAAAGGGGAGAGCTATATTAATAGTAAAATAGAAGTTCATAAAATAGAACTAGTGGAACAGTTTGACTATCTCGGAAGTTTTCTGAACCAAATGGTGAAAGCACTATAGACATGAATTAGAATTTCATTGAGTAAAGAAATTTCCACAAGGAGGGAATTAATGACAGGAGGCTTGATTAAGGATGCCAAGAAAATATTAGGGAAAAAATGACACGGAGTGGAGCGTTGTTTTCTTACGATATGGTATCATGGTTGTTGATGCAAGATGGTAAGGGGTTTTGAGACGTGGGCGTGGATAAGGATGGAAAAATTAGAATGGGGAGAGGAGAACAAACAAGGAAGTACTAGACATGATGAGTTAGGATTGTTGAGAGAATCAAAGGAGGCAGGAAAGGTGGATGTAGAACATTTTCATTTGCTATTGAATGTTGAAGATTGTAATAAGGAGGACAGGACGTTAGAAAAGCGACGTAAAGGAAGGAAGGGAATGGGCATCTCTACGTAGGGTACTAAAAATATTTAAAAAATACTATCGAACCTTGTACTAGCTGATGTATACGTCCTTTTTTATGTAGTTTTTATCATTAAATATAAATTAGCCTCAAAATCCATTAATAAAGAAATATATTTTCATAAAGGGGATCGTCCTGGGAAAAAATAATTTTATTTTCTTTCTTTCTCATTTTTTTACCCTTGATCAATTCCCTCGAAAGGATAAATACCTTTTTTTTTATTCCTTCACTAACCAGGCTTTAAGAAAAAAATTGTAGCGACGAGCGTCCGTAAGGGGTAGAATATTATCTGAGGAATTTAGGGGAAACCAATTGAGCTCGCATCCTCCGTCAAGTCCTGTTCCATCCACGAAAACAGGAAAATGAGGCGGAGATTAGAATTAATTCTCCAGGGCAAAGACCAGAATTCAAAGACTCGCAATCACAAACGAAACCAGTTCAACGTTCTAACTGTGCGATCGATGTACGTATTGTATTTACTCCGTGCACTTCATCGTAGTTTACTTGCACCGAAAGAAACAAGATAAAATGCGTTCAATGCCTGAAAAATAAATACGAGGGATTTACAAGGTTGCCATATAGACTAGTATCTGACAAGATATTCCAGGGTTGCCATGTTCCATGACAACATGCCTCATGAAAAATGAACCTCGACTTCTGTAACGGAGCTTATTATGCGCTAGGCCCCGGACAAAACGTCGTCCACTGTTTCCCCACAACCCTGCAAAAACAGGTCCGCTAATTTACAAAAAATTGACAGCTGACGAAATGCTTCCCTTTGGGCAATAAAATGAAGCGCTATCATTGTCACCAATATCGCCATATTCGATATGAAAATACAGAATCGGGTAGCAGCAATTGCAATTGATTCAAGCAATTCAATTAAATTGCAAATTTCAATTCACCTCCAGCACTTGGTCATTATGAGCTTCAGGAGTAATGAGAGTATAAATGACAATGATGTCACGATGAACGAAGTGGCTAACCTCGGGGTGATGTTGGAAAATATGGAAGCAACCAAGAATGAAGGAGAGTAAACTAAACAAAGAGTGAGATAATAATTATACAAACTGTAGGAAATGGTGACCACAAACAAGTTTATGAACGGGAGCGCGCACGAGACAGCGCACCTTAAAAAAGTTTCCCATGAAAAAAACGATAAGAATAATTAAAGTCGATGAGAAAAAGACTAAAAATTATTAACCGTACGTGATTAATGTACGGTTAATTGATGATAATTAAGGTTTCTGACAGAACCTGAATGGTGTTAGTTGGGATACATAAAACAATTCAGAAATACTTTCTTCACCACATTAATTATTCACCTTCTTGGGTATTCTCCCATTCTGTTTTTGTTATCCCTCTCCCATGATTACCTTAGGCCAGCATATTCAACTGTCACCATTCTTCCATCGACACTTTCTGTCTTCTTGAATTCCCGCAACAGCTTTCTCACCCACATATTACCATATCTAACAACGGAATCGATCGTTTACTTAAGAGTCAAAGACAAGAATACTATTACGAAAGATGGTCTTCCGCAAGTAAGGGATTACTTATCTGATAACGCTTGAACTGATCTAACGGGAATATGTTCTGAGAAAATACTAATTGAGACACATTCGGTCTCTGATCTCGCGACATACGTATTCATGCAGTCACTGACGAAAATATCGTGTTTATCGATTTTCCTTCAAATTAGAAGTGTAATCATGATAATAATCCAAATGCGATCAAAATAACTAACCATCCTTATCTCCAACAACAAGTCACAATAAAGTACTTCAATATGTCAAAAAGAATCTCATACAATTGTCGATGAGCTATCCCATAATTCAATGTTGCTGACTCTCCATTTCACTCTTACGTATTTCACTCATTTCAGAAAGTTACATTAGTCGCCATAATTAGTACCAAGAAAGGGAATTATTAATTTTGAAGTCGTGGGTCGCGGCAGTGTAGGAGTAGAGCGTTGTACTACTGACCGAAGGGCCCAGGTTCGATTCCCGGGCAAGCCTCTCTGGGCACCTACGGCTCCACCCAAGCTAAGTGATTTTTCGCTCTTCCTGGGAAAGGAACTCTCCCCCTCCTACCCTTATGTTTGAATTTCACATGCCGCCGGGCTTACGTAATACTGTGTGAACTCCATCATCATCTAACAAACCGACCATCGGGTTGATAACAGTGTTCATGTTTTAGTTTGAAGTCCCAATTTATTTAAATAATAAAGAAATCGACGAAGAAAAGGTATTCTCCAGCCATGGACTACGATTCAAAAGGGCTGATCATATTTTTGTTGAGTTCTTACCTCTCCACTACACTCGGATTAACACAAAATACAACACGAGATGACTTCGTAGCAATACGAAGTGTGTGCAAGGCTGTCAATAACAGCAATTTTAAGTTTTTCTACGGGAGAGAGTGAGAATAAACAGTCACCTTTATTTCACCTAACCCGTTTTCAGCGTTCAATACAAGGCGAAGTACCACTTTACATACTCTCGTCTCGTACATCACCAGGCATATTGAGGTGTGAGAAGTATCTTATGTAGCAATCGTTTAAAGTATGTCACCGAAAATGTATTTATGGACTGATTTGAGTTTATTCCAATGCCTGAAGGCGGAGGCAGTAAATAACTTAATCCAAGTGACATTTTGGTGTTTGATGATAGCAAGTTTGTTTTTCTTTGGTGTATTTGTTGTATGTAATTTGTCAAGATCCAGGAAGTTATCCCAAAAATAAATTCTGTGGCATTTAGGTTTTCAGAACTTGATAGGATGGACTTGGTGACAAGCAGGCGTCAGAAATCAAGCTTTAGCCAAGAGAGAGTATACTGATGTCTTTGGTAGCGTGACCAAATAATGCAGAAAAAGATGAGCCTGAAACTGATGTTACGGTAAAAGAACATTGAAGTCTCAATGAAAAGTCTTGGGAGAGATTTTTAGATGACATTCTATCAGCACAGTCTTAGTAGAAGGGGGGTCTAAGAAAGACATGTTTTTTTAACCATGCAGTCTTATTCACTTTTTCATCAAGATTGGTCTTCGTTTAATTTAAGCAATTTAATAGAAATTTCAATAATTAACGTTACTGATTCTTTCTTCTAACAATGTTACTCGCGCACTACACCCGACGAAATATCGTTTGTTCTTAAGTCACTGCAGGGACTGTGAACTGGTGGGATTACTATTCTTATGTTGATGAACCGCCGTAAAGGATTAGTTGGCATGTGCCTCGCACCGTGAACCGACAATAAAATGCAGAGAAAGGGTCAGATCAATCAGTTCAACCAAAACTTAAATGGCATAAAATTAGCTTTAAAGTGATATCCGATTAAGATTTAACAGCAAGAACGTCCTATCGCGTTTATCCACGAAGAAAGTTGGGTACTCAAAACGCCCCGGGCGTTTCACTCGTTGCCAAGGAAACCGAATGAGGGTTGTTGGGACTGAGTGCGGGCTTTTAAAGCAGGCTCATCTGCGGATCTATTCGAGAGGGTAATTCCCTCCAAAATAAGAAGGATCAGAGTCCAAACAGTTCCCAAGCCCATTAGGGATCCCCGGTGTCAGTTAAGGCCCTGAAAATTACACGCTCCGTTGCCAGATGACTAGCGAGGAGTGAAGATTGCTCGGGTAACCTATGGTTCCCACGGAATTGATCAGAAGATAAAAACTTTTCATAGTTTGCACCCTGATGGCCAACTTTGCGGCGTTTCGTAAATGCTGAGATGACTTCACGGGTGTAGCACTTACTGCGAAACTAGAAACCTACCTCAGCATTCAATAGGTTTTTATGATCGCCATAATCAGCAAACTTACGGCAGAGGACTTACGAAAACTAAAAGAGGCACGCGAAAGGAAAAACCAAAACCGTTTTTGTTTTGCTGTTTCAAACCATTGTTTCACCCCCCCCCCCAACCAAATTAGGGAAACGAATATTTCTGAGATGAATAAAAATGAAAAAAAATACGGATTAAATACGAAGAAAATCACTAGTATTAACCGAAATTTATTTTAACAACGGTTGAAAGTGTCATTTTCCTAAATTTTGCTAAAACAAGCAGTTTTTGAGTATAAATCACTTACTCGTCGGAATTATACATTTGTAGGTATTAAACCCCTAGGACAGGGTTCGTCCGTGAACAGTAAACACTGTGTGCGGGGTTAAAATGTATAGCTCTCCATTCGTTCCCAAAAAGATAACGTTTCTGAGTGTGTATGGTTTATTTACGTTAGATATGAAGAAGATTTTTATTTTCCACTCAATATGGAGGCAGGGCTTATAATTTCAATATTTTCCAAAAAATTGCTGTTTTTCTGTAAAAAATATCATTGATAAGGATTGATTTTTTTATGTCTTCACAGGGTTATTCGCCTAGATGGAATGCAAGGAAGCACTTATTTTTTGAGGGATTTTAAATATTTATTGATGGATGTCCAGCTAAAATCCGATATCATTTTCCTTTAGAATAATATCACATTCATCACATTTATTGAAAATTTGTCTTCTAGAAAATACGTTACCCAATGGATAAGCTATAATTAAAACCAAAATCGATCATATAAAGTCGAAATATTTTAAAGCAAGACTACAACCTTGACGTGGTGGAAGGGCTTGTGCGTTCCGATGACCCCTAGAGCTGTGCTGGCGGGAGTAATAATTATTGCTCCTGGTAGGGTCACCCATGCCAGATAGGTCGAAGGTTAGGAGCCAGACGAAAGGTAGTCCACGCAGCGTCTGTTCCTCAGTGAGGCGGCTGCAATGGCGTCTGACCCCAGTGGGGCGGCCAGTAAGTGATGGTGTCACGTTAAAAACACTATTGAGGAAGGCAACGGGAAACCACCTCAATTATCATTCCCTAGAAAAATATGATGGACAATACAGAGATTTTGAGTCCTGGCAACCACGGGGCTCGGCCCAATCGGCCGTGTGTCGTGCCCGGCAGCGGGGGAGGCAAGGCTTCCGCGGTCGTCATCCCACGAAACCCTTGCAAGGGAAAACCAGCAGCAGCAGGACAGAAGACGCAGGAGAAGAAGACGAAATTAGTTAGAATAGGAACGTGGAATGTTAGGACAATGATGAGGACAGGGAAATTGGAGAATGTTAAGCGAGAGATGGAAAGGGGAAATATAGATATTTTAGGTCTATGCGAGGTGAGATGGAAAGATAGCGGGGATTACTGGAGTGATAAGTATAGAATAATATACAGCGGTGGGGACGAGAGCCAACGAGGGGTTGCCATAGTATTAAATGAAGACGTAGGAAGAAGCGTAGTCAACATAGAGCAGGTAACGGATAGAATACTACTAGTGGAGATAAAAGCAGAACCGACGAACTTAGTTATTATTCAGGTATACATGCCACCGAGCAACCATAAGGAAGAAGAGGTCGATAAGATATACGATCAGTTAGAGGACATGATCGCGTGTGTTCCTGCAGGGAAACATTTGATAGTGATGGGGGATTGGAATGCGACGGTAGGCGAAGGAAGAGATGGTGATGAGGTGGGGGACTACGTTTAGGCACGAGGAATGACCGCGGGGAGAAAGCAGTTGAGTTCTGCAGGAGACAGGGGTTAGTCATCACCAACACTTGGTTTAGACACCACAAAAGACGCAGGTATACATGGAAAATGCCAGGTGACTCAGGAAGATATCAGCTAGATTATATCCTGGTTAGACACAGGTTTAGGAATAGTGTGATAAATTCCCACAGCTTTCCGGGAGCGGATGCGGACTCAGACCACAATTTAGTTGTTATGAAATGTAGTGTACGTTTCAAAAAGATAAGGCAGGGGCGGCGAGTTAGAAAATGGAATGTAGAAGCATTAAATGGGTTGAAAAGGAAGGAATACAAACAGGCGGTAGAGAAAATAATGGAGGATGGTAAAGGGCTTATTACTATCGAAGAAAAATGGGAAATGATCAAAAAAGGGTTGTCTAAAGCCGCAAAAGACACTATTGGAACCGTTAACGCTAAAAGGACTAGGAAACCATGGATCACGGATGAGATGATTACAAAGATGGATGAGCGGCGAAAATGGAAGAATATAAATACAGAATTAGGCAAAATGAAGTACAAAGAATTGAACAATAAATTGAGGCGGGCAACAAATAAGGCAAAAGACGCATGGTGGAAGACGCAGTGCGAGGATATGGAAAGTCTCCAGAGGAAGGGCGAAATCGGTGCGCTGTACAGCAAAGTTAAATCGTTATCGGGAAGTAAGAAAGGAAGAGCTATGCTAATAGTTAGAGATAAGGCGGGTAAGATAATAGTTGACGCAGGAAAGATCCAAGAGAGATGGAAGGAGTATATAGAAGAACTGTATAGTAAAGAACTGAGACCAACACAGTTAGACATTGAAAAAGAAAATGACGTAGAGGAAGACAGCTTAGGTCCAGGCATACTAGACAATGAGATAGAAAGGGCATTAAGGGAGATGAAACTAAATAAGGCCGTGGGGGTAGATAACATTCCCGTGGAACTTTTAAAATGCTTAGGAAAATGTGGGAGGAAGAGCCTATATGGGCTGATCCGTAGCATTTATGAGGAGGGAATCTGGCCGGAAGACTTTGTGAGAGCAGTTTTAGTTCCGATTCCGAAAAAGGTAAAGGCCACGTCATGTGAGGACTATAGGACAATTAGTTTGATATCCCACGCAGCTAAAGTTGTTCTCAGGATCATAAACAAACGGATAGAGAGTAGGGCAAATGATTACTTAGGGGATGATCAGTTTGGGTTTAGGAAGGGGAGAGGTACGCGTGATGCCATTGCAGTAATGAGATTATTAATCGAGAGGAATATAGAACACAACCAGGAGGTATTTGCATGTTTCGTAGATTTCGAAAAAGCGTTTGACAGAGTGAATTGGGAAAAACTAATGAGTATATTGCAGAAAATAGGAATAGATTGGAGGGAAAGGAGGCTAATCCGCAACCTGTACATGTCTCAGACTGCTCAGGTGCGGGTGGGAAACGGGGAGTCAGGATGGGCAGTGTTAGGAAGGGGTGTAAGGCAGGGTTGCCCATTATCACCGTTGCTGTTCAACCTGTATGCAGAGGAAATGATCAAAGAGGCATGGGAAGAACTAGAGGTAGGAATGAAAGTGGGCGGGGAATTCGTAAAATCAGTTAGGTTTGCTGATGACCAAGCTTTAGTTTGTCAGTCAGCCAAGAGGCTGCAAGCATTGCTGAGTGAATTGGAAATTCAGTGCGACAGGTATGGGATGAGAATCAACATTAATAAAACAAAGGTTATGCGATTTTCTAGAAAGAAAAAGGGCAAGCTTAACATTAAAATAGGAGGGCAAAAACTAGAGCAGGTAGAACAGTTTACGTATCTCGGTAGTGTTTTGGACCAACACGGTCAAAGTAGTAGGGACGTAAGGAGAAGAATTGCGCTAGGCAAAGAGGCTTTCACGAGGAGGAGGGAGTTGATGACGGGGACTTTGAGTAAGGATGTTAAGAAAAGACTCGTAAAAACTTTGATATGGAGCGTAGCTATGTACGGCGCGGAAACGTGGTCATTGAAGCAGGAGGATAGACGTAGACTGGAGGCCTTTGAAATGTGGGTGTGGAGAAGAATGGAGAAGGTGAAATGGACAGAGAAGAAAACAAACGAGGAAGTACTTGGTATGGTGGGCGAAGAGAGGGGTTTGTTGGGAGCAATCCTATGGAGGCAGGAAAAGTGGATGAAGGGGGTGTTGACCGGCAGTGGGATGTTGAAGACTGTGATAGAGGGTAGAATGTTGGGCAAAAGAGGAAAGGGAAGGAACAGGATAGGGATGTTGGACGGGATGAAGGGCGGAAGAAAGTACTCAGAGATGAAGAGGGACCTGGTGTAGAGTAGAATTTAGGGTTGTGTTTTGTTAGTAGTCACAAAATATTTGTTTGGTAGTTGTGTCCATCGAAAAACCTACCTTAACCGGTAGATTACCTTAAAAAAAGTCGCTCTTGTCCTTCAGACCAAAACCGTGATAATTTGTGTGGGTTATCACAAAAAGGAATTATTTATCGCTAGTTTCGTTCTGTCGCGAATTGATCCATGAAAAGGAATTATTTATTGTAATTACGTTTTGGGCAGAAAGGAATACGACATTATTTTCGCTATTTAGGAAAGATAAAGCCCTTGTAGGGAGAAGAAATATTGCCCACCAATACTGTAATTTTGATTTCTTAAATTTGTCTGTTCTGGTTACCTGTTGGGCGTGCCTTAATTCATTCAATGATGAGGATAAGTAGTGTTGAAATTTGTACCCGTAAAAATGTTTATGTACATTCAAACAGGATTTATTCTTATTGAATACCCTCTCAGTAAGGAGAAATGAAGATTCATACCAGGCTCCGTGTGATAAACTGTCTTCAGTTGCCTCAGAAACGAATCCTGTACATCTTTTGCTTTACAGATAGACCGCATGGATTTGGCAATCAATTTGAAGCTACATTGTTCAAATTCTGAACAGTAAGAGTAGAGCGATTTCTCTTAAATTCTTTTTTCGGGGGTGACGCGCTTGTGTTGTGACGCAAATTATAGATTTTAATTTTAGAAACGAGATCATGAAAAAAATCAACTGAACTCTTTTCCTTGTTTCATCAAGTTTTCGAACCTCTGAAAAAATCGACAATTATTCAGACACTGGAAGTGTGTATGGGTGCGCCACAAGGAAAACATCCAAGGAGTTTTATGGCAAGAGGAAGCGTGGTATTCCCTATGGAGTTAATTATTTTCGGGAGATCCACTCTCACATTCTCACAAGAATCAAATCATCTGAGAACAATTAATGGGGTAGGCATCAAGCCTTCACTGGTTTCTTAGGTTCCCTAGACGTTCCAAACTTTTATCACATTTCCGTCTAAGCAGTGAGCAGCACCACGTACAAGCACTCACGCAATGGAAGATTAACGGCGAGCGGTCAGGGGAAATATAAATGAATGACGACGCACTCCAACTGAGGACACAATACTAGACTAGAATCCGAGGAGGAAACCTTAGTTGAAGCGGCAATGGTGGCTTATATTCATGATAAAAAGAAACCACTCGGAGTAGAATAGTTCTTGGTCAATAATTTAGACTCGATCAATCTTAATAAGGGTGAGAGTCCTCAAACACCCGCAATAAAATGTTTAACTTTTTTGGAACAAAATATGATTTGCGGGATTGAGTCTCAGGTACTAGTCAAAAAAATTAGTAAGGTGATACAAAGAAAATCGAAGATAAAGCAGCAGAAATTTCGATTCGCCGTGACCAATGTTTGTTAAAATCTGTGAGTCTTAGTACCTCATTTTTTAACTTTCCTACCCTTTAATTGAGAAATTTAGCTCACTCGCTGTTTAATTGCACATTGTCTATTAAAAGGAATATAAAACTTTGTTTAAGTCAAACAAAATAAACTTAATTTAACAGAGAACAGCAAGAGAACCTTATCACGAACGCCAGAATATCAATTTGTTATGGAACAAATAATTCTACTTAATTTAACACCAAATTATATCGGCACCGTAAAATCACAGCCATAATTTTAAGCGACAAGAAATAGTATTTGTTCAAGTGTGATGCACACCATACGATATTTTCAATTTCTACGATGGAATTCAGTGTTTTTGTAATTTATTTATTTCGATAAACTAAAAAATAAATTTGAAATTTCCATGCTCCGAACGTTTATTTACTTTAGGGATTTGAAGGAAACAATTTAAAGACTCATATCGTTTTTGTCTATTTATGTAAAGCTACAAATTGTAATTCGTACGCTTTGCGTAATTTAAAAAAATTGTTTTTGAACTTTCGTTTGTATCTTTTATATTTCATAACTTTTCGGTTAAATTTTTTCATTTCCATTTTTTGTAAAATTATGGTATGCGAGTATTTTGACCATAACTTTTCCAATTGAATCGATCATTTTTTGGAAGAATTGGGAACTTTTTCAAACTGAATTTCTTTAAAAGGAAAAAGATAATTAATAGAAAAATATACAAACAACTACCGCCATCTCCAGGTCAGGCCTAGGTAAGCCGGGTACTTCTGGGACCATCCTCGTAACATGGACAGTTATATTTAAAATGTTTAAATGTTTTCCCAAATAGCGTCTCATTCCTTAAACACCGTGACAAGCAATTCCTAGATGGTCTACAATACGAGGAATCGATATAGGCTAAATTAATTATTTACTTAGAATTAGTCCGAAAACAGCTCTTCCTGGCCTTTGCATCGGACTAACAAACTTTTTTTTTCTTATTTTCTCCCAACTACAACTACTCGTCTTCCTTTACACCAATGAAGGTGAGGTGATGTACAACTTGTTAATTATATTAAAATTTTAAAATAGGACAGAAATGAAATAAGGAGCCACCTAATATGATTATACGTGCACAAATACAGGGCATTAAAAATATTTTTGGTGGCATTTTCCAAGGCATAAATGAACTGATTTTACTGAGCGTGAATTTAGAAATAGGGCTCAACTGAGTCAATTATTCTTGTGGGAGTTAAACATCGGGGGACGGGTGAAGTAGAGACTTATCGGTCCCTGCCTCCTCCCGCCCCCCCGCCCCCAGGCTACGCCACTGATGGAACTTCATTGTTTCTCGCAACTTACTTCATTGCACTGCACATCAATCCTAAACAAACGCCTGATTTATAGAATGACAAATTTACCACATGCACTTTGAGTTAGATTCTGAAAAAATTGTCTTCGTACTAGCAATTTATTTTCATCTTGACACATCATACAAATACGCACGAACGGTAAAAAAAACTTCTAGGTAATGAAAATAATGCGCCAAAATACTTTTTAGAATCGCTTCGGTGACATTACGTGCGCATATACCTACATTTTCTCGCGGGCATACTGTGTCAAATGTCCTACCTCGACTCAACTTTCCATCAAACGGAACAAGTCACTTCCCGAGGACGGAGCACGAGATGGATAACACTCAAAACGAAAGCCGGACGCGTGAGAATAACACGAAAAATGAATAATTTTAAAGAGCATCCGACCCCTCGAAAGGTTTACGAGTTCTTCATTTGGAGCGGGCCGGTGAGAGGGAAGGAGAGAGAAAGATGCGAGAGAGAGAGAGCGAGAGAAAGAGGAAATTAGATTAAAAAAATTCGCCGACAGGAAATGGAAAAAGGAAAGGGATGGCAATGGGAGTGGGCATAAAAATGTCTCGTGGCGCGTCGCCGGGGATGTGCGTGAGCCCCTCGGCGGGAGGACTCAGGAGGGCCAAGGCCCACATTCCCCACCTACGGGGGCGGCCTTCCTACACTTTCCTGTAGCAATTTCGCGGATGCGAGAACTGCGGCAGCTGCGAGGCGAGCTCATCAAGAGGGAAGGAAGAAGAAGCGTCCGTTGGGGGGAAATGTCGTAGATCACCTAGAATCAGCGGACGCTACCAGCACGAACGCCCACCAATGCGGACACGCAATATCTAGAGTTGCACAGTCGGAGTGGCGAAGACGGCAATTTTCATTATTATTATGATTAATGGTGTTCCACGGTTTGAGTTGGGCTTTGATGATCATACCTGAGTACAGTAACTACCGCTACATTCCTAAGATACACTGATAAAAACAAGTGACATAAACACTAGCTGAATTCTCGTTACCCCCGAGTTTTAGTAGAGATAAAAATTCCCTCAGTGCTCCAGGTTTTCTCTACGCGCGCCGCTACGTATCATTTCAACAATTACTAGAGAATACGGACGATGACCTACTAAATTATTAGTACGGATATAGCGGGTAAGAATTGGTTTTTGATGGACCCTGAGAATACACACTACTATACTCCTTAACCCTAAAAAACATGACACGAGCTATACTTATAACTCATGCTAAATGTAACAATAACTCATTCTTTAACACTGCATACTTTCCGACTCCCTCAATTCCATCCAAAATGCCTATTATTTTTGTCCCTCTATTTATAAGAAAGTGAAAAATCGTATAAATATAAGGCATATCACAAAAACAGTAATTTACGGACTACATTGAAGTGTATGACCGAGTTTAAATGATACGAAATCACAATTTCACCATTATATTTTTGCCGAACGAAGCATATAATCTACAACTACTTAGAGGAAGCTAGAGATTCCGTGAATAGCCTTTCCGAAATGCCGTTACCTGCAAGGGGTGGGAGCCTCTCGCAAAGAGAATCATGGTTGATTAATTGAGCCCGTAAACCCATCGAGAAAGTTCAGCTTGATTAACTTTGTGAGAAGAGATAACAGGACAGGAACAGTGATGTAGCACCTTTTAACAGGTAAATTCCTTTCAATCCATCATACTTTACTTAATATTTAACGCAATATCCATAAATAATGCCCAAAAAGGGTTAGCAAAAGGTTATTAATGCATTCAATCTCATGGTATCCTTTTTGCCTAAATACGCTTCATCTTGCGGCGAAAAGAGCTTAGAGGTGTTATTTCCCTGACCATAAAAGTACGTTCTGAGAAGGGGATGGATTAAAAATTCTCCCAAGATCTTCAAAGGGGGGGGCCAGGGAAAGAAAGGAAAAAATAAGAGAGCTATGGAGAAGATGATGTGAAATTTGTATGCTTTGCTAGCTCTTCTCAAGAGAGAAGGTTATTCCGAAAAATAGCAAACTACTGCGCGCATTCCAAATAGCATGTGCAGATGAAATACGAAAGTTTTTTCTTTTCACTGTGGCAGCGGAACGCATACATAAAATGTACTTCGCACTATGGACAGAAATGGTAACCAGAGATTAACGTGATGCAAATTACACGCGAACGGAAAACGCGACGGCAAGCTAATTAGTACGCAGGGGTTGGGCATAAGTAGACAGAGAAGAAAAACATAGAGTAAATGGACCGCGAGCGTATTTGACGCGGCAACAGGATTACGAATGTTTATAGCTCAAACATGCTAATGGATGATAAGTTACCACACGGACAGAAGATAGTTCATGTTTAATTTAGGTTAATATTTAGGGTGACTTTTCTAAAAGAAATATTCATTTTCCCAATTTGTTTAAAGACAATAAAATAAACATGACATGGAGGTGAAAAGCAGGTATGACATGTCGTTATGAAGCGCACTTGTTGTTCCAGAGAAATATTTTGTAAATCTGTACTTTGGACCAGTGGTGTTTTGAATTTCTTGGTAAAAAGTGTGCGAAACAGGTTAGTACAGATTTAGAGACTAAAATTTGTGGGAATCCCAAAAGAAAGTTGCCGAGGCAACCTCTTACTTACGATGAATTACATTATGTATAAATAAATATAAATATATATCGTATATGCATACACACATGCATATTTATTTATATATGTACATTATAGATGTAAGGAGAAGGGATAAGAGCACTTTTAAAGACAAACACAGGACAGGTGGGGAAGGCGGAATCGAGCAGATCACAAATGTAAAAATATTTCCTTGGAAAGATCCGTGGTTCAAGTCCCAGTCAAGAAAATATTTTTGCACTTGTATTCTACTCGATTCCACCGCTCCTGTGTTTGTCTTTTATGTGTGTTCCTATCCCTTTTACTTTACATCTAAATCCACGCGAATAAATAAATATATACAATAATCAAACGAAAGGTGCTCCACGGAGTGGGCCAATGCAAATATAGATAGAAACATAAAAAAGGACACTCACGTATTCCGAATTTTTCGGTGACCCAACCACTTTTTTCTGCTGGAAAAAGAAACTCTATTGCGGTGAAAATATATTCATTGAATATAGGTACACGGAAAAAGGATAGAAACACATTAAATGACGCACACAAGGTTGGTGGGGAAGTTGGAAGGGTGCGCATTCCAAGTAGAAAAAAAGTTTCACGCTCAAGGGAATTTTTTTCTGCTTTGAATCCTACACCCTTCCACAATCTTCACTAGCCTCGAGTGTTTCATGCGTTTCAATCCCTTTTCCCTATTATTCCTATATCCGTACGTAAGTGTGTGTGCTCGAGTGTGTCTATGTATATTTTTAAACTGGTGCGGACTTAGAGACATGATTCATTCAAAATAGTCCTGAACTCTCTTTATCCGCGGTTATTACGAAAGTGTTTGAACTGTGGCGGTCTCTTGTCTATATTTTACATCATGTTCCTTAATCTCTCTTACTGGGCGTCAAAGGAAGGAATAAACTGCCATTTATTCAAATCAGTGTAATATATTATTAATTATAGCACTGCCTTTCCGCTGCTCTTTTTCTGCCCATTCCAGATACATCAATCGACTCCAACCAAGTGTTACGAAAGTTACTGTCAATCAAGATTGCGGTTATAGTACCACACACACTCCCTATTGCGGTGTTTACATTTTTATTTCTTTCAGGTGCATCACAGGATTCTTCACGAAGCCCTTTTGCTCTCCTTGGGTCATCCTGCTATTACATCTTCTTGAATTTCTTCCCACAAACGTCGCGCCGTTATTTGAGACGGGAAGAATTGGCTATAACCGGTGAAGTGGCAGAGTTGTCTGCACAGAGTCGATCTTAAGATTACAGATATGCTAATGTCTCTATAATGGCCACATAAAACGAGAGAATGTATGCCAAGTAATACTCATTACACTGGATGTTAGGAATATTCATAACATTTTCAAAAATAACAAAAATAGCAGGGTAAGTGTTTTCACAATTGTTCAAAAATGTGGCGATGTGTACGCCACTTGCCACATTTGTAATTTCAAGAAAATTTAAATACCGTGCTTCGCTATATCGCAATAATGTATTCAAGTAAAACTAATTAAATAATGCAAGATTATATATCTGACGTCAAAGTGGATTATTACTGAACAAGGCCGCACAAATATTTTTGCACCGTTGCAGTACCAAATGATGATTTTGAAGGATTTTTAACATCGTTATCGTTATTTTTTACAAAATTCTATTCCTTTCTTCCTACATTAACTTTATTTTGATTTTCATAAGCGATTATGCTTGGCAGTGATAAATATCACTCGTAGAGATGAATTTTGCCATTGTTATTTAGAAAAATTATGATCACATTCGGTCAAACACGGTATATTGATAAATTAGTACGGTATTCTATTGGTTGAAGTAATTGTTGACCACTCACACTGAATAATATGCTTTAGAGTATCACCTAACACGATACAATGAAATTTTGGTACAGCCTTTTAAACAGTAAAACATTCTTCGATTCCGCATACTTTCTGCCTAAATACGGTCTAACATGCTATTTAATGTCCTCCCACTACTCATTTTGGGCAACATTCTCCCCTCTACCACAGTCTTCAACGCCAATCAAAATTCCTTACACCCACTCTTTTTGCCTCCTATGAATTTATCTCAACAAATCTCTCTCCTCCCACACCATAACTGGGATTTCCTCTTTTGCGCGGACCGCATATTGCATTCGCTACCTTGAGATTCAAAATACGCGTTTGGGTCCAAGTAAAATTTTAGTGGTTGAATGGGAGAAATTCACCACACGAGATTTTTTTTAGAGTTTTCAGCATTTTAAAATAAAGAAAAATTTTTATTTTGAAGCCGTTTTCAACGAAAAATAAGCCAGCGCGATAACCTTAGTGGGTAGCCGGCTATTGATCAGAGGGTCTGGGCTCCAGGTACGACTGTATCCGACCCAAGCTTCGTCAAAGGCGCATGAAATTAAAACACTTTAGGGGAAAGGCAGAATTTTACACCGCTTTACTTGAGTAATTAAGGCTGTAAGAGCTCACTTACTCTTTTTTTTATTGCATGAACTTTGCCGGGAAGTGTAGGCACGGGAAAAAGGAGTTGGTCACTCTGTCCTGAATGTGAGAATTTCACGCACCGCAGGCTTTCTGTAGTAGTTGGAAGGAGAGCTATACCCTTGCGTATTTCTGGACGATTTAACTGAGGCAACAATATTGTTAGATGATATTAAACTTGTCACGGGCTCTAAACTTTAATGACTAGTCCCAAAGCCCTCTTAAGAACGGGGCAATGAAAAAATTGCCCCATTGAACAATAATTATTAATGATAGGGAAATGTTTATACATTTCTGTTTGATTATCCATCCCAGAAACCAAGAATGGCCGATTTCTCCCAAATCGCAGCAATTCCAACCTAACTTCACACTGCGACGTTGTTTATCAAATAATTGGCTATCCGTCAAATCTAAATTAACGATCCCGGGTTTCGATGACTGTTTCTAAGAAAATTATTGCGTCACATAATATTTTAAATAATGCTTCTGATATTTTCCCGTCTTATTTCTTTATTTATGATTGATATTAAAAAATCTCTCTCGATTCAATGAATTTTATCATAAAATTATTCTTTTAGTTTCTATTGACGGGAATTTACGATAAGTCGCACGCGTAATTTTACGCACATTCTTAGTGGAAATTTTCTGACGTAATTTCCTATGGCTTCCAAGAAAATTTGAAAGAAATTTCCTATGAATTTCAATGCAGTTTCGAGATAAATTCAAGTTAGGTTGCCATTGACAAATACTACTCATTATAAATTCATACTTCTCTGCATGCAAATGTACCACAATGATACGTCCATAAAGTCAATAACAAGCTAAAATCATTACACCGTTATAATGTGTTTTTAACCTTAACCACCGCTAAATATTTGAGACCAACAATGAGACTTCTATTTTAACTTCTCTCCGTCCCAGTGCAACGAGTAGTAGTAGTAGTATTTAGGGGAGGCGACCGACAGGTCATTTGAGCCCTTAGGGATGAACAGGAAAGGATGAAGGGTGGAGAGAAACCCGGCGTCGACATTCGCCAACCCTTAACGAAAGGCGCCAAGGGGTTCACTGAATCAAAAATGACCAAAAGGCTCGTCCTTACTCAAAAGTGCCCTCCACAAAGTAGGGATCGTTCAAATGTCAAATGAATACGCTTAGTAATTTCAATGTTAACAAAGTACCCATAGATCCAAAAGAGCTGGGCTGGATATCACGATAGAATCGATGTGCAACACACATACAACACATTTACCAATGTTGTGCATAGAAATCACAACATTGGTTAACAGTCGATAATAATCATACCACTCTAGATGCTTTCAGCACAAGTAAACTCGCAAACATCATTTACGGTAATAAAGGCCCAAATGAGGTCGAATTAATTAACACAATATAACATGCGCAATACAATGCTTGTGTCCGGAAGGACGGCCTTAATATATTTATTTCCTCGAGTACGTTTTCGATAATGTGATTACGGTCCTAATGACCAAACGGGCATCCGGAAAGGAGGAATAAATCCAACTAACTTCATCATCAGAATCGTTTTGGCAAATAATAAGCTATTTGGAAAGAAAATGACAAAAAAGAAATAGCGATATTACTGATCGTCACGAGCTATCCCAGGCGATCAGACGGCGTGGATGCACCAACGGTTGGATTCCGTTCCCACGAACGGAAAATTGAAGCGCTCAGGGTACGAAGAAATTCATGCTCCAAAATATAGATGACACATAATATCCCCACGCTAGCACACGCGTTTTCCAATATGCCATTTTGAAATATATCATACCGTGACATTGAAGGGTAATTCTAGTTCAACCTTCCCTCGGAAAAAAATAAATGAACGGAGAGCCCTCGCCCCAGACCGCAAGGAACACCACTGATAGGAGGGAAGGGTGATTTTTCGGAGGCATGAGATACCATTTACCGCATACCCTTTTTCTGGGTGCGTGCTCTCGGGTTATCTCGATGCAATCGGGTCAAGGGAGGACGCAGGGCAGCCCAGACGGAAGAAGGGGAGGGAGAGGACGAGAGATGGTAATATCCCGAGCAGGACGAGGGGAAAATTCCCCAAATTGTACCTAAAATAGTTTCAAGGGGAGAGAGGTGGAAGGATCCCGTGGGGAGGGGTCGCCAATTACTGCATTTTAGGAACAAACCTCTCGCGGCTCGTGCACGCAGCGTTTTAAAAATCTGGGAGGAGGTGCCCAGTGTATGCCCACCCGAGGATTCTTTTCTTTTTCAGCGTCTTTTCATTCCTGTACGCTTCCATTTTTTCATTAATTCATGCACTAACTTACATTATTGGGGGTAACCTGAAATAATGCAAGGACATATTCGAGATTTTTACATACCCGCCCCCCCCCCTCTTTGGAAGGATAATAAGCCGTAAAACTTTCCCTCCCACATCTGACGTAATTATCGAGCCCATAATTAATACATCAATCATGCATCTTTTTAAAATAAAAAGTCACGTATAGTTTGTTTTATGTCAACTATGTCACCTAAATGAAAAACTGTTTATCCCTTGAGGTATATAGTATACTTAGTATGAGCTGGATGAGTTTCCTCAAGCTTTGTAACCCACATTTTTCAGATTCCAAATTTGAATACTTACCTTCATTGATAGAAAAATTGAATTTAATCTCTATTTATGCGTGGGATGGGTCTACCCTCCATAATGTACGCGTGCAAGTACTTCACTGTAAATCCTGGTACCGTAGTATTTTTTTCTGTATTCTCTCTTGTTTTAAGTTATTATAAATATTCTTTTTTCCTTCTCTGCCTAAATCACAAGTATACTAAGGAACAACTCTCTTCTTTCTTCAGTTTCCTTTGGGGGATTTTTTTAGATTTAGTTTATATTAGTAGAAAAATTTATATGGAGTGTGATTTTGTACGTTGAAGCAAGATGATAAACATCGATTGAGGCTTTTTAGATGTGGATGCAGAGAAGGATTGAAAAAGTGAAATGGGCAGAAAGAAAAACAAACAAATGATTACTACACGTTGTGGAGGAGTAGAGAGGATTGTTCATTGAAGTTCAAAGGAGGCAGTAGAGGTCGATGAAGAGTATTTTGATTTGCGATGAACTGTTGAAGACTGTGATAGAGGGGAGGACGTTAGGCAAGCGAGGTAGGGAGAGGAAAACATAGGAAAACTCGACGAAATGAAGGGAGATAGTACGTAAGTATGCGGAAACTAAAAAGGGTTTATTGTAGGGTGAAATGCCTGGTAGTGCCTCTTTAGGCAAGGTTAAGAAATTATGATATGTTTGGTCTCCAAAACTTTCCTTAAACGATGGATTACCAAATAATAATATTTACCTGTTAAAACACACGGGAAAAACAATTTCATCCCTTCCAGAAGTTCTATTACATTCTTAATATATCTTTTTCATATTTCCTGCAGTATTTTATCTTATTTCTGATGCTTCTTTTCCGCCCATAAAGTTGACCGATGCCTTTCCTATTACCTGCTAAAAGGTCGGATAATGTTTTCGTGCCCACTTCATTTCACTCTTTTACTTAAGTTCGAAAAATAATAAATTTACATTTCCTTTTTTACTAATTCTTCCAATGTTTCGTCTTAGTCAGTTGCCTTAATTCTCCCTAATTTATTTTTCCACATAGATTACAGTCATGGTTCAAGAGCGAAGAAAATGTATAGTCTATATATTGCGTTTCTCCTGTCCTTCTAACATCTTGAATAGTTGGTTTTTCCCCAACTTAATGTTTAACTTCCCATTTATGATTGACTCACCGCGTGTCATAATGGCCACAGCCATGTGTTTTGTGATGAAAACTAATATATTGGTCAAACAAGCGTTTAATCGGACCAACGTTTAATTGTATTTTGAAGAGTGATTAACTACATTGCTCGGGGGAGCATTCAGAGGTTCGCTTTGATAGGATAACCTAGGAGAATAGTAGACTGGGGGAAATTAACTGCAGCAGATAACTCGGTAAAAATAATTGTAGTGCATTTTTAATGGGGCTTAAAGTTTAAATCCAATGCAATTAGTTGGAAGTTACGTCAGAATTAAATTCTCAGTCGACCCTTCTGATACTTTAATAAAAAGTATTTTTTTCTCCCGCGAAAACTCAAGTTAAAACATTATTCCATTTCGAAAAGAAGAAATAAATCATTCTGGAGGCTGGAAATGTTAAATTTCTCTGAATAAGGTTTAGTTTTTTCATTGAAGTCTTCTCGTTTTCTCTTTTTATGCATCGCAGTGGTGTCCCAACCTATTGTCATTCTAATTAGAAACCTCCTTCGTTTGAGGAATTACCTCTTAACATGTCAAGTTTTACGTCAACCATCTTCTACAAAAAATAAGCGTCTTACTTTAATATTATAAGACAGAATTAATTTTACGAGTTAAGATTTAATCTAAACATTACTTACTTAATGCATTAACGTTTTAGGTGTTACCACCTAATCCTCGTAATAAATAGCTTACCTGAAAGTCGAATTGTTTTTAAATATAAAATTACAAGTAGTTTAACCAAATTTTCTGTGCGAAATGATTTGTCTAACACGCTAATATGGAGATTTAATCATGAAATTAGGAAATAAACATACCTAAATAATTGAGGTCTTGATTGATGATATTTTAGCCTAATCCGCTCCAATCGACTTACTTATTCCATTTAAATATCCATAAATACTAGGTTAAAAAAAGGAACCTTAGAAACGTTTAATTTTGAAGGAGAACCTTGCAGAATCACAACATTTGAGGAGTTCAGACATTTGAGTACGGAAATCGTCAGGGTTCTATCGTAACTATTACATGTACACCAAATGCAAATATCCATTTTTCATACCTCGGTTGACACCTATGTTACCTTCCTTCAGAGAGAACGAGGGATTAATCATACTATCAAAAAAACACGCATTGCATGGAATAAATTCCTCTCATTTCTCATCACTAAACAGCGTTTCGTGATTTATCTGCACGCAAAATCTTACTAATTATCAACCCATTACGACAATAAGTTTTTTTGAATGCAATGGCAAAATAAAAATATTTCTTTTAATTATGAGTAATTCATGGCCATGAGAGTTTATTCGTCATATCAAAGAATGTTACACCGGGCGGTTGATTTAGAGTCGTGTCATTTATGAAAATACCCTGGATCTAAAAATGATACTTAAAAACTGTACATGTCATTGTTGATTACGTTGGTCTGTGTAATTTGTTCGGCGGCACCATAATGCTCCTATCGGATAAATAGTGCTTATCTCGGGCAAAATGTTTTGACAGCTGTTAAAATAATTCCACTTGTCCTGAGTAGTGAGAAGGACAACCAGGTCTTTATTATAAATGGTTTGAGAAAAAGATAATCATTTGCATATATATATATATATATATATATATATATATATATATATATATATATATATGTATTTATTTATATATTCATTTATATATATTATTACGCAAAATATTTACTCGATTAGGAAACATTTCAATATTAATAATGCTTTTGCTAGCTTTCTCATCGCGATAAGTACCTACTTATCAGCGCCGAAAACATGTTTCTGTTGCTTCAACCAACCACAACTCTATCTAACAACTCGTAGATTGGTTAGGGAGGTGAGGATAGAGCTGACCCAATGGTAAATCTAATGGTGTGTAAAATGCACACATCAGGGCCAGTTCCTTTCCCTATGCCGCCTTTGGTTTCACAGAAGAAGACCCAGTTAATGACACAGCTACGTTGGAGATGAGGGTGCCCAGAGGCGACCCCTGGAATCGGAGCCGGGTCCTATGGCAAATAGCTCAGCCCTCTACCTACAGGAAACCACTTCCCTTGCTGACTCAACTAAGTTTAATTGCACAAAATGAATAAATGAAAACAAGACAAAAAATTACATTCATATGTACTAAAAAACTAAGGAGCAGGAGACATAAAAGCTTTCACTTAATTAAACAATGTATTAAATTCGTTTCGTTTTTTTTATTGTAGCAGTTGTTAATAAGCATTGCTTAACGGCAACATAAATTACAAGGCTATAGACGAAGAATATTTCCCCCCTAAATGAAAAAATACATGGGTATTTAAAACAGCTTCGATTTTCAGTTCTTCTCCACGAATTTTTTCTATTAATATCATTCAAGCTATTGTTGCTGTTAAAGGTAGGATTTTATCCGGTTCCCTGATGTCTACTTACTTTTAATCAACGCGAGAGCTTCCCCTTTCTTTGCCACAGTAACTACCTCCATTTCTTTATTTTTTGAAATTTCACCCACATTAAATAGAAGCCAGCTGCCCAGGCATACATTTAAACGCCACCATTTAAAACAACCACTGCGGTGTAATATGCAAATTTCAGGGGAGCGGCGTTGCCAGGTTTCTGCCATGGTTGGCTGAGCAGGGCGGGTCCGGTGTGGCGGGTGGGTGGACGAGTGTCGCAGCGTGGGTGGTGAATAAACACACGAATGGCAGCGAGGCGTGTCCGATTACCCTGCTTTCACTCATCCCTCCCGTCGCAATGGCAAGCCGAGGACAAACGGAAGGCGCAGGCGAGGGTCGGCTGAGTCACACCGGCCGCAGCAAAGGGAGAGGAGGCCTTCTTCTTCCCACGGAAAGGGATCTCAAGGATCTGCGGGACCCGCATTACTCACAACCTCACATGTGCATGTGCGCGTGTATTTATTGTCGGCACGCAAGGAACACCTCTAATCCTACATCAAATCCACGCCGACGGCCCGGGTTCGACACAAAACAGTTACAAGAATTTTTCAGCGATATCCCGATCTCGCAACGGTTGCCGTGTGGAGAGAACTCCCTCAAATGGAGCATGCCGTCCGTCGGATGAGACGCTAACGTTTGTGACCCATTGGCATATTTCGCTACAGAAGTTGGTAAATGCCGCTCCAGGGTATCTCACCCCCATTCCCTGAACTAACAACTATTACTATTGTGCGAGACTTCAACGGGAAGTTGAAAGAAACCGATTTCCGGACATACTACATGTACAGATGTCAATCCTTACGCCCACGTAAACTTCGTGATCAGAAGAGAAGAAGAAATTATATATGAATTTAGGTTTCATCAGACGGGTTGTAAGAAAATGTTAGGTAAAGTTAAAACAAAGATGTAATCAATGTAAAATGATGAACTGGCAGTACGCTTTAGTGCTCCCGACTTTGGAGTACGTGTTAAATATTTAGGATCGATGGGAAAAAACGTAAACTGTGGAATTAGAAAAGTTTAAGAGAAAATCCCCTAGGTTTGTTAAAAAATGATACCAGACAGCGAGGGTATTATTATGACCACATATTTCATTGGTAGATTGGACCACCACGATAAATAAGAAAGATACGAATGCTAACTAATTGAAATACGAGGACTCCTCATTTACACCCACACACTATGAAATCACAACAAAACCAAACGTAGCGACACGTACTTCCAAAAATAAATGAAGTAAAATTTCATACTTCACTCGAACAAAGTTTACCTGCACATAGACATGCCTATCTACATCATTGCATGATGTAGATAGGCATGTATGTGTATGTGTAAGAGTAAGTGTGCAAGTGTGATATTTATGTGAGAATACATATTCATTATTATGGGTAGATGAATTATTATTATTATTCGGTAGTCTACCTTTCAAGGCATTGAATTGATGTAAACTTAACACCTCCACATTTTGAGCCCTGACAGACACAACCTGGTATCAGACACTGCAATAATCCCTTCAATTACGCGTACTTCCTTACTACCTTCATTTTGTACAAAATGCTTATCCTGTCTATTCCTACCCCTTCCTCGCCTGCCAAACGTTCTCCCCTTTACCAAGTCCAGCATTCCATCACCAATCAAGACAATCTCCATTTATCTGCCCTACCTCCTTTGAATTACTCCCAACAATACCCTCTCCTCCCCCTCCATGCATTGTACTTTGTTTGTTTTTCTTTTCTATAAATTTCACCATTTTTATTCTTATCCAAACCCACAGTCCAAAAGTCTCTAATATACACCTCGTATATTCGTTTTAATACTCATATCAAGCGTCGAAACTTCCGGAATAGAGTTTAGTGGATGACGAGGTCAAGGTGGACATTCAAGAACCGAATCCTTGATATATCTAAAGGCGACCATGCCAAAGCAATGAAAGGAACCTGAAGGGATATCAGGCGCCCGCTCTAGAAAATTTCTACATTCTAATAACTGGTGGATATCTTTCAAACGAGTGTAATGGTAAATGGTTATATTGAAATCATTGGATGGAAAATCTAAATGAAAAGGAAATTTGAGAAAATTAATATCAGCCTCTTTTAATTGAGTAATCGATTTGCTAAACTACTTCTACGATAAATATGAACGATTAAACCAATTTATAATATGAGCATTCATCCATTACATCGAATAGAAAAGAAGTTAAGTAAGTTTGGTTTGTTTGCTGTTTCTGTGGGACTCGTAGCTGTTGTAACTAAGGGTGAATACCGAGCCGACATTGTTGAGTCATTCTCCCCAGCCAGCAAGCTTATCCTAATGGAAGTTAGACCACAAATCGACGACTAGTGTTACATCCATACGCCGCAAATCGGGATTAGGAAGCAGCCAAATCACTAGCATGTGATTAATCGGGAGCGTCGTTGGCGCTGCAAGTGGCAGATAACGCTGCGATTCTCGGAGTTGATCTCTGCTTCGGTGACGACGTTAGTAAGTCTAATTGTATCCTTAATTGATAGCCCTTAGATCGCAGACCCCAATCGTTCACAAGAGAAACATTCCGAAACTCGACCGCAATGTATTTTTGCGGATAATGTACCCCATCGCAATGGAACATTAAGTTTAGACTTAAATGAAACGTTTAGGGAAAGAGAAATATACTTGAGCTATGTATCAGTGCATTTCGTTATCACACACTTTAGGCAAAATATAATATGAGTAATATTGCCATCTTCCTTCCATTGCTTTAATTGGAAGTAGTAACGATAAATTTTTGTGTAATAAAATTCAGATAATATTACCCACGAATCCAAAAGAAGTATCTCTTTAAAGTTCATAGTCGATATGGTGACTAAATAGCTTCCGAAGGGCGCTGCAAATTTGGATTTTGTTTCCCGTTTTCTTAAGGGTTAAGTTTATTTTCAAGAAGATTGTTTATGGTGCTTAGTAAAAATTAAAATCAATTAAAATCGTCCAAACTTGCAGCGATGCTGCATACTCGTACAACAGGAAACTTAGAAAAAGAAGCGATGGATGTAATGCAAAATTTTAGTAGTAATTATTCTCTTAACAGTTTCAGGAGAATTGCGTTGCTTTTGACAATTAAAAATCAAATTCTTTCAAGAGTAATCCATACCATAAAGGCATTCACATATAACGTCAAACGAGGGATGATCCCCTATTACTTAAGGCAATGAAGTAAATGGGCACTTCTCATCTGACATAAACATTAAGTGATATTATTCCACAGGAGCCATGAGCTGTACAAAGAAAAGACAATTCCATTCAGCAATACCTGATATAATTACTACGTTTCGTTATAGTTCTTTGGTTTGGAGCTCAGTCAACTAGCAATTATAAGCAGATCGACGAGTTAAATCTTTCGCCATCGTTACGAAGATTTTCATTACTAAGTAAAATAGGGCTACTAAAAAACCCTATTCAAATGGTCGTTTGAGAGTGATTTTCACAGTTAACTAAAAATTATCGCAGGGGTTCATAGAATATTTAAAGTGCTCGTTTATCAACGTTAAGGTCGCAGGTTAGATAGGTCCAAGGCGAAATGAAAGATGGGATTTTTTATATTTATTCATTAGTTTATATTATCTATATTCCTAAAAATTGACTACGAATACTCGTGGAAAGTATCACCGTGAGTTTTCACAAGCCAAGTCAGCAATCTGCCGCCTAAACGAAGAAAGATGACCTTTCACCTGGTGCTATCCAACCCCTAAAACTTCCCCAAAAGGGTTTCGAAAAAGAGGAGCCGCACTATTTGTAGATTGAGTCGAAGGGCAGCGCCGAACTTTCCAGATCGAAAGAAAACTTCGACGGTCGTCCCCCAACTGGAAGAACAGACCCTCCAAACCTTTTGAACGATGATCATATCGACAGTTACTCTATTTAGTTCACCGATGAACGATAACGAAGACGCAAAATGAACGATAGGAAAAAGGTATTCTCCCTCGAATTCTTCAGGAAAAAAGGAGAGAAAATTTGTCGTAAAAGAGTGTTGAAGTTTCTCACCTCGACGGTGGATTTCAATTACTCCGTCAAAAATGGCCTCGGAAAGGAAGGCTTGCGCCTGAGACGGGCGGGAAAAGACAGGGGATCTCCGCGGGGAGCCAGAATTTTCACACCGAAGGGGACAGAGAGAGAGAGAGAGAAACTTGGCCAAGGGCGCCGCCGGCGAGAAAAAAAGAAGAAAGGAATGACTGTTTTAAACAATGCGCGCGATTGCGTCACAAGGAAATGAAGGAAGAATTACCCAACCCGGCGATTCGAGACCGTTGACCCGAAAAATGAAATCGTAGCGAGTTAATTTTACGTTACGTTTATTGTTTTGTTCATGATTATGATTAGATTTCGAACCACTTAATTACAATCACGCCGAACCTAGCGGTCGACCTCCGAATGTTGTCATGGTAGATGTCCTTTGAACAAGTGAAACTCCAATTCCTATGAAATTTACACATAAGGGTTGTCAGTAAGTGTCAGGGAGTCAATTACTTTTACCGTTCCACCTACAATTTCCGAGGAAATGAAAATATGTGGGTAACTATATGGCAAGAATCATAGACATTTCAAGGGGTTTGAACCCTGGACCCTTCTGTTTAGTGGCCGAAAGCTCTACCCACTAGGCTGCCACAGACACATTCACCTTGTGGAGTGATACAGGGTGAGGCTTTAAAAAATACATAGCATATACGAGTATATATATATATATATATATATATATATATATATATATATATATATTTATATATATATATATATATATATATATATATATTTATATATATATATATATATATATATATATATATATATATATATATATATATATATTTATATATATATATATATATATATATATAAATATATGTATATATTGAAAAATGAGCCATGAAAAAATATTCCTGCGTAATATGGTAAAACTAGAAGGAGAACGAATCAGGTGGCACCATGGTATTTACTATACAGGCTAACTGTCCCATTACCCCTTGTTACCCGACCTACGGGTCGGGTAGCAAGGGGTAAGGGGACCGTTAAGAAATTAAAAGAGATTGAATGATACATTTTTAATACGGGATTCGACTAGCAGTTATATATTTGGTTAGAGTAAGTTTTTGGACCCTGACACTACTACTTATGTTCCCCCAAGACCTAACTAACATCACAAAAAATATTCTTAGAACCCAAAAACTACAAAAATACTAATTATTGCATTAACTCGTTATTTATCCATGCATAATTTCTTCCTCCCTTGATTCAATCCAAAATGCCATCCCTTTTCCAAGCACAGGTATATCATGCTTTCCCGGCATTATACCCTGTCTAAACAAGCATCATTTATTTTCTTTCTGTTCATTTACATTCGAGGATTCGATAGAGCGTTAAATTTGAGGAAAAAAGAATGGTTACCAATAATAAAAATGTAATAATTACTGAGAAACACGTACTTAGGTAAAACTTGCTATTTTGCACTATGGTTTTGAACAGGGAATGCGGGAGAGCTCCTATTCGCTGTTTTAGAGGTCGCATATGTGAAATGGGAGATATTTCCTTCCCACAGAGGAAGTCAATTTCCTTCTCTTCCTGTTGCACTACCGTTCCATATACCCAGTTTGTACAAATATATTTGGCGACATACTGTTTAAGGTAGAAAATGGATGGATGAGCACAAACTGAATACCTCTACATTTCGAAGCCTCACCTTACAATATAGAACCTGGAACCCCAAACTCTTCATAGAATATGAACTAAAAATATTTCCATGTTTATTGAATTTTGAGCATTGATGACCAGATAATGTTCTACTCATAAGTGAATGCTCCCGATTTCAGTCAAAAAACCTACGGTTTCATTTTAAAAAATTCTAACCACCCCCGAGGAATTTCTCCTCTTCTTTTTTTCAAGATATAAATTAATGCCATATCTAACTCAGTGGAGGCACTGTATATAAGCAGTGTTTTACAACGTGGCCAAACTATCGATGCGGGTTGATGGGATTCAGGCCCAAATAGAATTCGAAATAAGACATTATACTTTCAATTTCTCCCGCAACGAGTGACGAGATCATCATATAAGAGTCAAGGCATGCACTAAAATGTCAAGACGTCTTTGAAAAAGATTAAAATCTTTTAATCTTGAAAAATTCATTGCCGACAAGTAGGATTAAAGCAAATAATGGCCAGCTAAAATTCTGGGTGATAGGAATCAATCAAGTCGTCGTGAGGATCCTAAAGAGAACAATTTATCATTAACGGCGACTGTTATTATTGAACACTTATATTGAATATTCATGATTATCTGACAATAAGGCGTAAATAATGCGTGAAATTTTATTTTATGCGTAAAGCATTTAATATTGCGCGTATTTTCGTACTAAGAATTTATGACTCACTTTTACGTCTATAAACAACTTTTCAAAGTAGAACAAATACTGCTTCACGGTAATGAAGGAGTTTCATCCAAATATAACCAAGAATAACTTGCACTTAAAATAAAACATGGTTTTTCTAATTTCACAAACGGCCATTACGTATTTAACCCTGGCATTTAGGTTAACCAAAGAACATGGTTTTGTACATTTTGCGGTACTAAAATATAGCAAAACCAAAATTTGGAAGTGTGCGCCTAGATTCCATCAACTAAATCCACTCGATTTTCACGTAATAGTCATTTTTATTATTCTAGGATAAATAGTCCGCATAATTCCACTAATATCTTAAATTTCAACTTGATATCGTACCGTCATTTACAATTCCACTTTAACTCCGTTCTGAAGATAAAGCTACATTGAAAAAAAAAAAAATTGGCTACCGCTGAGATTAAAAAGTAGAAAAATGATTCCTTCAGAAGAAAAAATATTTTTTAAGAAAATGAGAGGTTTCTTTTTTTTCAAGAAAAAAAATTCTCTTACGGGCACGAGGACCGCCTGGAAAGGTCAAGTTCGGGGGTGATCGCTACCGCAATAAACATGCGAGGTCTTAAGATTTCGCTCCCAACTTATGTACTGACTACCGGGAAACGGGAAAAATACCTGTCAAAAATTTCTATTGTAAAATGGAACGCACATCGATAATCCGTCGGTAAAAACATTTAAATTTTCCACTAAATTACTACATTTTTTAAGATCGATGAAGACACGCGTGCGTATTGATATGGTTTACTTGTGCTGTTTAGGTTTCGCAGCTACACACAATGATATCAAATCTGACTTTGAGGAAAAATATTACGGGTTTGTAAACGTTAATTTTTTTCACAAGGTTTATTATCCACTAACCGTGATTTCCTCAAAAGGACAATATCATGTCTGTATACGTTTTATGTACAGAGAGAGAAACATCTTTCCAGTTAATATAAATTTGATGATTTATTTGAGTTTGAAAGAATACTCAAATATGTGCCTGCCAATGCGAGGGAATAGTCAAAGATCACGTATCCTTATCATTATTAAAAATCAAAAGAGGGTATCGAAATTAATTGACACGTGGAAATTAAAAAATTAAAAAAACAAACGATTTATTTTTGTGTGACCAATATAATTTTTTTATGCTGGATAAATTACATACGTTAATTGATGATCAGGCATAATTCCTTTTGTGAAAAGTTTAAAGATGAACCCATCCCGTGGAAAGTTTAAAGATACATCCCACATTGTACAAAGTCCTTGATTACTCTAGCAAAATTTGCAAGAATATTCTTGCTGTTTCTTCACCTAATTTTAATGACATGACAAAAAATACAAAATCCTAAACCCTCGTAATTGAGGTTAAAACAAAAAATTTTAAGAGGTTAATTGATACCCTTTAAATACCTTTCTCACATTTACTCGACCATTTGTCGACTTTTAAGTGTTAATTTCTTCTTAATAGACTTATAATAATGACAGGAACGAAACAATATTTTAAAAATAAAATGTAACTTGACGCACCAGGCTATATATTATATATTTGGGGTGCCCCATAGTGTTTATGTTCCATCTTGTAAAAAAATTAGAAAGGAAAAAAAATACACCTTCAGGCTCTTTCAACCGCTCTTCCTCCGACCAAAAATTATCCTTTCACCTTTTCACAATTGACCTTAGGCAAGCACATTAGTCACTCTTGACCAGCACAGACCTTGACTCTTGTTCGACAGTCCAACCCTCGCAATCCCCTACCTTACTTTCAGTCAAGAATCCTCCCCCCTCTCATTTCACCTTATCTTCTCGGTCACAGAAATACTACCCTGTTTTCCTTAAGCTCCCATTTTTTTCTTGAGGTATATACTTGCCTCGAACAAACTTAATACCTTGATAATGACGTTTACGTGTTGAAACTGCGGTCAGTAGTTTATACAAATCCGAGAAAAAATTTTATTACTAACCGAAAAGATGAGTGACAAAAATGGTATTTTTGCATTTATTACAGTACTTCGACATCAGCATATTAAGTGCAGATGTTTCATAATGAATAGAGCCTAATTCCGGAACTATAGGATCAAAAGTAGAAAAGAGACGAAAAGATGGTGAATTTTTTATTCAAGTCTAGTGCAGCATGCCAGGGAATTTTAGCTTGGAGGAAAGGGTATTATTTAGCTAGTATCAATTTAGATGTGAGGCTTACGAAAATGAAGTAAGGAGAAAGGCAAGGGAAACGAGCGGTAAGGATTAAAAATATAAAGAAAAGAAGGAAAAGTAAGCGTTAAATAGGAGGATAAACAGAGGGGGAAGTTGGCAGAACAAAGGACGAAGAATAAAATTAAAGGTGATGGTGTGTTGCGGGCAGCGATGCGAGGAAGAACAGAAATATAAAAGGGATCTGGGAAAGATAAGCGATGGAGAGTAGCCAGACTGCAGGGAGTGAAGCGCATAATAGGCTGAAGGACATTGCGTATGAAAAAGAACGTGATGGTACATGTAGACTTTACTGAGTACATATGATATTATAGTTTTACGGGATTGGGAAAATACAATTAGGCGAGGTAGATAATTTCCTACACAATACATTGCAATAATGTCAGTGGTCAAACGATTACAATACGTTTCAATATTATCGTTAATCTAAAGATTAAAGACAGCTCTTCGAAGGTTCAATAAAACTGCATTGCACTGCGCCGATGCATCGTGATTGGAATAAAAAATATAGCAGTACGTCAAACAAATTACACGTCAACAAACATTTACAGCGATGACGTAGGGAAGCAGATGAACATCACGGTGCCCTAGCATGAAGGGAGTAGTTTGAAATGGTTGCCAATCAAATCCGAAATTTTAAGAATTCAAAATTGTAACCCCAAAACCGTGAAACTGGAATATTGAATTCTGTATCAATACGTTGAGTCTAGAATTTTATACCTCCATTTTAAAAGTTTCATCAAAATCCTAACAGGATGCAATATTGGATTGAGGGTAAACCAGCTGATGTAGTTCCAAGTAATCACCTTATTTATTTTATGAAACAATTTAGTTAATCCAACTAAAATGTTTCATTATGTTCCGAATATTTGAAATAACATTATATTTATTAAATGCATTAATGAGGTTTATTTACTCCATTAAATATAATTGCGCCATGGATAGTACTCAAATCCGCATCTTTTATCAAATTACCGATTTTGAACATTTCATTCTATTTCATTCTTAAGCAATATAAAAAACGCTTTTGCTAATGTTGAAAAGCGTACACACGATTTTGTTTGTGTGAGGTAAAATTTAACACTGCTAGCAGACATAAGATAAGACTAACATTAGAGTTTCAAATATTACATGAATGAAGATTGATTTCGTGTTCTTTAAGAGAGGCTAGAGCACGGAGAATTATTGTAACAATATGAATCTTGACAAAAAATAATTTATAGAGAATATTCCCCATAATGTTACAGTGGGAACACCTCCAAGGATTATTATTTTATAACCTATTGTTTTAATTAATGAAAACATTTACTGATATGATACTTGGGAGGCTTGTGTTAATCTAGAGATATTTCATCCGCGGGGGGGACACTCAACAGACAATTGGAGAAGGAATATGTAATGGTAGCATTTTTATTTTATGGCAATTGCTAACACAAACTCTGCTTAACGTATATCAGCTAAAACTAAAACTACGAAACCTGTGCGCGCAGTTCCTTTCAATCTACAGAAAACTTCCAAGTAGGGCACGAAACCTGAAATAACTGCCAATATTAATTTATTACACTACCCTTTTCATTTCTATGGCACGATTCATCCCAGAAAAACCCGTCGAAGCGATGAAAATTGCATGCAATTTGTATGCGAGTTAAAATACTATATTCTGGTATCGTTTCATGAAGAACGCTCGGAAAATTTAAAAGATCAGCGGAGGAAAAGAAGTGCACACATTCAGATTTTGAGATTTCTTTTTTCGCTCACCATGTTATAATTGGCAATATCAAATAAAAAAAGAACGCGAGCCACGTGTCCAATGGTAACGGAAGGCTTTCACGGTGCTATAACCAGGTGACGAAAAGCCGTTATGTGTTTCGGCCGCGGATTTATGAGACAAAGGGAGCGGAACGCATGGTCGGCTTTCAATTTTCATTACGTGAGCGACCGTATGACATCACACGTGATATAATCAGGTCAGAGGGAAGCAGGCATAACGGTCGTGGAAGCTGTACAAGCCCTCCTCTCAGGGACCCCGTGAAACAATGACCTGGCCGTAAAGAATAAGAGCACAACGAAGGTGCACTTGGGCTCGAAGGAAGCATATTTTCCGCGCGGGGCGTTAGAAATTGCAACGCGTAAAGTACAAACGGAAATTCGATGAATAAATGATCGGTACGCGCCCGCTCAGCTCCGGGGAAGCACGGCATTGTGGATGAGTAAGTGCAGGTACGCGTGCCTCGTTTCGAAGCAATATGAGCCCGCGAGAGGATGTCATAAAATGTTTACGTTCTTTATGGACCCGTATCACTTTATGTTTCCTCCACTAATACGCTCGGAATGGAAGTAAAGGAAGAGGCGATATTTTTCAAATACAAAGGGGCCAGCGAAAATTGTGGCCGAGCATCATTAGTGAACTTGGGCTGTTAGAATACGGAGCTACGCATGCTGGCAAGGTGTGCATTGAACCACAAATGCAGGGCTATATTAAAAAATTATATCAACTTAATATATCATAAATTATTCGGCAATTATACATTTAAAAATATCCGTCATGAAAGAAGACCTCAGATTCGGAAATCTCAGGCAGAAATGAATATACTAAATGATTACACCACGAGTAACCACTAAGGTGTATAGCAGGGGGAAAGCAATCAACTCCATGGAACATCAAAAATTAAGTTTTTCTTAATTCTTAGTAATAAAAAATATGTAAAATAATTAAAATAACGTACATAAGGATAACTACATGCACTAGGATATACATGTATACAAGGCTAGGTATATACATTTAGGAGTAAAATGCTACTCTGCGCATATAATACGAGTTGCTGATAACAAAAAGAGCAAACAACTATGGCTAGATGAAATGATTAATCTAGGAAACAAAACTTGTACAAATGTAACATTTTAAAAGCGGCGCTTAAAAACTTGAGATATCTAAAAAATTACCATTTAGTATAATATATAGTTAGAATTAAATACATTTTTTGACGATATGTATCAATGTGAAAAGAACCATTGTTCCGAGACATTTTCCGAGGATTTTTATTTCCTTTACGACTCAGATAATCTTTTGTTCTCACCCTCTTTGTTCTCTTTCTTTTAATAATAACACTCCGCCACAGCAACCACAAAATGTGCGGCTTGTTGGCCTTCAGGTTCTTTTCGCTGTGATCTATCTATACAATAGCAGTCCACCGCTGGATGCCATTGCTTCTCTCCTCAACAACAGAAATGACGACCAAGGTAGAATTCACGGCTGGAAATCTTTCCCGCCCGCAAAGGCATTCAAAACCTCACCTAAAAGAAATAAATATAAAGGCCCCCTCCAGTGATCATCACCTTTCCTGTTTGTTGTTCTCTCCCATTTTTCTCGCCCCCGAACCTGGCTCGAATTTACGACCATAGAAATTAACATTACCATACACATCGTTTCAAACTCTAAAATATAACAGCAACTAATATCTGACTAAATTTAATAATATTATGAACTTGTACTCAATCAGATTGAGGTAGGTTTTCGGTGAGTACCGTCTATCGAACTCATCTTAAAATGTCGGACGAGGAACTTTCAAAGTTAAAATATTTCTTCCACTGATTTTTTCCAAACATCCACCAAATTCTCTGAGTTTTTTTTCAGGTTTCCGGTTATCAAGCTTTTAATATAGCATGGTTTAATGCAGTATCATTTACCCATTTAATCCATTCAACACCGAGTTTTACGCTATCGATTTCACAATGTTGCACATACGAGCATGCATGTATTTACAGGGTGCGGCAACATAAATTCCTTTTTTCAAACGCAAAACGCTTTCAAAAAAGGAAGATATGTTTCCGCACCCTGTTAAACTCACAACAGTATTTGCTTCGGCGAGGAGTAACGTAAATGGCCTCGAGGTTAATCACGTATACAGCAGCGAATCTGACGATTTTTCTCTCACGTCATGGCATTCTCGTATCGTAAATAAATACGAATGTGATACTCTCTGACATCTGGCTACCATTTTTCGTCATTCAATTCAGCGCGTTTTGATTGAGGTTCCGTCAAACCGTGTTCAAGTTCGACCCTTGGTACCCTTGTCGATAAGGGATCCTCAATTAATGTCGCCACGAGAGCCATTACGAACCACTAAACGTGACGAGTCCCGGTACCCGCGTTGCTTAACTAATCGGTACACTACATGATGATTTACCCCGTGACATGGTCGTAATTCCTCAATTAATTCACTTATGCAGCTTAACTGCAAAGATATGAAATGTGAGCGACACGACTAGAAGTCTTAAATTTACTTTTCTTTGACTATTTTAAGGACTGACTCAAATAAATTTCATTAAAATTTAACTTTTGTAACACCTAATCTCAAACAAAAATTTGTAGATAAAGGATTCCGCCTTCACCTGAAAATGGCAGCTTTTTTGAAAACCCTTTAAGAAGTACAGGTTGTACTTCAACTCGAATTTCGGAACTTTTTACATAGGCCATAGAAAAACGGTATTTTAATAAGGAGACATGGCAGTAAACATTAGTAGCAGTTAAATCCATAGTATTTCTTCGATTATCATTTGGAATATGCTGGAAGTATATGGGTTCATCACGAAGTTGGCTTGATTGCCGAATTGGATCGTGTGCAGCGTAGAGGAGCTAGATTTTTGAGCAAAACATTGTTATGATAAACTTACGAGGGTACGCTGAAAACTAATGCACACATGCTTGTAGACCACAGGGAAAATTACCTTCAGAAGCACTCCTGGTGGCATCTGGAAGTAACATTCCCCCTCAACATGCATACGTAGGTTTGAATTCGTTTCATTCATCCAGTGTATTTCGAGAAGCGGAAGTAAGGAGACGTGTTCTAGTGCTATCTCAACGCGAGTTAAAGAGCGAGCCGTCATCGAATTTTAATTAGCTGAAAAAGTGACTCTTACTGAGCTTCATCGTTTTTTAAAGGTTGTTTATGGTGACGATGATATTGATAGGTCTACTGTTAATCAAGGCATCTGTTTATGTTAAATGTAGCTTGACGCCAAAAATCTTGCAGCATGACAACGCCTGTCCACACACCTCACTCGCAACTGGAGAGGCTCTGCGAAACCTGATATTTGAACCGATTCCACACCCTCCTTCTTCCCCCGATTTTTTTCCTCAACATAAGAGACACCTCAAGGGTAATCATTACACCTCTGCCGATGAGGTGAAGGCAGCTGTCAAGTCCTGGATTCGAGTAAAGTCGGAAGAGTTTTTCAGTGACGGAATGAAAAAACTTGTTACACGTTGGGAGAAATGTGTTAGCCTTAACGGTGACTATGTTGAAAAATAAATAAATTATTTTTAAACTTAAGAATTGGACTACAATTTACTTTTTGCCCGATCTTACTATTTATTTTTGTTCACGCTCCACAATTACTTTTCAAGCTACCCTCGAAGTAGCGTATCCAAAATATTTGAGTATCTAGGCTGGGAATCACTCACAGAGCGAAGGTTAAATTACAAATTAAAGCTTTTGCATAAATTGGAAGGAGGTTTCTTTAGCAGTGATGTTGAAAATATATTATTGCCCCCATTGCACTACGGTAGGCGAGATCATGCTAATAAAATGAGATGGATTATGTGTAGGACATACAGATTTAAGATGTCATTTTTTTCACGAACGATAGGGGATCATAATAACATTGTTCCACCGCGGTAGGGTCATGTTCGAGTAAAATTATTCTGGTGCGTGTTCATCCCCTGCCACACACCCTGGCGGTGGCTTGCAGAGTACATATTAATAAAATAAAATAAATAATGCGCACATGCACATACATGTGCATTAATAATTTTTCCCATCCCTACTTCCGCCACGCCCAGAACTAAAATTTCGCCTTGGTCAAATCTAATGCAATCGCATGAGGGCCTCTGCTCGGGGGCCACGCGAAACACGAGGGGAGTGAAGCAGCCGCTTCGCTCACCGAATTTAAACGCCAAGGCTCTCATTTATTCACTGTGGTACGGGAGGCGCAAGCTCCACCGGACGACGAGAGAGATAGGATCCCATCGAATCTCACCGCACCCCTCTCCCCAAGAGAACTTATCTGCACCGCGGAGATCCCTTGACAGCCACTACAAGGGGCCAAGGGCTTTTTCAGGGTCCCAAGCCACGCCGTTCTCGAGAAAAGCGCACGATACAGGGATGGGAAAAAGTGAAACGCCACGGGGTTGAAACGATACGAGGAAATTCCCTTGTATTGGAAGAACGGTATTAAAGGAGAAAAAGGGGAAAAGTTTGCTCGCTTTCACTGATTCGTTGAATTGTTCAACACGAAGGAGGCTCGATAGTAGATTTCCATCTTGGGGTCAATACTTCTTCATTCACAGGCAAAGTATAGTACGGTGATCACGTGTTTTCGCGCGAATACACCCAAGTAAGAGTCTCATTAATATCGTACAATATATGCCCTATAATTAGAATCGACCTACAATTTGCATAATAATATGGAATCATCGACAAAAACTAATACGTTTAAAATACAGCAGTCATAAAGCAGTTATTACTCTGCTATATTCCAAATGCATTCAATGAATATATTCTTAACCAAGGACAGCATGTTATAATGAAATTTAAGAGTTTTGAGAGCAGAATTAATTTAAAAAATTATTTTTCATGCAACGTAATAAATATTGAATAGACTCACTTTGAATTGAAGAGTACGGGTGCGGCAACATAACTCCCTTTTTTAAATGCGTTTTAGCGGTAAGGGATTTTTTAAATTTTTTTCTGACAGACAATTAGTTAAGTAATTGGATTTGAGTGACTAGCAATCATAGGAATCACGAATGAATAATTTTAATTTTGAATAATAATAATATAAAGCTTTGAATGAATACTACACGGGATCTATTATAATACTCTCGAAATGCCCCGAGTTTTCCGGGAAATAAATACGGATACCCTAAAAAGGTGCATTTTTTGGGGCAAATATTGAAATTGTCAAATTATGGATTAAATATGTCAGAAATGATAGTGAGTTGGTTGTCCCATTGTGATATCGGGAGCACAGCAAAATATTCTCAAAATACACTCTGCTGGAAGTGTACGTAAATGCCGGAAGAATATCGATTGAATTCCCCAAACTGATGTAAAATTCTCCTGTGATCGCAAATTATTGACAGTTGACATTTTCATTTCGAAGAACGCAGATTTCTTGGAGAATTAAGCGGATATTTTATAAAAATTTCACAGAACAAAATATGTGTACGTAAAGCCTAAACCGTCGTCTCCAGTTGTGATATCACAATCTTAGGTTTCCAAATGGAGGGCAATGACTGAAAAGGAGTTACTGACAGAGCATAGGCACGGCAAGTCGAAGGCCCGTGGTTTAAGTCCCGGTCTTAGAACTTTTTCCCGCCTGTAATCTGCACGACTACATCTTCCCCACCATTGCTCAGTTTGTCTTTAATGTGTGTTCCTATTCCTTTTCCTTATATCTATAAACTTGTGAATGATGTTCCCTATTTGGTAGGGTTTTGGTAGTGTTTGAATGTAATTAGACTTCCGGTTCGATTTCCTGGAATGCCTCTGTACACCCTCAGCCCAGATCTACCTGGGAAACACCATGGGTGGCACAGGGAAAGGAGCCTCCCAACTCCAACGTGTAAATTTCACACGCCATAGGGCTTAGCACTAGTTGAACTCAACCTTCACCTGGTCTTGTCCTCCGTTTTATGATTTTCCGCCTGTCCCACCCAATTTATCAATGCAGACGCGCTCAGCTAATTGGTGTTTCAGTGGCATATCATAGCAAACATGAGTGAGAGCGCCATGTCAATCGATAGCGGGTGAGAAACCAGAGCAAACAGCGCTACCAATATGATACCTTTTGAGGGAAATACCCTACAATAGGTCTTTATCGCCCAAGAGGTGTTTTGGAAACGTACTAAAGCCCATATCATTATGACCGAAATTGTGAGCTTCGATAAAGGTCAGAATCAGGGTGGGAAAACATACTGAATATCTCATGTGAACGTCGCTATTCATCGGTGGACGGCATCAGTGCGCCTGCATGTAGGGAACGACCATTCTCCATTTATTCGCTCAGCCGACTTCAGTTTCGATTTCACGTTTTTTCGGAAAAATTACAGTAGAGGATTACTGTTGAAACTTGTTGTGTGAGGGGTTATTTACTCGAGGCTAAGATGTGCTATCGTTCATCCTCTTTTTTGGACACGAAAAGAAACGCAGATTATGCGTATTCCACGGCTTTCAAACACGTTTCTTACAGAAAATCTTCCTTTATGATCGAATATTTTCGAATGATATCAATATGAAAGGGTAACTACATAGTCCAAGATAATTCTGTACAGAAACTTACATAGAGCAACTGTTAAAAGTGCCCGTTGTTTGCTGTCATGTTTCTAGAGAAAGTATCCTCTGCACCGATAGTTGTGAAAACAATCCTGGCGTTTCTCAATATTTCCTTACTGGCACAAGCCGTCACTATAAATATATTTCAATAATCAGGGAATGGTAGCTGGACATGGTAAACTGATCACGGGTACCCATGTGCGTTGTCCAGTGACCCTAGATACCCGATAGGAAAAGAAGACAAGACCATACAAATGAATGCGTAAAATTAACCTGAGCTTCATTTGAATCAGCATTTCACAAAATCAACGCTTAATGCAACGTTAATCTTGAAAGCTAACTCACATAAAATATCAAAGCCACATATGTTGTCGTGGCTGAAACGATATTTATACATGCTAATAATGATCTGATAAAATCAACATTAAGATGCTGAGCGAAGAAATGAAATAATGAAAAACAAAAAATAAACGCGAGTGTTCATTGGGAGATATTACGTGATAAAATACACTAAAATGGCACAAAATATCTCAAAATCCTCACGACAAATGCGGCGGCGCTCTGAGGTTCTTCTCCCCAACATGAGATACTCTCACGAAAACCGACATTATTTTTGGGAGACCAGTCCATTAGCCATTTTTCAAAAGTAACTTCCCACACACACACAAACACAGCGTCACCTACCTTAGCTCCATTAATCCATTCCCATACCACACGCATTAATGAAACCATGCAACCACCTCCTTCTCCATGTGGAGCTCATCACTATTTTAAGTGGAGCCTCCCACAGGAGCCAGAGGGGGTGGATCCGCCGCTGTTCATGCCAACATTGGCACAACCTCGTGCTTCACTCGTCCGGTCCGGATGCAGAAACAAGTTCAAAAGAATACCAATCCTTGTATATTGAGAAAATCTTATGATTTTGAATTCCTCCCCTCAAAAGTAGTGAAAATTCTATCACACTCCTCCAGGTGGTTTAAGTTTTACGAAACGAACAATCTAACTTTTTAAAATTTCAGAACTTGTTTTTCAATGAAAAATGATCATTACAAAATAAATAGAAGTCATAATTTGATGTGCACACAGAAACCACCTTAACTTAGATTTAATAATATGAAAAATATATGGAGAGCACCGATTTATGGATTTGAAACCTGGTCTTTAAGGTATAGAGTATGAACGTGGATTGGAGGTTCTTGAGATGCGTTTGTAGTAAAGAATGGAGAAAATACGTTGCACAGAGAGGAAGACAATCATCGAGGTTTAAGATAGGGTGGGCGAAGAGAGTAAGTTGCCGGGGTAAATTCGATAAAGGAAGAGAAAGTGAGCGGAGGAAAATTTGAAATATAGTGGTATATTGAAGGCTGTGATAGAAGGCGAACCTGGGAAGCTGGGACAGCGTTTGTAGACAGAATGAAGGCGGGTAGAAGCTAGGAATACAAGTATATGAAGAACGAAATAAAGAATGAAAGAGAAACTGGAAGCTCCCAGGATACTCAGAAGCAAATAGTATTTATCGCCGCCCAATAACCTTCCTTTAATAGGTAGAATACCCAGAAATGAATGCAAAAGCATTAAAAATCAAATCACAGAATCATAGCTACGACTCTAAAATTTGTCTGCTATTCGTCAAATTTTCTGCGGCCTACACTCTCAACTCTGAGGGTATCCGGATTTATCAACGCTGAAACTTCGAAGGGAATATTCTTTGCCCATTATATTAATGCACCTTCCTATCTTTAACTCTCGAAATAGAGACAGATGGAAAGAGTTTATAAGCACAGAACTTGCTATTGTCAGTATAGCATTAACATGCCATGATATCAATTTTAAAATCACTACAGGAATCACCCAGACGGCTGGGTTTTTTTATATTCGGGTCATCAGTTTGAACTAAACCCTATCACGCGTGAATGCCTAATTTAGTGTAGAAGGACCTTGAGCTGTCATCAAATTTCCCTCGTGGTTTTTGCACAGAAAACCGGACCACTTGACTTTCAGATTGAGTTTCCAGGGCATGAACCCGAGACACTACGGTCAGTATTCAAGCATATAACCCACAGTTTTATCGTCTAAATCGTTTTCTTTCAGTTAATAGGTCCGAATTCCGCCAATCGTGTTTCCCTATTTTTGTTCAGTTCATAATTTCATTGTACATCTCTGAACTTCAGCGAGAGTTTTGCTTGCTTCGACATATTCCCGGAGATCCTAACATTAGTGGGTCCGCCTTGCAAGTTTCCTTTCATGGGTATGTTCGTGAGGGGGTGTGTTTGTGAATGTGCATGGCGAGAGTAAAAATAACGGGATAGGGGGAAAGGGGGAGTCAGGGGAAGGAAGGATGAGACCAATGAACTCTGTCAAAACCCGGAAGAGGTGGGGAGAGGGATAATGTCGTTGACAATGAAGGCAGTGAGGGGCGTACGTAGATATGAGTCGCGGGACGGCAATAGGGAATATGAAAGGATAACACGACGCCGAGGGTGTAATTCCTGATCAATGACCATTTATCGGAAACGTCACGAAACTCAACAGACAAAATTCCACTTTAGAATTTGAATTCGTCTCGTACTTCACCAAAGTACGAGTCAAACCCGTCTTTTTTGTACACAAAATCCACCATTGCCGAAATATGAAACAATTCAATTATAATTGCTACATTGCACGCCATTCCAATACGTTTACGTATTCCCTTGAGAGCGAGACAGGGGCATCATTCAATCCGTTCACTCTGTTCCTAGGTGTGCCGGAGTCATCAAAGATGAGAACCACGAGGGCTGCTTTCACAGTGACCCCTCCGTAACCGATCCCTAAATACTATCCGGCTATTCCGGGTAATGGGTAGTTGTGAGTCGGGGTAGGTGCCAAAAAAACAATAAAAAGCGTCTAGGCTCCGGGAAATTTTGGTCCGGATCGGACGCACGCGTGGGCTTAATTGAAAACTGCAAGAGGGAGCACAGGGTGAGGCTCTCTCGTGGAAAGGCCTTGCGTGGGAATGTTCCGCCGCTCAATTTCGCTATTGGGAGTGGAACGGGTGCAGGCAGCTTGGGAGAAGGAAGTGGTAACAGAAGCCTCCCCACTCCACTCCATTAAGACGGGGAAGACGAGAATTTCCAAAGAAGCTCCCGGAAGATGCGGGGGGAGGGAAGGTGGGTATGTTGTTTTCCTTCCATTGTGAGAAACCTTGGGGAAGTAAATGAAATAATATTTTATATCTCGGTTAAAAGATTCATGTTCCTCAATCTTCGGTAAAAAAAACCAATAAAAAGGACGCAACTTCGATTCTGTGCGGCGCTCCATACGGCGTTACGCAATCGTGCGAGTGCGGCTTGCGTGGAAAAAAAAGCAAATTTCCTATCGAAGCGAAACCAATTCCGTACCCAGCCATAAATCTGTCGGGCAATAAATTTGAAAAAAGAAGAAAGAAGAGATCAATTTAGCGGTATATTTTGAATCTGCTCGGTGGTCTGGCATTGTGGGGAGATATGGGTGAGGGAGGACAAGTCAATTCATTCGTCCATTTTTGCTACTCATAATATTTTTAAAAATTAGCATCACCGTTAGGATTCGATATCAAAAATGTGGCATTATTATAAGTCTACAGGTAAGGTTATATTTATGACGGACCCGGGGACTAAACACTGCTACATTTCTACACTTCGCCTAAAACGGTAGTAATATCCTTAAAACTCATACAAATTGCAATACATTTTATCTCCACATGCATACTTTTTATCTCCGTTTCGTCGAACATGCCTACTCCTTTTCTCCCTAGGCCTCGATTTCCCAGTTCTTCCCTCTAAAATAATATCTAACATTCCATTTCCAAGCAATATGTCCTGATTCTGTATGTCCACAGTTACATTTTCTCCCAGAAACCCCTTTTACCCAACCTTACCCAAAACCCGGTTCGTTCAGCTTTCAGCCCATTATATTTGTCACATTTTTCCTCACCCATAGTTATTACATGCTTCCAATCTAAGTCTATCCTCTTTCCTCAACGACAAAGTTTCGGAGAAATACGCACAATATTGAATTTTCCACTTAACCTTCCTTGAAATCTTCACAAACAGTCCTTGTCAACAACACTATCCTAACTTATTCACATAATATAATTCTTCGTTTAATGTCTTCACTGATTAAACCATTTCAATATGAAGTATGTACTTATCATAAATTAAATGTTTTACTTGCTCTAATTTATGAAATCCAGCATTTATGCTAAACTTAGAATTCCTAAAAAAACGAATATTTTTAAGCGTAATAATGTGGAACAGAGTAATGATGATATAAGTATTAAAAAAAATGAGATATCGTCCTGCCCGCGCCCGCTTAACTCAGAGAATTGGGCAGAACGATATATAAATCTCCTCATAGCTTTATCGTTAGAATTCCTAATTTTTGCGATAGATATGACTTAAGAGAACAACATTTAACACGCTAGGTAGAACCACGGCATTTTTCAGGACGACATCAGAACCAGTATCATTATTCGATAATTCACAGCTCAGGTCTGGTTGATATCACGAATTATTCTCAGGAGTTTTCAAATGAAGTACAATCAATAATTAGCGGCCTCGCAGTTTTTCCATATAAGTCATGTATTCGAATGTTGAATTTAATATTAAACCTCATCAACTCACGATGAATAGGTGGGAATAAATGGACAGGCATCCAAAGAAAAAAACATACACAAAAGACCAGTGAACACTTTTAATGGATCGCAGTTTTGTAAGGCTCAGAAACTACATTATTGAGGAAAGAGTGTAAGCGTAAAATAGAAGCCTTGGAGATAAAGTGAGGAGAAGAATGGAGAAAATAAATGCATGGAAAAGAAAACAAACGATGAAGTTCTAAGTATGGAAGGAGCAGTTAAGAGAAATCCGAAGAAGGTAGGACACGTGTACACAGGATATACTGTGAGGTAATCGGACACAAGCGACTGTAATAGATGGAACAACGCCGGGAAAGCAAAGTAGAGGAAGGAAAAGAATAGGCGTTATGGGTGAATTTAGGGAGAAAGGAAGGATGCCGGGCTAAAGACTATAACTCACTCATAGCTACCTTAATTGGAAAATCAAAGGACTTGGGACGTTTATGAAGTGGGTCAGAATGTATTCACATGACGTAATTCTATGACGATACACAGAAAATAATACAATTACAATACTAAATCAATAAAACAATTTTTAATCATTAATATGATCGACTTTCACAAAAAATCAATCCCAGTTATTTTGATTCTTAGTATGGGGTTAAGGTTATTTTGCATCATAAGGTTACTGTGTCATTAGCTTAGGAGTGCAGTACTATATAATGCAAGGGTCCATCAAAAACCTACCTTAGTGTGTCAGGTTACTGTTAATTATCATATTTAGCGCATTGATCTCAAGACAAGCAACCGGTTTGATAGACGAGTGTAGGCCTCACCTCGTGCGAGCATCAGCTCTGCGGCGCATTAAATTCATGCTATTAGGGTCAGGGGGCTTCAGGGGGGGGGTTCCTTTCCCAATACCGCCCACACAGTTTCCCAGGAGAGTCCGGTGTCCATTAAATCACGCAGCGTTGGGAATTTCAGAGGTTTCGCCCGAGGAAGAACCTGGGACCATATGGTTAGGCGCGAACACGCAGCCCTTGAGATAGGTCAAGGCTTTCGTGAATTTAAAAAAATAAATCTAAATTAATAAATTAAATACATTTAAATATTTGTCCCCAGTGGCACAAAGTTCCATGGGGATCAGTAAACTAAGTTTAAAAAAAGGGATCTGAACAGCATCGTCTGCAGAAAATTAATTTTTATCAAACACTTTTTTGTTGCAACATTCAGAAATTATCGGTTTGTAATATCTTTAATATGAATAAATATATACACAGAAACATAAATGAGAGGCAATCAAATGAAAATCGAACACTTGGTACAACAATCAGTCAACGCACCAAAAAGGAAATAACCCAACAACTGCGTGCGCCTGTGAGTTATTTCTATACAGTTCCACCACAGCGATGGTAGTATCGATACGTAAAAAGCTAGCTTCTAGCTTTTTGCGGATTGTGTTCTTGGCGGGGGTTCGTTTTCATTTGACTGTCCCAAGTTTGCCTATGTGCCTGTGGATATATGTATAACACATAACAGCTGGTAAAGTGTAGGCATTGCTGATGGTTAGTGGCTTCAGTGTGTGCTGAAGTGGTCAATTATTGTGAAGTAAGACGTCTGTGTCAAGAAAAGTGATGGTGGAGTCAGAAATGCAAGAATTGAATTTAACTGTGAAGTAAAAATTTAAGGCCTAAAAGAAATTATTGATGACCTCAGAGCCGCGTGTCCAGAGTTGCTGTGAAAGGAAAGTCTCTTCAACGTGGCCCATGAAGAGATTGGCGTATGATGGCGCCATCCTCGTTCCCAGAAGAAGGCCTCAGAGATGGCCAAAAGTTCAAACAATCTAAAATTTGAGTGTCCCTTTATTTGCTTTCTATTTTATTTTGTATTCTACTGTGTCTTCCAGAGGTTATATGTATGTATGTATGTAAGTATGTATATATATATATATATATATATATATATATATATATATATAAAATATCTTCGAAATGGAACGCTCATCGGCGACGCACAAATATATAAAAACACAGATGTAGATTTTTAGAATATAGAGACACAAAGAAAGGACACTCACAATTTGGGTTCTCACAAACTCACTCCTTCCCCGGTACCCACAAAATTAAACATCTAATCCGTGACCTCTTCCCAATTATCAATAACACTCAGTCCACATCACTTTTATTCCCACACTGTCCCTCTGTTTCATTTAAACGCCCGTCGAACCTGCGAGACATCTTTAAGTCCACAAATCCAATTTCAAGCACCCCCGTCTCTCCCCCGCCCCTATCCGCACCATGCAACCGCCCACGCTGCAAATGCTGTCATCTTTTAAGACCCTCCCCCTCACTCAGTACCAACTCCCAACCACTCGCCACCTGTACCTCAAAAAATATTATATATCGCCTCTCCTGTAACTTCTGCCCTGCCTTCTACGTGGGCGAATGCACGACCGCACTTTCCCTCCGCATGAATAACCACCGTTATTCCACCAAATCCCCCACCTTTCTTAATTATCCCATCCCTACTCACACCGCTTCCCACAACCAATCTATTGACGACTGCTTCTCTGTTTCGGTGATTGAAATCCTTCCCAAATCTGCGAGTATAATAGAGGTGAGAACCCGCGAGATGGCGCATATCTGGGTGGCCCAATCATTCAAACCGCCCGGGCTGAACCAAGCCCACTGAATGCATCAATTGGCTGCCTACATATCCCCCCCACCCCCTTGTTCATTTCCTATTGGTCCCTTTACCTCTCCTTCCCCCACCTCTCCCCCGCACATCCTCTCCGCTCTTCCCCGAGAACGCCATTCTGAAGACGACAGCCGTGCTGTCGAAACGTAAAATAACAAATTGTGAGTGTCCTTTCTTTGTGTCTCTATATTCTAAAAATCTACATCTGTGTTTATATATATATATATATATATATATATATATATATATATATATATATATATATATATATATATATATATATATCCCTCCCCGGACTACAACCTTGACGAGGTGGAAGGGCTTGTGCGTTCCGATGACCCCTAGAGCTGTGCTGGCGGGAGTAATAATTATTGCTCCTGGTAGGGTCACCCATGCCAGATAGGTCGAAGGTTAGGAGCCAGACGAAAGTTAGTCCACGCAGCGTCTGTTCCTCAGTGAGGCGGCTGCAATGGCGTCTGACCCCAGTGGGGCGGCCAGTAAGTGATGGTGTCACGTTAAAAACACTATTGAGGAAGGCAACGGGAAACCACCTCAATTATCATTCCCTAGAAAAATATGATGGACAATACAGAGATTTTGAGTCCTGGCAACCACGGGGCTCGGCCCAATCGGCCGTGTGTCGTGCCCGGCAGCGGGGGAGGCAAGGCTTCCGCGGTCGTCATCCCACGAAACCCTTGCAAGGGAAAACCAGCAGCAGCAGGACAGAAGACGCAGGAGAAGAAGACGAAATTAGTTAGAATAGGAACGTGGAATGTTAGGACAATGATGAGGACAGGGAAATTGGAGAATGTTAAGCGAGAGATGGAAAGGGGAAATATAGATATTTTAGGTCTATGCGAGGTGAGATAGAAAGATAGCGGGGATTACTGGAGTGATAAGTATAGAATAATATACAGTGGTGGGGACGAGAGCCAACGAGGGGTTGCCATAGTATTAAATGAAGAGGTAGGAAGAAGCGTAGTCAACATAGAGCAGGTAACGGATAGAATACTACTAGTGGAGATAAAAGCAGAACCGACGAGCTTAGTTATTATTCAGGTATACATGCCACCGAGCAACCATAAGGAAGAAGAGGTCGATAGGGTATACGATCAGTTAGAGGACATGATCGCCTGTGTTCCTGCAGGGAAACATTTGATAGTGATGGGGGATTGGAATGCGACGGTAGGCGAAGGAAGAGATGGTGATGAGGTGGGCGACTACGGTTTAGGCACGAGGAATGACCGCGGGGAGAAAGCAGTTGAGTTCTGCAGGAGACAGGGGTTAGTCATCACCAACACTTGGTTTAGACACCGCAAAAGACGCAGGTATACATGGAAAATGCCAGGTGACTCAGAAAGGTATCAGCTAGATTGTATCCTGGTTAGACACAGGTTTAGGAATAGTGTGATAAATTCCCACAGCTTTCCGGGAGCGGATGCGGACTCAGACCACAATTTAGTTGTTATGAAATGTACCGTCCGTTTCAAAAAGATAAGGCAGGGGCGGCGAGTTAGAAAATGGAATGTAGAAGCATTAAATGGTTTGAAAAGGTAGGAATACAAACAGGCGGTAGAGAAAATCATGGAGGATGGTAAAGGGCTTATTACTATCGAAGAGAAATGGGAAATGATCAAAAAAGGGTTGTCTAAAGCCGCAAGACACTATTGGAACCGTTAACGCTAAAAGGACTAGGAAACCATGGATTACGGATGAGATGATTACAAAGATGGATGAGCGGCGAAAATGGAAGAATATAAATACAGAATTAGGCAAAATGAAGTACAAAGAATTGAACAATAAATTGAGGCGGGCAACAAATAAGGCAAAAGACGCATGGTGGAAGACGCAGTGCGAGGATATGGAAAGTCTCCAGAGGAAGGGTGAAATCGGTGCGCTGTACAGCAAAGTTAAATCGTTATCGGGAAGTAAGAAAGGAAGAGCTATGCTAATAGTTAGAGATAAGGCGGGTAAGATAATAGTTGACGCAGGAAAGATCCAAAAGAGATGGAAGGAGTATATAGAAGAACTGTATAGTAAAGAACTCAGACCAACACAGTTAGACATTGAAAAAGAAAATGACGTAGAGGAAGACAGCTTAGGTCCAGGCATACTCGACGATGAGATAGGAAGGGCATTAAGGGAGATGAAACTAAATAAGGCCGTGGGGGTGGATAACATTCCCGCGGAACTATTGACATGTTTAAGAAAACGTGGGAGGAAGAGGCTATATGGGCTGATTCGTAGTATTTATGAGGAGGGAATCTGGCCGGGAGACTTTGTGAGATCAGTTTTAGTTCCTATTCCGAAAAAGGTAAAGGCTACATTATGTGAGGACTACAGGACGATAAGTTTGATATCCCACGCAGCTAAAGTTGTTCTCAGGATCATAAACAAAAGGATAGAGAGTAGGGCAAATGATTACTTAGGGGATGATCAGTTTGGGTTTAGGAAGGGAAGAGGTACGCGTGATGCCATTGCAGTAATGAGAATATTAATTGAGAGGAATATAGAACACAACCAGGAGGTATTTGCCTGTTTCGTAGATTTCGAAAAAGCGTTTGATAGAGTGAATTGGGAAAAACTAATGAGTATATTGCAGAAAATAGGAATAGATTGGAGGGAAAGGAGGCTAATCCGCAACCTGTACATGTCTCAGACTGCTCAGGTGCGGGTGGGAAATGGGGAGTCAGGATGGGCAGTGTTAGGAAGGGGTGTAAGGCAGGGTTGCCCATTATCACCGTTGCTGTTCAACCTGTATGCAGAGGAAATGATCAAAGAGGCATGGGAAGAACTAGAGGTAGGAATGAAAGTGGGCGGGGAATTCGTAAAATCAGTTAGGTTTGCTGATGACCAAGCTTTAGTTTGTCAGTCAGCCAAGGGGCTGCAAGCATTGCTGAGTGAATTGGAAATTCAGTGCGACAGGTATGGGATGAGAATCAACATTAATAAAACAAAGGTTATGCGATTTTCTAGAAAGAAAAAGGGCAAGCTTAACATTAAAATAGGAGGGCAAAAACTAGAGCAGGTAGAACAGTTTACGTATCTCGGTAGTGTTTTGGACCAACACGGTCAAAGTAGTAGGGACGTAAGGAGAAGGATTGCGCTAGGCAAAGAGGCTTTCACGAGGAGGAGGGAGTTGATGACGGGGACTTTGAGTAAGGATGTTAAGAAAAGACTCGTAAAACTTTGATATGGACCGTAGCTATGTGCGGCGCGGAAACGTGGTCATTGAAGCAGGAGGATAGACGTAGACTGGAGGCTTTTGAAATGTGGGTGTGGAGAAGAATGGAGAAGGTGAAATGGACAGAGAAGAAAACAAATGAGGAATTACTTGGTATGGTGGGCGAAGAGAGGGGTTTGTTGGGAGCAATCCTATGGAGGCAGGAAAAGTGGATGAAGGGGGTGTTGACCGGCAGTGGGATGTTGAAGACTGTGATAGAGGGTAGAATGTTGGGCAAAAGAGGAAAGGGAAGGAACAGGATAGGGATGTTGGACGGGATGAAGGGCGGAAGAAAGTACTCAGAGATGAAGAGGGACCTGGTGTAGAGTAGAATTTAGAGTTGTGTTTTGTTAGCAGTCACAAAATATTTGTTTGGTAGTTGTGTCCATCGAAAAACCTACCTTAACCGGTAGATTACCTTTAAAAAAAAATATATATATATATATATATACTACCTTGATCAAAAATTTCCCGGAATTTATTCAGAAAATTAAAAATACAAGTTTATTCATCTAAATCTATATTGTCCCCTTCAAAGTAATCCCCATCGACTGCAACACACTTATGCCAGCGCTTGATCCAATCCTCGAAACATTTTTTATATTCGGTTTTCGGTATGTCCATCAGTGCTTCCTGCGATTTTTCCATTACTTCCTCTCGGCTGCTAAAACGCGTTCCCCGTAACGGTTTTTTAACTCGATTGAACAGAAAGAAGTCACAGGGAGCCAAATCAGGTGAATTCGGTGGCTGTTGGATGGTATTTGTGGCATTTTTCGTCAAAAAATTACGAATAATGATAGCACTGTGCGACGGTGCGTTATCATGGTGCAAAATCCACGAGTTTTCTGCCCACATTTCTGGTCTCTTTCGGCGAATTGCTTCACGCAAACGTCTCATAACGCCCAAATAATACTCTTTGTTTACTGTCTGGCCTTCTGGCAAAAATTCATGATGCACTACACCGTTGTAATCCATGAAAACCGTCAGGTCAGGAAAACCACGTCTCGTCTCCAGTAATGATCCTTTTGATGAATGTGGGATCGGATTCAGCCTCGCAAATCATGTCTTTTGCGACGTCAACACGGTCTCTTTTTTGCATGAAATTGAGGTCTTTTGACACCAACTTTGCTGCTACACGACGGAAACCCAAATCATTAACCACAATGTCTTGGGCGGATCCATAGGCAATGTTCAAGTCCTCCGCTATTTCTCTGATGGTTAATTTGCGGTTATTGACCAACATTTCTTTTACTTTATCAATTTTTTCACCGACTTTCGATGTCGATGGTCTGCCACTGCGTTCATCATCTTCGATTGACTCACGACCACTTCTGAACCGCTGGTGCCACTGGTAAACGACCGTTTTTTTTAGAGAATCGTTGCCGAAACACTTTTCCAACATTTCCAACGTCCGTGCGCCACTAAATCCGTTTTTTACGCAAAATTTAATACAAGTTCGTTGTTGCAAATTTAAATCCATTTCTGCAATTGTAAAAAATCGCCAACGCACACAGAGATAGATGTACTCTTTGCTACGTAACTTTTGCAAATGTCAAGTTATGACACTAAGATTTAAAGGGAATATCAACAACAGATGTACCAATTTAACAAAAAAAAACAGAACTCAAATCGGAACGATGGGAGCGCCACACGGTGGTTATTCCGGGAACTTTTTGATCAAGGTAGTATATATATTTATATTTAATTAAAAACCATAAAAGGTCGGTTTAGTAGGTGACGGCAGAGTTCACCCAGTACTAAGCCCTATACGGCGTGTGAAAATTCACACATCAGGGTAGGGGGGCCAGTTCCTATTCCCTGTGCCGGTTATGGTTTCCCAGGAAGACCTGGTACCCGAAAAATCACTTTAGCTTGGGTGGAGCTGCAGGTGCCCAGAGTGCCTAGCCCGGGATTCGAACCCGGGACCCTCTGGTAAGCAGTCCAACGCTATATTTATTTATTTATTTGAAAAGCTAAGCAACATAGGGATTTTCAAGAAGAAGGAATATACATAATTTTACACGAGGTGATATCATAATAGATCCGTATGCAAGTTAAATTTTGCAAAATGAATAATTGAGAAGAATATTTTAGTCCTTTAAATGAAGAAAAACTCTTTGGCTGTACATTTTCGAAACCATAAAATCCAGCGAGGATAAAAATCAACCGAGACTAGCTTACACTGCGCCATTAATCTCCATCAACGTCAGAGAGGCGTTGGAATGAACGGCACGGTATCATATGACTGAGCCGAATCAAACTTTCCTGCGGATGTCGGACTGTCATTTTCACTAGCACGTCAACCATAAAGCGGATCGGATTGATACCACGTCGTGTGCCCGGCATCTCATGTGGAAGACAAGGCGGACAATCCAGGACTGGAAGGTTTTTCTGCGTTATCGTGATTGAACTTCAGTGGTACCAACCGAAGAGCTTCATTATCACTTCAAGTGAATTGACACACGAGATTACCAGTTAGAGGTTTTGGTTCAAGTTTTACTAAAAGGCCCAGGGCTAAGGAGTTGAAAAAAAATGTATACTTCACTTAACCCAATTTCCATTTGATCGGTTTCATCATACGAGTATACCTGTATGTGATGTATGTATATTTGATACACCGTCACGATGTCATGTACAATCTTTCAAAGGCTTGAGAGAGCTTTAGTGTACATCTATGTATTTACGTGTGTTTGCATACAGATGTGTGTGTATGTGTGTGTGTATGTATGTGTATATATATATATATATATATATATATATATATATATATATATATATATATATATATATATATACTATATATTATTACCCCATCGCACTACGGTAGGCGAGATCATGCTAATAAAATGAGATGGATTAAGTGTAGGACATACAGATTTAAGATGTCATTTTTTCCACGAACGATAGGGGATCATAATAACAGTGTTCCACTGCGGTAGGGTCATGTTCGAGTAAAATTATTCTGGTGTGTGTTCATCCCCTGCCACACACCCTGGCGGTGGCTTGCAGGGTACATATTAATAAAATAAAATAAATAATGCGCACATGCACATACATGTGCATTAATAATTTTTCCCATCCCTACTTCCACCACGCCCAGAACTAAAATTTCGCCTTGGTCAAATCTAATGCAATCGCATGAGGGCCTCTGCTCGGGCCCACGCGAAACACGAGGGGAGTGAAGCAGCCGCTTCGTTCACCGCATTTAAACGCCAAGGCTCTCATTTCTTCACTGTGGTACGGGAGGCGCAAGCTCCACCCGACGACGAGAGAGATAGGATCCCATCGAATCTCACCGCACCCCTCTCCCCAAGAGAACTTATCTGCACCGCGGAGATCCCTTGACAGCCACTACAAGGGGCCAAGGGCTTTTTCAGGGTCCCAAGCCACGCCGTTCTCGAGAAAAGCGCACGATACAGGGATGGGAAAAAGTGAAACGTCACGGGGTTGAAACGATACGAGGAAATTCCCTTGTATTGGAAGAACGGTATTAAAGCAGAAAAAGTAAAGTTTGCTCGCTTTCAATTGGTAGGATGGATCAATTAGGAGGATTGGATGAAGCGCTGGTATAAGTGTGTTGCAGTCGATGGGGATTACTTTGAAGGGGGCAATATAGATTTAGATGAATAAACTTGTATTTTTAATTTTCTGAATAAATTCCGGGAAATGTTTGATCAAGGTAGTATATATATATATATATATATATATATATATATATATAGTGGATCGTGGAAGTCCAGGGGGTAGATTATTGGAGTGCTGACCGGGGAGGGGCCCGGGTTCGATTCCCGTGCAAGGCACTCTGGGCACCTGCAGCTCCACCCAAGCTATGCGATTTTTCGAGTGCCAGATCTTTCTGGGAAACCATAATCGGCACAGGGAAAGGAACTGGTCCCACTACCCTGATGCGTGAGTTTCACACGCCGTCGGGCTTAGTACTGGGTGAACTCCGTCATCACCTACCAAACTGTCCTTCGCGTTGATTACTGTGTTTATGGTTTATATAAAAAAACAATAAACACAGTAATCAACCAGAAGGTCGGTTTGGTAGGTGATGATAGAGTTCAACCGGCGAGTGAAATCCACACATCAGGGTAGGGGGGGCAGTTCCTTTCCCTTTACCGGTTATGGTTTCCCAGGAAGTTCTGGTACCCGAAAAATCACATAGGTAGGTTTTGGATGGACACAGCTACCAAATAAATAGTTTCTTAATTCTAACAAAACACAACCCAGCATCCTACTCTACAATAGGTCCCTCTTCATATCTGTGTACTTCCTTCCTCCCTTCTTCCCGTCCAACATCCCTTTCCAAATCCCTGCTCTTTCCTCGCTTGCCTAGCATTCTCTCCTCTATTGCATTCTTCAAAAGTCCCACTGCCGATCAGTATGCTTTTCCTGCCTACTAATGGTTTCCTTCAACAATCCCCTCTCCTCGCCCACCATACCTCGCACTACCTTATTTGATTTCCTTTCGGTCCATTTCACATTTTCCATTCTTCTTCACACCCACATTTCAAAAGCCTCAATCTATTTCTATCATCCGTCTATTTCAAAAGCCTCCAATCTATTTCTAAGTCTGTCATCAGTTCCCTCCTCCTAGTGAAAGCCTCTTTGCCTAGTGCAATTCTTCTCCTTATGTCCCAATTACTTAAAGCATTTTGGTTCAAATCACTTCCGAGATACGTCAACTGTTCCACCTGCTCTAGTTTTTGCCCTCCTACGAGTATTTTAATGTTAACCTGGGTCATTCTCTTTCTGGGAAATTGCATTGCCTTGGTTTTATTAATATTGATTCTCATCCCATATCTATCGCACTGAATTTCCAACCCACTCAGCAATGCATATTACCACTTACCTTACTGACAAAATAAAGCTCGGTCATTAGCACACCTTATTTTACGGATTCCTATCCAACTTTCATCCCTACCTCCAGTTCTTCCCATGCCTCTTTAATCATTTCCTCCACATATACGTTGAAGAGCAGCAATGATAATTGGCTTACACCTCTACCTTACACAGCTACCTTACAACTATTCCAACAACACTGCCCAACAACCCAACAACAACCCAACAACACTGCCCATCAGGGCTCTCCGGTCCCCACTCGCACCCGAGCAGTCTGAGACATGCACAGGTTACAGATTAGCCTCCTGTCCCTCCAATCTATTCCCATTTTCTGCAATATACTCATTAGTTTTCCTTATTCACTCAATCAAACGCTTTTTCGCAATCTATGAAACAGGCAAATACATCCTGTTTGTATTCTATATTCCTATCGATTAGTGATCTTATTACTGCAATGGCATCACGCGTGCTTCTCCCCTTCCTGACCCCAAACTGATCATCCCCTAAGTAATCATTTGCCCTAATATCTATCCTTTTGTTCATGATCCTGAGATCAACTTTAGCTGTGTGCGATATTAAACTTAATTTTCTGTAGTCCTCACATGATGTAATCTTCATCTCTTTCAGAATAGATACTTACACTGATCTCAAGAGGTCTTCCAGCCATATTCCTTCCTCATAGATGCTACGAATCAGTCTATATAGACTCTTCCTCCTACATTTTCCTAAACCTTTTAGTAGTTCCACAGGATTGTTGTCAATCCCCACGACATTATTTGGCTTCATCTCCCTTAATGCCTTTTCTATCTTAATGTTGGATATGCCTGGATCTAAGCTAGCTTCATCTACGTCATGTAAGACTAGACCCCTGTTCGAGGGGCGCGCCACAGATTAATGATGCCACTTTCCATTAAGCAACGATACGGAAAAATTTTTGGGTTAATCCCGAAAATTGGATTTGGAGAAGAGTGTACTGGCTAAGATTGTCCCAAGTAATGTTTTACTGCTGAATGTTCCAGGTTCCACGAATGCCCCGTGAAGGTAGAGAGGAGATAACGACGAGGAACATCCTGAATGTCCGTCAACGACACAGCGTGGCGAAAATGTGCCAAAAAAGTGACTGAAATGCTCAATTCTGATCTATGAGTGTCAGAATGTTAGCAGGAAATTCTAATATTCCGAAAACATCTGTGCATTGCATTCCTGCAAAAGATTTAGCCATGAGAAAAGTGCGTGCTAAGATGGCCTCCAAGGTGCTGCTGGAAGATGAGAAGGCTGCTCGTGTGACAATCTCGCATGAACTCTTGGATCACACCCCAGCCGCCCGACAGCCCCGATGTGGCACCGCTGAACTTATTCTGGAATAGTCCTCAATTATAAAAAGGAGCTAAAAAGGGAACCATTTTGGAACGCTGACTAATATCAAAGGGGCCGTTACCAAATGCCTTCTATTAAGCAGAACCACGAATGGCAGAGGCGCTGGTGTTGGTGCGTCAATGCACAAGGGGGCTAATTTAAAGAATCTGAATAGTTTTCGCTTTGATGTGCAATTTTTTCCCAGATTTATTCGACTTATTTTTGGGACAAAAATTGCATGTGTATTAATATACATATATTCTTGTGTGCACACATTTAAACATGAATAACACGCTAAATACGCATTTCCAAGGTATTGGGGCTAACGATTAACTTCTCTGTTCGTTCCTCTTACGCTCTAAATAGCAGACTCACCCACCAATGTAAAAAGGAGTTATGTATGATTGTCCTCTCAGAAGCAACATTTAACTTGCATAATATGTGCAGAAATCAGGTATGCATAATTTCGCACATTAATCAGCTCCCAACTAAATGACCATTTCTCCCAATAATCAGTCCAAATTATCAGTTAGCTAGTTCTTAGCGTTAATACGAATCCTATGACTTAATATTCCATTTTTTTCAGACAACTGGATTTTCCGGTACCTTGTTACAAATACTCGGTACGAATACTAATTCGGGTTTAATAAATGCGAAATAAAACTTCTCCAAACTATTCGCCAGAGCATTTCCCCAGCATTCATTCCCTCGAAGAGAATTATCAAGTTATTAAACAAGAGGAACGACATTGAACGTTCACATCGCGCATCCTAACTAGTTCCACGTTCCTAAGTAATCAACCCGACGGTGAGAGTGGCAATCGTCCCGAATCAAGCCTTTGGCGCGTGAAATTCGCACCTTCCGGGGGACCGTCCCTTTCCCTGCGCCGCATGAGGTTTTCAGGCTAAAGTCCCACTACCTGTAAGCATTGGAGACATCGCACTTGGATTTTACGTAGATGGAGAACCCAAAGGCGTCACCCGAGATTTGATACCGGGATCTCCGGGTGTGTCAGCCGTTCCCACTCATCTCCCCCATGGAATTTTATCTAAGCTCCACATATATAGGATGTATATCGCATGCACATACTTTATATATACGTATGCATGTATGTATGAATATACATATATATATTATATTTATGAATATATATATTATATATATGTATATACATATATATTCGTATGGCGAACAAATATTCATTCAAATGGAAATAAATAAGGAAAAGGGATAGGAAAACATATAAAGGACGAACACAGAAGACGTGCATATATATATATATATATATATATATATATATATATATATATATATATATATATATATATATATATATATATATGCGCTTACTACGAGGGTCATCCGGAAAGTAGTACCCGTTCGTGCCGCATGAAGTGCTGACGACGTGAGTAGCCGCTGGACGAGGTCAGATAGCTTCAGTGGCTTGTCTGCCTTCTCTGAGCCAAGTTGCGTGACGCTAGCATTGCCTGTGTTGTTTCTGTGATTGTTTACAATGTTTAAAAAAATTGAGAACGCCGCCAGTTGTGAAGTGAGGGCAGTGATTAAATTCCTCAATGCAAGAAACGTTCGCCCATGTGATATTCATCGCCAATTAAAGGAGGTGTATGGAGACAATGTAATGGACGAGTCGTCTGTTCGGCGGTGGTGTCGCAACTTCAACATGGGGAGGGGGAACACACACGACGATGAGCGTTCGGGGAGACCGTCTGTCATTACAGACCAACTGGTGAGCTCAGTTGACGAATTCGTGAGGAACGATCGGCGCGTCACAATTGATGACAGCTGTGAGCATTTTCCCAATGTTTCTCGAACAATTGTTCATGAAATTGTTAAACACCATCTGCATTATGCAAAAATTTGTGCAAGATGGGTCCCTCGCGTATCTCAATGAGCTGGCGGCGAAGGACTATGCAGCAGGAATACAGAAACTTGTCACACGTTATGACAAATGCCTTAATTTGCTTGGAGATTATGTTGAGAAGTAGTTTAAAGTATCCTCTTTCAAATAAAATTTTTTATGTTTGTTAATATTTACTTTTGTGTCTTTATTTCACGAACGGGTACTACTTTCCGGATGACCCTCGTATATACGTGACATATAGCACCTTTTACCGTTTTATATTAGCTACATATAGGTAGAAAAACTGCAATATGCGGCACAGCTACAACATATACACGTGAGAGGTGCGATTGAAAGACTTGCAATAGTTGAGACATAGATACGGAACAACTGAAATATGTACATATATCCGTACACATACATTTTGCACATATATTGCGAATAGAAGTCATAAGTATGCACGTATATGTCGAATCTATTCTGCAATCATTTAAATCCGTGAGATGTTAATTTTAATAACCAAATCTTCAAATTTAAGAGCCATCTTAGATTATTTACAGGCGATTAAGTGATTTGCGGAGAAATTAGGACAGCGGACTATTTTACTACGATTTCTATCGGATATCGAAGAGGTTTATAGAATGGTTAACAGTTAGCAATAGGTAAAGGTTAGAATAAAATATCAGAAAGTTTACGGAACTGGCATTTTGATTTAAATAAAAGATAAGTTAGAAAGAAATAACAAAATAGATGAGATCAATTTGAGCAACTCAAAACAGGTAAAATAAATTGACTGTTACATTTCTATCAAATCTATCATGTGGTACACACATCAGAAAAATTTGGACAGCAGTCTTAAAGAAGCTAGGTTTCATTAGGCGGGTTATCGGAAAACGTCAAGAAAAGTAGGAGAGAGGTGCTACTCCACTTCAGGTCAGCCAATTTCGTGGAGTACGCGGCGAATATTTGGGATCCAAGGAAAAAAAATATTAATAAGAAAATTGCAAAGGGTTAAGAAAAAATCCACTAGGATCGTTAAGTTGCCACAAGAAGGTAGTAAGCGTGACGGGTGTGCTGGAGGTATTGGGTTGGGAGTTCCGTGATTCTCAAAGAGAGCAGGCAAGCCTCAAAGACTTATGCATAGAGGGACATGAGACAAGGGTTTTCTAACGACACCGAGGGAATAATAATGACCCCACACAATCAGGCAGATTCGACCTCCGAGTTAAAATAATTCTCGTACAGAGATATTCTGTCTCCGACCGATTCGAGTACTCGTGCATCCCTCGCTAAATACGCAATCATAACAAAATCGAGACCAAATACCCCAAAATAGATACTTTAAGGCCTAAATTACATGATTTAATCGAACAAAAGGTTGCAAGCGAATTCAGAGAGACTCTGATAGGACGCAAGAGATCACATGTTCACGCCTCCGATTCCCGAAACACTTGTTGATCTAATTATTAGTGAACGAGAGACAATTTCCGAGGCTCGCACATGTTTACCATGACCCCGTGAACTGTTGAATAAGGGCTCACGTTCACGGGTAGAGAGGAAAACTTCTAATTAATACGCAGAAGATGATTATTTCTCTATATATGCAGTAAGACCACTGTCGATGGAAGAAGCAAGATGGATATTTATAGTAATTAAAATATTAATCAGTACCAAACTTTCGACGAGTAGCCAATAAGTAGAATTCCTATGAGAAAGTATCCTACCTACAGCAAATAGTACCAGCATGGGCATTAGGAAGCTGTGCATTTAAGCAAATATAAATATATGTTTAAAGACGCACACAAACAGCGTGTCCCATTAGTTTGAGGACTGTGACTATTAAATCGGTAATACTAGCGCCATCTTCAGGGAATTTCGGCACTACGAGTAGTTACTACAACCTTCCTCTCCCTCCATACAAAGTTTCAAGTCCATCAGATAAAATGCAGTTGTCAAGTAGCAGCTCCCGTGATAGTACCAAAGCGGTCGGGATCACATTTTCACGATGAATATATATATATATATATATATATATATATATATATATATATATATATATATATATATATATATAAATCATAAGCACAGAAATCAACCCGGAGGTCGGTTTGGTAGGTGATGGTAGATTTCACCCAGTACTAAGCCCGACGGCGTGTGAAATTCACACATCAGGGTAGGGGGGGCAGTTCCTTTCCCCGTGCCGGTTATCGCTTCCCAGGAAGATCTGGTACCCGAATCATACAGCTTGGGTGGAGCTGCAGGTGCCCAGAGAGCACCCCTCGAGTGAGAGAGCACCCGAGACCGGAGGGACCACGAATTGAACTCAGGCCCTCCGGTCAGTAGTCCAACGCTATACCCCTGGACTACCGCGACCCACAAATATATAAATAAATAAATATATATACATGTATATGCATATATATACACATATTACATTTATATTTACAATATTTATACATACATGGGTGGTCTGAAAAGTTTTCTACCTCAAAAATTTCAGAAAAAATGGCTTGTATCTTTGTTAGGTCGGAAAATTTTCAGACCAGCCTCGTATATATATCCAGTGACGCAAAGGGCCTAAGGTCCGATTTGAAACTGCTGTCCACGCATCTGAATAACGGAAAGTTCTTTCCTCTGGGTTATTACTACTATTACCTATGAACGATCACCATCCCACCTAAACTACAGAGATTAAATTAACGACATGGCGAATTGGCTATTTCCACTATATCTAGTGAAGTCAGTACAAAATTGAAATTCTAGTTTTTATTAATAGATTTTCACCCATCAATATGACAATAAACTTCTCAACCAAAAATATTAGATATATTTTTATAGTTAAACAAGTTATTTCATATTCCAAAGAAACTGCGGGAGATGCCGCAACAGTAACTTTTAACGGAGTCATCCGCTAATGTGCATTTTAATGCAACAATTTCAGAGTGTAAAAATCATTCGCCTTGACTGGGACTCGAACCCAGATCCCTCAATATCCGGTCGAGTGCTTTAGCCACTTAAGCTACCGAGGCGTCCTCTTAAACTCTGAAATTTTGGGGCTTTTAAAGGAACTAGATGTTATGACGAAATACCGTACATACAATGTCACATGCATTCGTAGTCGTGCGCGAGGCGCCACTGTCCACGAGGTTAAAAGCCAACTTTAAACACGTATGGTGTTTTCCCTTTGACAAATTCCAAAGAAACTGCGGGAGATGCCGCAACAGTAACTTTTAACGGAGTCATCCGCTAATGTGCATTTTAATGCAACAATTTCAGAGTGTAAAAATCATTCGCCTTGACTGGGACTCGAACCCAGATCCCTCAATATCCGGTCGAGTGCTTTAGCCACTTAAGCTACCGAGGCGTCCTCTTAAACTCTGAAATTTTGGGGCTTTTAAAGGAACTAGATGTTATGACGAAATACCGTACATACAATGTCACATGCATTCGTAGTCGTGCGCGAGGCGCCACTGTCCACGAGGTTAAAAGCCAACTTTAAACACGTATGGTGTTTTCCCTTTGACAAATTCCAAAGAAACTGCGGGAGATGCCGCAACAGTAACTTTTAACGGAGTCATCCGCTAATGTGCATTTTAATGCAACAATTTCAGAGTGTAAAAATCATTCGCCTTGACTGGGACTCGAACCCAGATCCCTCAATATCCGGTCGAGTGCTTTAGCCACTTAAGCTACCGAGGCGTCCTCTTAAACTCTGAAATTTTGGGGCTTTTAAAGGAACTAGATGTTATGACGAAATACCGTACATACAATGTCACATGCATTCGTAGTCGTGCGCGAGGCGCCACTGTCCACGAGGTTAAAAGCCAACTTTAAACACGTATGGTGTTTTCCCTTTGACAAATTCCAAAGAAACTGCGGGAGATGCCGCAACAGTAACTTTTAACGGAGTCATCCGCTAATGTGCATTTTAATGCAACAATTTCAGAGTGTAAAAATCATTCGCCTTGACTGGGACTCGAACCCAGATCCCTCAATATCCGGTCGAGTGCTTTAGCCACTTAAGCTACCGAGGCGTCCTCTTAAACTCTGAAATTTTGGGGCTTTTAAAGGAACTAGATGTTATGACGAAATACCGTACATACAATGTCACATGCATTCGTAGTCGTGCGCGAGGCGCCACTGTCCACGAGGTTAAAAGCCAACTTTAAACACGTATGGTGTTTTCCCTTTGACAAATTCCAAAGAAACTGCGGGAGATGCCGCAACAGTAACTTTTAACGGAGTCATCCGCTAATGTGCATTTTAATGCAACAATTTTTTGCAAAACAACAAGTTATTTCATATTCACTTGCGAATAGATTCGAAAATGTTTGGAAATATATGCATTAATACTTGTATTTGAAATAATAATGCCAAATCGTGGGTCCAATTGGGCGCAAAAGTCATACTTCGGTCAACTAGAAATGTATTCAATCATTATTCATATAAACGGCTACTATTTTGGACAAGATAGTAGAAATCCTCAAGACCATTGGTGGAATATAAAATATTTCAAGCATTTCACATTCCCTTTAAGCACACAGAATACCAAATGTTACGACGAGTGTATAAATCGACAATCCTGTGCATTATGTTCCGCTGGTCCCACAAATGTTGTCGCGAATTATAATATCTGTATCATCATATATTATGCATGAATATTTGAGAATGCACGCACGTGACACGACTCCAATCAGGAATGAGTGAGAAATACAGCTTAACGTGTCTGAAATTACCGACGAGGACCAATGGATCGATGAAGCCCCCCTGCCCGGAGGAAACCTGTTACGATGACCTCGGAGCGTGGGTTTAATTAATTTACGCAGGGAATTTCGCATTCATGGTCCATAAAATTCCTCGCTGGGCCACTGACCTGAGTGAAAATACCCTAATTATTACAACACGAAAACTATCACCACAGTTATTCAAAAGAGCGGCCAACGAGCAAAACAGCCAATGGTTAAATGTCAATTCCCGTCAAGAACATTTAAATAGACAAATTTATTGATATTGGCCCGTTACCAATGGTTATTTATGCATGAATATAGTACCTATTTGTTTTAAAAAGTAAACAATCGTTCCCAGCAGCAATTTAGACACATCGTCAGCTGAAGTATTTAACTACTGTGAAAAGTACTTCGAAATATTAGTAGGCACGATCAATCCTAATATAATTCACATAACCAAAGGAAAACATATGTTTTGACGAACTTATTGCTACTTCGCCAAGAACACACCCATTAAGTTCCTAATGGCTACCTACGACTACCTCGAGGAAGCCAATTGGAAGGGTGTTCGAATTCATTAGACATCAATTTCCCGTCGGCCATAGTCCCCTGATCTTGCCACTAGGGTTAGAATGCGTTGAGAGTATCCTCTTGGGATGCCATCTTGTTATTTTAGACATGGGAAAAAACAATCACTTGTTTTGCCACAGCAATTCTTGCATTAGAAAATTACCCATGTGACGTTCAGCTACAAATAGAATTTTCATGAATCATTGACTATAAAAAACAACCAGGAAACATGTACTCGTATATGACTGCCCTGCGCTCTTACACGTTTTAACGAAAGTTTACTGCCCACGGAAAAGCTACGCCCAAATGAACTGATCGTTAAAGTACAGCCTCCCATTAGTCATTGAATATGTAAGCACCTTAATGGAACGAGTGCCAAATTCCTATTAGGGAAATGAATCCCAGCAAAGCCTGAAACAATAGCATTACCAGTACAAATATTTACAGAGCCAGTGCGGTAATTAAAAAGTCATAAAAAGATATGAAAACATTTTCTTTTGCGCGGTCGTTAAAGTGGAATCTACGAAATTAAATACAATAAGGGTAAAATTTCATTCTTTTCAGTTTTCGTTTAAATCGTTCATCGTAATCCTATGGAAAAGGAATTAAAAGAAAGCGTCTTCGTGCAGGGAATCGTCCCCTATTTAACATCAGATGCAACCGGCATCAGGTCAGGAAGAAACCTTAGCTCATGTAGCGTGGATACACACCTGTAATTCCATTTTGCTTTTAATTTTAAAACTTAACTAAGGTCCTATCACGGAGTATACCAAACATTTCGGTATACTAAGGCGGTAAGAGTACTTAAATGATATTCAAGATATATATATATACTCTCTCTCTCTATATATATATATATATATATATATATATATATATATATATATTCAAGATATATATAATATTTATATATATATATATACACATAATTATTTCACATATAACTTTGTTGGTCTAGGTTCTACAGTACAGTTCTTCTACATTTATAAAAAAATATTCCCATGCCGGGAATCGAACCCGGGCCTTCTGGGTGAAAGCCAGATATCCTAGCCACTAGACCACATGGGACGTATACCAAAGGCCAAGGGTAATTCTTGTTCCATCAAAATGGCCCGGAAAAAAAATATCGGGCACTCCTGATATGAATCAATGAATGTATCTTTCAGCAAGTATTGCTGACGTGTTTGGTGCACATCATGATGAAGAGCTTCGCTCGTAATTATAATTAAACACTTCTTCATTTAATAATTGAGTTATGCATCTTTATGTTGCCGTAGAGAATGGTTTCCCTCTGTAATAACAGGTACGCATTCGGGGTAGTGTTTATTTATGAGTGGATCCTGGCAAAAATCATGTCGGGGTTGACGTCTAAAACCTCACAATTTCTGTGTAGAGGTTCATACAGATGCGATGTCATAGATAGTCAGAGATAATAGAAGCGGGTCAGGCTTAAATAAACTAGGTTTTATTAAGAAACATTGTAGGTAAATGTAATGAAAAAATAAAAGAGAGGTGTCACTTCGCATTCGTTGAGCCACATTTGTAGTGAGCGGCTAGTATTTGGGATCCATAGGAAATTAATTAAGGAATTTAATTAGGTTCACAGAAAATTTGCAATAATTGCATGACATTTTTACGAAAGGAGGGTATGCATGAGGAGTATGCTGGAGGAATTAGGTTAAGAGTTTATTGATTCACGAAGGGAGCAAGCATGACTTACTCTTTTAGAAAGGTACACGACAGTCGGGTTTACATGTGACCCCGATGGAAGTACTTATATATTAATTCCTTAAATAAATACTTGCATCATTAAATGGAATTATATAGCACAAATTATGCCTTAGATTATATCACCGGGGTAAAATATGAGAAATAAACACCAATGCAATTGATGGGTTCAAGTACTCGTCATTTTCTCGCGAGATGCAAATTTAAATTGGAATCTGAGAACAAGATCGCCCGAATATTTTTTCATTTGAAAAGCAATATGTAATGGTTTAGTCGAAGAAACCCATTACTGTCTCATGAACGAGCACTTTTATATAGGCATTTACATGTGTACGCCCGTTTGTGTATATGAGCACTTGAATGGATTCACATTTTTGCACGGATGATTGGTGTCATAACAATCCCCACCACACACCACTACAAAGTCTTGCGAGGCATAATCCAGATGTTGCATCATAGTTATGTTAGTATGAGTGTTTCACTTCATCATGAATTACCGATCGAAAGCATTTCCCATGCATTCAGAGTCCGAAAAGGCATTTCACTCCCTTATTAGGTAAATCGGTCAGCATCGTACAGCGTGAGGAGCCTCTTTGGTTAATATCTGGTTAAAAATATCCTCTTTATGGAATTTTTTTTTCAGATCAATGTTTGTCAAAATTTTCATGAATCGCACTCGCAAGAGGAAAGCCCTCCCTGGGTGCATGGTAATATATTTTTCTAATTTAATTCACAAGTTCCTTGAAACCTTTGTTAATCTTCTCTTGAGTGCAATGAAATGTTCCACCCAAACCTTAGAGCGGCGAGATGAGATATTTTTTTCGGATCAAATCAGATAATGAAAGCTAGCGTATGCAATGAAGTTATGAGCTGAAAAGGCAACCTGGTTTATTCGGAGGGCAGGGCGCCTGACTGGAAATTCAAGGGAAAAAAGTTCGAGGCTCACAGAATTAGGTAACTGCGCAGTAAAATTGGGGTGCTCGGCCCTTGGGAAATCAATCTCCCTGTTAAAAATATAGGATTAACTGGATGACACGGCTGCATGAGAACAGTGGTGTGGACAGCAAAAACATGCAAATTTTTGGAATGCTAATGCTTTTTACGAAATTTATAGATGATACATACAATAAAATGGCTGGAAGGATAAACCATGGATGAAGTTATTGGCATGGTAGGGGGAGAAAGACGGCTGCTGGAAATTCGATGAAGGCAGAGCAAGTGGATGCAAGAGATACGAAGAGGCAATTGGATGCTGAAGACGGCAATAAAAGATTGAATGCTGGGAAAATGAAGTAGAGGAAGGAAAAAAATTGGATTAAATTAATAGAGGTAGAAAGACTGCAGAGCTAATTAAGGAGAAGTAGAAGGAGATGTAGAATGTATTCTAAGGATATTATGTGTAAAGTCAGGGTTTAGGTTCAAAGTGGAGTGTAGTGCAAGGGTCCACGAAAGCCTAACTCTTACACACTGATAATTCCTTTCATTAATACTAAAAATAGTTTTTTCTTTATTATTGACAATCTACATTATATTATATTATCTATGATTTCACAATTTATACTTAAACAATCAGTTCATTCATAAATGACGATTTTAATAATATTACCAATCACTTGATAATTTATTCCTACGTATACTCAGCAGATTATAATTATACATTTTAAACATGGCCCAATTGATGCGGAGCACATTTGTCAACATAAGGTATTATATATATACATATTCTAAATAACAAATATTAAAGCGGAGGGAGTTAATACTGAAGGAATTTATATTTTTAAAGTAATTAATGTTAATTTTATATATTTTGAAATTTAATTTCTATAGCGCGGTCTCACCAAGTCCAAACTTGAGTTTTCAGCGGGTTTCAAAATGTTTCATTTTTCTTTGAAATAAGAACCCTAATATAATATTTACTTCAGCTATAGTACAGTTGTGTGATGTAATAGTCCAGTGGGTAAAGCGTTACCCTACTGACCGGAGGGTCCGCGTTCGATTCCCAGACGCCTCTGGGCACCCTCAGCTTCACCCGAGCTTGGTTATTCAATGGGTATCAGAATATTCTGGGAAACTGAAGGCGGCAGGGGTAAAGGAACTGTACCCCCAACCCTGATGTCTGAATTCCGCACGCAATTGGGATTAGTGCAAGGTGAAATCTATCTTTTCCCGTCAAACCGACCCTCTAGTTGGTTAATAAAGTGAGGATATGATACTTCTACATAAAATAAAATTTTATTGTGAGTCGAAACTCGCGTCGTACAAAACGAGTAAAGTAACACAATCGTTAAGTTTCATTTTGTGAAAAAGTGGTATATCCTTATTTTATAATGGATTCCTTCTACTACATCAAGCCTGGAACTTTATATCTTCTGGTTGATTGCTGTGATGGTTATTATACAGCTATTAGTTTTCAATTTATGCAGTTTTAAGCAACTATACTCTAAGTATTTTTTTCACTTGCCCATTGTAGTAATATTTCTATAATCTTTTCTAAGCTGGTTCAGCATGCTCAGTACTTGAATTCATTTCAAATTCCAACCCGGTTCGCTATAGAAATGATAACAACATACCTATAGACATTCATTTATTTGTACTATATGCCCTAATGTTTTTCTTAGTCTGGTTTTGCTGACACTTAAAGAAATCATCGAAAGTATTTACCAAAGCAAAGTATTTCTACCGGATATATATATATATATATATATATATATATATATATATATATACACATATATATCTGGTAGAAATACTTTGTTTTGGTAAATACTTTCGATATGTATTTATATATATATATGTATATATATATATATATATATATATATATATATATATATATATATATATATATATATAAGGTTTTATACTTACCCATCACACCGAATGAAATCTGAGGATACGGGAAGCATTACAGAAAAGGAAATTCACCGCGAATTTCCGAAAAAACGGACGCTCTTCACGAGCATGTTTTTGTTATATCCCACTGAAAAATGATGCAGTCGAAATTGTACCAAGGGAAGCAAAAAGTTTCAGTTGAGGAAGATGATGGATAACACAGTAATTCGTTAGGGGCAGCGGGTTGGGAACATATGTTATAGGCCCACTGGTCAATAAAGAACTCAGATCCAGCCCATGCTGGACGTATTGCATCTACCTATGAATACTATCGTTGAACATCAACTTGGTGAATTTCCTAATCCTAAATACTGAAGTGCCCTTCGTAATTCCCTAAAAATTTGACACATGGTACTAATCTACGATTAAACGCCACAAACGATGAACGCAGACGGAATGGCCAGCTGAGTTTAATGCAACGATTCATTTTTCCTATTCCGTGATAAATCATCGGTACGTTGTCACTGACATAATTTTTTGAAGTGCGAAGTAAATCACTAAAACTCGAAGACATTCGTCACAAAAAGCGTAAATGCAATAGGGATTACTAAAGTGATATTTAGGTTAAGGAGCGATGAGCATAGAATATAAATACTTCAGTGTTACCCGTAACCACGACTTTAATTGGGTGGATATATAAGGGGCCAATGTGAACAAGCTACGAACAGCTTAAGAATTCATTAGAAGCGCATTGGGGAAATGTGACGTGAGAAGGTTTACACAGCGATGCTGTCACGAGCGATGCGATGATTTGCAGATAAATAAGGAAAACATCAAATGGCGTGCTACTCTTTAACGATAAAGATCAAATATCGGAGTTGTGTAAAGAATGGAGTTAATATTGAATGTCACCAAATGTGCGGAACTGCAATAAAGGAATAAAAGAAAAGATAAAAAAGACAAAAATGTAAAAAAGATGAAATCGCGTTAAAGCATTTTAGAGCAAGGCCAATATTTGGCTGACACACTGACATTAAAACCTTTCATGCGGTACACGCATCGGATGGTAGCTTAATGAATCTTGGTTTCGTTAGACGGGTTGTATGTAAATGCCATGGAAAAGTAAAAGAAAGGTGTTACTTCGGTTGATCAAAGCCATATCTAGAGTACGAGAAAAGTATCAGGGATCCATGGGAGAAAACGTTAATAAAAGAACTGGAGAAGGCTTATGGAAAATCAGCTTGTTGAAAACTGCTACAAGAAGCTGGTAGGTTTGCTGGAGGGGCTGGGAGACTTGGTTCTCGAAGAGAGAAGGTAAGTTTTAAAATTTTAGGAAAGCACAGCGTACCTGCTATTTTTTGCGACGCTGAGAGAATTAATTATATGGCATCAAATTATAAAGGTAGCTTCAACCTCCGGGATAAAGCAGGAGAGACAGAAACCGACACAAAGATTCAAGTACTCGGTTTTCGTAGGCGTAATTTAATTTTTTGGCATCTCGACGACTGAGATCATTTGCATCTTATTATTTCATATTATGAAAAAGAAAAGAAATTAAAATGTATACCATAATTGTATACTAATTTCTTCATTACATGTCGTGCACGCTGATATTTTACAACTATATCTAAGGTAAAAAGTGTCACACAATCCGGAATAGGTCGGCTTCCTTCAAAAACGGAATTATTCCGGATATGGCTTTAAGGGCTATCACCCCCTCGCACGACGTTCAAACGTATCAAAATCGAATCTAAGATACAGAAAATATTAAATTACCTCGAACACTAGAATTTGGTAAATTCGTCCAACGTAATAATTATTGCAAGATTCACAGAGGCATGTGTGTGCACGAAAGTGGTAATTGAGATGACATGCATTCAAGTGTATGCATAGACTATTAATTCTGCAAGCATGGCTCCTGTCCCAACACCACCCACCATTTGACTTTGCGGCTTCTTGCGAGGTTTTGTTCAGATGTACTTCATATCCTTATCATCTGCCACTTATTTCTGTGCTATTAAATGCTCTTATTTAAAAGATTCAAATTCCATTATTCGTTCAATGATAACTTTTTCTGATAAACAACACTGGTGCTTCACCGATTATTTCAACTTTCGTGCCACCATGACAAAATCTACGCACAGGTTCCACCGAGGGGGGGGAAGACATGTTGAACCAACAAAAGCGAGAACTAATGATGTGATGGGGAACAAATAAACTAAAATTTCATGCCCCGTAAAAAGAATAGCGCATGTGTCGCATTTTTTCACAAATACCTTTTATGCTATCAAGCAAAAATTGGGGAAGACTTCCTCCGGTTACACATTAGTTGGCCTCGGAAAGTGAAAATTCAAACCGGAGCAAATGCCAAAAGTATGCGGTTATTAATGGGGAGATTTACGCTCAAACCAGGAGTCGGAGCACACGGAACAGGGGAACCCGCACACATTAATGGCCGATTTATGGAAAACTATTTCTCGCCAAGGTCAACTGCGTGTGTGAAACAAACTACCTGTCCATCAGTGGTTCCTAAACAGGGATTTTTGCGGCCCTCGTAAAGAATATGGAACTCAAAGATCCCAGGAATCATTATCACAGTTTTGAATGTTTTAAAATTGCTTGTCTTCAAATAATATTAAAGCCGCCGGAGTTCTTCTCCCTTTATTTGATTAAAATTAAGGCTTCAGTAGTTTATCAACTTCGTTTACCATTTTACACTCCGAACTAAATTTCGTAAATGACTAGGGCAATTTATTTTCATACTTACGGCATATACATATTTCTAAACGTCTCGATGGTCTTTGCAAATATATTTCATGCATGCGTATTTATAAAAAAAACTTTTGGACTACACCGTTTCAATATTCGGGAGAGAAAATTGTCGATACCAGGCCATGCATTTTATTTCTCACCAATGCAAAATATTCTGTATCCAAAAACAGAAAATCGATAATGCCATCACATACGTATTATCAGCCCGAACAAAATAACATTGCACGCTCTGAAATAATGTTGTCGATTATTGGGGCGACTTTTATTAACGCTGAAGTAATTTAATAATTTTAGATGTGCTCGATGGTCCTTGCAAAGAAACTGCAGAGGTGATTGAGGAATGAACACATACATAAAAAAGCTTGGTCTTTGAGTATTATTTAGACTAATCTACTGGTCAAGGTAGGTTTTTGATGAATCCTGTAGTATCTCTGTTACATTTTTAAGCCCAGCCTACCACAGAACAAAATAGATACACTTTAAACATCATCACAATAAGGTATTCTTCAAATCCATATACTTCCTGCCTTCCCTCATTCCATCCCATATTTCTTTTCTTTGGGCTGTACCAGTTAAATAAACCAGGAAAATTTCGATAGCAGGTCTCATTTTCAACTAAAAACCACGAGAAGAAATTCAGAAGATGGGAAAAAGAAAAGAAAAAAAATTAAGATAGAAAGAAGTTGGTCATGCCGTCACGAATCGGCAAACTACGATACTATTTATTTTTTCTCTCGCCAAAAATGCAACTTAGGGGGCCTGGTAGAGCGTGAGTAGTCAACAACTCACACAAATACGATCTATGTAGGAAGTCTACGGTTCATTCCGAAGCCACAGGTTAACTAGTGAGGGGCTCTTTCTTAACGAGATATTGCAGAGGGATCACGGCACACGGGCGAGGGATCTGGAAGGACCGTGTTTTCCCATTAGTAAGGCTTCAACGACAAGGAAAGAGGCTTAGGCAGAGCACACAACCGCTACGTGACTTGAGCCAAAAACGTGTTCTTACCTCGCGGCTGGTGGCAGGGTTCTTAAATTCAAATGCACTTTTGGCAATTGAGAATATTTTTCATTGCCTCCGGAATCAAGAGGAACTAAACTAATACAATCTAAACAATAATCGGTCCGCAATTCATCTCGTGAAGTGAATATGTCGTTCTTCAAATAATCTTGTAGACTCGAGTTTCAGAACCAGTTTCTCAACAACGGCTCGAGGAATTTTTACCTAAGGTACCATCAGGTAGAAGATAACTTTGTCCCGCGTTCAATAAAGGCAAAATGGAATTATCATAAAGGAGAGTTTATGGAGTGACAACAAAATATGAACCCCTTTTTAAGCTTTCAGACTTCTAAATTAACTTTGACGGCATGCGATAACAACACTGGGTGTTCAACAACAACTTGGGTTGAACAAAAAATTAATGGAAAACGAATAACTTGAAAAAAATGTTTTTTGAAAGAATGTGAATCTTTGCCATATCAAGTTCATGGTGAGTTAGCAATGTCAAACTTAAACTATTAATGGCAAGATGTTCGTTAAGTTGAGTCAAGGTTTTCTCCACGAACAATCGTTGGGTGACCTAGGAGCGGCGCGATCATCATTGCTGTCTTCCTCTTCGAATTGTAATTCAGATTTAATGCCATCAAAATGAAATGAATGTTATAGGTTATAGAAATATTTACCGCACATAATTTCTATGTGAGCATCAAGAACACAAAAATCAAAGTAGTAGTACTATCACCACTGCCCTGGGAAAAAAACATGCAAATAGCTGCTTTCAACATTTTCCTTTAAGTTACATATCACGTTTTCTACCCAAAAAAATGACAAATAAGTACTTCAGCGGAGGGGAGAGAGGGGCGTTGATAGGTGGAAGACACGTGGGTATATTTTGCGCAGTCTTGGAGCAATAAATATTTTGCGCAGTCTCGGAGGCATAATTATTTTGCTCAGTCTAGGAGTAATTAAGATTTTGCGATAGTGGATTTCGCGGGTCCTTGTATTCTTAAATCCAAACCAAAGTGCGGAAGTTGCTTAAGGAAATAAAATATGTACATGCTATGAATGCCACTTAAGCGGCACATTTTCAAACACTGGAATGAACACAAGGCCTTAAACCAAAATAAACTCAGCAATTGAAAAAAGCTATTTTCAACCCTAGGCACCATGCCTCTCATCTTCCGCACAAGTGAACACTCTAAGCTGGCAGAAAATGTGAAAAATATTTCATACATATTTTTTTAACGTCGTAGAGAATCCCGTGAAAGGCATGGATTTATGACGTAAATCGAAGGTATGTAAAGAGAAACAAAATACTTTCGCGCACTTTGTAGAGCGTAGTGTAAAGAAGAAGGTAATTGGCTTACGCCGAAGTCTTACAACGCATTCGATCATAACTCAGAGTTCAAATACCGGTTGGTGCGAAAACATTTGCGAACTGGAAGAAGAATGATTGGCAAGCAGTCCCCCTTTTTAAATCCCCTATCAAAGTCCAATATAATATGGCGTAATAGTCATTAAGCTCATATTTAATCAGGTGTACTTGATTTTGCTAAACACATTGTGTATTATTTCCCTGAGTATTCAGGCTTTACAGCTTGTAGACTACATTAGAAAGTTACCATAGTTTTTTTTCGCTTTAAATTTTCACTGCAATCCTCATCATGTAGTCCTTGCGAATGCTCGACTTGCGAATACATCCAAAAATGCCAACTCGATTAAGTTAAATGCAACATACGCCACCGAGTTATGTAATAATTTGAAGATTTGTAAAACGGATTTACAGAACAATTAATAAATAATTTAATTCCATTCAAGGCAGAATTATATTTAATTCATTCGTACAATTTAACAACAGTATCATTACTATTTAATCAACGAAAATTCGTGCCGACATTTAAAAAAAAGAGAATAAAGGACATAATTAACAATAAAAATACATTTTAAGAGTTAAAAGGCTCTTGCGTTACCTAACCACCTACCGTTAATTCTAGTCACTATCATGTTTACACGCACCTCATTTCGCGATAGCCCCATACACGGAATTAAATGCGTAAGATACCCCATTTCAAAAATCTGAAATACGGTATGAAAAATACCACTTTTAAGAGGCTCGAATGTGAATTTCCTCTCTTGGTGTTATTTACTCAGTGAATCAACAATGAACATTACCTTTACACTGGGTGAAGGACGTACACGAAGAGTCAATAAAGACAAATTAATGGCGTAGTATTCATATTCTTGCGGAAACTTTGAGAAAATTTCGTCAATCGCTAGTGAAAATACACATTATCATTTTCTATAATTTGAGTTGATATAGTGCAATGATTTTTACATTAAACTACCCAGTGTCAATTATGTATTAATACGAAACAAGGACGTGCAACAATGAAAATAGGCGCGCACGTAAGCACGGCGGATTTTTTATTTTCGCGATGGAATATTGTGAAAAACTTAAAAGTATAAAACATTAAATACTTATTATAGTTTGAAATTTATATTTGATAGTACGACGATGCCAATTCTCAGTGATGAGCATCCTAAAATACATCGAAGATACACAAACCATATTTTTGACCTGGTGATCAACTCTATCGTGACCTGCACCAAAATACAACCAAGAGCCACGCCCGAGGCCGGATTGGATGCTCTGTTTGCGCTATCGTGTGGAGGGAGGGATAGGTATGACACACATGAAGTTATCCCTTTGCAAACAGTAAGAATTTATGTCCCTAAAACCGGGTTGCGGGAATTTTCCGCGGATAAAATTCTCACAAGCATTCTTGAGGACACGAAATACTCACGAGGAACAGGAGTAAATTCCACGCATTATTTAGCCCACACTTTCGAGTTAGAAGCTTTGGGTAACTGGATGTTTATTGCAGTTTTTGAAGGAAGTGTCCGTAGAAATACTACGGAAATATTTAGCAAAAGCACAATGCGAGTCATGCGATGCAGCTAGGAGATACGGAAATAGAAAATTCTACTTTATGAGTCTAGAGTATGAGTGAAATTTTATACGTGCCACGTGATGCAGCAGAGGACATTTATGTGGGCCAAACTTTGAAGGACAAACACAAGACTAAGACACGAAAGATGGAGTCGTGTTTACCGACGACAGGCAAAATGAAATTCGTTGGGGACATAAATCGAACCACAAACCATTTCATTGCAAGACAGCTGTCAGACCGCTAGTATACCTGACTGATAAGATTTCTGATAGAACCGACGGGTGTTTGAGTATTGTGCTTTGATTTCACCCACCACCAGAGGAAAAGGACAAACATATGAGATAACATAACAGAAAAAGTTAAACATAGAGTGATAAAGTGCAGTGATTTTGTGTGCACGCAAAGGCAGAAGAAAGAAATGAACCGAGACGGCCACATAAATCCTCAAGATCGTGCACTTGAGTACGCCTTAACTCAAAATGCACGAGGTTTTGATAGAAATGAAAGGAAAAGGACATAATACCAAAAAATGAACGAGCTCAGGTTTGATAGCAAAGCTAGAAGCATTTAAATTCGAATCTTTTTCGGCAAAATATTTCCCGCCCAACTCTTTTTAGTTGGCCGATGGAGATATTGCCGGTTACATACTTCGAGTGTCCCTTCGTAGTCAACATCAATCAATAGGAGAATTACATTTAATGCCCTCATTACAACCTCTGAATCCCTCTGCCTGCATGAAGTTATCCCGAATCCTTGTAGGTTGGTGTTTTATCTTTTTAGCGTTGGAAAATTCAAAATCTTTAATGCCAATATTAGAATAATTTCAACTTGATTCAATTTCAACGGTATCACCCTCATATGAACCTCTGGGAAGTATCGCGGGAACATTTTTGCCCTACCTTATTATTTCTTCGTTTCTTCGTAACTTATAACTTCAGCCTTCATGCTGTCTAAGAAGCCCACTCTCTTCTTTTCTCCATACCGCATATTATAAATTCGTGCACATCTTAAGTTCCCTGTCAAAATCCGTCCAACAATTTTCCTGTGGATAAATACAATCATTATAATTACCTACAGTACCAAAGGAAAACTTGCAGGTGACGCCTTCGATACTTACGAATTTACAAAAAAAAAATAGCTAACTCAAAATACTTTTAGGACAGGCAAAATTGCATGTTTATTATACAGACTGTGCACGACTGAGTTTTGCTGAAAAAATGCTATATGCATACGAAAAGATCACATTATTACGTGATCGGGAATACTACAACCAAATTTAAGTTTCATTTTATTTTGGTTTTCAATGGCAGTAAATTCTAACGCTCCTATTTTTAACAAAAAGACCATAAACCGTGACCAAGGAAGTTTTCTTATTAAAAAATTTCCTGAAATGCAGCTGCTGCATGTATATCATACGACTGAAAACAAAGGCGATCGAGGAGGCATTCAGTCGACCTGCATGAATGGTAATTATAAACAAACAGTCAGTTTCCTTACAAGAATTGCAATAATCTCCATTGCAATGCATTTTCAGTACAATATCCTTTATTTAAACTTTAAAGTCGTGACAATGCATAACAACTTTATTTTCTAAAAAAACAAAAAACCACAAACATTAGTCCTCGACGAAACCATCTTAGCATGAAATGGCGTACATCACCAACTTCAATTGGCGCAAAAAAATTAAGTTGCTAATATTCTGCACAATCCAATTAGTGAGTAGTTAAAATTTTGAGGCATAAAATCTTCGGCAATATCTGCCACCATCAAGATACAAGCCACAATGGCTAGGGTGGCCTTATTCGAACAGAGAAAGGGCCCGTAGGTATGGCAAACTTTGTAATAATCCACACTATTAAATTATCGCCCAACCTGTTTCGACGTCCCCGTCATTATTAAAGGTCATCTAAAAGCTCCATTGACAGAGGATTACAGAAATAGCCCTCATAACAGCCACCTCTGCCAGCATATATGAAGCTATAGTGTCGTATCTTTATAACGAAGGAAAAGTCGAAACCGATTGGTCGATGATGGAAATGTGCGGAATATTACGAAAATGTTCATTTCTATTCATTACATCTACGCTTAATAAAACATTGGAATTCACCATTATTTAAACGTATTTTGGGAGGAGAGGATATTCAAAGAGAAAATTACAAGCCCTCTGGCATACGCCCAAACGGCGGCTTACAATCTAATGCCGAATTTTAGTGAGTAATGTCCCCTGACTGAAACATTCCACGTATTTTACTTGGCATTGAGTCTTAATACTTCAATTACAGTTTTTTTAAATACTGCGTGATCCTCTGTGTTCTTTCAGGGAAGTTTTTTACAAACCGGTTGGCTTCACTGCTTATTTTTTAAATGACAACCTACTCTATGCCTTCTGAAATTGATCCAAAATGCGTGTAGCATATTCGATCAAAGGCCTAAATTAAGAAATCATTTTCACTCTATGCAAATCAAGAATTAATTGCTCTGAAAACTTAATAATGCTGTTTCGCTGCACCGCTATATCGACGTACTTCTGTAAAAATAGGGTACGAATCCCAGGCAAGGCGAAACATTTTTGCACTTTGAAATTGTTGCATTTATCAACCTGCAAGAAGAGTCTCGAAATAGTTGTTTCAATTAACTGTATCCAACATGTTACCTTAAAGTAAAAACATAAGCTATAATTACGGTAGAGTACTTATTTCAGGAAATCGTGTGATTGAAGTCGTAATGATATATTGTAATGACCACGATAATAGTTTTGCACCACGAAAACGAGTTTGGCAAACCTAATGACGCTGTTTTCCCTGATAAAGGTGTCTGTTTGATGCAACAATGATAGCTCCGATAATTACGTAAGCTGGGGGGGAGAGAGGAGATTCATTTACTTACAAAAGAAGAAGCACAAATACGTTGGAAGATGGCGTAATAAAAGGAGGAGCCTAAAAGCATGATTGTAAGAAGGAGAATAAAAAGGTTAGAGATATTCATCGGTGGTTTGACAGCTGTTTGAGATTTAAAATTTTAAAACATTCAACACTTAAATTTTTGTTTGAGTTTTTGTTTAAGTTTGAGATTTAAAATTTCAACACTTCCTTCATCTAACCTCAGTTCCTTGTTGAACATTTTCCTTTCCTTTCCTTTGGCCTTGAATTCAAATCGCCATTCGGCGCACTGCTCCTCAGGATTTAGTGTTAATGTAATGGAGTTTCGCACGACTCCGATCTACCTGTGTCGAGAGGGGAACGAGGGAAGAAAAATCTCGGAGAGGTAGAAACTTGGGGAGAAGTTCGACCTTCAAAACTTTGACCCGAGAGGGATTGTCGGTGCCCCGGAGCCGTGGCGTGAGTCACTTAAACCCCCGGTGACCTCAAGTGCCAACATGCAATGTGAAGAACGACGATGCCCCCTACTTCGAAAAGGAACCTAGACCCCTTGGACTTTTCTCGTCCCTTGAAAATGCTGGTCGGGTTCTCCAAAGGGCGACTCGGGCCTGAGGGAAGGCTTCTAATTCAGACATGAACGGTTAATTTGAATTAAGCATGTATTAATGACCACACTTTCTCCAGGAGAATGATTAAAACATATGAATGGGTCACCAACGATTTGGCATAAGTCTTTTGAAATGATATTGTCAATACCATTGATCTCTGAAGATATTATTGTCAGTAAAAGTTGCCATTACATCTCTAATTCCATTACTGCAATGGCTCAACGATGACTTTCCTTCACGTACGTTTATTTCTTTGTAAAAAAATTTGGCTCAACTGTAGTGCCCCAAAAATTAATATTACCTATCTTTGATTAATGTCCCTCGTTACATTTTTCTGTCCCTAAATTAGTGTGACATATTGAAACATGAACATGATTTTAAATTGCTTAGCATGTGGAAAGGTAGTAATTTTTTTTTTAAATGTCTTCCTCTTCTAGATCATCTAAGATCCACCACTGACTCTTCCCGACATAGAAGGTCCAAAATGGGAATATTAATGACGATGACGATAAATTTCACTTCAGCATGAGTTGTTTGTTGTTTGAAACTTACTATTATTGCCAGAAGCATAATTATGCGTGGACTCCATAAGGGGTTAGTGATGAAAAAACTGATAACGGCCAGAGGTCGAGAGTCATTACTGAGCAAACAAACTACTTTTCCGAGGTAACTATCATCGTAGAACATTATTTGAAATCGCCCTCTCTGGAGACCGTTTCTAGAAGCTGCGAGATATTTTACGAGCCCCTTGTAGCTCTCACACCTTGACTGCACAACTACTACCTCACCGCTTGCTTAAATTGCATGCGACTTAACAATTTTTAAAATAGCTACGTTTACGACCGAAGATAAAATAACTCACAACTTTAATTAAGTGGGCCTAGGGCAGGTTGTAAAATATTCTCTCAAAAAACACTATTTGAACTGACCAGCACTCGGACCTCCGGGATTTTCTTCCTGGTCTTTTAACCAAATACGCTAATGTAAAAAAAATTCTTACGTAAATAAAATGAGGCTTGCCTACTTATCAGTTAAAGCAAGAGGGAAAACAATTCGGTATGGAGTTTTAAATTTACCCATATTCATCCTGAGTTGTGAATAAATCACGACGATAAGGATAATGACAACCGCTTCAGCAAACGTTGTGTTACGTATGAATGTGTCCTCCTGGGAACAATAAGTGCCTGCTACAAAGTAACATCTCCAATGATAGAGGTATTTAGAAAGGCGGAGGGGCATGATGATATATTTAGTTTAAATCAGCCTGCCGTTACATTTAGGATAGCTCAAACCTCCCATCTCCCTTCGACAAGGAGCGCCACGATAAGCCTAACTCTCACTAAACATGGGACTTCATTTGCACCCGGCACCTAACCTATACCGACATATTTGCAAAGAAAAAGGGCGGCTCACCCAATAGCTTATGAAAATTTGAGCAATACCTTGCCCAATTGCCAGCAAAAGAAGAAATTAATTTTTTTTGACATTATATAAGTTTAAGCTAGTTGTCAGAGTAAATTGCAAATCAAAATTAATATTTTTTACACGTTTATCAGTCATTGATGATGAAAATAATCGATAAAAATAAATAAAAAGGGTAACAATATTCATACGTAAGGTTATTAGTTTTTTTTTACTTTTTAACAGAGCTTTCGAAACTAAATTATTATTGAATTCCACATTTTGAAATTGCTTGCACAAGTGTACATAAATATTATCTTATATTAAATTTTATGCCACACAGAATTGAAAAAAATGACAAGTTTACACGTGAAATTCGCTAGTTATAACAATTGATGATCGATTGTTACGCTAAATAACTCTGAGTTCAGATCACAACCAAGAAATTAGTTGGTCGGGGTGAATGTCCGAATTTAAATGGTCTAGAAAATCATAGTTGCGTTATTCCTGCAATTACTTAAGGACTCCATCAAACACGATTAAATCTTCACATATAACGCCGAAGATTTCAAAATTTTCTCTTTCGACCTAGCTTGTGCTCTCTAAAGATGAGCGTTCTTCTAATTACCAAAAAGCAACGACTGTCCAAAGTAGAGAATAGCTCAGGAGCGTCGGGCAAAAAGAGGGCGGCCTTCCGTGACTCATGGAAGAAGTAGGCAGGATAAGGGGGGAAATTCGGGTCAAGGGTCAGCTCCAACCTGGAGTTCCCGTGCTCTCAACGATTTCGCGTAGGTGAGCCCTACACTGTAATTACAGGGGACTCCTCTCAAATTTCCTCCCGCCGTAAGAGGCAACAGTTCTGACCAACCGATACGCAACTGCAACGCTATTATGGAGTCATAAACAATCACAGAAAATATATCCACCAGTGAGAAAAAATAAGATTAGCGAGCGATATATCATGCTACGTTGCTTACTAGGGAAGCGTGGCAATAAAGGGAACACGAGAGAGGAATTCCTCGTCTTGGATAATAACAGTTGAGGATACGTATTAAAATTTTCAAACGGAAATACGAGTACAAAGACGAATGCTCACATACACTTCCAGTGACGAATTGTTTCAGTATTTATTCATTCGAGCAATTCTACCATTCGAAGGCAGGATCAGGATATTCCCTAATTACCCATTTTCTACAAATCTAGGGCAATTTCTTTTGTTTAGCCTACGTTATCTCCTTCTTTAGTTTGTTAATTTTATCTGCCATGTCCAATAAGCCTGTTCGCTTCCTCTACCCCGATTTCCAAGAGTTCTCCCTTATCATACTACGGCCTTTTCTAGCCACCACTGCAGTTAAACATTTCCTCCGTCCTTTTTTGCTGCCTTTTCGGATTTTACCCAGCGATGACCTCTCTACATTCACCATATTTAAAACCTCATCTCAAAACCTCTTAAAAGAATTGCAGGATTAATGGTAGCAGGCACACTTATGGTAGATATGTGAAGGAAATATTAGTAAAGAGTTCAATATAGAGCGGAACGCTCTATTGATCTGATACTTAGTTTATGCCAAGAGGGCGAAGGTAGATTTGAAATTAGCTGGACAGGGAGGTAGACGACGACTGACTCGTACCTCCCTGTCCAGCTAATTTCAAATCTACCTTCGCCCTCTTGGCATAAACTAAGTATCAGATCAATAGAGCGTTCCGCTCTATATTGAATTCTTTACTAATATTTCCTTCACATATCTACCATTAGTGTGCCTGCTACCATTAATCCTGCAATTCTTTTAAATGATTTTTTTGTACCATGAAATATTTAAAAAAGAAGTTAATGCAATTAAATGGGCGAGAAACAAATTATCATAACATATAGTGGCATACGAGTCTTTTGGGATGAATTCGATTTTGGACCAGTACACTGGGAAGAAAGTCAGTGAATCTCGACTTCAAGAGACGTAGGGACTCGTATTCACTGCTGAAATAGTCGGAATCATTAAAGGCCCTTTTAGGAGATTATTATTTCAGTTACTGGAACGAGAATGTTCAAACTTTAATGGAAGATGAACCCTTCTAAATAATACAGTTCTCTTTTCGATTCAGCCCATTTTTGCAAAGTCGCCAGTATCGTTTTTTTGTTTTCGACGCCGCCAGTGTTTCTACTCGAATTCAAATAAGCATTTATGGTAAAATGAATCATATACATATGGATAAATAAATAAATATATATATATATGGTTTTATGTATATATAAACACAGTAATCAACCCAAAGGTCGGTTTAGGAGGTGAAGGTAGAGATCACCCAGTACTAAGCCCTATATGGCATGTGAAAATTCACACATCAGGGTAGGGGGGCCAGTTCCTTTCCCTGTGCCAGTTTTGGTTTCCCAGGAAGACCTGGTACCCGAAAAATCATTTTAGCTTGGGTGGAGCTACAGGTGCCCCGAGTGCCTTACCCGGGAATCGAACCCGGGACCCTCGGGTCAGTAGTCCAACGCTCTACCCACTGGACTACCGCGACCCATATATATATATATATATATATATATATATATATATATGCACACACACTATATATACTATATATATATATATATATATATATTTCTGACGACCAAACAGCTTATAAATTAGGTAATATGCCAAGTGTTTAGAGTCCCGAAAACGGAAAGGAATTTCGGAAAAATGATTCCCTGGATAGCGCCAGAGAACGGTACCAGAGATTTGGCGATACTGTGCAGCGAACTAACTGCTTAATAAAACCATTGGCATTTATATAAATACTTTTCTTAAGTCCAACATGAGTAAATTGAGAGATCTGCAACCTGTTTGCGGTTTCTAACGCCTGAGAGCTAATTTTCTTACCGGAAAACCACTAAAGATGTCTTCCTACAAAAATAGTATGGTTGCTAGCATCACAATTAAATGTCTGCTAAAATTATCACTGAGCTCACAATAAAATCAGTGTATAGTAGAGAATCAGAATCAGAGTTTCGAGAAAAAGTGCGGCCAAGTGAACCATCAAAATTGGGAGACAAAAACTAGACCAGCTGAAACCGCTAACCAACCTTGGAAATGCTATGGAACCAGATGTTTGATATGGTTCGGTTATCAGGAGAATAATTGCGTTAGTCAAAGAGGAGGGAATTAATGGTATAGATAAAATGTAAGGATATTTAAAAAAATATTTATGAAAACTTTGGCACACAGCGAGGTTTTGTATGACGCGGAAATACGGCCATTGAAGCAGGATGGTAGTCGCAGATTGGAGATTTTGAGATACGGATGTGGAGAAGAATAGAAAAGATAAAATGGAAGGGAAAGGAAAATAAACGATGAATACCTGAAATGGTGGGGGAGGGGATATGATTTTTGGGATATATCCAAAGGGGGTCGAAAAGGTGGAAGTAGAGCATTTTGATTGAGGATAGAATGTTGAAGACTGTGACATAGTGGTGGACTTAGGTAAGCGAGGTAGGGCGAAGTTAAGGATACGCATTTTCGATAAACTGACGGGAGAGAAAAAGTATTCGGAATAAATGAAGGGTTTATTCCAGAGCAGGGCACAAGGATAAGTCTTGTTAAGCGAAGCTTAGGAGCGTAGCGATGTTCAGTCTGTGTCAATCCACAACCTTGAACCCTAAACGGCAGGCTACCGTTATAGGTATACCGTAGGCTATAAATAAAAATAATTAGTAGTGTCTAAACATCTGCTAAGCTGTATAATTGAAAGTTCTTTTCAAGAATCGGAGAGAAAACAAGTATCTTGCTACTTACTTCTGTTTTCAGTGCTGAAAATCGACATTATTTTTTTATTGAATACGATTCCCCCTTCACCTGGTACGAGTTGAAGCAACCAAAATTCAATTCTGGTTTCAGTGCTAAAACAATACCACGAACAAATGCCTTTTTGGTTTCGAAATTAACTGGTAGAGCAAGTGGAACTATTCAATATTCTGTCTTTTAAACTTTCGTCCATTTCGTGAAAAACTGGCGATCGACACCAAACCAAGGTTACGCACATCAACAGCTTTATCCGAAAACCTTTTTTTTCTACCATTACACACGGGAACTCTTCAAGAATTTGTTCTGTCATTTCCGGCCTCAAACCCTTGCGGCGGTTCGCAGGGTAAACGTTGATGTAGCCGAGCAACATTTAAAAAAAAACTGCGAAAATCTAAAAAGAAGAGACACTGTAATCTTTAAGCGCACGGTATGTGGCGTGGAAGTTTTTCTCGTCCCAACCACCGTAGTTTGAGGCTACATCTTTACTTATTTCTTTTTTATCAAGATCCCTTCGTTCCCTTCCGCTGCGCAAAATCCTTCACACGAGTCCCAAGGCGACCGAACTAAGGAGGGGGGGAGGGAAGGAGGCTAGTACCCCACTTCCCCCCAACTTAATACGCCAAACGGGACCGCTGCCCTTTCGCCCAATTACCAAACGGACCAAGCAGGGACCCTTGCGCTCCCCAAGATAATCTCACGATCTTGAAAAGTAGTGAAGGAGCAAGAGGAAATATAAAACAAATATAACGAAAAAAAGCTACGAACAATCCTTCGCGGTGAGAAATAAGTAATAGGTGAAAAATGCCCTTTTCCCTCCGAGCGAGGTCGGACTGACGCCAAATGGAAGAGCAAGTTCTCCACTTGGATAGAAAGAGAGAGAGAAGGGGGAGGGGGGGAGGGAATGAAAGGCAGGCTTGCCATCTATCCTCCGCGACCCTCCATTTCTCTAATCTCCCTGGGGAGATGAAGCCACGCCACGGATCTCGACCACGTCCTTCCCTGCAAGGATGACCGATTCGGTGGAAAGAATCGATTCCGATCACATCGGAGCAATCGATTTAATCGTCAAAAAAATCTACCAGACAAACTCTTAGGGGAGCCGCAATCGCAAACCGAATGGTATTTCTTCATAGGATCGAAATCGAACGCAAGAGATCGAATCGGGTGATTAGCGATCGCGGCGGTGGTAAATGACGATTTCTTCCCACTCGGGAATAGTGGGCGGGAGACTGGGGACGAGCGATTGTGATACGTAAGAGGCGATACATCGATTTTGCACTTTGACGAATTCGCAACCGACATCGCAACGACAAATTTGTTTATTCTTATACAAAAGGTGCATAAAATCCAAAAACAGCCATTGTTAGCCTTTTACGTAGGACTAATATGAAAAAACAACATGGGTAATCTCAAATATGTGCATCTAGTAATGCATACGTACAGAATATATGCGTAATGAAGTACAGAATATCCCGCTAACCACCGCAAAAGTGGGTGGCGGGGGATGTCAGAACACAAGCCATTTATGCGTAGATATGCACTCACACATAATTATCAACACTTAAATTTGAACATTTACATAAACACGCGTGCTCTTAACCGCATGCATGCTCATTTGCATCATGCAATGAAGGTTATGCGCGAGTAAGGCATTACATTTTGATTTTGAATTAAAAAAGTAGGGATGATTAGGTTTGATTTTGTTTTGTTTATCGTGCGAGGAATGAACTAGTACTTGAACACACATAACCTCTACGGGGAGGTAAATCCACATAGAGTGGGAATCAATTCCGTTACATCGTAAGCAGGTGAGGACTGACAGCTACGCCATCAGCATTTTCTCCTGAGCAATGTGAGTGCACGTTATTATTACTGTATTTCAGCGGAAGTACAGCCTCAAAAAACTGCTAGGTATGTTCGGATTAATATCAGTTTAAAGTATTGGTAATTTATTTGAGTGGCTCTGTACCCTTTACCTCTATATATTCTGCCGAGGGTCAATATCGGAAATAGGATATCGCAGAGTCTGCAATGAAATCCAATAAAAAAATAAATAAACTTCAAATTCCTTATTGGATCAGCATCGGAATATTATCTCAGTCATTTTTCGCACATCGTGAACGAGACATATAAATATCGCACATTCTTTGGTTTAGCGGCGCCTTAGGTTTATCATTTTACATCATTTGTTTTGGTCGAAATTTCACCTTTTGCAGGTGAAAAATGTTGGTGAGACCGGGCTTGACATTTATATGATATCTTTATAAACTCCACCAGATCTGCTGCGAAATATACTTGAAGAGTAGCCGAAACCACTGGCTTTCCACCCAGAGGGCCCGGGTCCAAATCCCGGCGGTGTTGAATATTTTTCAGCGGTATCTCGATCCCTACTTGAGGTTCTTTGTGGAGGGCACTTCGAGTGAGTACGCCGTCCGTCGGATGGGACGTTTAGCTGCGGACCCCTTGGCGCCGTTCGTAGAGAGTAGGCTAATGCCGACGCCGAGTTTCTCTCCACCCTTCATCCTTTCCTGTCCATCCCTAATGGCGCAAATGACCTCAGCTGTGGGTCGCCTCCCCTAAATACTACTACTACCGAAACCGCGTATAAAATAATTTCAAGGAACGCCCGTATTTTTAACATCTTCTTTCGACCGTCACCAAAGGAACCATCAACCTGCTTGTAAAGCCACATGGTAGACATAAGGATGCGTGAGTAAATAGTGTGATTTTCCATACGTAAACATTACGATTACTATGTACGTCTCAAATAATGAGGAAACTAATTGCAGGTCTGATCGAGCCTGTGAAATAACAATTTATTGTGAAGCATTAACTAAATTAGATTTATAGAATAGGAATGACAAAAATATGGAGAGAATAACGAGCTGACATCTTCAGATCTCTGAATTGATGACAAACTTTAATGCTATATCTCAATAATTTTTTAATACAGGCAGTAAATGATGAAGACTGGACGGTGGGTGGACTCGTTAATTTTTTAAGAGGAAATAACTTTCAGAAGCAAAATGGGATAAAGTTGGAGCTTCGCTGATAAACAAAGTTTGAGAAACACTGCCTTAAGGTATCCACTCCAGAAGCTAACAAATTAAAAAAACACCAACGTGAAAGTTGAAGAACGCAATTGTTTGAGACAATTTTATCGAATACCAACGATAAAGCTGGTAAAAAAAATTTTAGTTTTATTTTAACCTGGCTACTAGGGTTTATTTTATTCACAACGTATGTGATAATATCGAGATTTGAACTATGAGAAGCGAGTAATGAAAAATTTTGGTACAGGGAGCTAAGTACATTGGAATGAAAAAAATGGCTGAGAACTGGATAGATTGGAGAGCTGATACAAACAAATCCTCGGATTAAAAACCCGTGAATATGATACGATAATATGATAAAATTGCCCATTGAATACGTTATAAGACATTTTTTAAAGTGAAATACACTGGACACGTTTATCAATAAAGACAATTATAACGAAATGATACCTACACTATTTGAAACCCATATTTAAATAGTATACTAAGCATTTGATTTGATGAAATTTTAATATGTAAAAATTCTAATAATTGAGGGCAAAATCTTAAAAAAATAAAATTCACTCGTGGGATCATTTCAAATTATCATATAATATTTTTGGTCAAATACCTTTGCACTCATAGAGCTGTCCCTAGCGAGACGGTAATAACATTCACACTTCGTCCCCGAGGAGTCAATCAAGTTGACGTGAAAGAAAGAATATCCATAATGACAAAGGAGTATAAAAGGTATTCAATCATTTTTATCACATTATTTTCCCGAATATCATTATTAAAATGAGGAACACAGCGGAGAGAATTATAAAGAAAATTAGCCAGTGAGAAGAAATTATATATATATATATATATATATATATATATATATATATATATATATATATATATATATTCACTTGAAGGTAATTTTTCATAATATGAAGAAGGTTCATTAGAGATATAACGTTGCTAATTCATTTTTCCGTGTTGTAATTAGGTTTTCAATATTTTCATGTTACTTTTAAAAGGTTACATTACAAGCAATTATTTAAGAATAATAAAAATGTATTATTCTGATTCGAATTTTATAGGTTTTCACCACCTTTATGCCACCGCAGACGAACTTAAAATAACTCGAGAGTTACTTACGGTTCCCGCCCATCTTAATTAGAAAACTGATATTGTGCCTTCGTGTAGTAAAGGAACTTGAGGCCGAAAGTGGGCAGAGATGGAGGGTGCCTTCAAGTGCTAAGGTTTCTTCATTTATTCTGACAAATTTACCGATACCAGTAAGTTGAAACTTCTGTGTACTTCTCAACATACTAATTTCTCCATACGCGTGCAACTGTTTTACAATGTTGACGACAGGATTTCATTGCCTTCAAGAATGCCTTGATAGCGGTTCCTCTTGCCCCATGGAAAACCCGCTGGTCCGTGGCTGAGCCTTCTTTGGATTCTTGTTCACACGGCTTTTGGCCTTGTTTGAACTGTCGTCTCACAAACGAATATCTCCCACAAAAATAGCATCACCACCGCATGTCTCATTCAATTCACGTTGAATTTCTATTGGCGTTAACCAGGCAAGTGGAAAAAACACGCGGTTTTTCCGCACCATGAAGTCAATTTAACGGTTGAAAACGCTTCTCAATATAAAGCGGCAGCTATACGAACCTTGTGGACCGCAAAGTGCAGTCATTTTTATCGTACTCATAATGATTGCCCATTCATTTTAAGCTCAAACTCATATCTCTATCTATTTCCAGTCACAATAAAAAAAATTGCGTGACCTTAGAACTTGAAGGCACCTTTTATACAAGGGTGGCTACCCCACCTCAGGACTTCGAAGCATGTTGTAATATCTCCTACTATGCGTGAGGGGAATGCAAATTACCTATTTCCAAAGGCATGCGGCACTTACTCCGTAAATATTCCTACTACCCCTAGATTTTAGCATCAGTAATAAATTTTCCAGATCCATTTAAAAAAATGGAAACCAAACGAACGTGAGAAACTAATTAAAAAATCAAATACAATACCTAAGATACGAGAATGCATATAGCTAGAACAGAGAGTCGATGTCCGTGAAATGTTCATCCAAGGGAGAGGGACGGGGAGAGGGGAATAGTGTTGTAGCGAGAGAATGTGAGGACGCGAAACTACCGCGGAGGTTCACTTCTAGGCGAACATTTATAGACCAGCGCTCAAAAATACGTACGTGTCGCGAATCCCTGGGTAGACTCGGAATCACATTGGCAAACAAGAAATATTAATAATAGAACAGAAATAGACAAGAATATAACTTTCTTTTCTTTACAAATGTATAAACCTGGAATCACAAAGGTGAAAGAGAAATTACGAAAATGAAACTTATGGGGTTGGAGGGAAACCAAAATTTCTGATTTTATTGTTACTATAAATTCGTAGCCCTTACGAGTTCAGAGAAATTCGAGGTATTTCATTTAACATTTCAGTGATCAACGATTATTTGCTTACTGAGTAATTATGACGTGAAATATAACTTAAGCCTCCCTGTTCACTCCTGAAATAAGATAACGGTACACACTTTGCTATCTCCATTATCCACGATCACTAATTTCAATTGTCTAATTATACATAAGCGATTAGGATTATAAGTGCCTTTTCGTTCTGGACCAAACTCTAAATATTTTTTGGGTATACTAGTATTTTATATCTCTCAATAAGTGCACATAATAGTTAAGCATTTTATGGGTCCTGTTGATATTTAATATGCATCTATTATTTTTTAAATATATCATCCCTTTAGAATATCTCTCGTACCAATGGTATGTATACACTTGGGACATCTACCTTATGCCACGAAGAAAATGAGCGGATTCTCATCCAATACTCATTGAGTCTTCCTTAAAGGACCAACCTCTCCAACGGTTCGCTGTAATATCGTTTCCCTCTTTCTCAGGGAATCTTCGTACGCTGCGATTGACCCAAGACTCATCCTCCCGACGCCTACACTTAGCATCGAAGTGTAAGAGCACCTCACAAATAATATACGATAAATCTCCACAACCGGTGAGAATTTGATTTCCGACCCAACTCGAAAGTAGCTTCGGCGGGGACGAACATTAAATTTCTCTGCCTACACCGGAGAGCGAGAAAATTTCGCCAGCGATCGAGACGAGCTTGGCTGGGGGATGGAATGGAGGGCGGTCCCCTTCTCGGGAAACCTTTTTCGCAGGCATATCACGAGCGGTCCGTAGAAAAAATATGGCCGAGAAAAAAAAGGGGGAGCGGAGGAAATAAGAGAGAAGTGTTATGGGAGATACGCACGTAGCGCCAAAACAGCGAACGGAACACGCAGAGAGACGTGTTATATTAACAGCGAGACCACACGAACGCCACACCCCCCGCGAGCACTCCCCGGCCCGGATATACCACTGGAGGGTGAAGGTCACACGGGTCCCGCGATCCCTTTTTATACTCGCTCCCGTCGCTCATTCCCTTCCGAGTCTTCCCGGCTCAATGAGATTGAAGGGCGAAATTAATTCCGTAGCCACCGCTTTAATCTACACTCCGAGCCGGAGATTACGTTTCGATACGCCGCGACGAAGCAATAATTCACCGCCTGCGGTGCTATCGGATCAATCAGGCTCTCACCCCGGTTCTTGCGCGGGTCTTTGCGTCACGGCCCAGGCCGATCCGTGGGAGTAGCGAAAAGTACGAAAGGACCGCCGGGATGTTTCGGCGGTAAAGGCAAAAACAAGCTGTGAATGCGATATCAGTTTGTCCGAAAAATCTGAATGTTGTTCCTCCATCAGGTTAACCGGTCCTCAAACTCGATTTTCCGGAAGTGTTTGACACGGATGTGACAGATTTTTCATTCAAATTTCCGTGGAAAACGCAAAATTACATGAGCAACGTGTATTTGGAGAAAACAGCGGTGTATTTGCCTAAATTTCACTTTTTTTACGGAAATGAAAAGAAAATAATCTCAAATTCAACGAGTATCATTTATTGTAAATAGAATTCCAAAATATCTTTGAGGAATTTCTCTTTCCGTGCTTTCAATAAGCGTATTCTTTTCGACTTGTAGGTATCTTTACTTTCAAAGCAGTCTATCTTTTCTTTCTTTCATTATTTTTTGAAGCCTTCCCAGACGCTCCCTTTGATGGGAAAGCTTCTTGTACTTGGAATGCGCAATCGGAAAGCTATGAATCAATAAATTATAGATTTAACCCCAACAGCCACTAATGATTATCACGTCATTAATGGCACGGTAACTCATAGGGGTACCATTAAGGTTAAGCAAAGCCACAAACGTACCGGTATCATTTTTATAGGTTTGAACAGAAAAATGTCGTAATTCCTTGACTAATTCAGGTCGTTGGAAACCCTTGGCGTTTACGAAAGTGGCTTTCCAGACAACCACAACAAAGATACAAGACATTTTTTCTGGAATTTTCTGAGGTCAGAAACTTTTCAGACCACCCTCGTATGTTAACTGAGCACTGATTCTAATTTTTCTGATTCGTCATTGTGACAGATCTTCGCTAAAATATCTAAAGAAATTTCGTTTGAAATGTAAAGAGAATTCAAGGTCATCCCAAAAGTGCATCCAATCCGGAATTCAAAAGAATACTGGGAATATTCACCAAAATTGTAAAGACAATTGCTAAGTAAAAACAGGGAGCGTCATACACGCACTGCAAAAAATCTGGGTTGGGAATCGCTAGAAGACAAACTCTCAACACTAGATTAAAATTCTTACGACATTATCATTTGGGCGATTTTAATTCCAAAAAAAGTCCTAACTCACGCCCCTAGCTAAAATAACAGGTCGAAAACCTTGAAAAAAATATATAAATACACTGCCGAATAGGATGAGTTATGAACACGCTATTTTCCTTGCTTAATTCGTGAGCACAACAAAAGGGGATAAATAGCATTAATTCTTTATCAAATCATTACATTATACATAAAATATGATCATTATTCATTATACGAAGGATATTAAAATGCAAGGGCCACTTTTTATATTTAAATATAGGCGGATCAGAACGAATTTGTATTATGCAGAGTCATCTATTGATTATTTCGAAAGCCTCTGAATTAATTGTTTTCATTCGGTAGTCGTTTGCCTGTCGGTGAATGCAGATGACAATTTCCGCGAAAATTGTTGCTCCCGCCAGTTGTGAAGGCCGTGCTATTATTCGATTTTTGTTTGCACAAGGATCATCAACTGTCCAGATTCATCAGGAGATGTGCCTAGTTAAATGAGCAACAGTACTGAGTGAAGGAAAAGTGACGTGACTAAATGGGGTCGAGACTTCAAAAATGTGAATTATGGAGAGCGAATTGGCAGTCCCAATATCCAGGCCGATGTAATCGTTCAACAAGTGGACCGAGACCTACGACCTGATCGACGATTGATGATCAATGCTCAATACTGATAAACATCCTTTTGTTGGACGCACCCATATTTACACGGTTGTTACGGATAAACTCGGATACGACTATCACAAATGGTGTGCAAGTTGGGTACCGAAAATGCTTACCGACGAACACCAAGAGCAAAGAACGTTGGTTGGGGAATACGGAGATGACGTGACCTTTTCCGACAATTTCCTCTTCTCGCACTCGAAACAGAGGCTAGGTGGGAAAGGGTATGAAGACGGCGAGGAACTCAAGACCGCCTGTGTCAACTGGTTCCACTCCTCCCAGGCGGCGAACTTCTATTCTGAGAGTTTGAAGAACCTGGTGCAGCGTTACGAAAAGTGCTTAGAAGTAAAACACGATTACGTGGAAAAGTGAAGTATAAGTATTTGTAGAAAACTAACACCGCCAATAAAAACTGTTTCTAGCGAATATATTTTGTATGACACAGCGGCCTTTACTTTTCCAATAAAGGAAATGTATGTCTCTATGCTTCGTAAATGTATAAATATATCCTCTTTATAGATTTCTTTCATTCTTATTTCATGACTAGCGTCTCAAACACTAACTTTCATGCGTCCTTCCCACAGATTGTGAGATATCACATAAAATTAGGTATTATAAAGCTGAATTATTTAAATAAAGAAGGAATACATAGCAAAGGGAGCAGCAGTTAATTATCGAGCGTCAACAGCATCAAAAATACCGAAATAGCAAATGCAGGTACGATGAAATATTTAAGGGTTACCCTTACGACTTTACTCTAACGAAACATGAGGATTAATATTTGGAGAAGCTACGAAAATGTATTTGAAGATGCTGGGAAAATTATATATATAAAATCATGCTATTCTCCGCTAGTTAGGGATCACTTAGGATATGTCTCTAATGTATAAGATCCTCACGGAGTAAGTTTAATTTCCGAAGTAAATCGTGTGCAGGGAAGAGGAGCAAGATTTTCTCACGGAGCGAAGGCTAAATCACAGATTAAATCTCTTGCATAGATTGGAAGCAGGTATTCAGCAAAGGTATCGAAAATGTAAGCAAGATCAGCCCCATGAAAATACTTTCAGAGAAATCATTAAAATAAAATTAGATAGCTGAAGTGTACGACATAAAGATTTAAGATATCATTTCAAGAATAAGGAACAATTAGGAATCACTTTACTGGTGAAAAAATGTTTTAACTTCGAGTGGCCTAATGTGTTGTCAATGCTATATCTAACCCTTTTATTACACTTTAAGCTTAGGGTACTTAAGGTAAGATGTAGATGAATAATGGCAATAACCAATGAGGAATCCCATTAAGTATGGAACATTGTTTCAGAGAGAAATGAAAAAATGGACGAGATTGGTAAATAATTTAATAGACTTGAGATACTCCTAAAAGTCATTAATCCCTTTGATGGCCAAGATTTATGAAACAATTTATGGATGTTTCATTTCATAAAACAAATTCTATACATTGATTCAAACATGGCATGCGTTATATCTACCAAGGACTAAATATAACGCTTCAAGATTATTAAACATTTTCTCAGTAAAATTCCCGTTTTCTTCTTTTTGCGGATGCCTAACGGAGTACATCAATTCACAAGCTGCGATTACAAAATAAACTCAATAAGACAAATGCGCAAGGTTTACTACGATTTTCAGTGGAAGGAATATCCACACTTCGAGATAAAAAAACTCTAAACTATGTGCTCTAACTTTCATAATATGCTAACTTATCGTGATATAAAATATGGAATTCCTAATGAAAGAAAAAATTAAAGGATTCTGAAATATTATTAATAATGATAATTGTAGCTTTAAGGTAAGTAACATAGCCGATACACTACACATAAAACAGCACGCAGAGTCAGAAAATTATAAAAATAAAAGGAAACTTAATGAAAAATCAAATATAATAATAATAAGTCTATAGCAATAAGTCTCGTGTAACTTTACTGAATATCTGAAGAGTACCGTCTGTGGTAAAAAATATAAAGGCCGCTGAAAAATATTAGAACCAACAGCAAATTGGCATAATTGGCACAGAAAGGTTAATTGAAGGACCTTCTATGTAATTTTATCCCACAAGGGCACGGTTAAAATTCACCTTGAACATGGCGGTCGGCGATAATTTACACACTCAAATGCTCTATTATGGCACTTACCTATGAAGACTCCTCAAATCGTCGGTAGGCCTAATTTCCTCCCGATCTCTTAAGAACAGTGACGCACGCACTTCATGGAGACGTCCAACGAACTCAGTCACTCAGAAAATGACCGCTCCTAAAAATGAACGAAGGAAAGAGAATTGAAAAAGCGAAAACATTACGGATGAACATTCGGTGCATAAGTTTTACGGACACTCTAAAATACAGATATGTAATATTGCTTGGTGATCGAATATACATTCATATTATCAACGTTTTGTTCATCTCTCGTTTACTTGAGAGAGTCGCATTAAAAATAATATTAATTTTTAATCTTGTACAAGATTATGAAAATTGAAAAGAAAGTATTTTGATTTAGGGAAAACCCCCTACTGTATCGGGATCGAGTGCTCGTCGGGCCAAAATAAGCCTGCCGCCACTGTGATAAACCCACAGATGAAAACACCATCGTCAGTGGCCATCAATTCTTAGATTAAGACGGGGTCGGTGGGTTGTCAAATGGCATCAATTGTGAAGCGAGGAGAGACGAGGGGCGGGATGAGGGGAACGCACCGGGTTCCATCGCTAGCCGGAGAATCCGTCAACGTTGGGCGCCCGCAGGACCAGCTTCATGTTGACAGCTATTTCACTTATATTTGAGGGTTAGGAGATAAAGAATGGTCACCGGGGCAGGGATTTGCTGTGAAGGAAGTTAGGGGTAGGGTGAGGGAGGGTTGTGAGGGGCAAAAGGAAGGACCGAGGAAGAAGACCAAGTGAAAGGGAAAAGTTAATGAAAGGGCCTTGATCCTTAGTTTTCCTCATCCAACTCCTCGGTTCTCCATTCGCAATAAATGGCTATTGACAGCCAGCTTGTCTGATCCCATTACAATTTCACCAAGAGCCGAGGTCTCAATCACAATTCTGAGATTTGTTTGATGAAGTCCCACACTCAAATCTCCAGTCGCTCAACGGCTTTCACGTCACATATCTCTCCATTTTGGCGCCTGTCATTAGTTGTTATAAACATCTCATTCCATGAGCCCTTTGCCCAATACATATTTACGTTCACTTTTCCTTCGAAGACCATCTTTGCCAAGCATCGCGTTTCGATGTGTTTTATGGGACCATTCCCTCCTATTATACTCCTATATTCCACTTGTTGCTGTTTATACCCTAGCCCTATAAGTAACTATTGAGTCTTACATCAGATGTGGATGCAAGATCTGGAAGGGAGAAGAGAGGGAACCGAAGGTGGTAAGAATCATAAGTCAACTGCTTTAATAAAATCAAATATGTCAAGTTTTTTTTTTGGGTGCTCGGTAATTAAAAAAAAATATTGGAACCGACCATTCCCATGGGCTAAACCCTGACGCAGTGGAAGAGCTGGTGCTTTCTAGTGACCCCTAAAGCTGTGCTTGTCGGAGGAATGATTATTACCCCTGTTAGAATCACCCATTCTAATTCAGTCGAAGGGTAGTAACCAGACGAAAGTTAGTTCGCGCAGAATTTGCCCCTCAGCGAGAGAGCTTGCAAAGGCATATGACCCCGGTGGGGTGGTATTTCCGCTAATGGTGTCAACGTCAAAAACACCATTGAGGAAAGCAACGGGAAACCACTTATATTGTTCATCCAAATAAAACATGATGTACTCAATGATTAGAATGAGTCTTGGAAACTACAGAACTCGGTCCCCTGATCAGTGTGTCATGCCCGGCAGTGGGGGAGCCAAGGCTTCCGTGGTCGCCATTTCACGAAATCCTTGCGTGCGGGACTAAAGCATAGCAACATAAACAACGAAGAAAATATAAAAAAACCCAAGTCCTAAGTGGTCAGTACATTAATGACCAAGGTAAGCATAATAGTGAATAGCAAAATTATTGATTCACTCAGTTGATTAAATCCCTTTTTCCATCCTGATTGAACATAAAAATTCAAATCTCGGAGTAAAAAATTATAATCATGATTCCGTACAAAATGCTACCCAAGTTAATCCTTCCCAATATGAAGTCACAAGGAACTTTATGATGTTTCAGAGATGTGTAGGCTTATCATCTTGGACAGAGGTAGCGAGGGACATGGCTGTCCTTTCAAGAAATAAATATATGACGGGCATGGTTAAATTTATTTTATACAAAGATTTACCTTAAACATGACAGACAACTGAAAAACGGGAGAATGTTAGACAAGCGAGGTAGGGATGGAAAAGTGATTTGTAAGGAATGAAGGAAGATATAATGCATGCGGCATTAAAGAACAGTTTGTTGTAGCAAGGTGAGTGAGGTCTCGTCCTGTCAGACGAGAGCAAGAAACATGGCAGCATACACTCTATGTCCATCCAAGTACCTACGTTAAAACGGTTGACTGCCAAATATATATTTATGACAGTTAAGTCGAAGAAAAAAAGGGGTTTATGATCGCAGTAAGTGCAGAAAAATTAAACGACTCCGAACTCAGAACGAGCAAGGCTAAAATAGCCTGCCTTGAATTTTACTGCGGCCTTAATCAGATTCAAATGTAACTAATTCATAGATAAAATAAATGCAACACTACATGCTCTTACCGACTTCCGTTGGAGAACAATATGTCCGTAATGTTTTCAGGATTCCTATATTTCCGGCTGTGACACGTTTCTGTTTTATGTATCCTCCGCGTTTGACAGGTTTCACAGTGTTGTAGTTAGTAGAAAATAGATTTATTGATGGTACTTATACAAATGCTTGAAATCTTCAAAATGATCTCCCCCTGCATCAATACACCTGTGGAGACGTGTCTACCGTGCCCGGAAGGCACGCTGAAACTCCTCGACGGGAATGTCTCTCAGGACCGTTGTAACATGCTTTGGGATGTTTTCCACGGTCTCCCAATGCTTTCCTTACAGCTCTCTCTTCAGTCGGGGAAACAGAAAATAGTCGTAGCCAAGTCGGGGCTATAAGGGGGCTGGGGAACCACTGGGTTGGTGGTGCTTCGGGCCAGGTAGTTGGTAACGATGAAGGACGTGTGGTTGGGGGCATTGCTATGGTGGAGCTTGACCGTGACGTTGATGTCAGCCCTCACGCGCGCGACCCAGCGTTTCAATCTCTTGAGCACCCACAGGTAAAAGGCTGAGTTGACAGTTTCCCCCTGCGAAGCAAACTCAAAACGGACGATTCTTCGAACGTCAAAGAAGACAATGGGCATCGTTTTGATGCGAGACTTGCTCATTCGCGCTTTCTTGGGTCGGGGGGATGATTTTGTGTGCCACTCGCTGCTCGACCTTTTCGATTCTGGGTCGTACTCGAAAATTCAGTATTCGTCTCCGGTTACGATAGAGTTAATAAAGTCCGGCTCATTTTGAATGAAATCCAGCAATTCTTGACAGTGCAAAACTCAAAGTTTTTTCTGATCTTCCGAATACACTTTCGGCACAACCTTCGCAGAGATCTTGAGTATTTCCAGATCCTCGGTCACTTTCCCATGAACCGCAAATGTGGACTTGGATAGTGTCAGCTATTTGCTGGATGCTCAATCGACGAATGTAAATTAACATTGATTAGGAGAGCAAGTTCGATCATTAACAAGATCGCTTAATGTGGAACGTGAACGGTACAAAATCGTGGAAATAGCCCTTAAAAATTGCTCCAATTTTGCCTATTAACATTCTTCCAGATGATACTCTTATTAAAATTGATGACCCGTGTCATGATACCACCAGCAATAAATCATAGACAAACACGCAATGGTGACATTACACAGCAAATTGGAATAGTGGAAAAATAAAAGACAACTTGACATACGTGAAGAACAGTATTTCCTTCCGATAAGAAATAAATCCGAAATTATTCAAGAAATTAATTTTAACTGCTGCGAGATCATATATCTCTAAAGGGATAGATGTCGCGTAAAATAAATTTGTGATGGGTGAATGAATCAGGAGGAAACAGATTAGAATGAGAGATCAGAAAACACTGAACGTTGGTACGGGTTCATTCTCTGGTGAAAACCTGAGGATAATTATCAAAATTTTACAACAAAAAGATATTAATGAAGGTAGTACATTAAACAAAGCATATCAAGATCACGAAGGCAATTTTGATCATGCAGAATCGCACTCTTCCGCATTCCGGAAAGAAATGGTTTTTATGCAAGCACACTTTCCTTGGTAACTCGATATGTGCTCGAGTCTTTCCAGTAATGAGTATATATCGGAATGACGGATGAAAATAATCCTTTATTTGCTTAATTTATGAGTTGTGTTCATTAAGTGAGCTGGAGTTTGAAGTTTCCTCATACATGTATGCTGCGATATTATCGCACACCATTCTTATCATAATTGTAGCTCTATTCGGAGTTCACAATTATATAAGGTGAATGCAGTGTTTTTGAATTTTTGAGTCAGAAGTCAATCACAGGAGTTCGCTATACTTGACTGGATTGCAACATTTTTTTTGAATAACCAACGTTGAAATATATCACATTGAAATACTATATTTGCCACCAACCGGTTTTATTCCTTATCTCGTCATAATCCAAGGTTAGGGTCTAACAAATTATATTTAGAAGTTGAAATCGCGTGCTATATTTTTTCTGAGCCCTGGACTCTATCATCACAAGGAAGAATGGTAACGACGGGTAAGATTAATAACGGTAAGCATGCATGGTTGAGTTTCCGGCAATCCGCAATCATTTGTCATATTTCACTCTCATCCATGGTGGCTATCCCTCAACTGTGCATGGCTTTGGGAGAGTGTAGATTTAATTACGTTTCCCTAATCATGTTACCTGGGCTTCAGGAGGAATCTTACGTAGGTTTTATTATCGCAATAGTTCATTCTATTCATGAATGAAGAATTTTAACTATCACCAAAGAGCGTATTGAGCAAATGCCCACTAATGAAACAGTCACTTCAAAATCATTTAAACTTCATCAACTTGTTAAAAGATTTTCGAAAGTTTTTTTCAATTTCACAGTTCAGTATTCTGATGGAACTATATTAAAAAAGTTGTCATCAATGGTAATGGTGTTTTCCAGTACAAATACGTAGGCACCTGAAGTGATTAGTATAAAATCATAATAAAACACTATCCTCAGACAAAGCGGAGCTTTGGTACACTTTATCAGAGAAAAATATGTATTTTCGATGCATTAATGATAGCGTAGATTGTTACGAAAGGTCGGAGGAGGTACCTGAGAACGTTACAAAGGTGGAGGGGTAAAAAGAAACTGAAAATTGATTTACGTAAATGAAGGACGTCCCCATTGTCACGGGAAAGGCTCGCTTGTCAGCTTCCATTTGGAATTTTTTTATGGTGAGCGCAGATGGACCACCGACCACCAGTTGAGCACAAAATATTCAAATTTTCAGTCTCACCCCCTACCTATTCTCATTTCTCGCCCGCTATGGGCTTATCCTTATTGGAGACAAACAAACGGGCAGCTCCCTTTGGGCGATTCGAATATCAAACGAAAAGGGACACTCACGGGGACTCATCGAGAGCCCCTAGCAGAGGATGCTCCGGTAAAAACCCTTCACGCTCGATTGATGCGTGCGAGATTATCGCGCAAACGTTTCGGTCAATAACCGGGGTGCCTTCTTTTCGGCTCGCGCAATTGCCACGCTTCATCCGAAACTCCCCCGGTGATTAGTGGCCGGGTTTTGTGGGAGGGGAGGAAGGGCAGAAAGGGAGGGGGGAACGAGTGGGACGTGAGGGGAATGTATATGCGCGTGGCGAGGGTATGAATGACGCGACGACCGACGGCCGGCAGACTTGAATGATTAACCATTTGGGATCAACATGCGGACCTCAACCTACGCGGGATAATTAGGTTCGGCCCGGGCGTGCTCTCGCGATAACCGGACGGCTTCCGCAGACCGTCGACTCGATCGATTTATATCTACATCTACATCTACATAATACCCCGCAAGCCGCCGCAAGGGCGTGTGGCGGGGGGTGTTAGGTCACCAACCGTAAAAAAGAAAAATACCACATGCAAAAAAAAAACACGGAAAATTACACCCACAGCAGCGCACACACTCATGCAAAAATCCCTTCATCCAATACTCATGCAAACACATATACCGCAAAACCACTAAAAAACTGCACCCCATGATGCAGCACGAAAGCCATCCTACAACACGCAAGCCAGGACACAACAAGCAAGAAATTGAAACACCACATGAAAATGCACCACGAAACACTCTACCCCCCGAGGAGATTCTAAAAGGCAGGGAATGCGACCCAACGTTGCAGGTAGCAGGAATTTCCCCCCGCGGAGAGGGACAAGGGATTAAAAGGGAAACTTAAAAACAGATGAACAGAACATGAATGAGGTCATTCGGAAAGAATGGGTTATTATAGCAAAACACATAGGGTTAGTGGAAGAGCATGCATTTATATCGCTCATTCCCTTCAATGAATGATGCACGCAGGAGTCAAACTCGAGTAAGAGGAGCCCACTTGGAAGATCAACATTTACAAGCATCAAACTCAAGAGCCCAAATTTATTTTGAGTTCACTAGCGATTACGCCTGGGTTCGATATTTGGATGCGTTTGCCGACAGCTACCGTCCGACCGGGGAAGAGATCGAGTAGTAGTTTTTATTGGTTTTAGGGGAGGCGACCTACATCTGAAGTCATTTCCGCCATTAGGGATAGGCGGATAATTATGTGCGGGTAGAATTTCCAGGGACCTCGAGGAAGGGTGGAGAGAAATCCAGCGCCGGCATCAGCTTAATATTAACGAAAGGCGCCACGGAGTCACACAAATTAACACCAGTATCACCGTAGGGACGGCGTGCTCCACTTGTAGCACTCTCCACAAGGTAGCAAAGTTGGGATGAAGTTATCTCCGAAAAAATCTACTACCGCCGGGATTCAAACCGGAATCATCGTGGTGGGAAGACAAGTAGAATGGCCACCTTGCCAGAATATTTCTAACCTGCAAATTAAGGCAATGTGACGTGATGTAATTTAATCATGTCATATGGAAAATACTTAGGAAATTTTCACGCTTATTTAACGACGAACTGTTGATTGACATTGTTCCGCATGGCCAATCATCAATTGTTAATGTCTCTGCTCCCCCTTCCCCTCACCTAACTAATGATGACAATATGAAGAGGTCAGAGCCGGTAAAAAATTACGATGATAGTGGAAAATGATAATAATTTGCACTGAACAATTCGATCAAATCTTGATGACTGGAGTAGTAATTAAAATAAACACTTTGTATTTATCACTTGCTTCGAATCATAAATCGTTTTTTAATATGGTATCATCATCACCAAAAGATTAGTGAAAACTTTGCTATGGAGCGCAGTTTGCACACCGCGGAAACATGGCCTTTGAGGCAAGATGACAGGTGTAGATTGGTACCTTTAGGCGTGGAGGAGTGGATAAGGTGAAATGGATGAAAAGAAAAACAAGCCAAGTACTACACATTATGTGGGAGAAGATAGTTGGGAGATATCCAAAGGAGAAAGGAAAGATCGATGCGGCGTATTTTTAGTGACGATGGAATGCTGAAGACTGTGAAAGAGGAGAGGACGTTTGAGAGTCGAGGTAGGGAGAGGAAACCGATATGTTGGACGGAATGAAGGGAGGCAGGAATAATGCGGAAATAAAGGATTTATCATTGTACAGTGAGGCAGTTTGTATCGTGTTTGGAGTGCCAGGGCATGCAGGCGCAATGCCTTAGGTACGGCAAATACGAACTGATGTCACAACAGGAATGGACATCGTTCTCATTCAGACTTCTCATACCACATCACCGGTTCGCACATCAAAGTCAAGCCTTTTTCAAAAAATTGGGTCCTTTTCGACAGTTTTTGTCAGAAAATTTGAAGAAACTGTATATTTCCTGGATTTTTCCCGACGGAGTGGCTGTGTCTACAGAACTACGCCACAATAACTCGATGTAATGACACATTTGTGCTAAGTTTTATGCATGCAAAGTCAATGAGAAGAAAACTTTTATACTTGAAGACTTTCAATGCAATAATTTCAGAATGTAAAAATCATTCGCCTTGAACGGGATTCGAACCCGGATCCCAAGATGTCCGGTCGAGTGCTTTAGCCAGTCAAGCTATCAAGGCGTCCTATTAAACTCTGGGGGCTTTTAAAGGAACAAGATGTTGTGATGAAATACCGTACATACAATGTTGAAGGCATTCGTAAGAGGACGCCTCGAGAGCTTAACTGGCTAAAGCACTCGACCGGACATTGAGAGATCCGGGCTCGAATCCCGGTTAAGTTGAATGATTTTTACACTCTGAAATTATTGCATTGAAATGTAAATTAGTGGATGACTCCGAAAAAAGTTACTGTGGCGGCATCTCCCGCAGTTTCTTTGGAACTTGAAGACTTATCAGTAGTCTGGTCCGACACACCATAAAAGATTCTTTCCGTTGGTTTTAGCGCGTATTTGTACGTGTGTTTGTATATGTGTGTATGCATATATGTATACAAATATATATTTATTTTTTATGCACACATACAAGGTTTGTATAATATGTATCGGGAACGATTTTTTCCTATCAGGACCGCACGTCGCAGGTGCTCGCAGCGCCTACGATGGTTCATTCAGGCTAGATCGTGTTGTTAGTGGACCCCTTTCGAGTGGATCAGTGTAAGCGCAAAATGCATCGAATGACTGAACAGCGGTACGTCATCAACATTGAGTTGGACCGGGGAAATCGGGTATGGAGACATTGGGCATGGCCACCAAGTGATCAAGGATAAAAGTGTCACAAACTGAAGTTTTTAAGTGAAAAAGTTCTTTAAAGATGGCCGAGAGAGTTTGGAGGACGAGCCCCGTGACGGCGGTAGACGTCAAGAACCAACGGCAACGGGTACGTATACTGCTGCATTCAGACCGTCGGATAAGTGTGGGCATGATCGTAGATGGCATTGGCATTCATAAGGTGAAAGTGAACACCAATATCACTAAAATTTTTGCGATGCAGAATATCTGCGCCAAACTTCTCCCGAAGGCATCCAGCAACCGTCCAAGCTAACCGTCTACCAGACGAAAAACTTCATCACGACGATTCCCCAACCCCCTTACAGTCCTAAGTGGGCACCACCAGACTATTTCCTATTCCCAAAAATGAAATACTCCCTCAAAGGACACCAACATGGGACCCTTAGTCACGTCAAAGAAGTTTGCACGCGAACCCTGCAGGACCTTCCGGAATATACTACTAAGAAGCCTTCAAATCGTGGAAAAGCAGATTGTAAAAGTTTGTTGGCGCTCATGGGATGTACTTTGAAGAATTTCGAGGATTACTCGTACATCTGAAATAAATGTTTTTTTCCGAAACTTTTCGCTATTTTTTATAAAAACCTTGCATATGTGTGTGGACACAGCTCTTGACAACAACAGAGAGGAGACAAGTCGCCTCCCATGTCGATTCGACAAGCCATTCCATTCGATAAATACCTATCAATCACGAGTCAGTTACCATTTATAAAGCTTTACGCGCTCTGAAGATAAATCTGTAAAGCCTCGTCGAGCAAAGTGAACGAATATGCAAATCAAATCGGCGAATAAAATAACCCTTCACTGGGAGAAAACATTTTAGAATCATTAACGCAAGACTCCGCAACCGCTGGAATTTCTCTTCCCCGGTCCCCTTCTTTCAAGTCCCACGCGAAATTGAAGCAATTTCGCATTGCGGTATTTCTCTCCCCCTCCCATCTGCGTGCTACAAATTTGCCCCCGCACCAGGTGAAATCATTCATCCGTGGTCCTTTTGTTTTACTTATTCCCGAGCTCTCCTCCTTTCCGAGCCATTAAACGGAAGGAACTCTTTTAGGAAAAATGCAAGCGCCATTATAACAGAAGGTTGACATGGATTTCTAGTAGTAGTAGTAATTTAACTTTTAGGAGCCCCAAAGACTGACGTCATTTAAGAAGGATTTCAAGCATTACTGTTACGTGTGGTAGCCGAGTGGATTGAGCGCTTCGCTACTGACCGGGGTAACCTCATGCTATTCCGAGTGATTGCTGGGGGTACCCTCAGCTTCATCCACGCTGAGATATTTTTCGGTAGTTTAATCTTCTTGGAAACCACATATGGGTCCGGTAAAGGAACTGCCCCTATTCTACACTGATGCGTGAATTTCTAACGCCGGAAATGGCTTCGTACAACTTTATCTCTACTCTAACCTCCCAAAATAACCTCAGGATTAAATACCTCAGTTCAAATGTTGTCAATAAGCTACACGCTACATTGGCAGAATGAACCACAAGGATTAAATGAAAGGGATAGATTAAAAAACTGAAATATTCAAGTACTCATTGTTCTCTTACGAGATACATTACTGAACAAAATCAGTCATGACCAGTCCTACTTTCTGAATTCAAGAAGCAAATTTTTAAAATTTTCTCAAACATTCCGATCATTTCATGACGTAGGCATTTTTGCTAAAGTGAATATGTATACAAAAGCGTGGCTTGCTAACACCCCGCGCCAATTGATGTCACGTGACTTATGCGATATTGGTCGGATTTAGATACATGCATGCATTTCCTTTTAAGACTACTAAAACGTACCACAATGACTGCACACAAGTTATTACCATCTATTTACAAGGTAACCTGCTCACCACCACCAGGGTATTTGGCAGGGAGTGATAACACACTGGGCATGTAACATCAAAAAGTTTTTCCTAGTTTTTAGACACACTGCCTTTTAGTTAAATAATGCAAGCCATAGATAAGTCAATTTTAAAAAGGAAGGGTGAAATTGGTGCACCCTTAAAGGAAGGTGGAATCGCTGTAAGGAATAAAGAAAGGAAAATCCGAGCATATAACCACAGATAAGTCAGGAATATTATTAAATGATCCAGGAAAGATTCAAGAGAGCTAGAGAGAACACAAAGAGGAGCTACGATTAGGCCAGCAAACTTGAAGAAGAAATACCATATGACGTAGATTAGGGTAACTTATGTCCAGGAATACTTGATGGCGAAATAGAAAAGGCGAGGGGAGTTAAAATTAAATAAGCCCATGGGGTAGATAACATTCTTACAGAAACACTTAAGGTTCTGGAAAAGGATTGGAGGAAGAGAGTTTAATGGACCAATTTGTAGCATTTATGAAGGGGAAAACAGACCGAAAAACTTCGACAGAGCAGTACTAGCTCCAGTCCCAAAAAACTGAAAGGCAGCTTCATATTATTATTTAGTCTCCAACCGGTTAAGATGGACACAACCACCGAATAAATGTTTTATTCCTCCTAACAAAACACCATCCAGCAACCTACTGTACATGAAGTCCCTCTTCATCACAGTGTACTCCCTTTATCCCATCATCCCGTCCAACATCCCTTTCCTATTCCTACCCTTTCCTTGTTTGCCCAACATTTTCCCCTCTATCACAGTCTTCAACATCCCACTGCCGGTCAACACCCCCTTCATCCACTTTTCCTGCCTCCATAGGATTTCTCCAAACAGACCCCTCTCTTCGCCCACCATACCAAGTACTTCCTCATTTGTTCTCTTCTCTGTCCATTTCACCTTCTCCATTCTTCTCCACACCCACATTTCAAAAGCCTCCAGTCTACTTCTATCCTCCTGCTTCAATGACCACGTTTCCGCACCGTACATAGCTACGCTCCATATCAAAGTTTTACGAGCCTTTTCTTAATATCCTTACTCAACGTCCCTGTCATTAACTCCCTCCTCCTTGTGAAAACCTCTTTGCCTAGCGCAATTCTTCTCCTTACGTCCCTACTACTTTGACCGTGATGGTCCAAAACACTACCGATATACGCAAATTGTTCTACCTGCTCTAGTTTTTGCCCTCCTATTTTTGTTTAGCTTAGCCTTTTTCTTTCTAGAAAATCGCATAACCTTTGTTTTATTAATATTGATTCTCATCCCATATCTATCGCACTGAATTTCCAATACACACATCAATGCTTGCAAACCCATGAAGTGAATATAGATGTATTTCGCCTGCATCAGCGCCAGATTTATTAATAAATAACGACTCAGCCTTCATGAAACAAAAATAGACGAAACAGAAGTTTTTTCTCTCTCTTTCATTATATCCAACGTTTACGAAGACGTAGCAATATAAAAAAATTCAAATAAAATGTGCAGGAGTTTATCTCCACGGAAAGAAACTCATCAAATTGCGTTTTCCCCACACCATTGCGCAGCAATATCGTTAAAAAATGTAATATTTTCGGTATTTAATAAAATTGGGACCTAATTTAATCTCAGCCCATTAAATTGTCTCCCGAAAATGTCAAGTAACACTTGCGTAGGGTTCATCAACTCCAACGACAAATTTGTTTTAAAATATGAAATTTCCCTTTATGACTGCTGTATAACTAAAATTTTATATTTGATATTTACGGTATGTAATACATTTGCGTGACGTATTTACGGTATGCAAAATCGAAAGGGTTTCCGGTGATGACATGGTAATGTCAAATTCCAAAGAAACTGCGGGAGATGCCGCAACAGTAACTTTTAACGGAGTCATCCGCTAATGTGCAATTCAACGCAAAATTTTCAGAGTGTAAAAATCATTCGCCTTGACTGGGATTCGAACCCAGATCCCTCAATATCCGGCTGAGTTCTTTAGCCAGTTACATTGTAATTTCACTTAGAATGAAGAAATCAATCATTAATGACAAGTGTATTAGCTTTATGTAGTTCAAAGACAGCAAGTGCCATTCCCTGAAAACCAATTACATTATCGTAGTTTTGTAGGAACAGCTAAGGCTTTAGGTTGCAGATTCTCTCCAGATGTTAGTATTCTTGCATTCGATAGCGTCGCCGCTAAAGATTTTTAATACTTCCCGATAGCAGGGAGTGAATAGCACGCTATATTATAAAACATTTTTTTTGCCCACTACTGGCAACGTTGATTCACGACTAGTGGACAGCTTCTGGGGAAAATAAACTCCAATTCAGGGGTAACTCCTTCACATAATAACAGAGACAAAAACAATTGCAATTTTCCACTTAATTATTATTGTTAAGAGGAAAATTGTAAGAGTTTTTGACACCTGATTCTCTAATTTAAATCCTGCTCAATTTAATGCAGTATCCATTTTTCTCAATCTCGAGGAGATCGAAGTTCGAACCCATTTAAGAGGAAATAGCTTTGTTACTGATAAATGATTGAAACTACCATACTTCGTGGATCTGAGATTTTTTCTCAAAGACAAAATAGCTTCATTTAAGGGAGCCACTTAATATGCGTATCTCCAATATCCCCCTTAGAAAACTTCCCTTTGGTAACCAGCCTTCACAGGAAAAGGGTTGCCGGCGCTTCTGCCATCTGATCGATCGATAACTCCGAGAAGGCTAAGAGGCTAAGAGGACTATCTTACTTTATGCTTTAAAAAATAAACAAAAGAAGAGAAGTGAGCGGTGGGGAGTAGGAGTAAGTAGGAGGGGGGAGGATTAAAAAGGAGTGAAAGGACCTTTCTCCACTTCACTAAGTGACACCTTATTAGTCCTACCACCTTCTTTTAAAAGGGCACCCGCTTGAGACGAACGGGGGCACTTGACGCTGAAAAACAATCGGAGGTAAATATGCTATCTTGAAATGCTACGGCGGGGTGGTAGACCGGTGGATACAGCATATATGTGTGGGTATGTATGTATAATGTATGTATATATATATATATATATATATATATATATATATATATGTATATATATGTATATATATGTATATATATATATATATATATTGTTATGTCCCGGATTAATTTCCCCGACGTGGCTCATTCCTCTTTCGCGAGGAGGTCTGTTCGCTTGCTGCGAAATTCACATATTGGGATTTTTCCACTGCTTACCTGTCACTCAGGTGCTTGCGTCGCCTCGAAGGAGGAGGGGGCAAGCATGCGAACGCAGCTCGCGAATATGACTGAATATGGGAATAAAGCGCAGTAGAATGCTGAATCCGGGGCGCGACCGGATGCCGCGATCAAATAAAAACCCCCGGGAACCTTCATTCCGGGTCTTTCGTCGAGGGGCCGTGTACACGTCGGGATGGGGAGCCGAGAGCCGTGGAAGCGGAGACTCGTCGATTGACCCGGGGTTCGCCGCAGGACGAGATACTCGCGCCGGAGTCGCTCGTTTAAATACAAACTCCTAGCGAAAGACCCCGTATCTTTTATTTCACCGTACCAACTCGCCAATTGGACCACCTTCGTCGTCCGGAAATTCCTCAGCGTTAGTCAAGATCCTTTTCTGAGACGTCCCTTGTCGCGCTGTCCTCGAGGGGACACGACAACTTTGGTGGAGGCGCCGGGTACATGATTATTTGTAAGACAACGCAGAAGAGGATCCGCAGAAGGACTCGGCCAAAGGCGTGGTCGTGGTACGGTAAGTATTCTTCCGTTCTTTTTTTCTCTTCTTCTTCTTCTTCTTTGTGCGGGATTGGACTAGAGAGGAATCGGCAGTAAGACCGCTCTTCCTAGCAAAGGGGGGTTAATTGATTAACACAGTTGTTGATACATTGTTACGGAGTAGGCATCGGTGGTGACGCTGTCCTCTTTTTCATTTTTTTTTATTTATTGAATTAACTTTTCGCCTCTCCTGCCATTTCTCCGGCTGAATCCTACAAAGTGGTCCCGACTTTGCCAGGATTACGGGAGGACCACGGTCTTGACCGGTTTAAGGTGTACAACTTACTCCTGGGCATTCGGCCCGAAATCCTTTTATCATGTAGTGCTTTCTTTCGCGTGTATTAGCGTTAAGTATATCTGCCTTGTCTTGTTAGTTAGAATATTTTTTTTGGGGGGTTGCTTTCCGTGTGTTTATGAATAACGACCAGCGAAGGAGTCGCAGGATCCGAGGGGATTCGCCCGTATATTACGCGCTAGTCCGTCCGCGACAGGGTGTGGCCCGTGAAGTCGCAGGGGAAACGGAACCGGGTGAGGCGCGTGCGATACTCACGGGAGGAGAGCAGGACGAGATCGGAAGTACCGCCGATACAGTAATCCTCACGGAAGGTTCAGATACCGGCATGGCCGAGAGGGAAGACACATATGGGGGGGAACCGCGAGGGAGATCGAGGGCACAGGGGTGCAATTTGACACCCCCGACGTTCAGCGGGCACCCAGGGGAAGACGTAAATACATTCCTTTCCAAATTTAACAGAATTGCAGCCGCAAATGCGTGGGATGAAGAAACAAATATCCGTTTGATACCATGCTTTTTAACGGGGACTGCGGGTAGATGGCTTAATGCGTTAGCGGGTTACGACCCGGAGAACGGCACCCTCGAGGGGGATTGGCAAGGATTTTGCCGGTCCATTAGAATTGCGTTCAGAGGGGTGTGGGCCGCGGAATTGAAAGAATGTGAGTTGAGGGAAAGGAAGCAGGGTCCTAATGAGCCAATCGACGACTACTTCTATGACGTGAGAGCCTTGTGTAGGGAGGTTGACCCTGAAATGGCCGACCGGGAAGTCGTTCGGCACTTGATAAAGGGGCTCCGACCCGCATTGGTGCGCGTGGTCGTCCCGGCAAGACCAGAAACGCCTACGCAGGTGCTCGGATGCCTAAAAGCGTACGAGGAAGCCGACTTCATTGCACAAGTAAATACAAGAACGCCGGCCCACCAACCCGGGAGGAGGATGACACAAGAGGAAAGAAAAGAGGGGTCCGAGAGCGTTCGGCAGTTGGAAAGGGAGATCCGCGAGCTCAAACGTGTGATCGAGAGGGAAAGAATCGGCCCGAGGGAGGATAGGCGGGGTGCGGATGACAAATGGCTGCCCGCGTCGAGAGGTAGGCGAGACGCACCACGATGGCAAGAGGGCCCTAGACGGGTCGGGGGACCCAGTCGTACTAACGACGGAAGACCCATATGCTACCGCTGTAGGGCAGTGGGCCATGTCGCAGCGGTTTGCCCGACGGCCGATAGCGGAGGAACGAGGTGTTACCAATGTCAGGGGATGGGTCACAGAGCGGCCGACTGCCCATCACGCAGGAGGGACCATCCTCGGGACTACCAGGCAAAAAACGAGCGTCCGCAGGCCAAGTAGGGGGTACGCCTGTCGGAAGCATTGGAGAAAGATCCCTCCTAACGATCGAAGGCGCGATTAATGGACGTGAGTACCCGATCATATTGGACACAGGAGCCGTGATTAGTGTTATAAGTAGCGAAATTATCGACCCCCAATGTGTGAAACCAAAACGACTACGTATACGTTTGGCGAATGGAAACCCCGGAGAAACGCTGGGAGAAGCGGAATTATGCGTGCAAATCGGAGGAATGTGTTTTAGGGAGAATGCGGCAGTTATGGATGGGTTAGTTGGACCCCTTTTGCTTGGCCATAACTTTTTGAAACGTCATAAAGCAATAATAAATTATGATAAGTGTGATGTCACCCTCAAGGGTGCCCTCGGTGAGACAGTGGTGCAAATGATGGGATCTGAAATTCGGGGCGAAGAAGCCCGATGTGGGGTAGCGCAAGACTTGTAGGGGGGTGACCTCATGGCCCGAGGCCTTCCCGAGCTGCCAGGGGTGAGTCACCAAAAGTGGTCACTGAAGGGTGACGTCACGGTGCCACCCGGGGACGGGGTTGATTGTAGGTTGGATGGACCGAGGCCGTCAGGCGGAGGACGAATAGTTCCGGCCAGACGCTTAACCGATGAGGGTCTGAGCCTGGGGGTCGTCCGCCCTGAGGGGGAATATATGATCGCCACCCTTTTCAACCATCGAAGGGTGCCAAGACGGTTGCACGATTTCACGGGTCGTTCAAAGTAATTAAGCAGGCAGGGCTGATGAAAGGGCTGATGAATAAAGGTTTGTGCTTGTGCTAAGTTGTCGCTTTTATTACAGAGAAAAACAGCTAAGAGTATGGCGTTAATACCAAACCAACCTGGGAGGATCTGTTGCGTCCACTTTCGTTACGCTCGAATTTTAAGTACTTAGAAGAAAAATTAGTGCGGGGGCAAATTAAATTGGACTAGAACGAATTGGTCAGTAAAATTTGCGGACGCAACAGAAACCTCTTCAGCTGCGCGGGGAACAGCCTTAGGAGGAGTTGGACTGACCTGGTGTATTTTACTCACTTTGGCATGCGTATACCCTCTATATAAAGTCCAAAACCTGGAGAAGCATATGGTCTACCTGGTAAAGACGGAAAACGGTACGGAGTTGTTTACCGTGAGGAGCACGAGGAACGTGGGAAAGGTGAGTGTTGTGAAGATATTTTGATTCTGTTTTTTCTCCTCCAGGTGGTAAAAACATCTTTGTTATGTTTTTAACTGCAATAAGGGAGGGGACAGCGAGAGAAGAGGGGCCGGCAAGGGGCCTCACCCCATGCGGATGGGGAATCCCGCATGGAAGGACAGTCCTCGGAGGGGACAGTTAAAAGAAAGGGTTCACACTATACGGACGGGGAATCCCGTATAGAGATAGAGTCCTCGGATGGGACAGTTTAAAGAAAGGTATTTTGATTCTGTCTTTCTCCTCCAGGTGGTAAAAACATCTTTGTTATGTTTTTAACTGCAATTAGGGAGGGGACAGCGAAAAAGAGGAGCCAAGAAAGGGTTCGCACTATACGGACGGGGAATCCCGTATAGAGAGATAGTCCTCGGAGGGGACAGTTAAAAGAAAGGGTTCACACTATACGGACGGGGAATCCCGTATAGAGAGATAGTCCTCGGAGGGGACAGTTAAAAGAAAGGGTTCGCACTATACGGACGGGGAATCCCGTATAGAGAGAGAGTCCTCGGATAGGACAGTTAAAAGAAAGGGTTCACACTATACGGACGGGGAATCCCGTATAGAGAGACAGTCCTCGGATGGGACAGTTAGAAGAAATACTTGCAGGGGTGTCTGAAGGAAGCACATGGGGACAGCGAGAGAAGAGGGGCCGGCAAGGGGCCTCACCCCATGCGGATGGGGAATCCCGCATGGAAGGGCAGTCCCAGGGTGGGACAGTCGAAAGGGAAGTTACCGGGGTAACCGGGGAAAGTAAATGGGGACCTAGAGAGGGGTCTTGCCATTGAGAGCTTAAGCAAACTTGGAAAGGGGTCGTTGACCACTCGGCCGAAGGAGGAGACGCTCGAAAAATCAGCTGATAGACCCCGAGACACCTCCCGTTCGGAAGAAAGGGAGGGGGGCTGTGAGGAACTTTGCCTCGCGAATTGGGATCCCAAGAAAAGAAAGAAAAAAACAGTTGTAAGAGAATTATTAGTGCACTTAAGTAACTGGTTAACCATGGTAAAATATGCAAATAAGTATTAGCGACGTAAGCATAAGACCTAGGTTTAAGGGGGGAAACGAATGAGCAATCCGGGAGGATTGCATATGAACCTTCGTTATGTTTAGTTAATATAATGTAGTAGAGAATAGTCATAGGTTATTGGTGATGATTCCCATTGATTGCCTGTGGAGGAGGATGGAATGGGTGGACTGATCAACCATCTCTTCCCCTTTTTCTCGGGGTCAACCAAGGGGAGTCGAAGTCGAAACGGTAGTCACCTCGGAGAAGAATGAAGGGGATTAAATATCACATTTGTCTATTGGGAATGCTGGTTCGGGTCGCTTGTGGGATGAAGCACTTGGCGGAAGTACGAGTAGATATTACGGCGGGAGCCCTGTTCAGAACTTTACCTAATGTTACGGTTTACGAGACGTCACACCCTCTTGTTTAGAAAATACCTTTTAACCCAAGGAGAGAGCTGGAAAATTTCGGATTGTATGCATCCAACTGCGTAAGGGAGAGTCGCCCAGGAATTTGTGAGGCCATACATGCGTCTCGGGCCCTGGCCTTAAATAACTGGAATCCAAGGTACTGGGCTGATCCACTGACGGAGGCACCGCTGACATCGGATGGAGGGGCGTTTTCATCCTCTTTCATCCTCCCGATGCGGCGGCACGCGGAGCGAGTCGTCATATCGGAGACAGAGGCTGAGGAAGTCGAGGAGAGGATGGACAACCTTGGCGACTTACTCACACTGCCAGCACAGAGCGTGACGATCCCAGAGCATGGAGCGATACCTGGAGGATCTGGCTGGGGTGTTTTGGCCTACCTCCAATCCGTCATCGCTTCGCAGACGGGGGTCCTCAGGGCTTGCCAGGCCCGGAGACTCTCCCCGGAGCTCGTCAACCTTCCGACCCTCAAGGAGCGGCTACAGGCGGTTCGACGGACCATCGGGACGACGGACTACGACTTGACCATTCGGCACTTCTCCAGAGGGGGTGCGAGTCTCAAAGTCCTCGCATGCAACATCTACACCGACGAGCTATGCATGCTGGCGGACCCGCTTGGAGACACGCTGGGGACCATCAAGTGTGCCGAGGCAATGGTCAAGGGGGCCACGGCTAAGGAGATGACGGCATCCTGCCCAATAGCGTGTGGGAGATCGCCTGATAGCATCGTTACGAAGATCAGTAGTGGAGTGTATGTGATAACCCACCCCCCAAGGAATTCGACAATCTTCTGTGGTGATAGAATTAACGCAACTCTGGAAGAAAATTTTAAAATCGGTGCATACAAGCTCACTATTCCATGCGCGTGCAGACTGAAATTGGGGACTTCTACTTTTTCGTCACAATACCCTTGTGAATCAAAAGATGCAAAAGTTAAAGTACATCGAGTTATACCAGCTGCTTGGGCTCCCATAACTTCTTTGAAATTACCACCGTATGACGACCGCAATTTTGCCGTCTGTACCAATCTGACCGAATGCTTGCATGTAGCACGAATGACGGCTCCTACTATGACGAATATAAATCAGGCTACCTTTCTTTATTTAACATGTACAGGCACCATTGCTCTGTTTTCGTCTTTGATAATATTTTCGTATTGCCTGTATCAGTGTGTTTGGTGTATAAAAGACAGTTACTTCCAGACAGTTGAACGCCCCTGGGAGCGTACGCGCCAGGAAAGTACTCAGTTGCAGGTCGGGGACTGTGGGCCGACAGTGCAATTTCGAAGACCACCCGAGGCTAGGGCACCCATTCCACCACCTGTTTCCCGAATCCCCAAAGTGGCATTACCCACCCTGTATGAAAGTGTGGACGGTAGTGACGGCCTTGTTGAAGATCAATATTTGGCGATGCAACCAATAGACACAAGGAGAGACACATAATGGTGTTTTCAGATGATTTTTACTAGTGTTTTTGAGGGTTAATGGCATTTTCAGTAGGCGAAGGACACGTATAAGATTCAAGTGAACTCTGTAGTTTCAGCATTTTGTATCCATGTGTTTTTACTGTTTTGTGTGTTACTGTTTCCTAGACTAAGAGTGCTTCTATATTTCATTTGTTCTTGGTTTTGTTAGAGATGGACTTAGGGTTTATTGTATTTGTGATGAAAGTTGTATTTGAACCTTATTGTATTTGTGATGAAAGTTGTATTTGAACCTTATTGTATTTGTGATGAAAGTTGTATTTGAACCTTATTGTATTTGTGATGAACACTGTATTCTCCGGCAAAAGCGGCGAACTCGCGTCTTCGGCTAGACGATGAGAGAAGCTTCAACGGATACCTCTCAAGGCTTCGTCCGGAGGCCGAAGTTTTGAGGGGGGGGTAATGTTATGTCCCGGGTTAATTTCCCCGACGTGGCTCATTCCTCTTTCGCGAGGAGGTCTGTTCGCTTGCTGCGAAATTCACATATTGGGATTTTTCCACTGCTTACCTGTCACTCAGGTGCTTGCGTCGCCTCGAAGGAGGAGGGGGCAAGCATGCGAACGCAGCTCGCGAATATGACTGAATATGGGAATAAAGCGCAGTAGAATGCTGAATCCGGGGCGCGACCGGATGCCGCGATCAAATAAAAACCCCCGGGAACCTTCATTCCGGGTCTTTCGTCGAGGGGCCGTGTACACGTCGGGATGGGGAGCCGAGAGCCGTGGAAGCGGAGACTCGTCGATTGACCCGGGGTTCGCCGCAGGACGAGATACTCGCGCCGGAGTCGCTCGTTTAAATACAAACTCCTAGCGAAAGACCCCGTATCTTTTATTTCACCGTACCAACTCGCCAATTGGACCACCTTCGTCGTCCGGAAATTCCTCAGCGTTAGTCAAGATCCTTTTCTGAGACGTCCCTTGTCGCGCTGTCCTCGAGGGGACACGACAATATATATATATATATATATATATATATATATATATATATATATATATATATATATATATATGTGTGTGTGTGTGTTCTATTGTGCCGTCCAAATATTATACTGCTCGTATGAGTGTTTCTATATCATCGACATATATATATATATATATATATATGTGTGTGTGTGTGTGTGTGTGTGTGTGTGTGTGTGTGTGTGTGTGTGTGTGTGTGTGTGTGTGGAGAAGAATTGAGAAGGTGAAATGGACAGAGAAGAAAACAAATGTGGAAGTGCTTGGTATGGTGGGCGAATAGAGGAGTTTGTTTGGAGAAATCCTAAGGAGGCAGGAAGAGTAGAAGAAGGGGGTATTGACCGGCAGTGGGATGCTGAAGAATAATAGAGGGGAGAATGTTAGGCAAACGAGGAAAGGGAAGGAACAGGATAGGGATGTTAGACGGGATGAAGGGACAAAGAAAGTACTCAGAGATGAAGAGGGACCTCATTTTGAGTAGGAGACTGGATTTTGTGTTTTGCTAGGAGTCCCAAAATATTTATTTATTTATTAGCTGTGTCCATCCAAAAACCTAAATTAACAGGTATATTACATAATAACAATAATAACACTTATGTGAAAGTCTCCCGGATGTGAATAATAATGTATATGAAGTTGACAAAGACATAAACACAGAAACACAACAAAGAAAAGAAACTCACTAGTTTTTGAATTTTGGGTGGTCCAAGCCACCTTTCTCAAGGTAGGGAAGGAAGGAACGTTCCTTCCTTTTCAACCTAGGGTCCCGATTCTTTGGCCAGGAGATGAAGTTATGGAGTTGTTTCACCCACCGCAGGAGAAGTGGACCACGACAGCAGGAAAGGACAGTAGGGAAAGCAATCACACCACATCTTTTATGATGTTAGGAGCAGTTAAAGGGAAGATGTCGCAATTACACTTGAGAGGAAAGGGACATTGTTTGTTGACCTTCTCACATATAACTATCATCTGCAGATTAGATACAGCCTCTAGTTTGACACACCTCCTGATGGAGTGTGAAAAGTATCGGGATCGGCGCGAAACGACGAACGTTATGCAGGACATCTAGTACTCCGGGTGATAACCCCGACAATTCCAGCTGAGTGATGACATTTTAAAAATAAATTGCCTTTTTATGCTTGCTATAACTTAATAATTTTAGATTTTCTGTTTGCAGGTTTTATAATTACTCCCTATTTCTCCTTATCTACTAAGGGTATGCCTCTGATGAATACGCTGGAAAGTGGTACGAAACTACCAATACTGACTAAGGAACCACCAAATACCTACCTACGCTCTAAATTAGTCAATCCGGACTTCTGCAGCAGTACACAGCAGTACACAGCAGTGGAACCATATGGTGGCGACTGTATGACTATGAGGGAGGCTTTTTATGAATTATGCCCGAAAAGGGATATTTTTCAATCGTCAGTTTACCAATGACGTTTTGTGGATTTCAATCCAAAAGGTTTCATTATTTCCATGATGTTCTTGTAATTAATTAAGCTTCCCAGACATTCTCATTATCCAGTGGCTAAGCCAAATTTCTTCAATCCTCACAGGCATTCCGTATTTTCCGGGCTTGTAATCAATCTAGAGATGGAATTGTGAATAGCTCAAAGTCCACCTTTCAAATGAGTGAAACGAAAGATTTAAAAGCCGAGCGGAGAACGGAGACCAGCCATCCATCCCTGAGATTCCCGTTTCCGCCTTTGCCGCTTTGCCGGATATTTATCAGGCCTCTTCTAAAAGGAACTTGAGAAGGTTGGAATCCACGTACCAGTAAATGCTGCATCTTTTGAAAAATTCAGCGCAGTCGTTAAACTCGAGGAAATCCCATCATTCAATTTAATCCTCTTAATGCTTTGGACCTTCGTTCATTTGTTTCTTTATTTTTAACTCTCGAAGAGCCCGAGCTTAGCACCGCTGGAAATGGTACGTGTCTAGGCCGGGGGAATTTCATTGTTGGCTCCAAAAAGGAAACTCATTCCTTCAAATAAAAGTAGAATGAAGAGATCTTAAAAAATATGTCATGGGCGTGGGTAATTGCTCCAAATTTCCACCTCTTTCTACTACTTTTCCGCATGGAATTTTCTTTTCGTTTCATATATTTTACGTATTATGGAATCCTCCTACAGAAAAGGGTCGTATAATCACGTAGTAAATGTCGGCAAGGTAACTACTGACTTCTTCGGTGTTGACCCTGCCATACATTCTCCGCTAATGTTAGTTATTTATCGTATCTCTATCTCTAGTTACATATAAGGTAAATGAGGGATGATCCTCCATTCATCACCAATTTCCTCACAACCGAGGATATTAGCCAATCCTTTTCAACCATTCATTATAAATACCTCAATTTGTTTTATTTACAGCGGAGCCTATCGCTAAACTTTCAAATTAGATTGATCATAATTTCGAAAATTACCATGAAAATTTATAAACGAAATTATATTAAAATTATTTATTTCATTTATTTATGATTGTTAAATGATTTATTTTATTTATAAATGATTGTTAAATTATTTATTTCATTTATTTATGATTGTTAAATTATTTATTTTCATTAAAATTATGGGTATACCAAAATCGAACAGTTGTCTGAAATGTAAATTGAATTCCAAATTTGATAAAAGACAAATGCGGGAAAATGTTTACAGCTAAACAAGATCGAATGCCTAAATGGCATCCAATTACGCGAATTATAATTCTGTAAAATTGTTACAATTATTTTTGGAGTTAAGATGGGAGTATCTACGGGACAACACGCAAAGCGACTTCTATAAACGTACATGGTTGTACACCAGTTTATTCAACAACCGAAGAAGAGATTATTAAGACATGAAAATAGACCGGGAGATTTGACAATGGCTAAAAATAATTAAAAAATACACCAATAATGATAACAAAGTACTCGCTATTCCTCGCACAATCGGAATTATTAATTATCAAGAGTAGCCTATTGGTCAAATTATGCATTTCATGCATTCACCTCCTGAGTATTGCAACATTTCGGCGAAATTTCAATAACACGGCGATTAATAAATACTCTAAAACCAGAATAAAATAAACAGTTTTCCACTTCATATACTTGCTGTTCCCTAAATTCCATCAATAATGATTATTCTTCTTCTGCCTCTTCCTTGTTTACAAGAGATCTCTGCTTCTATCACGATTTCCATCATTCTATTTTGACTCGATATTCTCTGCATCCATATTTCCTACCTTCTTGTCCTTAGATTTCTCTCAACCACCCTCCCTCCCTCCTACCTCTCATTCTCAACCCCCTCACCTACCCTTCATTCTACTTTTTCCATTCCTTTCATTTTACATTTTCCATTCTTATCTAGAACTGTATCTCATAGCCTTTCGAAATACTCATACGCTTCTTCCCTTACCTCAATGACCAAGTTTCCGAGCCATACAAAACTGCGCTCCAAATAAAGGTTTGCACCGATTTTTTTCTGTACATATTTACTTTGCTACTCACTTACATGGTTCCCATCACAAACTCTCTTCCCTTAGTAAAAGATTTTCCACTTCACACAATTCTAGTTATGATGTCCTCACTACTCTGTCTACCCTCCTCCAAAATACTTTCTAAATAGGTGAACTCCAATATGGTAGTTTAGTTCCCTCCAACTCTAATGTTTATTTTAGTATCCCTTTTCATGGATATCCCTCATTAACTTTGCCCTTTTATCATTGATTCTCATTCCAAAACTACTTGCATTTCACCTAGACTGTAGTAAGCTCAGGGTTGATTGCTATCAATACAGAATTGCAACAAAATAATTGTAGGATGGAAGGAACTTGCGATTCCACAAACTCTGAATTCATCTGCTTTCTTCATTAGGAGTGCTTCATAAAATAAAATCCTAGATCTCTGGAACACACATACTCAAAAGGTCGACGTCTTCAATACCCTGCCTCTACGGTGGTTCCAAGTTTGTGATGCAGGCCCACACCTCTTTCCAACTCGTAAAGTTTATGTCGGATTGGGAAAGTCGTCTCAGCTGAACGCTCCGTAAAACCCTAGGAGAGAGGGTACGCTACAAGTTTCTGAAAAGGTGACGGATCTCATTGGATAAGGCGATGATCATTCGAGTTCCCTCCTCCGCATGAGCGACCACTCGCAAGTATAACACATCGACAAACTTGCCAATCGACTGACTTGTGAAAAGACCAACTTTGGGCGGAAGGAAATGATTAAAATTCTCTTGTAAAGTGATGAAACATTTTGGACGACATTTCGGGAAAACGACAAAAATAACACTACGCCTTCCAAGATGAATAAAAATATAAACACGGCTATTCCAGCGAATAATGTCAAAATAAAACTTTGGAAACTCCACAGATAAAATAAATCATTTTGACGGTTCAGTGCCACATGCATCAGATTTCCATTCCGTGTTGATCATTACGGTACTACTATAATGTTAAAACTCTAATTACTTCTGCGCAGGTGTTAAATTTCACACGAATTTCATCGGATTCGAAATTCGCAGCAAGAAAAACAGATCGCTAAAAATATGACGAGAGAATTCCATTAATTTCCACGAGTTGTTTTAGTCAAGTTCCTATCTATGTCTTCCACCTTTAGCGTGGATGTCACAAAGATGTAATGCTTCCCGCTCTTCTATTTCCACATTTGTTTGGGTATTTTCTCTTCACCCACATTCATTTCTTAAGAATGTGTCCAAACGCCAATCTTCAAGTAGGACCGAGTGCTCATTTCTGGCGAAGAAAACGTACTCCCAGGAGCCACTTTTGAAATGTTCGAGACGGCACAAAAAACAAGCTGACGATCCCGAACGAAAAGACCAAAATAATGGCTTTCGAATACGATGAACCAGTTAGGTCGAATATAATTTGAAGCTATCGAGATAGAAAGAAGTTAAATCCTAGACATTTATCGGATCAACTTTATCACACTGAAATGAAGGAGATATGGAAAAAAAACTTCCAGTTTCGACTATAAGTATAAACGGAACGATGTAGCGACCTTAAAAATAATACGGCAAGAAAGGGCACCTTGGAAAAATTTAATTAAACGATGGAAAGTTGTGTAATATACGTCAGAGAGAACAGGTCAAATATAAAAGTAAACACATAAAAGGTTATAAGCATCTTAAATTAAAATGTTTAAGAAGAGCTCCTGACTATACACGCATGAATAAAGAAAAGAAATACGGACATGCATGCATAAGATGAAAACACAGCATGCAAGGCATAGCGAAACATTACGAGAACACAGAAACAGAGGGCGAGAACACGTAAAACGAATGGGTTGAGAAAGAATTAGGAAACGTCGAAGCGTTAATGACCTCACGAACGCCTGGAACAACCCCAAAAACCCCATAACCACCGAGCCGCTTGTCGTCATTTGTCCAAGTCGAATAGATGGATCTTCTTCACTTCATCTTCACTTTATTCATCAATAAAACGAGCATATTTCTCACCTGACCTGCTCAGCGAGGGAGTAATATCCACTTTTGAGAAGTTTTTAGTGTTTCGGTGTTTATTCTCACCTGACCTACTGCTGCCAGAACAACCTCGGGGAAGGGAGGGGAGGAGGTAAACAGCCGGATAATGTATGCGCATCCACACCGCCTGAGCCCGGCTTCTCGCTGCTCTAGGGCGAAATTCCCCTTCCGTTCTTCATCCTCCCGTGGATGGCTCCATTTTCTCTCCGAGTCCCGGTGAGCAGTTAACCTGAACGCGTGAAATATTCAACAGGGCCTCTTCCCTCCTGCTCGATCCTAATCAGAAGGCTGGGCGAGGCAGCTCGACAAAGCAGCAAGCACATCGACCCAGCAACGAGGTTCTGAGCTATCTGTTGTTATTTCTATTTCTCAAACCTTGTGTGCGGTGGGTCATATCTACTACTTAATGCCGCGAGTCCGACTGTTATCGCGTTTCTTTCCTAACTCAAATCGCCACCTTTTACTTTCAAGCTTTCCCTAGATGATATCTTTAAAAAAGTATGGAACTGACAGCCAATTTGGGATGTGAATAGTAGCGCGCATTAAAAAAATACGACGTTATAAATGTACAGGATGTGCGATTATTTCGTCACTCATTACATTTATCTTCTCAGCTACTAAATCCTGTTTACTGCGCAGGTGCATTTTGAGTTACGATGGTGTTTACTGTGCAGAGAGTGTTATTTTAACACTGTTATTCCATTCCGAATGATTTAAGATTTTCCTTTCGAACCACTTTGCTTCAAGTTTGGATTTTTTTATATTTTCTTCGTCGTTATTTTTTACCATGGGTTTTAATTGCAGTTTAATATTTCCCCCTCATGAGTACCTTCCTTTTATAAATTCTTCGAACCCATACAATCGCATCCCCGCTGAAAGTGCATGACACCCCGTCAGTGTTTCGAAGGGCAAGAATCCTCAGCCCTTAAGATTAAATTCTTTGACCTGTTTCTTAAACCTGTAATTCAATTTATACATTATTTGAGCCCCAAGACTATACAATGATAACAAACACTTTTTTAAACTCTTAAATAGCTTAGATTTTATAGAGAATACGATTTTAAAATGTTCGATATAATTTTATTCAGGACTGTTTATTGAGGGATTGTAAAACGACTCGTAGTTCTAAGATTGGGCTTCATCTGTACGCCTAGGTGAATTAAAGCAATTTACATAGAATGAAACAAAGGTTTAATTTCGTATGAAATAAAGGAAATGACTTTAATCGTGCAATAATTAAAACATTCGTTTCAGACAAAACATGAAGGATAGAAAAATGAAATGGTCGAAAGGAAATACAAAGGAAGGAGTTCTCGTGAGAGTTCTTGCAGTTCTAGGTATGGTATAGGAGGAGAGGTTTTTGGGAGAAATTCAAAGAAAGCCGGAAAGTGGATGCAGGGCATACAGAGTGGAAGTGGAATGTTGATGACTGTGAAGGAGGAGGGAATGTCGGGCAGACCAGATAGAGGCAATAAAAGAAGAGGTATGTGGGGCGGAATGTAGGGAAGCAGGAAGTATGTAGAATTGAAGATTTGTTTACCGTAACGTAGAGTGTAAGAGAATTCAGTACCCTATAAAGCGCGACTTGGCGCTTATTTACTGAATTCATAATAAACCTGCCTTGACTGGAAGACATTTATAAAACTGTATGATAGAAAAAACTAGAAAGTATTTTATATTTAAACAGCTTTCAAAATTTCAATCATCTTTCAATACCAAGATTGATAAAAATTCAAAATATCATTATTCCCTATCCTATAAGTATTTTCTCCCGCTTGCTCATAAACCCTTTTTCTTAAAAAAAACCCTAACCCGGTAATCTACTGATAATAAAAACCCCTTTTCTTTTCCTCCTATTTATTTGGACTACGAATCTGTGCCTTGGTTCCTTTCGTAGGGGTCTCAACGCGTGTATAATCTCATCTGGATCTTCCTCACATTGTAACCAACATTTTTATTTTACCATAATTTTTTAATAAGTATTCCCTGAACAGAGGCAAGTTTTACTGTTTTTCCACACTTCGAAATGACCAGTACAGAATGTTTGTCTTCTGCAATTTACCTCACTTTCCCCATCGGAACCCAGATTCTCCAGCCATGTAGCAAACCTCATAATTAATGCAGCAAGCGAGAAAAAAACACACACAGAACACACACACAAACCTGCGACTCGCACACTTGTGGCTCTGTTTGCCGAGCCAAAAACGTTCCAAGGCCGCCTTGCTCCCTCTCCGCCACACTCGGGTGGCGAAAACTCCACGTGGGAGCAAAGAGAAGTGCCCCATGAGACGGGTCCATATATATTAGCACAATAAATCCCGGTCGAGAGCCGAGGAACTTGGCCCCTTGGCACAATAGTGTAGAGCCCGGTGGGGGAATCTGCGAAAGTCCTATCGATCCCGAGAACTCCTCCTCCCCCCTTTCATTCTCTCGCACCAACGTGAGCCCTATGTCCGGCCATTCTAGTTTTTAGATAGTCGATTTGCCGAGGATACTCTCAAAAACTAGCCGTGCCAGAGTATGCCGACCTATTCCCTCCGCTAACCCACCTCAATCTCCGGGGGATGAATACGCAAACATTCCATCCTTCCTCCACGTCCCGGATCCGAAGATAAATAGCGCGAGTTTATTCGAAACAATCCGAAGCGCGCAACGATCCCGAGGCTATCCCACCGCGTCCTATTTCCGGGAAAGATGACTCGTTCGAGTGCACCCCCACGGCAGAGCAATGACCCACACGTGAGCATTCGCTTCAGACGCGGACGAGCCAACTGTGCGTGGTGCGCGCTGGTGGGCGTCGACAAAAAAATGCTTTGAAGCTATCGCAGACTTTCAGACGCCACGTACCGAAAATACGCCGGTGAATTCCGCGATTTTTTTTCTCTTTTTTACTTCTGCCGATTAGCATACGCGCTCGTACACACAGTTGCCTTAGGGATGGGAATCGCATTGATGAAAGTTAGAGAGAGACGGAACGGAAAGTTTATACTCATCGAGGCGAAACAAAAGAAGGTTGCGTGTTTGAGAAACGGATAACATGGAGCGTGCGCTTGGAAGATAACCCGGAATGGGGGAAGGTACTTTGTTCTGTTGAAGTAAATAAATAGAATTAGAAGATGCTTAACAACCATATATGATAATAGAAATTATTATACGTGAAAAACAGGGCAAGAAAGAGGTAACATCAAACATCACCGTGGCATAAAAGTGCAGAACAATTATCATAATTCCCAGTGAGTAAAGATTTTCTCCAAAACATAGGAAAAATATTCACGTTACCATAGATTAAAGAATAACAACCACCGCTATTTTGGCCCATGGTATTATGTACTGGCTAAGAACGTAACTGACTTAAGTGAAAAAAATCTGATTCACCTCGTAACCTGAGCAAGTGATCCACATTGAGTATGTAACGCAATGGAAACTTCGAGAACAAATAATTTTACATACATATACGTGAGAGCTATATCGATGCTTTCCATAATCTACTGAAGATATACCTCAGCACAAAATGGGTACTCACAATGAGTAGTGGCATGCTAAATAATTTCCACTTGTTATTCGCAGAAGCATTCATGCCTATTACGTTGGGTGCATGCATTGATTGGAAAATCACGTTTCCATCATCATATAAAAATTGACCCGAATATATCCCCTACCGCGGTCAGACAATGCAATGCTGATCCCTTATTGTCCGTGGAAAAATAGCATCTTAAACCTATCTGTCCTACACTTAATCTCTCTAACTTTATTTACATAATCTCACCTGCCGTAATACAAAGAGAGACAGTAGCCCATCTCGGGAGAACTTTTGTGACTTATAAAAATTCAAAATTATATTTCTTTAATGCCCGACACTAATTTTTTAATAGCTTTGGTCCCTCGAGAATAAAAGTATTTACTACAGTATGCGATTATAGTATGTTAATGTTTGTTTAGATCTAACATTGACGTAGTTTTCAACTTCCTTATGAAAAAGGTTGCAAAATCATTTATAAATACTAATTAAAACGATTCCCGCTTTGGCGGTTTCTAGATCCGCTACCCCCTAAAGCACCGCCAATTCTCTCGTAAACAGACAACTTATTGTCGCTGTCTTCGTGCATACGTAACTCCAGGATTTTGTTGTGATTTTTCCCGATAATTCCAGGTTATCGCCGTTTAACAAATGCATGATCACCTTGGAAATGGATTCCGGCCAACCGGCACGAAATCAAGTATCTTACAAGTTTCAATTTTGTCATGAGACTGTCGTTTTTTTTCAAACCTGAATTAATAGACCCCGGATTCATTTCTTAAATATCGCTTCCAGAAGTGAGGTCAATGGCACTCCGCCAATATCAGTTCACGTTCAATTTCCATACCTGATCATGATCCACTGCTCGGAAATTAGTCCAACTTGAGGAAATTTGGGGTGGAACAAGGAGTTTGACTCAGTCGAATATCCTTGGGGTTCTCTCGGTTCTGACCTGGTCAAACACGAGGCAGGATTGAATCATCGCTTACGATGGGAATAGATGAAAGACGAGGAACTCAAAAAGGTGCAAGTTTCAAATTTTTATGCTCAACTCTTATCCGATCAACCGAATACAAGGTAAATTAGATTGTACCGCAATAAGGAACTTAGAAAAGTTGAAATAATTAGGTGTTGCATTTACAGGTATGTACGTAGGTAAATTTAAGCCTTCGATGGGGCACACACCCGGGGAGGTTTCATTAGAAAGGTCGTAAAAATTACAATGACAGAGTAAAAGGGAGGTGCTACAACGCTTCAGTTAGGCTACATGTATTTTATTTTAATTTTATTTATCTGAAAAAATGTATATCCCAAGATTTATACGAATACTTAAGTGCGTAGGCGTAACCCCCCCGCCACGCACCCTAGCTGTGTATTGTGAGGATGTAGATGGTCACGAAATTCATCAAAAAAGCCCGTCGATGAAGGCATGAGGGTTACAAATTCATGAGAAATGCGCCCCACGCCACTCGTCCCTGGCTGGGAAATTTATTCCCACCCTATCTTTCGGTAGGCCAACATCAGAGAACTGCTTTGCGACAGCCGAATCGCCTGATTCCGTGAGTCGATAAAATTAAAACGAAAAATCCAGAGAAACCTCGTTCCGGTGAACCATATTTCCGGGGAAGATGACGAAACTTTTACATTGTATCATCGAGAAACGGTGGTCTGTTTGGTTTTCTCACAGAGGCACCGTTTGAGCGGCGGCGAATTGAATACAGCACCCAATTTCCGAGAGACTTACACAGCCTTCAAGTAATTAGATTTCAGTCGATTCGGAACGGAAACGTTAAGCGAATTACAATGGAAAAGAAGACGAGTCCTGCATACGAAAACGCTACGAGCAGTTTTTTTTTTTGCTTTTTCATTTAGCCTCGCTGAATTACTCGACGCCAGCCCATGTTTAACACGACAAAGGCCTTTCAAAATCTCCTCCCCTAGAGACCACGTGAAAACATTAGTCCAGCACCCTGTGGAGTTTGTGTGACTCCTGCTCTTAAAAGCTCCGCCGGAAAAATACGAATTCAAATCTGGGTGGGAAGGTGGCCAAATTTCATTGTCGACTATCTTGTTTTAAGAATATCCTCTCACTGAAACTACACCCAACACACTGTTGCTCACGCACGTTAACAGATAATAGTAATGCTATTTCCCTAATAGAGTTTAGGGCATGGCTGTCATTTTTGCTGCGTACACAAGCCAATACTGGTTTGCACACCAATAAAATTTTGTGCTTAATTCTTTTTGAGACCTGTCGATTTTCTATCAAAAAAAATCAAATGAAATAATTTACAAACAATGGTCGTGTTAAAATCTCTCTTTGTCTAGAATTACTTTAAGGCATTTATTCACAAATAAAATTCTGACTTTTTATGTACTGGTATTACAGGGTTGTGTCACCACAGGGTAAAGTCACCGCACTATTTGTGTGACATGTAAACCTTACCAAAAGCCTCGTATTTACGTGACCAAGGCGAACATGATATGTTGAAATTATGTTCCGTAAATACGACCTAAAAGTGAACATGTTTAAATTAGAGTAATATAAAATTCAATTTCTTGCTTCAAATTCAATGTTCAATTCAATTTTCTGCTTGATAATTTTTGTACATGTACAGTTGTCTGTAACCAATAAAATGAATCTGGAGTTTGATTTTCTATGATACATAATATGCTAATTATGGTGTGGTCATTGTATAAATGAGTACGCTCAGCCACTATATTCCTTAAATTACTGAGAAACAGAGTGATATTTTCCACTTACTATGATTTAAGCCGAAATTCGTAACATTTGTTACTACTTAAAATCTCATTACTTTCACTTTGCGATAATACATTTTGACTAGTTTATCTATCGTAATATTACTCATGAATTTCACTCCACATCGGCTGTACTCTCTAAGGTAATTGAATAACATTTTGTATTCTCGAATATCAGTTCCCTTCCTCATTAAATCCCGGAGGCCGGCCCTTCCAATGCCTCTAATGCACCTATCCTGAAACATTGGGATACAAAAGCTTATGCATTTAATTCTCATAGCTTACGCTAAATCCTTAACTTCTCACAAGGTTTTGGGTAGCCTTGAGATAGTGCCATGAAAGAGGTTAATTCTCTTCCGTCATCACTCGCTTCATTGTCGTAGGTGCTTTACGAAGTCTTGCTTCGAAACGAAGTAAAAGGGCTTAGAAAGTGGATCGCATGAAAGCTACGGCTGCATTCAAGGCACTTTGTGCATATTTTGCTGTCAAACTTTCATCTAGCCGTGCTAAGGGTGCTTAAAAGCACCCACGAAGTTCAAGCCTCGGCTGGGTTTATGTTGTTTTTGCGGAGCACCATCTCGTAAAAGTTTTGTTCTTTCCGCGTACTTGTAATTCACGTTGCAATTCATGTTGTAATTCATGCTTCCGCGAACTTGTAATTCACGTTGATTTATTTACTTCGCCAATGAGGAAGATATACCGTCCTCCAATCAAAATGGACGTAATTATTATTTTATTATTAGGTAATCTACCGGTTAAGGTAGGTTTTTGGATGGACATAATTACTAATTAAATAATTTGTGACCCCTAGCAAAACACAACATGCTACTTAACATCAGGTCCCTCTTCAGCTCTGAGTACTTGTTTCCTCCCTTCATCCGGTCCAAAATCCCTATCCTGTTCCTTCCCTTTCCTCTTTTGCCCAACATTCTACCCTCTATCACAGTCTTCAACATCCCACTGCCGGTCAATACCCCCTTCATCCACTTTTCCTGCCTCCATAGGATTTCTCCCAACAAACCCCTCTCTTCGCCCACCATACCAAGTACTTCCTCGTTTGTTTTCAATGGATGTAATGTAACTTTGTTTACAATACTCCCAATATGGCTCGCAAGTGCTTACTACGACTTACTACCTTACAAAGAAACCGAAACTTTTTACCAAAAAATATTTAATGTATGTAAACCCCAGTGGAGAAATAAGATAGGACCGATAGCCGACAGATTAATTTTAAAAACCTATTTTCACCATATAATTGATTTCAATCTGAGAGAAGATAATAAAAGAGACGAAAACTAGCAATTTTCCACTTAATTAAGATTTATTTTCCACAAGTTTCGATGCACCAGATCCATTGCAACACACTTTCCACCCGAAAATGATGTAGTGCATTAAAACTAGTCGAAAATAAATCTTCATTAAGTGGAAAATTGTGAGAGTTTTCGTCTCTGTTATAATGGAACAGTTCCACCACTTCAAACCTGAATCTGTAATTCATATAAGAGAACATACTTAACGAAACGCAGTGATTTCAAGAGTTCCCTGGATCTAGGGTAATTCCGAATTAGTTTTCTTGGAGAATTAGGTGAAAATGCAAAAGAGTTTTTAAAACTTTATCTTCATCTTTGGAAACAATGAAAGAATTGTATTACATAGATTGTTAACTAATGAAAAAACCCTTCATTGTAGTTTAAACAAACCCGATTAATGTCCAATATACCTCGTTTATGAAACATACATACATAGAAACATAAACATAGAAAGGCATCAATCAGATTATATTATGGTTAGGCAGAGATTTAGGTACAGAGTTATCAATTCGGACAGCTTCACGGGAGCGGAGGTCTTTGATCACAATTTAGTAGTCATGAGGTGTAGTGTCAGATTCAAAAATATACGTCAGATGAGGCGGGTTAGGAAGTGAAATGTTGAAACAGTAAATGGATTCACAAGGAAGGAGTATCGGCAGGATGTAGAGAAAATAATGAATAAGGGATGAGAGCTGAGTACTATCGCAGAAAAATGAAATTAAATCAAATAAGGGATATTGAAAGCCGTAAGAGAAACTATAGGAACCGTTAACGGGAAAAGGACAGGAATCCATGGATCACGGATGAGATGATTAGAGAAACATATGAGAGAATCAAATGGAAGAATGCAAATATAGAGATAGGTAGAAGGTAGTACAAAGAGCTAAATAATAAATTGAGACGGATAATGAACAGAGCAAAAAAAAGATGATGGAAGACGCAGTGCGAGGATATAAAAAGTTTTCAGAGGAAGGGTGAAATCGGTGTGTTATGCAATAATGCTAAAGTACTATCGGTACGTAAGAAGGGAAAATCGATGTAAACAATTAGATATAAGTCAGGAAAAATATCAGTAGAACCAGAAAAGATCCAAGAGATATGGAAGGAATATATAGAAGAACTGTATGGTAAAGAACTTCGGCCAACATGCTTAGATACAGAAAGGGAATATGACGCTGATGAAGATAGCTTAGGTCCAGGCATACTAGATGATCAGATCGACAGGGCGTCAAAAGAGATGAAATCATATAAGGCCGTGGGGGTAGACGAAATTAGTGCAGACGTACTAAAAGGTCAGGAAAATGTGGGAGGAAGAGTCTTTATGGACTGATTCGTAGAATCCATGAGGAAGAAATGTGGCCGGAAAACTTCTTGAGATGTGTTAGCTCCTATTCCGAAAAAGGTAAAGGCTACATCATGTGAGGACTACCGAACAAAAAGTTTGATTTCAGACGCAGCTAAAGTGGTTCTCAGGATCGTCAATCAAAGGATGGAGAGCAAGGCAAATTATTACTTTAGGGATGATCACCTTGGAGTTCAAAAGTGGAGAGGCACCCGTAATCGCATTGCAGTGATGAGATCCCAAACAGAGAGGAATATAGAATAAAATTCGGATGGCAGTGTAGGAAGAGGTGTAAGGACATGTTGTCCATTATCACCTGCGCTGTTCAGCGTTTGTATGGGTGAAATGATTAAAGAGGCATGGGAATAACTGGATATAGGAATGAAATTCGGCGGTAAAGTCGGGAATTCAGTTAGGTTTACTAATGACCAAGCTCTAGTTTGTCAGTCGTCCAAGGGGTTGCAAGCATTGCTAAGTGAATTGGAAATTCAGTGCGATAGATATGGGATGAGAATCAATATTAATAAAACAAGGTGATGCAATTCGCAAGAAAGAAAAAGGTTAAGGTAAACATTAAAATATAAGGGCAAAAACTAGAGCAGGCAGAACAGTTTACGTATCTCGGAAGTGTTTCGGACCAACACAGTCAAAGGAGCAGGGATGCAAGGAGAAGAATTGCGCTAGGCAAAAAGGCTTTCACGAGGACGGAGTTGATGACAGGGACGTTGAGGAAGGATGTTGAGAAAAGACTCGTCAAAACTTTGATGTGGAGCGTAGTTATGTACGGCGCGGAAATATGGTCACTGAAACAGGAGGATAGACGTACGTAGTACGTAGATTGCAGGCTTCACAAGTGCATGTGTGGGGATGGACGGAGGTGAAATGGACGGAAAGCAAAGCAAATGCGGAAGTGCTAGGTATGGTGGTCGAGGAAAAGGCATTGTTGGGAGAAATCATAGGGAGGCAGGAAAAATGGATGAAAAGCATATTGATCGGCAGTGGGATGTTGAAGAATGTATTAGAGGGGAGAATGTTAGGCAAGCGAGAAATGTGCAGAAATAGGATAGGGATACTGGACGGAATGAAGGGAGGGAGGAAGTAGATGGAGATTAAGAGGGGCTTGTGTAGATTAGGATTTGGGTTGTGTTTTGTTAGGAGAGACAAAATAATTATTTGATAGTTTTGTCCACTAAAAACCTACCTTAACCGGTAGATTACCTAAATAAATTCCTCCCCATGATCAGCTTTCGCTCGAGAAGTGCCAACACCATCTATGACTCCTTGTACGCGAACATTCAAATAGTCTTAAATCCAGCCCAGGATATTTTATCTACGCCATACGCTTTGAGTAGTGTACTCTGAAGTACGCTGCCAAAATCTTTTTTGAAATAAAGAAAAACCGCCTCCACTGGAACATTAATCTTTCCAATTATGCAGCTCCTTCCAATATATGCCAGAAATTCAATCCGTTATTTAACCTTAATTTGGTTTTCTGTTTCCGAATCCCGTAGGTAATTTTAACGTGAAACGTTTTAGATCCATACGCTTTGTGTGTAAACACAGCCATAGCTGTCAATTTGCAAACCTCTATTATCTACCTGCTCGCAAACAGGTAAATAGTCATGGTATAAGAACGAAAATTCTAGCCAAATTTCTATTAATACTTATCGCACGAAAACTGTCGCATCAGACACGGAAGTCTTTGATGGCGGAGGATGAGCGGAGGTTAGAGACTTTTGAGCCGTGGAGATGGAAAAGGACAAGGATATTATGGTGGTCACAGAGAGAGAGAGAGAGAGAGAGAGAGCGAGAGAGAGATAGAAACAAACGAGTTAAGCCGTGTCCGGAACGTTAACAGGAGGTCGCAGACGACATTCACCCTCGCGGAAACACCTGAGGCCTTTATGAAAGTTGAATGCTTTAGCTGGAGTACGTAGCCCGGGCCTTAAGGGTACACCGAGAACGATTTCGGATTTGTAAGCTTTGTCTCTAGGACTTTGCGCACTCCCAAGCATATTTAACTATTCGGAGAGGGCGTAAACCTAAATTATGGTCTGGGCAGAAAATACCTGTATATATAGATAAGGAAATAAAACTTATGCTGGAAAGTATGACGAGAGAAATGTTATGCTGGAGGTCGCGAAATGTTGAAGGAAGTGATTCATTTTCATTCAAGGTATTCCACGTTATTAAAGGTAGGTTTCGGACGATCGCTAACGACTACTTACTTTTAAGTATTGCGAGAAACTCCTTCTCACGATCTACATGACACCTTGCAAATCAACTCTAAGGTCTGTGAAGGGCGGTGATCACACACCAGGCATTTAAAGACAAACGTTACATTTTCCTTAATTTTTAGTTACAATATATTTTTATTTAATTATTAAAATCAGGTATATTCTTCCTTTGCCTTTTGTTATTTCTTTATTCATTTCTAAAAAGCTAATCTCTTCCTTCCTCTTCCCCGCTTACCAAACGTTCTCCCTTCTATCAAGGTCTTTTAACTTCTCATCGTCTTTCAATATTTACTCCATCCGCTTTCTCTACTTAAATCAGATTTCTCCGATAAATTTTAATATTGTTTAAATAATTTAAAATTACCTATATTTCCAAAAACCACAACGAAAAACTCAATTTTGTAAGCAGCATGCTTGGTGTGTGATCACCCCCTGCCAAACACTAGCGACGGTTTGCAGGATACCATGTAGATAGATAGACTAACTCATTTTCTCGATTTTCCACTGCTACTGGAATCCTCCGATCTAACCAGATCCTCTTTCCTCAAAGATTGACTAACATGAATAAAGCACTACCATCCACATTTTAACACTTTACTAATATTTTTTGACATCTGTCTCCATCATCAATTATCTCTCTCTTTTAAATTTATCTTTTGCTAACTTGATTCTTCTCCTAATGTTCTCACTACTATCCCCATTTCCTCTAAAATACTGCCCAAACAAATGAACTGCTTCACCATCTCTAGTTTATTCCCTCCTAATTTAACGTTTACCTCAGCTTTCCTACTTCTCGAGCGGAAGGCAAGGATAAATTAAGGAAAAATAAAAAAAAAATTGAGAAGGGAAGAGGGGAAGATGAGGAAGAGACAGCATGAAAGTGGGTAAAAATATCAAGCAATAAAGATAGAAATATTTAGGAGCGGAATGAGTAGATTTCATAAGTCTAGGATGACGTGAAATGATTTTCATGAACCATTTGAGGCCTGCGCTTCACATTGTTGACCAAATTCAACTATAACAAATACAGTAAAGCAATTAAGTCCGTTTTGCATCCGTCTTAATTACTGCAATCGGGAAAGAAACCACGCGCGACCCCTTCGGTGAGAATGCACGAGCCCTTTCGAGAGGCGCGATACCTCGGACCGACTCCCGGGGGGAGCTTAAAACTTGTGCCCCTGGTACAATCAACCTCACACCGTGTGGGCATACTACCTTGATCAAAAAGTTCCCGGAATAACCACCGTGTGGCGCTCCCATCGTTCCGATTTGAGTTCTGTTTTTTTTGTTAAATTGGTACATCTGTTGTTGATATTCCCTTTAAATCTTAGTGTCATAACTTGACATTTGCAAAAGTTACGTAGCCAAGAGTACATCTATCTCTGTGTGTGTTGGCGATTTTTTACAATTTCAGAAATGGATTTAAATTTGCAACAACGAACTTGTATTAAATTTTGCGTAAAAAACGGATTTAGTGGCGCACGGACGTTGGAAATGTTGGAAAAGTGTTTCGGCAACGATTCTCTAAAAAAACGGTCGTTTACCAGTGGCACGAGCGGTTCAGAAGTGGTCGTGAGTCAATCGAAGATGATGAACGCAGAGGCAGACCATCGACATCGAAAGTCGGTGAAAAAATCGATAAAGTAAAAGAAATGTTGGTCAATAACCGCAAATTAACCATCAGAGAAATAGCGGAGGACTTGAACATTGCCTATGGATCCGCCCAAGACATTGTGGTTAATGATTTGGGTTTCCGTCGTGTAGCAGCAAAGTTGGTGCCAAAAGACCTCAATTTCATGCAAAAAAGAGACCGTGTTGACGTCGCAAAAGACATGATTTGCGAGGCTGAATCCGATCCCACATTCATCAAAAGGATCATTACTGGAGACGAGAGGTGGGTTTATGAGTACGACACGCAATCCAGACATCAGGCAAGTGAATGGCGTTCACCAAATGAGCCGAGACCAAAAAACCACGTCGTTTTCAGTCAAAAAAGAAGGCAATGCTGACGGTTTTCATGGATTACAACGGTGTAGTGCCTCATGAATTTTTGCCAGAAGGCCAGACAGTAAACAAAGAGTATTATTTGGGCGTTATGAGACGTTTGCGTGAAGCAATTCGCCGAAAGAGACCAGAAATGTGGGCAGAAAACTCGTGGATTTTGCACCATGATAACGCACCGTCGCACAGTGCTATCATTATTCGTAATTTTTTGACGAAAAATGCAACAAATACCATCCAACAGCCACCGAATTCACCTGATTTGGCTCCCTGTGACTTCTTTCTGTTCAATCGAGTTAAAAAACCATTACGGGGAACGCGTTTTAGCAGCCGAGAGGAAGTAATGGAAAAATCGCAGGAAGCACTGATGGACATACCGAAAACCGAATATAAAAAATGTTTCGAGGATTGGATCAAGCGCTGGCATAAGTGTGTTGCAGTCGATGGGGATTACTTTGAAGGGGACAATATAGATTTAGATGAATAAACTTGTATTTTTAATTTTCTGAATAAATTCCGGGAAATTTTTGATCAAGGTAGTATTCTCGTGTATGACCCAAATGCCGCCCCTCGGAATCGATATCACGCGCGCTAAGCAGGAGACAAGCGTGCCCGTGCTAAGTCCGTATCCTCGCCGAATGAGGAAGGCGGAAGACCACACCTCTTCGCTAACCCCAGTTCCGCGTCGGATTACTATAAAACGAAAAACAAAAGAGAAGAAAAGGTTAATCCTCGAGGAGAGACGGGAGGGGACGTGAGATGAATTCAACGATACACCTGGACAGCAACTGAGGGACCTGGCTTAGAATCACGAGCGAGCTAAAATTTTATCTTCTACTGTTATTCGCCCACTTCTACGCAGTATCCCGCAAGCCGTCCCAAGGGCGTGTGGTGGGAAGTGTTAAGACAACAGTCTTTTATAGATAAATATTATCATGGTAGACCACTGTTTAAGGTGGGCTTTGGATGGACACACACGCACACGAATCACCCCAACATTTCAAACCTAAACTAACATGACACAACGTGAAACTCTTCATTACAATAAACCCTTCTCCAATCCCGAATACTTTCTGCCTCTCTTCATTCCGTTCAAATTGTCTATTCTTTTCCTCCCCCTTTCTCGCCTACCGAACATTATCCCCTCTATCACAGTCTTCAAAATTTCATTCCCAATCCCATTCTTCGTATCTATTCATTTTTCCTCTTTTGGATTTATCCCTACAACCTCCCTTGTATTTCTTCCTGTGACACGCCTAGCTTTACAGAACTTAGTTTGTTTATTTATAATAGAATATAGCATCAGCAAAGAAAAATAAATTATTGGAGGCGATGGGAACGTGGTGCTAAAGGAGGGCATGTAAATAAAATGAATTGGCAAACTAACAAATGAAGAAGGACTTAGAAGATAGGGCTACAAGAGAAAACTAAGGGAGACATTAGGAAGATGAAGTGGGAAACAACTTGAGCATATTATGAGGAAAGACTACGAAGACTGAAGCTCATTATTGAGAAAAAGCAAGCATCAATCCCGAGAATGGAAGACAATGGGATGGGAGATGATGGGAGACGTTTCACTATATAATAACAAAGAATGATAAGATCGACTTATAAAGGCAGATTCTTCAAACCAATCTTCGGATAAATAACCAAAGATAACGATGAGATATGTGATCATTATTATTATTATTACAACATTTCTTTTTTTAAAAGAAATAATCTGGACAAGTATGGGCAAAGTTCTGGGAACATGTGGCAGCATGTAACTGTGCCACCGCTGTCGATCCAAGAATTCTAACTACATTTCCCTACACTCATTTCTCTATTAGGATAAGATCAGAAAATATTTGCACAGAAGAGCCAAATCCGCCCCGAAGATTTATAAATTATTCGAGAGCCATATATGCATTTTTCCATCCTTTTTGCTAACAACTTTGGTCTTGTGGAAGTGCTTATGAGTTGCAATGGCCCCTTAGCGGAGGCAATGACAACTGGTCAAGGTAGGTCGAAGGGTAGGATCCAGATGAGGGGTAGTCCGCGCTGCGTCCGTGAGGCTTCCTCAAGACTTTTAGAATGGATACCATAATAATGAATCCTGGAGACTACGGTGCTTGGACCTTCAACACGATAAACACGGAAAAATGGATGAGGAAATGTACTCACGGAGCGTTATAGGGAAAATAAGAAAGTAGTACCAGGAGAAGACAGAAAATTATGAGTGACGACAGAGAAACGGGAAAAATGCAAAAATGCAATGGGAAAATACATTTTTTAGTATGGAAAGCCGGAAGCTTAACTATTGTTATTATTAGGTAATATACCGGTTAAGGTAGGTTTTCAATGGACAAAACTATCAAATAATTATTTTGTTTCTCCAAACAAAACACAACCCAACATCTTACTCCACAAAAAGTCCTTCTTCATCTCTGTGTACATCCTTCCTCCCTTCATACAATATAAGATCCCTATCCTACTCCTGCTATTCCTTGTTTGCCTAATATTCTCCCCTCAATTACAGTCTTCAACATCCAACTACCGATCAATGCGCCCTTCGTCCATTTTTCCTTCCTCCTTATGATTTCTCCCAACAAACCCCTCTCCTCGCCCACCATACCTACTAGCACTTTCTCATTTGCTTTCCTTTCCGTCCTGCTCACCTTCTCCGTCCTTCTCCACACCCACATTTCAAAAGCCTCCAATCTACGTATATACTCCTGCTTCAGTGACCATATATCCGCGCCGTACATAACTACGCTCCATACCAAAGTTTTGACGAGTCTTTTGTTAGCATCTTAACTCAACGTCCCTGTCATCAACTCCCTCCTCCTTAGCCTCTTTGCCAATTGCAATTTTTCCCCTTACATCCCTAGTACTTTGACAATTTTGGTCCAAAACATTTCCCAGATACGGGAACTGTTCTACCTGCTCCTGTTTTGGTGTTAACCTTGGCCTTTTTCTTTCTATAAAATCACATTACCTTTGTTTTATTTGCATAGATTCTCACCCCATGCTCGTATGCATCGCACTGAATTTCCAATTCATGCAGCAATGCTTGCCTAGTGCAATTCTTCTCCTTTTGTCCCACTTTGACCATTTTGATCAAAAACACTTCCGAGGAAATTTAACTAAAGGAACAGTAAATAGGAAAATAAAAGGACTCATTGATTACCTACGAGAGGATTATGAAGATAGACGAGAGGATAGAAAGATAGACAAAAGGACTAGAAAGAGAGACGAGAGGATTATGAGAATAAACGAGGGAAGAAAAGGGAAAAAGAGGGAAAAATGTAAACACATAGCAAAGAAGAAGGAAGCATAATGAGTTGAATAATTAACGGAGATGGGATATTAATAAGATGAAATAAGCGTAGTAGAAGGGTTAGAGCAAGGATATGGAAAATTTATGAAAAGTGAAAGCGCTGCTAGGAAGTTTGAAGGTAAAATCCGTACAAGCAATAAAAAATAATAACAGAGACGAAATATCTTGCAATTTTCCACTTAATAAACATTTATTATAAAATATTTATAAACTACTTATAAATCTTTATTAAGTGGAAAATTGCAATAGTTTTCGTCACTGTTATTAGAGAACGGTTCCATCACATCACACCTGAATCTGTAATTTATAATTAAAGATAAGTCAAGGAAACTATCAATCGAATCAGGGAATATTCAAGAGAGAGGGAAGGAATAAAAAGAACAACTGCAAGGTAGACAGTAAACCCTAAATATTAGACATATAAAGATCATATGACGTAGATGAGGACAGCTTAGGTCCAGGCTTACTCGATGGTGAGATAGAAAGAGCATTAAGACATTTAAAATTGTAAAGGCACAAATTTCTCACATAATTTATAACAATAAAATGAGGAAATAGAAAGAAAAACGTGTGAGTGTTTACTCTGTAAATTGGCTGAGTCACGATAACACTAAAATGCACGTAAGAACGTCGTGATATCACAGAGAGCCCCAATGCACTCAAGCCTAAATAGAAGATTTCTTCTTTTCCCAGCAGACTTACTCTAATATGCCATATTTTACGGAAGCCATGTTCAAACTTTTTCATTTCGCGGCATACAAACTCATTACTTCGTCTTCCGCACACCAAAATAGAAGGGTATCTCCACTTTTATGTTATAAGCTTAATTTATAAGGAATGTTAAGAGCCTAGGAACCGAAATATTTGTCTAAAAATATATATCCTTCATAAAATTCTTTTCATAAATGACAAGAAGGGTATGTAAATATGTAAAAATACTCGATTTCACATAAATCTATACATACTATCATTTACATCATAGACTTTTATGGTTATAGGCTTCTTTTTAATGGTGTTGACTTTTATCATGTACTTCCATGATAAAAAAATCTTTTAAGCTTTATAAAGACGCTGATATTAAAACTACTTCCAAGAAACCAGTTTAAAATTGCTGTTTTTCGGGAAGGCTAGCTTTGAGGTTTTAACCTTTTAATAACATTGACTCTTATTTTTTAACTTAATCAATGAAATGAGTTTAGTGATAAAATATTTTTAAAAAACGACCAAAATGAGCGAAGAGATTAAAAGGCTAATTCCTTTGAGTGAACAGAAATTCTAACGAGGAAGGTAATTTTCCTTTCCACTCTCTCTCTCTCCTTTGAACCAACCGAACTTTCCTAGTGGCTTGACGAATTAATTGGTTCGAAACGAAAGATAAATAGAAATAGAACAGAAAAATAAAAATGCATATGGTTTTGATATAAAATTCCTTCCTGAGATAAAATGTGCCCGGTAAAAACCGATTAGAAAAGATTTTCCTCGGGAGACAGGGAAGATCCCGAGGAAAATTTGGATACTCCCCCTCTTTTAACAGCCCTCTCCAGATTAGAACAGACTGAAATCGTAATTTCCGATAGACTCCTTGGGGGATTAGCAAATCTTCAAATTTTCCCCGAAAGCTTTATATGGAACCGGAAGTCGTTCAGATCGTAAATATGCATGCGCAAGCTAACTTAGATGAATATCGGCGAGCGACTCCACTGCAGAATCGCATGGCTCATTTATTCGCGAAGTCATATTTTAAGCATCGCACGCAAGCAGATTGCGGCAGCTTGTAGAGAGTAACTACGGCACTCCCATTATCCTTTTGCTTCAATCCCTACTATTACTTTCTATTTCTACATTCATCGATCCTTCACTCACAATTCTGCGCTTTCCTCCCTTCAATCTCATTCATTAAGGCCGGAGAATTTTTTTCACCGTCAGTGCCACGCCCACCTCCGGCGACTGGGTGAATGTAATGAAAGGGGGAGGGGAAACTTTTGTCGTCGAAACACAAATCCTGAAGTTTTAAAGTGCACCCCTGAAATTAGTTCGACATTAATGCAACAAAAAGTTTTCGCTAAAAATTAGAAAATAATACGGGTTCGAATGACAACATGTGCCCGACCGGTAGCAAACACGGACAGTCGTTCCGAATGCCGTATGAAGTCGGAAGGCTCACGTAATGCACATGAAAGACTCCACCTTAAGAGAAATACCTTACGCTCCCAACCCCAGGGATTTGCAAGGTTGGCGTCCCGTGAATGCACCGCGAAGTTTTAAGTTCTTAAGGCTTAAGTTTCAGGTGACTAAAATAGACTTTTTTTTTAGCAACTCAATTAGGCTTTCTAAATCGTTCAATAGGTTTTTAATACAATCTTTAAACACTGCAGTAGAAAACAGGATCATTTCTGTCAACTAATGACTTTATTTCACGACTATATCGAATATTGTATTTTATTTTCTGATAAATCTGCGAAACACGTCTGCACACAATATACGTATTCCCATCGAAGGGTATGCTTATTTTTCTTTATTATTGTGAAAATTTACCCGACTCGGAAATCTTACGTATGATCGCAGGCTTTAAATTTGTGAACATTCTCCATTTCGAAAAGTAAAAGAGAGAAATATTTTCACGACCGGTTAAAACCCCTCATGTCGACCCAAGGAGACCATCTGAAGATGACTAACGAGGCGTAACTGGGGTCGTGAAAATTAAATGTTGGTCGATATTTAATTTCTTCATGGAAATCTAACGTAATTTCTGTCTAACTGGTGGCTGACGAAAATAAATGAAATAATAATAATATGTACACACAAAAAATTTTCCAGTCAACGAATTGAACCGCATTTTAGAGTTGTGTGCTAATATTTGACCAGTAGGTATGCAGGGAAAACTGATTCTTATTCATGATTTTCTTAATGTTATACGAAAAATATTATCTTTACAATATAATGATGATGAATTAAATCATTACTCAAGCAAGTATATATTTGATTTCCACGTAGAGGGTTTGACAAACGTTCGACAGGGCAACTCAACCATATCACATTGATGAGGAAAATCTAAATACATAAGAGTATCTTACCCATCGCAATGACGGACGTGTTACAAATCTGAATTGATGTTCGCCACCTGATAGCGACCGTGGTGTGTGAAGGAAAGATACGAAAACATCGAATGAACCAAGTACTGTCAAAAAATACGAAGAAAACCTAAATATACTTTGTTTAAAAAATTCATTTGTTTACAAAAAGAGCCCGTGTTTTTTCAGTCGACAAGGACTAACTTAACTAAAATATATAGTAGTAATGACCATTTAAGTCTAAATAGACGAACGCATTAGGAGCTAAAAATATACATTTCCTAGGTTAATTTTTCACTAAACGTCTGTACACAATTGTATATCTCCTCAGGAAATAAATAGGATTTTACCTCGATACTCCCAGTCTAACTATGAAATAGACTTATGAGATGTGGTGGGGAAGAAGGATGAAAAAAGTAGAATAGCAGGTATAAAGGGAGGAGAAAATACTGTTGGGAGAAATATGTACAAAAGAGGCAATAAAGGAGTATGGAGGGCATTATTAGTGTCAATGAAGACTGCGTAGAACGTTGGGAAGATGAGATATGTGGAAGGATGGGCATGGTGAGTGTGATGAAGGGAGGCAGCAGTACATGGAAATGAGGAATTCCTTATTGTAATGCAGGTTTTAGAGTATTTATTTAGTGCTGCGTTAGGTAGACTTAAAATGATCCAGAGCTAAGGCATTGAATCAATTAAAAACTTGAATGGTAGATTACTCTCAATAATCACCCACGTAAAACATTGGGCCAACCGAAAGCAAAGTAGCTCAACTTCCACATAGAAAACGAACATTATGTACGAGTACCAATACCGTTGAGAACTCCTAATCATTGCAGAAGAACTCGAAGGTCTTCAAGAACGGGGGCTTTAGGGTACGGAATGGAAATTGCCGACTCAACAGGGAAGGTATTGAGCTCCCCTCCTGACGATTCCCAATATTGGTGTACACAATAATTCGGACTTCCCCAGACGTCACAGACATTCCCAGACGTTACTGATTATCCCAAAGAGCGGAAAGCCGATACCGCGTCCTATGCTTGGATTGCGGGTCCGCACATACTGGGCAGACAGTGAGAAGCCTTCGCGTCTTGGCAGACGCAGCACACAATAGAGACTTCAACAATAAGATGGGAAATTCTCCTTTCGCTGCTCATCCCGACGCCGAAGGTCACCGCTGGGATTAAGGGCTTCCAACGCAGACATCGGGGGAATAAAAGGACTCAGTACGCACGATTGCAGAAAATGCCTTGCGTGCGAAAAATAGAAAGGGCTTTCAATTGGACTATTCTTTCCCATTCCGATCCCCTCCGGAACCTCTTCCCATTGTAACTCCCGTACAAACCCCAGAGTAAAACTCCTCCCCCAATGACCGCCCACCCTTGTCATCTCTCCACACTAGCTACCCCGCGTCACCTACAGCGACTGCCTTCATGCTCGGAATCCCACCCCTTTCTCCATCATAAAAATCCCACCTACTTTAGAATCTTCTTCATAAATGGTGTCAATTTCAGGGTATCATTGCCAATCGTTCCTACCGTTCTAGATTTAAGAATTTCCCTAGTCTTTCCTTCATTTACACACCGAAATATCAATTTTTCCCTATGAAAATCTACATGATTGCAATTAATCGTAGAGTTAACTTAGAACTCTCGTGCTCTATATACCTACTAGGCGTGTTGGTAGTTGTGATCCATATACATAGTTTACCATAGTCACGCAGTACGTAGGTTAAGTCATAGAAGTACGCAGCCATGTACTTGTATTGCTTTAGGTTGACCAAATCATTATCAACGATATACGTATATTTTTTCAACAACTAAAGTTTCACTGAATACTCATTACAGTCGATATTTCCAGAAATATTATTCTATATTCTTGATCTTCACCATTTTTTTAAGGGTTTCCGAAAATTCTATAAGATTTCAAGGCACATCGTTGAATTTCCCTCTCTCAAAGAGTTCCGGAGAAAATATACGGGACATACATAATTCATTATGTACATAAGGATCAATGAATATATGCAGAATGAATTTTAACCAGACACATCCATTATTTCTTGGCAATTATTAAAACTTGACGATAACCTTCCGTAGAATAATCTCTGATTTCTCCAGCATTCAGTATTTTCCAAACGTTCCGCAACTCCAATTGACTTGGTAATCCTGGCTGGAATCTCCAGGCTTCCCGGCCCAGATAATAAGTAAATATTTCAAGCATTTAAGGAATTTTTAAATTTTATAGTCTGCGTTAACCCTGCGCGGCAACACAATTTTACCCTGGTTCAAAAGTTTACCAAGTTTCATTTTAAATTTCCCCGAAATTCACAGGAATCCCATACTATACACGGATGTGGCAACCGTATTGTTGACTTACATTTGTCATAACAATGCTCATGGTCATCTTCAATCTGGCCAGAGAATAGGTCATACTTCTTAAACATATTCCTTCCATTTTACAGAAGAAGTAATCCCATCTCGTTGCGAAGAATGTAACTCAGCCCTAACCTCCAGGACTGGGTTACATTCTACTAACTTGAGAGATATCGGTCCTTGTGTCGCAGACTAGGTTTTAAGGAAAGCATACCAAACCTTATTTTAGGAGATGACCACACCTAAATCTTATTCTGCAATCCACAATGAGGCTTTGTAACAGGGCGTGTTCATTCACAAGCCATTAATAGTAACTAGTAATAACTAGTGATGGCTTCATTCTATTTTAAGTTAGTTCGAAATGTCGAACGTGATCTTTCCTACTGCTGTAGTCACGAATTATCAAGGTTAAAAGTACAATTCGAAGCAACGACTGGAGAGTTGTCTTTAACCGTCAAAAGGTAAAGAAACTTGGTAAAGAAATGATGCTCTACAATTGGGGAGGAACTACGAACAGGCTAATAAGCTAACGCTATACTCGAGTTCATATGTATTGGATGGAATGAAAAAGAACGCATTGAACTTTACCTGAAGAACGCGGGTGGGCTTTAAGTGTTTTTATACCTGTAAACCCAATACGCGGATGAAATTCCGAATAGATCAATAGGAACTTTACCACCTCCTTTCTAGAATTCAATATTTTAAAGGAATTATTTATTTTACTAGACGGAAAAAAACAAACCAAGACGCCATAGGCGTGGTAGGCGAAGGGAGACGGTTGTTGAGAGAAATTCGAAAACAGCATACAGTATGTGGATTCCGGAGACGCTGAGAGGCAGTGGGATGCTTTAGACGGCAGTAGAGGGAAGAATGCTGGGAAAACGAGGGAGGAAAAGAATACGAGAATTTTTTCGATTATATGAGGGCAAGACAGCATGCATAGCTAAAGAACGAGTTGTTGTGATACGAAGTCTTAGTTTGAAGGATATTTTGTTTCATATCGTGCTACTCAGCGCAGTATTGTGCAGTGCCGGAGTCCATCTAAAACTTACCTAACATGGTGGAAAACTGCTAATAACAATATTTTATTTTACCTCTGTTTTCGAACTCACCTAAAATAGGTATTAGACGGATTTAGTGCGGTGTAAAATGACCTCGATGTGGATTAACCATGATAAATCCAACTTTATTATCATGCGACCTTTTAAGTTTAACTTCACTGTAACTTTTTCCTGTTCCATAATGTGAAAAAATACCTTTAGGGAAAGTATTTTTTAATCCTCGGAAGCAGGCGTAGGCGAACTGAACATTTTTCAAACTTAAAACGACTACCGCTGACGCTACACTGGAATCAAATCAATGGAATGTACACCATATGTGGTATACGTACAGGTATACTTAATACCTGCATTAAGCAAACAGTATAACAATATATTTTGACAGCAAATTACGAGAAAAAATATTTATGATCAATTTTTATTGAACAACCCACGCCATGCATTTTTCAGGCTCGAAGGCGACAGAGTTCTACTTCATGTAAAGAAAATACGAACGGAGAAATTTTCAGTGCCAAGCGCTCGCCAAAGTTATCCTGACTGTACATGTGCCCATATAAGTTTCTCTCCCGATATCGTGTATTTTTTTTCGATGGCGACATTTCTCCCGATCCTTTTCGTTTCCATGGGCGATCATTTCTTTCCCTCACCCTCTCTCTCTTTTTCTCTCTCTTTTGACCACGCCTTTCCCTAACCCCCTTCACCCACTCACACCCATCCTTCCCCAACTTAACCCCCTCTCTCTCTCGCTCCGGCCCGACTTCCGCCGACCGCCCCTTCCAGACACCACCTCCCCTACCCCCCCGCCCTCCTCCCTCACCCAGTTAAAGGGACCGTGTTTGACCGACGACGCCCCGCGGCCTCCTTTTCCTTAAAGGTCAGCAACTTGACGGCAGGGACGCCGGGGGTGTCGTAAAATCTCGGCTGCGTAGGAGAGGGTGAAAAGACACCTCCGAGTGCACATAAAAAGGAAGGTACCCTGCCCCTTACACGGTGACGGGAATTATTATTGCTGGCAGCAGTGTACCGGCTTAGGGTAGGTTTTTGATTCTCCGTTGGACAACACAATACTGTACTCGTAAGCCCTAACTACCATGACACAAAATTTGCTAGGATCCTAGATTTCATATTACAATAACTCATTCCTTAGCTCTGCATTATTTCTTCCTCCCTTAATTTCATCCGAAATGTTTATTCTTTCCCTCCCTCTACCGTGCTTGCCCAACATCCTCCTCTCTATTGCCGTCTTCACCATTCTATTGCCTCTCAGTATTTCCTGAATCCAATTGTACTGCCTACTTCGAATTTCTCCCAACAGCTCCATATGTCCTCCTATCATGCCTATTAACTTATCGTTTGACTACCTTAATTTCATTTTCTCAATACTCTTGGGTCTGGATTCGATTCTGGGTGACACCTCTGGGCACCCCCATCTTTACCTGTTCTATGTGATTTTTCAAGTACCAGATATTCCTGGGAAACCACAAGAGGCATAGGAGCTGAGCGGACCCAAGGGGAGGAGTCATGGAGAACCCCTTGAAGAATATCTTTGGATTAAATGAAGTATAAAATTGATAAAACTTACTCAAAGCTATTTTTCAATATCTGCTGTCCCTGAGAATAAAATTATGTACAGCAGGGTTCGTTTTTATTTGTTGGTGGTATTCTAACGGATAAGGCTACGTTAATGATGTATACTGGGAATACGCACGACCGCACTTCTAAGCCCTAACAATCATGTCACAAAATATCCTTATACTCCATTCAACACATTACAATTACTCATTCCCTAGCTTTTCCATCTCCCTTAATTCCACCCCAAATGCCCATTCTTTTCCTACCTCTACCTTGCCTTCCCAGCATTATTCTATTTATAACAGTATGCAGCATCCCGTTGCCTCTTGGGATATTTTGTATGAACTATTCCTACCCTTTAAATTTCTCCAAACAGCCGTCTCTCTGCTATGCCGTGCCTAGAACTTCATCGTTGGTTTTCCTTTCCGTCCATTCTATTTGTACCATTTTTCTCCACACCCTCATCTCGAAGGTCTCCACTCAACTTCTCTTCTCTACGCTTCTCCTCTGGTCTCAACGAGGCCAAGTTTCTGGGCCGCACTAAACTACACTCCATATTAAAGTTTTCACTAGTCTGTTCTTTGAAAATTTACTTGAGCTGTTGGTCATCAACCTCTGCCTCTTAGTGAAGAGTTCCCTACCAAACGCAATTCTTGTAATGTACATAGTCTGCCAAATATCTTCCGAAACACTAGCTAAAAAGCAATATACATGATCATAATGTTTATGATTACGTATTTACTATCCCATTATCATGGGTGATCTATCCGAAGATTGGTTTGGGAGATCTCTCAAAGCTGCGCATCACTTTACCGGCCGATCTAATCATTCCTTCTTAGGTAATATGAAGTTCCAATTCTAAATACTTGGATATTAGGCTTTCCAGTTATATCGCGTAAAGGATAACTCCTCTAAAACAATTGCTCTTATCAACACTAAAAAACCTAGTATTTACAGTAGCATTGGTTTGTGAAAGAAATAAACCTATTGAGTTACACCTCTGCTTACTGAAAAACATAGAATGGGACCTACCAGAGGCATGAAGGTTTATGGTAAACATATTTGATAAATACATAACATTTGTTTAGTGATCACACCGAGGGAATAAATTTAATCCCCTGCTATATTGGTAGACGAGACAAGAGGTAAAAGGAAGTTGACTTTGACGCAATTCGATACCATTTTTCTCTCGCAAACTTCCGGATCACTATTTGCAAAATTGAAAACTAACTGCAAACACCAACATTACAGCAATCTTGAATAAAATATTGCCTAATTTTTACCTAAATTATATGATAAAATTGCATGTTCCGCGGAAGTAATTTGACCTTACAGGCCCTGCACACATCCCTTCGACTGCCTACAAGGTAACCTCTAAACATAGGAGATTGAATGAGAAACTCATATAATGACAAGTTAATTAATAAGCTTTAAGACTATTACGATTAAGCAAAATCAATGTTAGTGTAATTATATAAAGTTGAATTGCATTTTCACTGGACAAACAGCGACTAGCTTCCTACGGCGGGCGAAGTCGTTCGTCAATGGCATTTCATAAGCTAACCTCACAGGATCTGTGTCACCCCGATGCAACACGATCTCCTCAATAAAACACATCGATGATGACCCCTCCCGCACGTCCCTGTCACGTAAATTATGGACGACTCCTGAACCTGATCATGATTTCGTCGATATTTGTCGATGTACGCATTTTCGACCGTGAAAAGGGTCTAGACGCTGCCCGATGCAAATTCTAATCAGTGGCATTCGGTTTGATAAACATAAACGCGAATGCTCCCGCGGAAGATTTATTCGTGTGTTTCTTTCGGATTTCTCTTTTCGGCCAGAATGCGAGGGGGTTGGTTTGCTGAACGTCGCGTGGAAAGAGTGCAGGGGAACCATTCCCACCGCTCTTAATTACGCCAAGGCAAAGTCGTTAATCAATCCCCTCACATCCCTCTTACCTCTAGCCACCATCTCATCCTCTCTCCTCCAAAATCTCCTCCAACTTTTTGAATTTCGAGTGGAGAGGCACGAGGCATTAAAGATCTCTTCCGAAAAATTATTTAAAAAGAGTTTTTCTTTTTCTCTTTCTCACTCTCCCTCTCTCTGATAAATCCTCCCCTCAGTAATTAGTCATTTTCCTTAAGTCGAAAAATACATTAATCAATGCAGTGCGTGGAATGGGAACGTTAGACGGAATGAAGAGAGGCAGGAAGTATGTGGAAGTGAAGGCAGGTTTATTTTAATGCAAGCTATTAATGTTGTCTTCGTTGAGGCTTCGGAGTGTAGCAACGGTGAGGAACCGGGTTCATTAAACAGATGTACCGCAAGGTAACTCCGACCTGTGTACGCTGATTTGGCAATTATTTTGTTTACTTTCCAAGCATCAATAATACAACAATGTAGTAGTTATAGATAACTTATCTGCAGGTACAAATAATATCACGCTACCGAATTGTAAATCACGATGGTCATTGATTTATGATCGACGAGGCGTGATATGGGTAAGGGTGTAAATATTACTTCCGCTCTAATAGTGGTTATTACCTTCATACATAAACACATATAGATAGATAGATAGATAGTGGTCTTTATTTGGGCTAAATTGAGACCAAATGGTCCCTTCTTCCATTTAACCCATTCCACTACATATTTTTTTTTTTAAGGTAATCTACCGGTTAAGGTAGGATTTTGGATGGACACAACTACCAAACAAATATTTTATTACTCCTAACAAAACACAAAATCCATCATCCTACTCTATATCAGGTCCCTCTTCATCTCTGAGTACTTTCTTCCTCCCTTCATCCCGTCCAATATCCCTATCCTGTTCCTTCCCTTTCCTCTTTTGCCCAACATTCTACCCTCTATCACAGTCTTCAACATCCCACTGCCGGTCAATACCCCCTTCATCCACTTTTCCTGCCTCCACAGGATTTCTCCCAACAAACCCCTCTCTTCGCCCACCATACCAAGTACTTCCTCATTTGTTTTCTTCTCTGTCCATTTCACCTTCTCCATTCTTCTCCACACCCACATTTCAAAAGCCTCCAATCTACGTCTATCCTCCTGCTTCAATGACCACGTTTCCGCACCGTACATAGCTACACTCCATATCAAAGTTTTTACGAGTCTTTTCTTAACATCCTTACTCAGAGTCCCCGTCATCAACTCCCTCCTCCTTGTGAAAGCCTCTTTGCCTAGCGCAATTCTTCTCCTTACGTCCCTACTACTTTGACCGTGTTGGTCCAAAACACTACCGAGATACTTAAACTGCTCTACCTGCTCTAGTTCTTGCCCTCCTATTTTAATGTTAAGCTTGGCCTTTTTCTTTCTAGAAAATCGCATAACCTTTGTTTTATTAATATTGATTCTCATCCCATACCTGTCGCACTGAATTTCCAATTCACTCAGCAATGCTTGCAGCCCCTTGGCTGACTGACAAACTAAGGCTTGGTCATCAGCAAACCTAACTGATTTTACGAATTCCCCGCCCACTTTCATTCTTACCTCGAGTTCTTCCCATGCCTCTTTGATCATTTCCTCTGCATACAGGTTGAACAGCAACGGTGATAATGGGCAACCCTGCCTCACACCCCTTCCTAACACTGCCCATCCTGACTCCCCGTTTCCCACCCGCACCTGAGCAGTCTGAGACATGTACAGGTTGCGGATTAGCTTCCTTTCCCTCCAATCTATTCCTATTTTCTGCAATATACTCATTAGTTTTTCCCAATTCACCCTATCAAACGCTTTTTCGAAATCTACGAAACAGGCAAATACCTCCTGGTTGTGTTCTATATTCCTCTCGATTAATAATCTCATTACTGCAATGGCATCACGCGTACCTCTCCCCTTCCTAAACCCAAACTGATCATCCCCTAAGTAATCATTTGCCCTACTCTCTATTCTTTTGTTTATGATCCTGAGAACAACTTTAGCTGCGTGGGATATCAAACTAATTGTCCTATAGTTTTCACATGACGTGGCCTTTACCTTTCTCGGAATAGGAACTAAAACTGATCTCACAAAGTCTTCCGGCCAGATTCCCTCCTCATAAATACTACGGATCAGCCCATATAGCCTCTTCCTCCCACATTTTCCTAAGCATTTTAAAAGTTCCACGGGAATGTTATCTACCCCCACCGCCTTATTTAGTTTCATCTCCCTTAATGCCCTTTCTATCTCATTGTCTAGTATGCCTGGACCTAAGCTGTCTTCCTCTACGTCATTTTCTTTTTCAATGTCTAACTTTGTTGGTCTGAGTTCTTTACTATACAGTTCTTCTATATACTCCTTCCATCTCTCTTGGATCTTTCCTGCGTCAACTATTACCTTACCCGCCTTATGTCTAACTGTTAGCATAGCCTTTCCTTTCTTACTTCCCGATAACGATTTAACTTTGCTGTACAGCGCACCGATTTCACCCTTCCTCTGCAGACTCCACTACATATATAGATACTTTGAGAGAAATCGATCGCCGTTATAAAATTACAAATACTACCAGTGTCATTTTATTACCAAGTGATAAAATGCCTTGTCTTAAATAGTGCATTTTGTCTTATTTTATTTTCCATTATTCACCTGCAGTTCACTATTCAACCGTCTTGTGAAATGTTGCGTCATTTCCGGCCGAATTTCAAATTATCAAAATGCAACGAACTTAAAACCAATTCCTGTTCATATGTACTACTGAATTAATCAAAGAAATATAAATTTATTTATATATCAGTTTATCTTAACATCTGGAACATATAATACCTATCAAAATGATCGTTATTTGATAGCTATCAGAGAGTGGTGTCCCATAAGATCACATTTTAAAAGCGCGAACGCTAGGGTAGAATTATTTATGCAAGTAACCCGATCTTTTAATCATCCCAGTCGACAACTTATTTGAAACTTTCAGAAAATATGTGATAAAAGATACCGAGGTTTTAACCACTTTACTTTCAATAATAACATTAATTATTCATTAATCCTCTTCTCATATTTTCACGGACATTAATCCACTGTGAACAAAACCCCCTTAAAGAATTTTCCTCCAATACCTAGCTTACCTAAGGGAAAAGTAACCTAATCCTCGTCGTTGAGAAGGGGTTGATGGGATAGAGGGGTGGGGATCTGGTGGAGGGAGAGAGGATGAATTGATTAAGTTTCCCTATTCCTCTTTCTTAATTTCCGAGAGCGCCAACCTTATTTTTCTGGGGCTCATATAACGGTACTTAGTTTTTACAAGATATATAATAACATTTACTATAAAAGTAGACCCGCAGAAACAGTGACAGTGGTCTTGAACTGATGCATAATTGCTAGTATAATAAAAGGTGAGCCTTTAACCCTTAGACGCTCAAGGTACCGGCATATCGGCTTCCCACACTTGCCTCAAAAAGCTCAAGGTACGGAAATATCGGCTCTAATATGTAACTAGTTTGAAAATTGTTATTTAACGCAAATTAAGTATTAATCTCCGTTAAACTGATTACGAAATATATTCTATTGTTTCAGGCTTCACTTCGTGGAAGTATTTAATATCCATACTAAAAAGAAAGACTCGTACTTTTCCACAGATTTTATTACCTGTACCTGATGATTGTACCTGATGATGCCGCAAGTCGGTGAAACGCGTTGTACCGTATAATAAAATCTGTGGAAAAGTACGAGTCTTTCTTTTTAGTATGATTACGAAATGTTTGTTTTTTTATTACTTCAAAATGGGAGTGCTTTTCAAATGTAAATTATACATTTCATATTCACAAAAGTAAATGTATCTTTTTCCATCCGTCGGACGAAACTAATCAGCCATGAATCGTCGTGCAAAAATTTTTTTTCTTCACGTCCGTAGGTTTCGCCATATAGATTACGCTAATGCTTTCACTCTTCTACCGTCGTTTCGTATGAACTGCCTGCCTTGTACTTCTACCACAGTGTTGACATGCGTACTCTGATACTTAATGTGAGACGGAATACTAGCCAAAATTTTTCGTTCTTTTTTTCGTAAAAAACAATAATAGAGCGACTAAAACAACAATATAAAATCCATACAGCAACATTTACCTGACAAGAAACATTATTGATGGGGGTCACATTCTGGATGCTGTGCGATTCTGTATCCAGTATAGCCATACCTTCTTCACATACATGTACAGAGGAGCCAAGTGTAAAATAGATAAAGCTGAAATAAAAGAGCATGGATTGGGATATACTGTGGTAATGAAAATTTTGTAAAGAGGATATTATTTTCAGAAGTGTTGTCATGTGTTTGTTGACTATTTCTTTTTGTATATTCCACTTGTTCGAAAACTTTATTCTCTTGTACCCTATATAACTGTTACTGTGAGAAAAAATAGGAAATTTAAAAAAGAAATTTTTAGAAAGTAGAAGTTATGCTGTCGGTCAGGACCTGTTTTTGCCTCTAGTTTCCTGTAAAAACGATCTCAAAAAGAGTCTGTTCTTCTTTTATCAAATCAATCAACTACTAATTTGCCATTATAATAAATTTATTCGGGGGATTGACACTTCTGATATCATGCTATATCCTTGCATGGATGAAAGAAAGAGCGCAAATATTGGAAGATAGTTTCTTTCAATATAATATCTAGAATGGTTTATAATAGTTATACTCTATATAAGGAAAATTACAAAGGACTTAGGAAATCTCAGTAAAGGTTACCATTTGTAATCAGCATCTTTGAGACTTTGAGTAAAGAGTGGGTTCCAATTAGAGATAATTGAAGCAGTGGGTTGGTATTTATATTGAATTTTCTAGAAGCAGAACCTCGGATTCGCGACAGACCTATCACGTTTGCATTTGCACTATATCAACAATATAGCATGATCTTCATTTCTTGGCCCTGCTACATCCTCACAAAAAATCATGCAAACCACCGCGAGGGCGACTGATTGGTGGTTTTAAGATACGATTTATTAAAATATGCTGGGCGAAGTCTTTAAACGGGCTTTTTGTGCTAATATAACAATGTTCCGCATTTTTTCGGTTTTATGAACAACTGTTGCGCGAGGGAAACACGAATCCTTGCCGCTCTCTTTCACTTTTTTCATAACTCCTTGGACTGATGTGTTCCATCATTTGTCTCTTGATTTACTCATGGTCTTCAAATCTCTTCCCTATGCATCCTCCCTTTGCGATCCCTATTATTCCACTCCCTTAAAAATTCACCAGCTTTTCTTTATTTACATATGATCTCGCAACCTGCCGCAAGAGTGTGTGGCAGGGGATGTTCGGACACCAGAGCCCGTCTTACAGCGGTGGTAAAGACCAGGAAAAATATATCGGGGAGATCGAATCGAGCCACAGTTTTTAGATGGCATTTTTTCCACGAGCAATAAGGTGTTAGGATAACTGGAAATTACGGCACTAGGATAGGAAATTTATTTTATCCAGTCGAGTATGGTTTCATTATTTTATTCAAACCTTATTTCATTGTTGTTCTCGCTAGCAACTCATCGCGTATACATTTTGAATTATTTAAAACTACCTTATTTCTAATAATTATAATAATATTAATGTAATAGTTATATTTACAATAATATATAACATAATATTATTTATTGGAAACTAACTTTTAGGCCCACTTGAATTTGATGCTGAATGACTGTTTTGGAATCGTACCCTATCACAAACCCTAGCAGTGACTACAGGATACCATGCAGTTGTAGCTACGAGTAGAATTTTATAATTGGCAGAAGGTGAGACTAGTATTTCTGTGTTTGTGTTCTCCAATTTTGCTATCCGCCGCCTAGAATTTTGCGAGGGGAAAAGTAATCTACGAATCTCATTTAACTGGCAATACCTTGTTCTCTTTAAATATTTTCACTGCTTTCAGACCTTCCCAAATTAAGTGGAACTTGAGTACTTTCCTCGTCGCTGAAAATTAAATGACACGATTAATTCATTGAAGGTACTCTACCTATTAAAGTTAGTTTTCGGACGAAGACTCTAACCACTATTTACTCCCAACCTTCACAAGAACTTCCATATTTTTGCCCTAAATTATTTACTTCTTTATTTCTTTTTAAATTCTACGAGACTTCCAGCTGTATGAAAAGCCTATTCGTTACCTTCTCCAACCCGTTGAACCAAATCGCGGCCTTCAATATTACATTTATTCTTTTAATATTTCTTCCATACACTTTTTCTACCGTTTCCAGATTTCCCCCGGTAATTTCTTCTCTTCGCCCACCCTATTCAACTCCTCAGTGTTTGACTTACAATCTGTGATACCTTTGTAAATTTGGCCCGTTACGGGTAACAGCGGTGAGATCTACGGTCTCCAGAGGCTCTAATCACGCATTACCTAGGAATCGACTAAAGCTGTACGCGGCACCAACAAATATCTCACGAAAATATTTGTAGACGGTTTATTCCTCATTCCTCAAGTTCCCAAATTAAAAATAAGCGTCTGAAAATCTCCTTCGCTGCTTAAATAATCACCATTAACTCTTATTTATATAAATCATATCTTATATAAATTTGCGACAGAGGAAGGCTTAATGAAAATGTAACGCTGACAGGAGAGAAATTAGAACAAGTGGAAGCATTCACCGACCTTAGGACCTCGGATAGATGAAGCTCAACAGCTATGAAGTGTAGAATTTCTCCAGCTAAGAAAGCATTAATGATAAAAGGGCAACTCCTGTACTTAAAGAGGACCGGACTGCACATAAGAAAGCATTTTGTGACAACATTCGCGTGGAGTGTGGATGAGGGGCATGGGCTATAGGAAAATTAAACCAGAGGAGAATAAAATCCTTCAAAATATGGTGGGGGAATGCTAGAGGTGAATGCTGAAGACTAAATTGACAGATAAAGTAATGAATGAAGAAGAGTACGGAAGAGTAGAAGAGGCAGAGACCACATGGAGTGCCCTAAAGAAAAAAAAAGAAAAGGGACTAGACGAACCTAGGGACAACAAATTCGTTAAGAATATAATAGAAGAGAAAAAGCATGGAAATATTGCATGAGGAAGCACAAATACATCCGCCGAATAATGGGGGATGTAGAAAAAAAGAGCTTCCATTGCATTAGAGAAATAGTAACGGACAGGGTAGAATGGAGGATTGCAGTCAATCTATCTTCTGATTTAAGTACTTATGATGATAAAAGCACTGATTTAGTAGGTACATTCTCAATTTGGAAATGCTTCCTATACAGGTACTTATATGATTAGCGTTTTCGCGAATCCTTACATGGATTTCTCCAATCATACTAGGTTCTTTCCTGGGTATCAAGGGCTCGTTGAGCATATTCTATGATTTGCACACGAACAAGTATGGTGTGATACTGTCTCCCTCCCAACACGGAGGTCGCGGCAACGTCCCCACCTTCATCAAGAGTGCTCCCTTCACCAACTCGTTAATAAGATTCACGGCGGGGCTCCGAGGAGGATTTATTCCGCGGGGACCAAGTCCAGTCCTGAGGCAAAGATAAAGCATAAGGCTAACATCATTAGCATAGGGAAAGGAGAGGATGACACATGGCCAGGGACGGCGAACAAACCATCCGGTATCCACTCGTCGGACGCGAAAAGGGATCGAGGAGGAAGGATTTTAGCAAAAGAGGATCCCTGCCCAACGCAAATATGTGCATAGGTACGTGCTCATTTCTGCAAATAAAAATAAAAAACGGCTCAGAAAAGTTGGGAAAGGAGATGGATAGAGGGAAAGGTAGGGAGTTGAGAGTTTTTCCACGCCTTCTTTTCCCTCCGTTCATTTTTCCTTACCACGAAAAAATGAGCCAAAGAGACTGCGTAAGCGATTAAGGGAACCAAGGTCTTGGAAGGGGTATGGAGGAGATGCGGGGTGTGGGGTTTTCTGAGGGTGGATGAAGGGACCGGATCCCCCGACATTGCTTCATTTGCACCCGGGTTGGAGAACGGAGATGGGAATAATAAAGAAAATTACACAGTCAGGAAAAAAATAATGAAGGCGGGAAAAAAATGTGAGCCAAGCAAGATCGCGTCTGGAGCATCGAGGAGAAGAAGACAGTACGTGCGAAAGACCGGCCTTCTCTTCGGGAAGTTGAATGAAAAAAAACAACGAAAAGTCCAGCCATTTTTTTCGGGAGGGCGTAAAACATTTCGCACTTGCATTAAAAGTTTTTTCCATTGTTAAAGTTCTGCTTTACGGAGAAAAGCAACGAATACACATATCCATTGGAGTCCGCGGGCGCCAGTCGCGGAAGTGTGATGGGTCCCTCGGGTGGTCGGCTGAGGGAAGGATCGAGGAGTGGGTAATGGGTACGCGCCCTTTTTATTCGAAGAACTAGATTCCTATCCTTACATCCTCGCTCATCTCCGTTGAGAAGTTTCAGGACGACTACTCCACACGGAGGAGAGGATGGAACAAATGAAGGAAGCATCCCCGCATCGGATTCGTCTCGCGTGTTTATGAGAGGGGAGCCCACCGTAGACACACACGATTTGGGGACAAAATCACACATAGGTGAGTTGAGAATCAATTTCAACACCGCTGGGAATCAAACGAAATGATTCCCAGAACTGGGTCAGGGGTTCGAACGTCTTCTCTTCTCTGGATCGAAACACCTATCCAGGTTCTCTCGTTATTTCTTCGATGGGAAAATATCTCTCCATGGAGGGTAATACGTTTCCCAGAGTGTAATGCTGTCCTCATCCCGCTCGTGATTAAAGGTACCTCATCGCATCCTACGGCTTATGACAACCGTCGAGATGGAATTTAAAAAATATATGGGATCTGATTTATAATATTTATCTCCGTAGACTACAGCAGTACGCAATGCGTATTTTGGGTTATATAATAATCGAGAGGAATATAGTATACAATCAGGATGTATTTTTCCGTTTCGTCGATTTCAAAAAGGCGTTTCAAGAGTGTAATGGGAAAAACTAATGAGTATATTGTAGAAAATAGGAATAGATTGGAGGGAAAGGAAGCTAGTCCGCAACATGTACCCCGCTCAAACTGCTCAGGTGCGAGTGGGGAACGGGGAGTCCGGATGGGCAGTGTTAGGAAGAGGTGTAAGGCAGGGTTGCCCATTATCACCGTTGCTGTTCAACGTATATGTGGAGGAAATGATTAAAGAGGAATGGGAAGAACTGGAGGTAGGAATGAAAGTCGGGAGGGTAATGGGTAAATTCAGTTAGGCTTGCTGATGACCAAGCTCTAATTAGTCATTGAAATAGGAAGGCAAAAACTAGAGCAGGTGGAATAGTTTGGGTAAATCGGATGTGTTTTGGACCAACACAGTCAAAGTAGTAAGAACGTAAGGTGAAAAATTGCGCTGGGCAAAGAATCTTTCCCATGGAGGAGGGAGTTGATGTTAGGGATATTGAGTAAGGATGCTAAGACAAGAAAACCTTGATATGGAGCGTAATTATGTGAGGCGCGGAAACGTGGCCACTGAAGCGGGATGATAGAACTAGATTGGAGGCTTTTGAGATGTGGGTGAGGAGAAGAATGGAGAAGGTGAAATGGACCGAAAGGAAAACAAATGAAGAAGTACTAGGTATGGTGGGCCAGAAGTGGAGTTTGCTGGGAGAAATCCCGGGGTCGCAGGAAAAATGGATGAAGGGCGTATTGACCGGCAGTGAGATGTTAAAGACTGTCATAGAGGGGAGAATATTAGGCAAACGGGGATGGAGCAGGAACAGGATAGGGATGTTGGGCGGGATGAAGGGAGAAAGGAAGTACACAGATATGAAGAAGGAATTGATGTAGAGTAGGTTGCTGGATTGTGTTTTTTTTAGGAGTAACAAAATATTTATTGGGCGGTTTTGTTCATCCAAAACCAAAACCTACCAATTGCTAGCCTGTCAAAGTAAGTTTTGGATGGATCCAAGAAATAAGTACAGCTGATTCGCGCTGGAAACATCATTAAATATCCTTAAATAAGCCATACGATAAACTATTTTAAATTTGAAACACTTTCTACTTTCCTTTTCCATCCAAAATGCCCGAAAATTCTTTCCCTCCCTTTGCCTTGCTTTCCCAGCGTTGTCTCCACTTTGACCGCCTTCAGCATTCTATTGTCTCTCTCTCTCCTTTACCCTTGTCTTTTCCTGCCTCTTTCAAATTTCTCCCAGCCAGCCATCTCTCTTCCTTTATCACATTGTACGTGTCTTCAATGTTATGCTTGTGGGTTAGGTGGAATAAGGAAGCATATAGTCTTAATCTCGCCCCAAAAATAGAAAACGATAAATAAATAAATACCATGTCTAGAAATTCATCGCTTGTTTTGCTTTCCATTCATTTTATTTTCTCCAGTCTTCAGCCTACACAAAAGCCTCCATTCTAAGCTTCTCGTCTTGCTTTAACCAACAAGTTTCAGAGTCGTACAAAACTGCGTCCGTATTCAATTTTTGACAGATATTTAAATTTAGAGAGGAGTAGAAACAATGTTGGAGAACAAGATAACGTAGAAATTGTGTCCTCTATACGTACGTATATCATGTGTGATGCGGAGTTTTCCACGTATTCTTAGACGCGTTTACCCTTTAAGTTTTCAAGGTTTCACTGAACTAATGCACCATAAAAATAATTACAACAATAGAAATGGAACTGAATTCAAATTAATAATTTCACAGCTGTATTGATCCAAAGAATGACTGAACAACAATCAGCAATCGATAAATTCGGTCTAAAAATGCAAGGTGAGGAAAATTAAAGATCTAAGGAACATGATGGTATGCTTGAAACAACGTAGGTATGTACAAGACGTATGCATGTAACGTATGTATATAATTTTGTGTAATAGACTATATAACTACCCAAGGAGAGTGCAAAGTCAAATAAATGATTAAAAGGAAGTGGATTTCATGAAATTATTTCAAGTTAGTATCTTTTCCTTAAGAGTCTTCCCCGAAAGTGAACTGCATGAAGGCTTCGTATCATTCCCCTTCCTAAATGTGACTAATTTTTAATAAACAAATATGAATGGACTAAAGAAAGACTTCACAACGGACTACTAAGCTAACATTCCCTCGGTCGGAAATCACTTGATGAACAAGAATGTCACGAGCGACTGTCACAATTTGCATTCGTTTCTTCGTGAATTATTAAGAATAGCTGCACGTCTTCTGCTTGACTCAGTTTCAAAATACTGTCTCGGCTGCCAACGAATTGGTCTCCATGTCACGTTCCACTTCCCACTGGTATGCGAGGCGCCTTGTTTTCATTATGCAGTGCAGTAGTGAATTGCTGGTTGTCTAGGATCGTCTACACGCTCCTATTGAGATTTTTGGCTCAATGAAGAATGGTCAAGAGTGATAAAATTGATTAAAGAAATATTAAAACAGTTTATTGAATAGATTATAGTAAGAGGGCAGTTTGTGAAATTGAAATTATATAGAGAGGAACTCATCTTGTGATCACCATAGCTTCTGAAAGTGCTCAGGATTACTTACGTGATTGTAAGAAGTCTGTACTCGTAGGAGGTAGGAAACTAGGATGAAGGGGGTATTGACCGGCAGTGGGATGTTGAAGACGGTAATAGAAGGGAGAATATTAGGCAAACGAGGAAATGGGAGGAACCGGATAGGGATATTGGACGGGATGAAGGGAGGAAGAAAGTACTCAGAGATGAAGATGGACCTGATGTAGAGTAGGATACCGGATTTTGTGTTTTGTTCTGTGTCACAAAATATTTATTTAGTAGCTGTGTCCATCCAAAAACCTAACTGAACCGGTAGATTACCTTAAAAAAATATATATGCTCGTACATTCGTCATAAACTATTTGTCCTTGGTGGACGTGGTAGTACAGGAGAGAGAGTGTTTGACTACTGACCGGAGGGCCCGGGTTCGATTCCCGCTTGTGCACCCTCAGCTTTACCCAAGCTTTGCGATTTTTCGGGTACCATATCTTCCTGAAAAACTATAGGCGGCACAAAGGAAAAGATCTGCCCCCCCCCCCTACCCTGATATGCGAATTTCCCACGCTGTCGGGCCTAGTAATAGGTGAGCTCTATCTTCACCAATGAAGCCGTCATTCGAGTAGATAACTGTGATGGATAATTGTCAACATACTCACCATCGATGGTTGTAGCCGATGGGATGAAATCTACGATCAAATAACAGGGTGCCCAGCGAGTCTGAATTATATTTTCACCTGGGTGGTCTAGGATTTCAAGATCAATCTCCACGCATTTCAGGGTAACGTTTAATGCGATCGACTGATGAATAAAATATCTAAGGAAAACGCAAACTTTCACGTTCGATGCGTAATGGAAAACATAATGAGGAAGTTCCATGGCTATATTTCAGTGCTGTTGAAAACAAGAAAAAGAAAATAATCTCAAATCCAAGGAGTACGTAAGTAATCGAAAATTTCTTTCTCAAAAGGATTCTTTCTTGGATATAAAGTGAAGTGGTAAAAAGCAATCTAAAAAGGTAAATAATAAGTTAAGACAGGTAGGCGTTTTAGATGACTGAACTTCTTTATCAATAACGTATGTGCATCTTATCTTTCTGTGATTTTGAGATGTTTACTCTTCTTGGCTTGCATCTTTCTTACTTTCAAAGCAGCCCTTCTTTCTTTCTTTAGCGATTTCAGCGATTTTAGCTAAGTATTTTATTAGCGATTTTAGCTAAGTAGGTAGGCGAACTATACTTTTTTTCCTTTTGTTTTGTGAATATTTCCCTGACACTACCAATTACAGCCATTTCTCTTTGTTTTGTAAAATAAATTTGTTCACGAAGCATGCCGAATGAAAGTTTTCAAGGTTTAATTTGTTTCATCACTTTCGCATTCCCAACGGACATATGCCCTCTCATTACTTGATTCATCGTCTTTCCAACGTGTCCCTCCACCGATGAACATTTATGGAGCATCTTTCTGCTTGTGTGTTCCTAGAAATTTATCCTCGCTCCTTGATTTGCACGTCGAAGCTCACCCTTATAAATTTCTCCATCATCGTCTCTATCCATGGCTTCCCCCTCCCTACTAGCACCACCGTTCTCTGAACTCTGACCCTGCGGGTCATCCTTAAAGAAAAGGGGTTTCATTAGACGGGCGTTTGAAAAAGGTTAATGAAAGAGTAAGAAAGATATCTTACTTTGCCTTAGTTCTACTGCATTTGGAATACGTGGAAAGTATTTCAAATCCATAGGAGAGATCTTAATTAAGGAATCGTGAGACTTTCTGGGAAAATTCGCAGGGCTCGTTAAAATTTGCCACGAGAAGAGAGTAAGCGTGACGGGTATGCTGGAGTACGTGTGGGAGATAGGCGCATATTGATTCTTGGATGGATCACGGTATACAAAGAACGATACGAGCACTGATAGGTTCAAGCACTCTTACCATCGCTCATCACAGAGAAACCTGACATAACCACTCCTAATTCCTAAATTCAAAAAGTAAAACATAAAATTTTACTCGAACACACGTACTCATACATGATTTAGACAGGAAAATATGCGAGTAAGTACATGTAAGCTTACGTGTACGAGGGTAGTCTCAAAAATTTCCGACCTCAGAAAATATCAGAAAATTTCAGAGAAAATGTCTTGTATCTTTGTTAGGTCGGAAACTTTTCAGACCACCCTCGTATGCATGAGCAAAAAATGTATATTTCTACCCATAAAAATAAATAGCAACACGTAAATGGCTGGTGTCCAAACATCCCCTGCCACACCCCTTTGAAGCGGCTTGCGGGATATTGCCAGCGAAATCTAATTCCGCAAAGAAGAAAGCTGGAGTTCCCTCAGAGCTAACTTTGACACTCCAGGTCAGTGGTTCTCAAAACTCTTGATTGGATTGCAAACAAAGTCTCTCACACATCCTTTAATATATATGTAAATCCACGTGCTTCGCTGAGGACGAGCTTATGAGGTCTTGTGGCTTACACGATGGGATCATGGGCAAATATCCAGAGACATCGATTTGAGGGCACATCCTTCATGCTCTGAAAGGGTTGCGACCCACTAAAGAGGTCCAAGCGGGTCTTCGTTAGCTTACGCGACACTCTCCGCACTTTTATTAAGAACATAAGAGGATATTTCTTTAGCATCCAATTAAACCCACTTGAAGGGATATGACCACGGTTCTAAAAGCTTAATCAAAGACGTAAATAAATATCCCCCAAGAAATACTGCTAGCCTGATTGATGATCTACAAGATCACTGGAAAATTAATCTTTTTCAAATTACGATTTTATATACGGAATCAACATATTGCAACAGCACAGAAAAATATAAATACAACACATCAAAGAGATCTACTGTAAATCAGCCAAGGCCATGTCAATAACCTTAGGGCATATTTCAAAACAACAGGATGGACGTTCCACTACGATAATGCACGGCACTACATCGCAAATTGTTTTGCTGAAATATCTCGCGAAAATCACGTGTGATCCTCATCCTATCTATAGCCCAGACGTAGCCTGATGTGAATTCTTTTTCTTCCCGAATAGGAAGAAATACTTTCAAGGAACGTGGGTTTTACTATCAGAAGCAGTGGTGAAGGCGATTCTGAAGGATCTTTCGAAAAATGGTTTCCAGCCCGTCTTCAAATACTAGAAAAAAGACGGAATTGATGCATTGCATTCAATGGAGACATGAAGAAGAACCATCAAAATTTTGAGTATGAGTAAAGGTGTGCTATCAAAAGAAAAAACTAAGGACATTAGAATTTGAAGTCCTTATAGACATCCAGAGTCCAATAGTACTGTATCTGGTTGTGTGAAAAGAGCCTAGATGAGGAGGTTTGATAAACGAATAATCCTTGCGGCTGATGTAAAAAGAGCAATCATGATGCCTAATGAGCTTTGTAACTCGTAATGACCATGTAAGAGCTAAGTATAATTATAATTGTACGTAATTTGGAACAACTGCGACTGGACATAGCCGTCTAGTCTTTGAAATGAGCACGAGAGCACGAGAACAATACGGCTTGACCTCGAGCAAGCGTTCTCCCAAAGTCTTTCACATAAACTTCCCTGAACTCCTAATAGGAAACAGAGTTGCAAAGTGTAATCATTTGCCCATCTAACTACGCGTAGGCTACCTTTCCATATTTTTTCGTGGAACCTACGACGAAACGAGAAGACTGCCTCTAAGACCTAAATGACACTAGGTTCTATAATCGAATTACACTACCACTCCTACACGAAAATAAAAATTTTCCTGGTCCATTGTTGCCTAATTGCGCCCAAATGAATTAATTTCCCGTTCCGACCAAATGAGTCGTGAAGCAAAATTCCGTCACGGAAAATAGTCATCTTAAAATATCACCAGAAGATTTTATATTAAAGCTTATGAATGAAAAACCGTGTGAATGAAAAGCATATGATTACGAGCCTACCAAAGGAGTTGCGTGTTTGCCATTTCACCTGTGCTAATGACACGCTGTTCGTGATTTCACTGAGCAGAGGTGCGATTGCCTAGGGAAATTAGATCAACATTCAACGCGAGACATAAAATGAACGCCTTCCTCTGATAAATTACTTCAAAGAATAGGCGTTTTCCTTGGAAAACACACATGATAAAGTGATATTTCTTCAGAAAGTTGGCTATGTACAAAAAGAGGGTTGGTAAAAGGAACGAAATGCATACGAAAATATGAATATGCTCACTTGAGAAGAAGATATCTTACCAAAACGAATGAAAATGTAGAACGAAGTATGCATACTATATTATGACAAATCAATAGGAAGAAAAAATAGGCTAAAATGATGCCATTTATTAATGGCATCATTATTTTAATTTTAATTTAGGGTTCATATTCATTTATTTTCACGGCGCAAAGAAGGATAATGCTTTATAACCGAAGAATCAGAACTTAGTAAGAGGGGAGGGTGAGAAACCATTTTTATGACACTGATGCAGAGAGTTTTTCCACACATTGCGACAGTAAATAGTTTTCCCCATGCAAAGTCGAGAGGTACCATTGAGTGAATGAACTACGTGGAAAGAAAACGACTAATTACATTAAAATGGTGATGAAAGAAGAGTAAATGATAAAGTAATTATGGAATACAAGATGGAAGGGTTGAGATGAACCATTCCTCGAGTAGTATTCTTGTAATTTTGATGACTAACGGATTTGATCGTTATGGAATCATATGTACAACGCACGAACCACTAGAAAGTAATTAAGACGCATCGAAAGTAAAAGAAATGGGCAAATGCCTTTGTAATAGACAGATTGTAGGGGCTTATATAAAATTTGACTTCTGGATCTTCTACTTCTCTACGATTACCTAAATGGACCTTCTCTTATCTAATCTTTATTTTCGGAAGAACGGTTGATGCCTTGTGATAAAAATTCACTTTCCCACCTACTTTTTGGAAAATTAAAAATCAGTTTTCATTTGGTAATAATTAACATTAAATCCTCATTCTATATGTAAATCACGATTAACGTTGATATAATCAGCAATCGCATTAAAAGTAATTTTTGGCAAGAGCGAGAATGATCTAAATGATAAGACTTATTCCATATCCAATATTTTTCAGATTAAATTCGTAATACATAACAACCAAACTTAAAAAGCGGAACGCTACTTTCCCAAGCATACATTACATTGGCCGACTGTGTCCGGTTTGTGCAACATGCTCAACAATATTCCATTATAAAAACTACCAAAAGCGAAAAGTTTCTAAAAATGCAAATTATCATTTGACCAAAAATGGTTATTGTATTTTTTACATTGAAATTATAAAATGTGAAAGACTGAATCCATATGAAATGACTGTTTCGCTAAAAGATGCTTCTAATAAGTAATACCCCCAAGTGCGCAGACACCAATAATTAATTTTTTGGGCATGATGAGTTTTGCACCTTATGAAACCAAACTTTGTGAATACATGTAAGGACATTAAAATAAGACTCGTTAAGTAAAGTAGCTTTCACAAAGACGAGGATGTTGATGACAAGAACTCAAGTCAAGAAGTAAAGAAAAGATGAGGGAAAAGTTTGACGGGGAGCGTACTTTTATACGATCTCTGAATCTTGGTCTCCGATTCAAGAGGAGAAGCGTGGATTGGAGGCCTCTGAAAAGTGGGCTTGGAGGAGAATGGAAAAAGTGAAATGGCTGGAAGGGAAAACAAACGATCAAGTGCTAGGGGTGGTAGGGAAAGGACAAAAATGTTGTTGGGAGAAACTCAAAGAAGGCAGGATAAGTGAAAGCATGTAAAGAGAGACTGCGAGGAAATGGAATATTGGATAAGGTAAGAGTCGCGAGATTGTTGGGCAAGCGAGGTAAATGGAGGAACAGATTATGCACGTTGGACGGATTGAAAGGAGGTGAAAAGTATATGGAAATGAAATTCAGCAAAAAGAAGTTTAGTACCAAACTACAGGGAGCTTAGAAAAGTGACAGAGACCATTTTCTTTTCCATGCTTCAATGTATTAAATCTATTCAATCGCAAGTTTTAGAGGATTATCTAACGACTATTTCACTTCGAAGTATTGCGATATCTTCCTGTTTTTTCTGCACTGCTTCTTTCTACGTAACTTCTACTTGTCTTCATACTGTTCACAAATCCCTCTCTCTTCCTTCCTCTACTCCGCTTGCTCAATATGCTCTTCCTTATATCAGGGGATTTCAACTTATCTCTTCGGTATTTCTTTCATTAACTTTCTCAGCCTTTTCCAATGCTATGCAAAAGCATAGTGAAAAATAACGTCTCACTATTTGGGATTCTTTTATTCGACGTCCCCTATTCCACTCCCAAGTTGACGAGTAAATCTGTTGCAATTTCAAATGGTAATAAAGTTCGCAACTGTGTTTCACGATATATGCGATCCCTGAATCACCATTGGCGCTGCCCCGTAAGCTCTGATTAATTCATAAGGTTTCTCACTGCAACAGAATGATGTAGATTGAGTATAGAGCGAATCTGCATACTCTTTCGTCTTCTCTTCCACTTGGTAAGGCCATTGTTAAATCCCCTGTCAGACACCCCGAAAATAGAAACCGACGGTCTGGCACTGTACGCTTGAATATTTAAAGGGATAACAAGTATATACAGGCTCCCGACACATTTCCAAGTCAAAAATTCCAGTCGTAAATTTCAGCAAGGTCAACTAATCAACAAGACACCGCAATTATAATGCAAGATAAGAATACAAAACTCCAGCTTATATGTTCATGTGATAGCTACGGTTCTGGCATAACGAATTTCTGAGACAGTTCCAAGTAAAAAAATTATCTATTTTCCAGAAAAAAATGTCAGCAAGGTTAACTACCAGAGTGGCAAGCCCACACACCGTTCATGCCGCTCAGCAATGCTGTTCCTGAAACGCCATCCAGTTTATTTGAAATTATATATTTTTTGGCATCGTTGCCATTGATATGCAACCGGGAGCAATAACTAAAAAAAAGTTTTATTAATGGAAAAAACAGTCCTTATTCCATAAATGAAACGAAGAATCCGCACCTCTTCGGGGTTTTCTGAGTACTGAGACTAAGCATTATATCTTTACAGAGTTGTCTCTGCATCCATTATAGCATTATACATAATCAAAGTAACCATAATATAGTTTTTGTTCTCTATATGTTCATGCACTAATGGGATAGCGACGTCAATGATGTCACGTGGAAGGTTGACGAATCAACCCCTTCTTTATGTACATACTACCTTGATCAAAAAGTTCCCGGAATAACCACCGTGTGGCGCTCCCATCGTTCCGATTTGAGTTCTGTTTTTTTTGTTAAATTGGTACATCTGTTGTTGATATTCCCTTTAAATCTTAGTGTCATAACTTGACATTTGCAAAAGTTACGTAGCCAAGAGTACATCTATCTCTGTGTGTGTTGGCGATTTTTTACAATTTCAGAAATGGATTTAAATTTGCAACAACGAACTTGTATTAAATTTTGCGTAAAAAACGGATTTAGTGGCGCACGGACGTTGGAAATGTTGGAAAAGTGTTTCGGCAACGATTCTCTAAAAAAACGGTCGTTTACCAGTGGCACGAGCGGTTCAGAAGTGGTCGTGAGTCAATCGAAGATGATGAACGCAGAGGCAGACCATCGACATCGAAAGTCGGTGAAAAAATCGATAAAGTAAAAGAAATGTTGGTCAATAACCGCAAATTAACCATCAGAGAAATAGCGGAGGACTTGAACATTGCCTATGGATCCGCCCAAGACATTGTGGTTAATGATTTGGGTTTCCGTCGTGTAGCAGCAAAGTTGGTGCCAAAAGACCTCAATTTCATGCAAAAAAGAGACCGTGTTGACGTCGCAAAAGACATGATTTGCGAGGCTGAATCCGATCCCACATTCATCAAAAGGATCATTACTGGAGACGAGACGTGGGTTTATGAGTACGACACGCAATCCAGACATCAGGCAAGTGAATGGCGTTCACCAAATGAGCCGAGACCAAAAAAACCACGTCGTTTTCAGTCAAAAAAGAAGGCAATGCTGACGGTTTTCATGGATTACAACGGTGTAGTGCATCATGAATTTTTGCCAGAAGGCCAGACAGTAAACAAAGAGTATTATTTGGGCGTTATGAGACGTTTGCGTGAAGCAATTCGCCGAAAGAGACCAGAAATGTGGGCAGAAAACTCGTGGATTTTGCACCATGATAACGCACCGTCGCACAGTGCTATCATTATTCGTAATTTTTTGACGAAAAATGCAACAAATACCATCCAACAGCCACCGAATTCACCTGATTTGGCTCCCTGTGACTTCTTTCTGTTCAATCGAGTTAAAAAACCATTACGGGGAACGCGTTTTAGCAGCCGAGAGGAAGTAATGGAAAAATCGCAGGAAGCACTGATGGACATACCGAAAACCGAATATAAAAAATGTTTCGAGGATTGGATCAAGCGCTGGCATAAGTGTGTTGCAGTCGATGGGGATTACTTTGAAGGGGACAATATAGATTTAGATGAATAAACTTGTATTTTTAATTTTCTGAATAAATTCCGGGAAATTTTTGATCAAGGTAGTATATTCAAATTAGCGCTGTAATTGGGTACAATATTTATGCCTTCAATGTTGCCCATGATGTCGACTATTTCTTATGTCGTTCTGTTCGCAATAAATAACGACCCCCGATAAATCGATTTTGTAAAATGACCCACGTATCGCGTCAACACGAGATGCGTTCAAGTTTTAAAGTAACCCAATTATTTTCTAGGGTGAGGAAGAGAAAGATGAGGTTGGGCATAAATTACGCGGGGACTGTTGATGAATACAAATAAAAATGGCTGCACCACATAGAAAATGGTTCGCATGGCAGCCGCTGATTTCCAAAAAAATGGATGAAAGATTATTTCGTGCGTTGATCAAGAATTTTTTTTTTTAAAGGTAATCTACCGGTTAAGGTAGGTTTTTGGATGGACACAACTACCAAACAAATATTTTATTACTCCTAACAAAACACAAAATCCATCATCCTACTCTATATCAGGTCCCTCTTCATCTCTGAGTACTTTCTTCCTCCCTTCATCCCGTCCAGCATCCCTATCCTGTTCCTTCCCTTTCCTCTTTTGCCCAACATTCTACCCTCTATCACAGTCTTCAACATCCCACTGCCGGTCAACGGCCCCTTCATCCACTTTTCCTGCCTCCATAGGATTGCTCCCAACAAACCCCTCTCTTCGCCCACCATACCAAGTACTTCCTCATTTGTTTTCTTCTCTGTCCATTTCACCTTCTCCATTCTTCTCCACACCCAATTTCAAAAGCCTCCAGTCTACGTCTATCCTCCTGCTTCAATGACCACGTTTCCGCGCCGTACATAGCTACGCTCCATATCAAAGTTTTTACGAGTCTTTTCTTAACATCCTTACTCAAAGTCCCCGTCATCAACTCCCTCCTCCTTGTGAAAGCCTATTTGCCTAGCGCAATTCTTCTCCTTACGTCCCTACTACTTTGACCGTGTTGGTCCAAAACACTACCGAGATGCGTAAACTGTTCTACCTGCTCTAGTTTTTGCCCTCCTATTTTTATGTTAAGCTTGGCCTTTTTCTTTCTAGAAAATCGCATAACCTTTGTTTTATTAATATTGATTCTCATCCCATACCTGTCGCACTGAATTTCTAATTCACTCAGCAATGCTTGCAGCCCCTTGGCTGACTGACAAACTAAAGCTTGGTCATCAGCAAACCTAACTGATTTTACGAATTCCCCGCCCACTTTCATTCCTACCTCGAGTTATTCCCATGCCTCTTTAATCATTTCCTCTGCATACAGGTTGAACAGCAACGGTGATAATGGGCAACCCTGCCTTACACCTCTTCCTAACACTGCCCATCCTGACTCCCCGTTTCCCACCCGCACCTGAGCAGTCTGAGACATGTACAGGTTGCGGATTAGCCTCCTTTCCTTCCAATCTATTCCTATTTTCTGCAATATACTCATTAGTTTTTCCCAATTCACTCTATCAAACGCTTTTTCGAAATCTACGAAACAGGCAAATACCTCCTGGCTGTGTTCTATATTCCTCTCGATTAATAATCTCATTACTGCAATGGCATCACGCGTACCTCTCCCCTTCCTAAACCCAAACTGATCATCCCCTAAGTAATCATTTGCCCTACTCTCTATCCTTTTGTTTATGATCCTGAGAACAACCTTAGCTGCGTGGGATATCAAACTAATTGTCCTATAGTCCTCACATGACGTGGCCTTTACCTTTTTCGGAATAGGAACTAAAACTGATCTCACAAAGTCTTCCGGCCAGATTCCCTCCTCATAAATACTACGGATCAGCCCATATAGCCTCTTCCTCCCACATTTTCCTAAGCATTTTAAAAGTTCCACGGGAATGTTATCTACCCCCACGGCCTTATTTAGTTTCATCTCCCTTAATGCCCTTTCTATCTCATTGTCTAGTATGCCTGGACCTAAGCTGTCTTCCTCTACGTCATTTTCTTTTTCAATGTCTAACTTTGTTGGTCTGAGTTCTTTACTATACAGTTCTTCTATATACTCCTTCCATCTCTCTTGGATCTTTCCTGCGTCAACTATTACCTTACCCGCCTTATCTCTAACTGTTAGCATAGCTCTTCCTTTCTTACTTCCCGATAACGATTTAACTTTGCTGTACAGCGCACCGATTTCACCCTTCCTCTGCAGACTTTCCATATCCTCGCACTGCGTCTTCCACCATGCTTCTTTTGCTTTATTTGTTGCCCGCCTCAATTTATTGTTTAATTCTTTGTACTTCATTTTGCCTAATTCTGTATTTATATTATTCCATTTTCGCCGCTCATCCATCTTTGTAATCATCTCATCCGTGATCCATGGTTTCCTAGTCCTTTTTGTGTTAACGGTTCCAATAGTGTCTCTTGCGGCTTTAGACAACCCTTTCTTGATCATTTCCCATTTTTCTTCGATAGTACTAAGCCCTTTACCATCCTCCATGATTTTCTCTACCGCCTGTTTGTATTCCTTCCTTTTCAACCCATTTAATGCTTCTACATTCCATTTTCTAACTCGCCGCCCCTGCCTTATCTTTTTGAAACGTACGCTACATTTCATAACAACTAAATTGTGGTCTGAGTCCGCATCCGCTCCCGGGAAACTGTGGGAATTTATCACAATGTTCCTAAACCTGTGTCTAACCAGGATATAATCTAGCTGATATCTTCCTGAGTCGCCTGGCATTTTCCATGTATACCTGCGTCTTTTGTGGTGTCTAAACCAAGTGTTGGTGATGACTAACCCCTGTCTCCTGCAGAACTCAACTGCTTTCTCCCCGCGGTCATTCCTCGTGCCTAAACCGTAGTCCCCCACCTCATCACCATCTCTTCCTTCGCCTACCGCCGCATTCCAATCCCCCATCACTATCAAATGTTTCCCTGCAGGAACACACGCGATTATGTCCTCCAACTGATCGTATATCCTATCGACCTCTTCTTCCTTATGGTTGCTCGGTGGCATGTATACCTGAATAATAACTAAGTTCGTCGGTTCTGCTTTTATCTCCACTAGTAGTATTCTATCCGTTACCTGATCTATGTTGACTACGCTTCTCCCTACCTCTTCATTTAATACAATGGCAACCCCTCGTTGGCTCTCGTCCCCGCCGCTGTATATTATTCTATACTTATCACTCCAGTAATCCCCGCTATCTTTCCATCTCACCTCGCATAGACCTAAAATATCTATATTTCCCCTTTCCATCTCTCGCCTAACATTCTCCAATTTCCCTGTCCTCATCATTGTCCTAACATTCCACGTTCCTATTCTAACTAATTTGGTCTTCTTCTCCTGCGTCTTTTGTCCTGCTGCTGCTGGTTTTCCCTTGCAAGGGTTTCGTGGGATGACGACCGCGGAAGCCTTGCCTCCCCCGCTGCCGGGCACGACACACGGCCGATTGGGCCGAGCCCCGTGGTTGCCAGGACTCAAAATATCTCTATTGTCTATCACATTGTTCTTGGGAATGATAATTGAGGTGGTTTCCCGTTGCCTTCCTCAATAGTGTTTTTAACGTGACACCATCACTTACTGGCCGCCCCACTGGGGTCAGACGCCATTGCAGCCGCCTCACTGAGGAACAGACGCTGCGTGGACTACCTTTCGTCTGGCTCCTAACCTTCGACCTATCTGGCATGGGTGACCCTACCAGGAGCAATTTTTATTACTCCCGCCAACACAGCTCTAGGGGTCATCGGAACGCACAAGCCCTTCCACCACGCCAAGGTTGTAGTCCGGGGAGGGGATCAAGAATTATTTAATTAAAATCAAATTAAATAATGAGAATGCAGAGAGGGTATAAAGGCCACTATGGTGACTCTGTTCCTTCTATTAGAATGGTTAATAAAAAGTTTCTAAATTTCGGAGTTATTATATGAGCATAAGTAACAGCTGAACGTTCTAAAGTCAATGCTGAGGTCACTACTACAGAATTTTTTTGTTAAAATCCATGATATGCTAATGATGTAGGTGGAATAATTAAATAATTACAGATGAGTGAAGGTGCATGAAATTTCTTATGTCGTAGGTATCTCGAGCGAATGGATGCATAATATGAGATGCTGATGAGAGCTTCAGGCATCGTTTCCTAAAGATACGAGAACGCCTGAAATAAAGGAAGTCCAAGCAATCAATGGATTGTTAGCGGGGAGTCTGCAGCAGATAAGATCAAGGCCGTTCCTTCAGCTATGAAAATTATAGCAACTTCTTTTTGGTATCTGCAGGGAATGATTTTCATTGACCATTTGGAAAATGGTCAAACTATTATACAGGCATCGTTATTACACCGTTTTAAAACCAAGCTGTAAGAAAAACGTCCACGATGGGTTTACCAATAGGTTCTTTACATCTACGGCTGCATAATACCCTGCAAGCCACCAGGATGGTGTGTGGCAGAGGGTGAAGAATCATCATTTGCATCACGACAACGCACCAGTTCATTCTCTGCAGTTGTGGGTGAAAAATTGTACAATTCCCCGACTCATTTCCAACCTCCCCTATTCTCCAGATTCGGCTCCTTCGGACTAATATCTATTCTCCAATATGAATAAATGTCTGGCGGCAAGAAGACTTCATTAAAACGAAGGAATTGATTGCTTGAAACGAATTCCTACTTTGTGTTTGCCCGAACGAATGCGAATGTCGTCGTTCCCGAGCACTCAGTGCAAACACTCAAAGCATAGACGCGTTCGCCGGCATGGAGTCGGGGTCGAATCCTTTCACTTCCCGTCCCATCTGGCCCTCTCCCGGGGAAGTAAACAGGTCCCTGAGGCCCACCGCATCCGCCCACCCTTTTCTCACGGCCCTCGACTAATCTCCCCAAGCGCCTTCTCAATCACATTTCCGACCCGCCTCCGCCCACGTCGCCCGCCTCATCCATTCAAGAAGAAGCCGTACCCTTTCGCGCGCACCCCTCCCGCTTCTTTTTAAAGGTTAAGAGGGGCCCTATTGCGTCGTAGTCCTCTGAATACACCCCTGCGCCAACGGTTTTTCGACGCCGGCGGAGAATTGTTCGGGAAGTTGTTCTTTTGTTCTTTTCCCCTGGCATGGTAACAGTGGCTCACCACCTGTTGGAAACTGATTTTCGGAGTGGCTAAAAGCGAAGATACCTTTCATCACGGAATGAATTCAAAGATTCTTGTCCTGAGGACGCAAAATTTAACTCTTCAAGTTTGTAGTTTGTAGTGAATATACGAGGATTAGTGAATACGAGGTGCATTCAAGTTCTCAGGTCAACCATTTTTTTCTCGTGACTGGGAATAGAGAGTCTTGGTTGACCTTAAAACATGTGAGTAATATTTATGAAGACAAGATATTGATGGCTGCACGGTGCGTATAAGGGACAGGGTTCGTATGGCTGACGCTAGGGTGATAAGCGTTTTCAATGCTAAAATTGCGCCATTTAGTGTACAAGAACAGCGAGTGAACATCCGTTTTCTTCACTTGAGTGGTTTAACACCAACAAAAATTCACCGTCAATTGAGTGAGACTTTTAGTGGCGATGGTGCTACGGATGTGATAGAAGTGCGTTCGTGGGTGGCAGTTCAAAGAAGGCCAACCTTTCTTTGATAACGAAACCTGGAAGACTTGCCCACCAATCAGCCGGTTTTCAGTACGCAGAAGCGTTTTAAACGGCTACAGAATTGTGGCGACGGCGCTGTGAAAAATATGAACTTTTACGGGAAAATTATATTAATGAAATACAGCAGTTTCAATTTCCTGGTGTAAATAGTTTGTTAGAAAAATGAGGAGACGTCATAATTTGAATGTAACCAGTAAACAATAAGGTCGGTCGACGTAAACTACATCAGGTAGAGCAGTTTACTTAATTAGGAACTGTACTAAAAGAAGGAGGACCAAGTGGAGGGAATTACGTTAGGAGGAGAAATTCTGACAAAGAGTTTTAAGGTTAAAAAATGAAAATAAAATTGGGCCTCACTGCAGCACATGCGAACAACACATGCAGCATGGATACTTACCTAGATGTACGAGGCAAGATTAAAAATAATTCCGAGCGCTGGGAGTAACATAGTTAGGGAAACTTAAATTGATTGTGAGTGAAATGCATGTTTCCTGGATGCGCAGCTAAAAACATTTTGAAGTTTGACTGAAGATATACGTAAAATCCTGCTGAAACAATAGAATAAAAGGCAAAATAGACGATTACCGCTAAAGACGAAGGCTTAAGGACTGCGCAAAAGGGATTTATGAATGACACTATACCTAAATATATATATATATATATATATATATATATATATATATATATATATATTGTAATAAAGTTAATTGGTAAAAGACTTCCAATTGTTAATTTGCCGATTCAAATATGGTCCACTTCATATTAGGCCGCCAAACCTGTTACAAAACATTATTGGGAACTTACCTACATGCCAGCGAGGTAGCAGCTCATTGGGAAGATAGTATCTTTAACAGCGAAGAGACTATTGACAAAAAGCTCTTCGGTTCGGATTCTAGGTGATCACTTCGGCCAACCCTTTAAAAAACAAAGCCGTGTGATTTATTTCCTACCATATATTCTGGGGAAAGTAGAGAATACAAAAGGAAAAGAATAGGCCGCCCATACCATGGTGTTTCTTTTAACCGGGTGATATTTTGGAGCCGTAGAGTAAACTCCTCTTTAAACTGCTAATCCATTTCAACTGGGAAAAAGTAATGATATAAGGGATCGGATAATAATGACGCCTAAATACCTAGTTTTTCACAGAGTGAATCAAGATTCTATCACGAGAGAAGCTGTTGCCAGGGCTTCAAGGTCCATCAGAGGTGAGAACTTCCGCACCATCTGAAGAATACTTCCAGTGCAACCTACAATTCTTTTAAAGATTTCCAAACGATGAGCCCCTGATTACCTGCCCCTGGGGGCAGAATAATTCCAGCGTAAATAATTCGAATCAGTAATGCTCGTCACCCCTTCCTTTCAAGGTCTAATAAATAGCGCTGGTTGGCCCTAACCCTACTTGGACTTAGCGCAGTACACCGTCCGTCAGATGGGACGTCAAATTTGGTGACCCCATGGCGCCTTTCGTGATTAGATGAGGCTAATTTCGTTGCCGAGTTTCTTTCTACCCTTCACCTGTTCCCCAAGAAACCTATCTCTACCGAATTCCCCACCTATCCCTAATGGAGCAATTGACCTTAAGCTTTTGGCCGGTTCCCCTGATTATTTCTAAAAGTATGACGCTGGTAATGTCATCCATCCCATTAAAAACTAATTTAAATCAATGTCTACCGCTTTGAAGGAACAACCCTAACTTGGGAGCTCATTGTGAAAAGGTTCGTAATAATGAGTGTATAACAACGGCTGAGTTCGTAATATCGCTCACCTAACTGAATACCAAAGTTTGTTTTAAAATTATCCGGGGTCACATATTCTACGAAGCAAAATGTAAGAAAACTTTTGGTCGGCCATTACACAAAGTGATTTAATCACGCGTCCTAGGCGAACAAAGTTCGTTTTGTCTTCGTTGGAGCACTTTTAGAACAACAATTCCCTTAAAGAGAAATTTAATTACTCATGCACTAATGGAAACTACATGAGAGAAGAAGAAGTTTGTTCTGAAATTCACCAGAGACGTGCTTTGTGTATCACTTGCACCTTATATTTAATCTTTTGAAGAATACGCTTGGGAATCTTGAAACATTCCATTTCTCCATTTCCTTCGTTCATTCCAAACTCTTAATAATAATAAACAATTTTTATTACTCTGGGAGCAAAGTCCCTTGGAGCAGAATACATGTTACATGAGGTTTTGAAACCTATGGAGTGAAATAGGTTTACATAATGCATATAATAAGGTAATTAAACCAGTCACAAAACACAATTTAACATCATTTGAAGGAAACATGCATACAAATACAAAGAACAATAGTGAAATATTTAGCCAGATAGTAATCAGTAATAGGTCATTTTGGTAGTGTGGTAGACAGATATTCAAACATTTTACTGTTGAATTGGGATGTGTTCCTGGATAATTTTACTTTATTAGGCAAGCAGTTCCATAGTTTACAGGATGAAATACTGAATGACTTTTCATATATAGACGTGCGGTATTTGGGAAGATGGAATGTTTTTGTAATGCGGGTTGATCTCTTTGTCGTAAGTGAATTGAATATAAAATTTTCATATAAATAAGAAGAATTGTAGAATTCAGAATTTAGAATTCTTAGTGGGTAATCAGAAGCAAGAAGATACCATATCAGTACCATGCAGGTATTTATTTCAACAATTCCACATGAATAATTGTAAAGTACCGATACAGAGATTGAGGGCCGTGATAGTCCAGAGGATAGTTGAGGTTGGTAGCAAATGAACTCCATCCTCACATATCAAATCGACGGTCGTATTGGGTTGATAACTGTTTGTTATATAGCGATGGTGAATGCTGTCGATAGGTGACATTAACGATACGTTATATACACGAATACTACCAACTGGACCAATCAACAGGAATGTGGATTCGATAGGTGAGCTTAGAATTCACCTAATCTAAACCCTACACAGCGTGAAATTCACCAATTAATTGAGGGAATCTAGTTTCCCTAAGGGTTATGGGACCCCCTTGCCGCCTGTGGTTGCCCAGAAAGATTTGACTCCCAAAAATCAAGCAGCTTTCTTAAGCTCATTATGAAGACTGAAAATCATTTGTCCCATAAAATGTATTCTTTTGCGCAATAGAATTCTATTTCCAAGGTAAGTGAGCCATTTAAGTGATCTTAGAGGTTGAACGTATCTGCAAACATAAAGCTGAACATCGAAGTGAAATGTCGGGTAAGTGAGCCATCAATTATTCGCACTTTGAAAATGACACTCTGCGTCGAAACCATTTTCAGTAGATTTAATTAATGGTGGAAGTATACGAATTGTAAAAATTCTTCAAAATTAATATTGATCCCTTTCACCAAGCGATTCATGATACTATTTCTTAACCTTGATTAAAGCCGATGGCGCGTAGTTTCACCCGGATTTGAATTCTGAACCTCGGGTCAATAACCTAATTCTCCACCTACCATACCCCTTATACACACATGCACATTATAAAAAATGCGGTCTCTGTACCCACAATTCTACGATAATGTTGAAGCTTGTCCATTGAGCTCAATTGAATGGATGTTTATAAATAATTTCCGACTAGTTAGTTACTTTTTTGCATGATCTCTAGACTAATGGCCCTTTACATACGAATATGACACTCCCTTTCAAGGTCCAATAAAACAGAGGTTTTTCGTTCCTATATTTCAAGTACAATACATTACTATAACATTTTCGTTATTGTGTGTGCGTTTCGTAGATGTACCCCCTGCCACACACTACGCCAGGGGCTTGCATGGTAACATGTTGATACATGAACATCCCATGATTACCGCCACGTCGCATCGCCACCAGGACATTTAATTTATATCGAGGTTGGAATTGGATGCTGAAATTAAACGGCCCTGATCCGCTACTGACATTTTATCCTCCCTCGTTAGGCGCCCAAACGTGTCCGTCGACCATGGCACGCACCCCGAGGGCTTCCTCTTTAAACTTGCTTCCGCGACCGCGCCCGAAAAGGGGGTTGGGAGGGGTTGGAGAGGGTGTAAGGGAGGGTGGTTGAGAGACGGAAGCAATAGAAATAACGCAGTCTCACTCTTATCCCCACACTACTCCTTCTGCCCCCTCCCCCAAACCCGACCACCTCCCCCTATCCCGTCGTCGTCGCGTCGCACCCCTTTCTTCGACGCGCACATAGCAACGCGCAAGCAATGATGTATGCATACATATGAGATGAGATGGTCTGGGATCTAGATGGTCCCTGAGGATTTTTGCCGCAATGTCGGCGGAAGGAAACGCATAAAGAATGAGAGGAAGAAAGGAAGGAAGGAAAACGAGCGAGGTGAAAAGTTTAATTCACATCTGCATCCAACCCACACCCCGGAGGTCGCCGAAAAGGATTGGGCTGGCGACGCTTAGGATACCAGCAAGCCGTCTTATGTCTTAACAACCCCTCCCACATTTAAGGGGTTTTAGAAGTTTTGACATATTCACTCAGTAAATTTTTAAAGACAAGATTAGTACAGATATTAATATGGAGAGCTGTATGGATCAGAAACCTGGTATTTGAGGCTAGAGGTTGAGCGTGGATGAGTGGATTTTGAGATGTGGTTGAGTCGAAGAACGGAGAAAATATCCTGGGCAGAGAGGAGGACTAGTGCTGCAACTTTAAATATGGCGGTCAAAGGGAGGAAGTTACCGGGGAATATCAAAAAATAGCAGATAAAGTGGGTGTAATGCATGTAAACATTGAAAGAAGGCAGAAGGTTGGTGAGGCGGGGTTGATGAAGGAAGAGGGAAGGCTTTATAGACAGTATGAAGGCCGCCATAAATTCATTTTCGATGAAATGAGTAGGAAATACTGTATGGAAAACAAGAGGAAGCTCTAGTGACAAGTACAAGACAATAGTCGAGAGGTACGTTCCAAATTATTCCTTGGAACATTTTCGTGCATGGAATAAAAATTGGATTTGCATGGCTGAGGCTAATGAATTGAAGGCTATATGTGGCAAACTTAAAAATTCCTTAACCTATCCCTCTATTTGCGCCAAGAGAATAGAGTAATTTAGAAATACACAATACCCAGCTGGCCGCAAAGGGGGGTATGTTTTCGCACGGGCGTGTGGCAGGGGGTGTTAGGAAGCCATATACGCGATTAGAACCCTATAAATGGTAGAAATGTTTTAATTAATTAATTTATCTCTCTATTTGTGTTGTGGACTCATCAACAAAATAAACCCAAACCGAAAGGATGTCTCAGAGGATGTTTGCACACTACTAAAGGACTACAAAAAGGAGTCTCTGGTCTAGAGACATGGGCGAATTATTCTATAAATTCTTTAAGTTTTGAGCGTGGAACCTCTTTGTTTTACATTACGTCACTGGCATTTTGTCACTGACCTTGATTTGTATGACGCACTCAATTGATTTTGGGGATGGATGAGAAACCCTCTTTAGTGAAATCAATACAGCCGGCGAGCCGGATGTTATGTAAAATGAAGGCGCAAGGCGCAAACTGAGAACTGAAACACGTGCAGTATTTTTAAACCTGATTTTCATTAACAAACCGCTGTGCTTTTCAACAGGATAATCACATTTTTGCACACAACAAAACTCAAATTTGACGCAGTGAATTACGGGGCAAATGAACGCAACACCGAGGAACAACTGGACTAGCCACGCCCACGCACTGCCAAACTACCTGTGGCTCTCTACGGGGAAATTAATCCCAGGCCAGTGACAAATTGTTGCATTCAATGTGGCGTGGGCGTGGCTTACGTGAGTCGATCCTTGACGTTGGATCCATTTCCCCGTAAATCATCCCCGCACAATTTGAGTGAAAGTAAAGTTCCGTGCACTGCTGAAACATAACGATTGGTGGCCATATTTATTGACGCTCATTAGAATTTTTTTCTCCCATGTTTTTACCCAATATGGCAGTAGCAGCACCTTTTTAAAGAAAATATATCGCTAAGATCCCGTAAATGATCACTTCGCCGATTCTTTCATGACCGTGCATAACAGATTTTAATATCTCCTCCAGAGCCTTTCACCAGAAATTCGTTTCATCTACCGTTCAAAGTAGGTTAACAATGTAAAGTATGGATACTATACCTCAATCTAATGAATACTCGGCCACATTTCTAAGCCACACCCAACGCGACACCAAACAAATACTTTAGAACCTTAATTACAATAATCCTTTCCACAATTCCACACAATTTCTGCCTCCGCCCATTCCGTCAACATACCTATTCTTTTCCTGCCTATGCTTCGTCTACCCAACATTCTAATCTCTACCTCGGTCATCAGCAATCTATTACCACTCATTATGCCCTCCATCCTATTTTCTACCCTAGAATTTCTCCCAACAATCATTTCTCATCCACCACGCGTCTAAAACTTCTCTCGTACATTTTTATTTACACCCACTTCACTTTTTCCATCCTCCTTCACGCCAACATATTCAAAAACCTCAAGTGTCCGCTAGCCCTCTCGACCTAAAAACCCAAGTTTCTGCGCCGTATAACGTTACGCTCCATTAAAGTTTGCAGGAGTAAACATATAGTATTTACTTGCGGTCAATGTCATCAATTGCATCATTAGTTATGAAGTCATTTGGTGACGTTATGTCCTTTGATTTTTATTATATTTTATTTTATTATATTTTTCTCATATTTATTTTTTTCAAGTAGTAGTATTTAGGGGAGGCGACCGACAGCTGAGGTCATTTGCGCCATAGGGGATGACAGGAAAGGATAAAGGGTGGAGAGAAACCCGGCGTCGGCATTAGCTTATTCTTAACGAAAGGCGCCAAGGGGTCCGCAGCTTAACGTCCCATCCGACGGACGGCGTACTCACTCAAAGTGCCCTCCACAGAGCACCTCAAGTAGGGATCGAGATACCTCTGAAAAATATCCAACACCGCCGGGATTTGAACCCGGGCCCTCTGGGTAGGAAGCCAGTATTTCTTTCAATTCTCGAACAAGAAATTTCCTTAAATGGGTATCGTGCGCCTGCCGCATATTCGATTCCATATTGTTAAGGGACGTCCGACCAGCGGGAGACAATGACAGGAGGGAGGAGAAAGAAAGATTTATTTCGAAGAGAAATAAAAAATCTACCTTGTTATAGTTTTTTTAATTTGTGTACGGTAGTAAATGCTAGTTTTTTGCTAGTGCGTTGACAACAATGGTCATTTTGCGCCATATCCAAGCAGGCTTTTCGAGCACCTGTTTATTGAAAAATATGGACAGTTGGACGAACAAATAGAATTTCAAACAAACTCTTCATAAACATACCACATGGGTATTACGTATATGCATGATAAATACGTGCATGCATGAAGTCATATTTTAGTGTACAGACGCAGATATGCCAATGTATGTACAGCATAAAAAAGTAGACACATAAATTAGCATGAATAAAAAGGTAGTATAGAGCATGATAAAACTAAACAAAATAAAAGTTAAAAATTCTGTGTTATTAAGAGGCATTATGGAAGCTTAATATGACCTGTCATTTTAAAAAATGTTAATTACCTCGCTTTTAGCGCAAGGGTCATTGCCTAATGTGTCTTCCGGTAATGTCTTCATGCGCTTTTTAATAAAACGAAAGCTCTCTCTCTCTTTTTACAGCTGCGTGGGCTTTATTATACGTTGCCATAGGGTATACGTGCTCCTAAGCCACTCATCCTCTTTCTCTGCTGTCGACAAAGCAATGCGTCTTTCTCTTTTGCGTGTTAGTATCCATCTTCATTCTTCTCCCCACACATATACATCGTGGGTATGTACATGCATATGTATATTTTTTACATAATACAAAAAGAGAGATAATTAGATGCGTAGATGAATAAGTAATCGTAATCAATATGAATGAAATTGAGATGTATCGGGTTTCAAACCTAATAGATGAAGAGTTAAAAACCAAAAGATAAACATTAAGTTTTCACTTCTCTCGTGCGACCCGTGTCGCGCATATATTTTAACCAACAGAAGGTGCATGTGCGCGTGTGTGTAGGAGGGAGGTATGTTAATGCAGTGGTTAACAATTGATTTCACGACGCACCGATGCTAATGAACGACATAGAATTTTGCATCAAAACTATAACGCTTATATTTGTGAATGTGGGGCTCGACGATACTTTTCCAATTTTGGAGAGATTAGGCCACCCATTTTCTCGAGGACGGTATTAATTGTAATGTGGTGTACCCTATGTCTTGTTAAGTGGGATTTATTATTAGAAAGGTGGCAGTACTTATAATTCATGGATCCATTTAAAACGTCAATTGACCGGTGCCTTCATTATATTCCCACAAAAATGAAATAAAATAGTTAGTTAAACATTGCTTACACAATACGAATTAAATATTTTTTCTCTGCCAAAGCACTGAAATGTCTATTTTTCGTTATAATATATTTATATAATTATTAATAAATTTCTTTATAATAATATTGAATTAAATAATAACATATGAGACTTGAAAATGAAATTGTACCACAAAAGTATGTTCATTGGTTTTTAAATATGTATTTAAAAACATTTGAATTCTCTTTCATCCTTTCCTTTCTATTTCTTTGAATAACGGCAAAAAAATTAGACGCACGAACATTTCTCTTTTCCTTCGTATGTACTTCGTTTCTTCGTATACTTCCTTCGTAATACATTCCCAATACCTGTAGAAGGGGTTGTGGGGACGAGGCGGAGGGAGCATGAAGGTGTTTCTCGTTCGAGTACAATGGCGACTAAACTCAAGAGAAATAAGCACTCAAATTCGTTCTACTTTTTTTTCACCAGAGTGGAATCCATACACGCACGGGAAGACAAAATAAAAAAAAATGCTCGCTCTGTACGTCAACCCAGACTCCGTGTTGAAGACGAGATCGAGGAAGGGAGAGAAAGCAAGCCCTTTGTGCGAACGCCGAATATTGGCGAGGCGATATGCGTGCGTCATTTTTTTCCCCTCGGTGTCGGATGAATTATGGAATGGGCCCTCTTCGCGAAAAACAATAGGCGGCAGAATTTTTTTTTAGACTCGTCGTTAAAAAATAAAAAGTGAGCCCTCACTGTCACTGTGTGTTACTATTCATCATTGCATCTGGCTTTTTTGAAACTTTTAGTTTAATTAAAAATTTCTTGCTTCGTTGATTTACCATGCTACAAGTTTTTACGCGTCTTGCATTTTTTTGTGTCTCGCATTCGTTTCCTTTGTGTTTTTCACTGTTTATTTTTTCTGAATGCTCTTACATTTCCTGCCGGGCCTTTTTTTTAATGTGCCATCCTTTTCATTCATACGTGAATAATAAATTCTTCCCTGTGCATTTATGTGCTTTAGTTTGGACTGACTGTATGTCTTTTACAGGTTTTTCAAAAATCCTTCTTTGTGAATGGATTCCCGCGTACATCACTTTATGTGTGTTCCCGACAGAATTTTATGCTCTCTTCCAACGCTGGCACACCTTTTCCTCAGTATATTGCTCCAATAGAGCGTAGAAAGGGACCACGTATGCAGACAAACTATACTGGGGATCTTAAATCCTTTATTTCCACACATATTCAAATTAATCATCTTATCCCATACTGAAGTTCAAGGGTAGAGGTTGCACAAATCGAAAATTCAATCTTAACAAATCGAACTTAAAAACTTAAAAAAAATAAAATTTAACAAATCAAACCCAACAATTTTGAAATAGTTTTAAAAAAATTTTAATCTAAACTTATGGCACTTATTTATAGACCACAAGAAACCCCGCAGCACATAAATTTATACCTGGGTACTTGTAGAATTGATTATTAATATTACATCGAAAATGTTAACACAAGAATTATTAGACCTTAATTTACTCTATCCTAATTAAATTTTGATGGTTAATCACGAATCCTTGCTTTTCAAACAATTACTCGACTATTTACCTGATTAACTGAAGCTACGCAATTCAAATTTTATATATTTCTATTTATTTATCACTGACTCTTGGCATTGTTTTGCAAGACGGATTGCTACCCGGATCTAGACTTAAAAGATGGTCTTTTATTTTGATTGAGATCTTATATTCTGTCTTTGGTCTCTTGAATCTTCGCTGGCCATCTGCGTCGTTAATAAGTGGTATTAATTTTGAATTTCAATAGAGACATATCATCTCCAAACGAGATGAAGGGGGGCATGATGAGAAGGGGGGCATGGCAACTATCCACAACTTCGCCCCACCTATGGATTCGCCGGCCTTGGATTTTGACTGATTTCCCTCGAGGGTAAGTAACGTTGCTCGTCTTCGTAATATACTGGTCTCAAAACTATGCTATTCAATCCATAACCTTTAATCAAATCACGACCTCAGAGGGCGAAACACGAATAAACCCGACTTCTAGAGCAAAACTATCGCGGTGCTCCTTAATGGCCACCAATCAGTGACAAATTCAAGCACAGTGGAACCTCGAATTGCAAACATAATTTGCTCTTGTCCGCGGTTCGCAGCTTGAAACTCAATTTCAACTTCTACTTCATCTTTAATAGCAGCAATTCACCGGCTTAGGGTATAATTTTGGTCGGTCCTGAAACTATGCTCTCCTGAGCTATGATTAACAGAACAATACGTATATCCTAAATCCTCATAATTCATTTGAAAATAAATCATTCTTTAACTCGGCGTACTTTCTACCTCCCGTAATTCTATCCGAAATATCTATTTTTTTCTACCTCTACCATGCTATCCCAGCATTATCCCTCTATTACATCGCCTCTAAGCATCCTCTGCATCCACTTATCCTTCCTTCCTTCGAATTTCTCCCAAAATGCCGATAACTTCAGTATTTTACTTAATGGGAAATGAATCAATCCGTTTCCGGATTTAGAAATTTTGGCAAAAATAAAAAAAGTACAATAGTTAACCAATATGTTCAATAGTAAATGAAAAATTCGGGAACAACAAAAAACATTTTGAGAAGAATTTTCTAAAACAGCATCTTCAGCTCTAAAACATTTATCCATTGGGGATTATTAAAAGCTCCTGCGGGTGATTTGCCAAAAAACAAAAAAAAACACAATTGTGTTGTTTTTTGAACAGTTAAAAAAAATAACTGAGAATATATTACGCGTTTGTCGACCAACTGATACATAAAAAGACATAATTATCATTATACCAGAGAAGGTTTAGCGTTGAACGCCCAGGCATACTATCGTCCGAGAGTTGAACAGCAACGCTTGAAGAGCGAAAAAGGAAATTCACACGACATCGACACACTTGGAAGTGCGAACCTTTTGAAGAATTTCAATACATTGCTCCTCCCATTAAGAATTCGATGACACCCCGAAGAAGAAAAGCATCGCAGTTCGTATGTCAATACTAAAATTCGTTCTTATAGGCCGGACGGAAATATGAAAAAAAATTGGATGTCGAAATATTCGTACGTCGAGGGGTTCGTAAGGCGTGGATCACTGTTTATGGCGACTTGGAACGCCAGTAAAGTAAGCTCCAACGTCGCAGGCTGATCGAGGAGACCCAGCGCAGGCGCTGTAGTCGCTCGTTCTCGCTGCGGGGTTCTAGAGCAAGCACAGTGGGTTGCCGACCTTGAGCGTTAAGGCGCGATGACGCCCCCACGACGCTCCCCAAACAAACAACATCGTCCGGGGGTTTGTTTGGGAAAAATTCGACCGTCCTCCACTCGACCACGATCTCGTTCCCGGTGACTGCAATTTCCTTTCGGAGATGAAAAAGTTCATGGGCGTGGTCTACGGAACATTCCGTCCGATAGCTATCGTGTGAATTTGCGTCCATCGACGCCACATTTCCATTGTGATCAAGAGACGATCATCCAAGCCAAAAGCCTCCGAGGAGCGAAATTTGATAATAATATGCTCATTTAGACTCAGCATCGAAAGTTTCATTTTGATACCCAAATTTTAATTATGAGCATTTTGTGAAGTACTTTTGTGATCCAGGAAATAACTGATGCTAATTAATTTCATTTTTGAAGAATTAATTTAATACGAGTGATTTTTTCACTGGGGTTTTTATAGAATGGAAAGTTTAGAAGCAACGAAGATCGTGGAAAATTATAGGCATTTTGGATGTAATTAAGGGAGGTAAAAAGTATGCAGAGCTAAAGAGTGAGTTACTATAATTTCAGTAGAGGGATTTAGGATATCTTTTCACCTCTTCACTCATGGCATATGGAACGAGAAACTCCCAAATAAGGGTCCTTATCCTCGGAAAGGTTAATGCATGGTAATTTCTTTGAAGCTGACAGTCCTTTTTCTATCTCGAAGGTTTTGCGGCAGCGTTCTAGGATTCACAAATGTCGTTATCCAGAAAGTTGTGACAAGCGCCTCAATAAGCACACCAAATAAAATGAACAGTAAGCTTTAAATAATGAAGTGAAATCACTTGAAGACAATCAAAGATTTTTGCAGCCTGTGGCAGTAGAGCAGAACACAACAGAGATATCAAATGAAGAATTAAAAGCTTGTAGAAGCGGTATAGGTAAAATATTCAGGAACAAGAATCTGCAGTAATGGAAAAAGAATTATAAGTAAAGGAGGTCATTGGAAATGAAAAATAGTAACTTTGTGGTTCCACTGAAAATTTTTTAATACGAGACGACCCGGCGCTCAAGTCACTACCGGAATTTTACATGTAGAAAAGAGAGGACTTAGACTCGACGCTTTAGAGCAGCTTGAAATTTTAAAAAGTGTAATCTCCAAAGAGAATATTGTTAATGACCTTTTGTACACCTCCCACTCCTCCCTCCTTAACTTACCACTTCTCGATACCTGCGCTTATGAGGGTAAGAACCCCTCTACTTCCCCCACACCCTCCTTTGACCTCAGAGATACGTAAAAGTTTTGTGTATTTAAGTCTGTAAACCGTTAAAACCGGCCCACTTTCCTCCGCCAACAGGAGGAATGCTCCTCATAGAGTGCCTCATGTTGTCTACCCTTCCCTCGAACTATCATTGCTCAATTTCCTCCCCCACCCACCCTCCGACCCTGTCACCTCCCCGCCCCTACCGGAGTGTAATCTATACAAGATGGACGCCTGTCACAGTTGTCACCTGAAGATGACATTGAACGCCGAAACCTGGGTCGTCTCAAACATTTCGAACATTTTTCAAAGGAATCACGAAGTTACTATTTTTCATTTCCAATATGAAATCGATTCCATAAAGTTACGCCGGAAACCATCAATTATAAAGGAGGCCAATTATAAAAGACATTCTGCAGGATGAAAAGTATACCAAATGCCGGCAACAAACCTGGAGGTAAGTAACTACTTCATTTGACCATTTCTCTTCAGCATACCTTTCCTCAGATCTTGAACAATAACAACATCATAAAGAGAAAAAAATTGAAAGATGGCTCAGAGCAGAATGGCGAAGAGCAAATGAAAAGATCTACTGATTAACGAAGAGGATCTAATAAGAAGAGTAAGAGTAGAAATAATTCTGCTGACACTACGAAGGGATGGCCTTGACGGACACCTTTTGCGTTGTGACCTAATGACAACCACCTTGGAGGGAAAAGTGAACTGGAAGTGCTACCAAAGAAAACTCCGCAAGGGAAACATGCCACGAACAATAGTAGATATCAAAGAGAAGATAAGAGTTTGACACGAAGATGTTAGCAGGCAGAAACACTGCATCGAATGCTACGTAAACTAAACTTAGGAATGCAGCTGAGCGATGGTGATGAAAAAGAATAATTGTCATGCAAAGGTACTCTATCGCATAGATGTATTTTTAACGTTCACGAAGATGCCAAATCCTCTTCCAGTTCCATTTACTGACTTCGCATAATGCCCTTCTTTAATTATTTTTTCGGTTAATAATCAAACTCTTGTTTTTAATATCCCACATGAACTTACTTTCATGGTAGCCTCTGTAGTACATCATTGCTCCACTAGTACGAGTAGTTACTCCAGTCAGAGGATGTTTATAGCTTTTTATAACTTAAGGAAACAATTTATTATACAATACTACCATAGAATAATATCCTCTGAGCATTCAACCATTTAAAGACGTACTACAGGGAAAGGAAAGACTCATAAAAGTGGTTTTTTTAAATGACAAATTTTGAAGTAAAAGTCTCGACAAATCTTAATTCAATCCATTAAAAATAGTTAAAATTTTTAAGCGACTATGTAGCAGTTGAAAAACTTTGAGCTATTCCTGAATAAGAGTCCTGGATTCCTTAAATTAGTCTGGTATGCATTCAGACCTTGCTACACACCCTAGCGGCAGCTCTCGGGGCATCATGCAAAAGTAGAAATTACCTGGATAACCAGTGATATACAAAATGTTTTTTCCGCAAAATTGTCGGGTATCTTCGGCGCTTTCAACTCTCGAAATCGTTACTTTTACTTATTATTACTTTTTAAGCATTATTTTTCCGACAAAATTACTTTTTTTTAAGCAAGCGACGGAAAGTGCACGTCCACAATGTTTCAGAGCGTGACCCCAGAGTACGGCCCACACGCTATCAGTTTATACTGCAGGCACGAAATGGTCGCCTGCAATGGAAAAGGAAAAGTAAAGTCAATTCGTAGTCTGAGGGTATTGCCTCCATTGTCTCTCGACTGGGACAATAGGACCACAGCGAGTCGCGCACTTCTTCCAAACGCTTTGTTTTTTGCCTACATCCAAGGAAAGCAATATTGCGACAGCGGGATGCAGATAAGCTCCTGGAGCTCTGAAGTGCCGCCTTTTCTGCTGCACCGCGCTCGAGTTGATGGCCCCGAGATATAAAACGGGATACGATACGCATTGGTGGCGTAAAATTGTATAAAATCTGATAGGGACGGAGAAGGGGGAAGTCGAGGAGATATGCCCTGCGAAGGACGCTATAGAATTGGATAAAGACAGTGGCATCTTGCGCACGAACGAGTACCCTGCCCCTTGGCTTGACCTTATCTCCTCACTGAGGATCCCAAGGCTGTGAGAAAGCTTCTGTGACGTTCACTGAGGCCGAATGTTTTGCGATGCAACTTGTGTTTTTTCTGCGACGGATTTGGCATGCCTTCTTGGGATTCCTTCTTAACCTACTGATTGCTAGAAAAAAATGAGAAAAAACTGATTGATGCATGTATGCAGTACTTTTATTAACGTTTTAGAGAGTTTGGCAGACCTCAGTGGTGGTGGGGTAACGTCCTCAACTGATAACCCAGAGGTCACGGGCTCGATTCTCGCCTAGGTGGAATTTCCGCCTCCTAGGGCTAAGATGTTTGTGGTTGTACCAGTTGCTATTTCATATCAACAGTCCGACGTAAAAGGCCGATACTTGGCTGTTTTCGGAATATTAAGTAATCAATAAAATAAAAATAATTTTGAAAATATTAAATACATTGTACATGCTTACCATATGGAATACGCCGCAAGCATTTCGGATACACGGAGGAAAACTTTAATAAATAAATATGAAAAAATTCAGAGAAAATATGCTAATTAGAAAGGAGATACTCAAATTACTACGAGATATAAGTCAGCACACCAGTTATGCTGAAGTAATTAGGCTGGGAGTCCCTATAGTCATAGAGAGAACAAGTAAAACTAATATAGGGATTGAAAAGAACTGAGTTCATAAGTAACACCGAGGTAATTATTATGGCCCCCAATTAAGTTGCCAGATTGGGACTCCGGAATAAAATACGAGAGATGCATAAACACTATCACCGGCAGATTCAAGTACTCGTTCTTCCCTCGCACTAATCATACATACATATAATCATGGAAAGGAGAAATTCAGCACCTGGCGGACTTTTTAAGACAGAATATATTAAATAATTTTTCCTCAAGTCGTAAAAGGTTTTTTCCACCGCTGTAAAAGGAAAAGGAAGGTGAATATTAAGATTGTTGTGGTGAATTACGGGGAAAGTTAATCCCTCGCCAGCGATCAGACACATTCCTCAATCCGATTCACTTCAACCTTACCTTACATGGGTGTTCTCCTTCAGAGCGCTGAAGAAGACCCCTTTTTGGTCGAAATACGCGTATCCGCTTTACACACCATTGTGTTTCTCTTAGTTTGTTCCTGTTATTTTGCCTTCCTCCTTTATTTGCTCCTTTCCTTTGTCTGAAGGGCTTAATTCCCTAAAATTTTTTTTGACAACACCATCAAGTGCTTTGTCCACATCATAGTCCCTAGTGATGGTACCGCTTTTCTGTAATTCCCTGAATGAGTGAGAAGATGTGTGTGTTTGTGTCTTATTCCTGTGAGGATTACGTCCCTTTCGTCTGGATTTATTTCCTCGTAAACCGAATCGGTCACACTCTAGGAAACACGTACAGTGTTTGAGGTAGCCCACAGCCGGTCCCTAATGTTGGGAGTATCTACCCGTAAACCACCCTGGGCTTACCAGTGTGGCTGAGTGTGTATTTGTAAGTTCCCAAATACGGTCCCTTGCGATAGGATTAATTTCCATGCAAAAAAATTTGGGAAACCCCTGGGTAAATGTGAGCGTCTAACATTTTTGAATGTGTGTCTGATAACTGATGAGGAATTAATTGTCCCTGAAAATTATCACACCAATCTTAATATTCCCCACCTTTTTCCATTTGCCGTGAAGTAAGAAAAACTTTAGATAGATAGTGGCCTTTATTTGGGCGAAATTGAGATGAATGGGTCCCTTCTTGGGACTCATATACATATAAAGGAGATAATACATTTACGGCTTAAGGAAAAGTTATTTAACATACCCATACATAGTCAGACGTAATCACTCCTAATATCTTCTTCAAAAAGCAAAATTTTAAAACTTAACTCTAACAAAAACATTACTGTAAGATGCAGGTGGCCACGTATGCGTGTAACTGTACTTGTGCTTACGTATGTGGCAACACATATATATGTTTAAGTGAATATTTGTGAATAAAAGACTGGTCCTCCGACACCCCTTTCGCCACACGTCCTTGCGGGACTTGTAATGCTTAGATGGGGATACAGGTTATACTTACTGAACTGAAAATATTCCAGATCGACAGTAGGAAAGATTCATTTCTCGCGCTGCAGAACGCAATTTCCAGAGCAGCTCTTAACTATCACATGTATGAGTTTCCCTAGCATAAAATGGTAAATATTTTACATATTTGCCCATTAAAATTTCGGTGGAACAGGCTTATTAGTGTGTACTCCACCGCTGTTTAAAAGTGTATCACTATAATTAAATATGGTATACAGGAAGTAGGTAAGCTCAAAAAAGAGACGTTTGAAAACCCGTGTCAATGGTAATTTAAACAGAAACGAGCTATTCATCAACACCTTTCACAACATAGACAGGTGATTCAGGCAAAATATTCACGCATAATTTCAATCACTCACGTTAAACCAATCGTTTGCAAGGCAGCGCGGGAGGCAAGTGGATAAAAGGTTCGTTCACTAATCGATTTATTGGTGAGGTTTTATACCTAGGCGATGCCAATGGAAATTCATAAAACACACAGTTTTGCGAAACTTTATTGGGCAAAGAATTTTTAAGGAACAGTTGGTGACATAGATACAGTTAATAAATGCCCTCCAGTAAGCTAAATGGGAGATTTTCACGCACTAGGTCGTATTCAATTAGATTTGCAATACCAAAAGAACTAACAAGTTTCTAAAACTTTCTAAATGTTCTTTTATATTATTTTATTTTCAAACCCTTATTTATTATTTATTTAATTGCTATTCTTACGGTCAGCTAGTCTTTTATGCGTGGGTTAGTATTTTGAACTTCAAATAAAATACCCCAATCATGTAATGAAAATTATTTTTCTTTTCTCTGAGTTGCTTTTTAATCTCAAGGGTATGAACTATCCTTTACAAAGAGTTTTAAATTCTAGCAGTAAATTTCATATACAAGTAATTTTCTCTCATTAATTTACATATAAACAAATTATAATTTTGAAGCTGCATGTCTGGCATGAATTCAACCCCTACCACATAATCTCAAAGTGACTTGGATGGTACCATGTACTTGATAATAAGATAGACGAAGGCTTAATGAGGCTCATTCCGGTAAAATTTTAACAGAAAGGAAAATTCGACCATGAATATGGAAAATAAATCTAATACTCAAGCCATTGCTGTTTTGTAACCATGGTGAGTAACAGAGGACTTTGCTGAGAGGGAATCCGAAAAAGGCAGATAACAGAATGGAGAAAATAAAGTAAGGTAGCTGGTAGCTGAAGGCCGTGATAGAAGGGAGAATGTTGGGTAAGCGGGGTAGAGGAAGGAAGAGAGTGGGCTTTTTGGACAGCATGAAGGCAGGAAGAAGTTACGAAGAAATGAAAAGGGAACTATTGCAGGTCAAAGAAGAGGATGTACCTCAATAAAGGGGAGGTGATAATAATAGGGACCGTCCAAAAATGTAATTTATAATTGGAATACCATTGATGAATGATGATGCCCTTAGCGATGGCTGTGAAAACGTCACTCCGGGAGCGCATTGTGCCAGCAGGTGTCAGATGTCAACGCAAGCGCCGAACGCGTACCCCGAACGGTCCACTCCATCTCCGTTCATTTCCTCCCGCGAACAAAAGCGGTCACGTTTCCTCACTGCTTTCAAATTCGTGCCCTCATGGGTCACCGGGCACATCGGAAAAAGGAATTTTAACGAAAAGGGAATTTCCCATATTTCTAGCTTATCGTTTCTGCGACCACCGAACCTGATTATGCTATAGCCATCCCAACGCTTTTCAGCTCGTAAGCAAATGTCACTTACTAGGTAAATAAACCCAGTAACAAAAAAAATAAACCGTAATTAGATGGAAGCTCAATAAATGACCTCAATTAATGCGTATGAAAATGCGATCGGTATTTTATTTTCTCTGTGGTGTCCCGGTGTTGTACTGCTAAAGGAATGATGGGTTAATGCTGCAGAAAAAAAGTGTCGTTCTCACAAAAAACTAACTTCATCTACGGAGTCATGTAAGATTAATTTTTATCGAGTTAATATTAGGGCACCTACCCGACTTTGTTTCAGTGATATCAATTGATTTGTGGGAAAAAAGCAGGCATTGCATAATTTCACAAAGTAACACCTCAGAACTAGCCCAAGATAAGTTTTAGACCATGTCCGAAAAAATTAATAACGTCAGAGTGATTAAATACTGTGTACTCAATTAATATCTAGTTACTTACCAAGCATGAATGAGTGCTGCATTATTTTCCATCATTCGTCATTGATACATGGACATGTTCACTCGTGCAGTCGCGATCCTACCTCTTTAACCAAGCTTGTTACACGTATTTTTAATTCTTATGGCCTTTGGAGTCACGTTTATTCCATTGTCAAAAGTATTCCGCGTGAGAAATCGCAGAAGAAAACGATTTTTTTACGAAAAAGACCATGAATATATCACGGCATCGTGATCGGTCATGACCAACTTAAAACAGCACTGCCATCCAAGAGTTGGGAAGTTTTTTCTGACTAATTTTTCACAGTTTACGCGATATAGAACTTTTTTAAGTTCCCCAGAGAATGTTTAGGAACTCCTGCATAAATGGAGCTCTCACAAAGGTGTTTTTGCTGGGTGCTAAGAAATATATATATCACCTTCACAAAAAGGGCAAATTACTCCATCAAACAAGTCTGAGAAAAACTAATACTACCGAGAAGATTAAAATGACATCTTTTGTTCGCCTCATTCAAATTAAACGAAGGATAATAAGGGCACCAAGAACGACGGGCTTCCGACCTTCGGCTTTAAAGCTTTTATCACATCCGAGAACACTTCCATCCCAGCCAGGAGGTTTTCCGAGTAATAGGCACAGTAGCGACCTCAAGGCACTAGGAAAATTCCTTGGCACTTGGGTGGAAGAATGAACTGAGCAAATTACTTATTCATTTTCCCACAATTTCTCGACTAGTACCCGGGTTCCCAACAGAATACCCACTCGACCTTGTAAATGGCAGTTAGCCCTTGAAACCAGGGTTGAGGCTCAAAAAAGGTTGTGAGAAATACAAAATAAGCCGTTAATTGCGCTAAAGGACGCTTCAACACAGTAAAACCCGAGAAATCTCCCAGGTACTTATCTTACCTGGAAACCTAGTCGTGAGTACGAAATCGGAATTTTTTTACATCTACAGGTATGTTGCAATCCATTCGCAGGGGGTCTACAACACACTATGAATTGCAAGGAATTGATGAGGAAAGAGGCGATGGATTTGTGAGCGGTAGCTACATCCCTACGTGATTTTCGCGTGGAGAGTTTTTATGCGCAATACTTCGTCCATCGGATGGGACGTAAAACTCAATGATCATGGGGTAACTTACATTAAGAGCTGGCTAATGCTGATACTCAATCAATTTTTACCATCTTTTCCCTTACCGTTAAAAATCCTTTTTACCAGTTTTGGCTGCTAAGTTTACATGTATCAATGATGAAACGTTGAACCATTAAGTACGAGTAGTAGTTTTGAGGAGATGCGACCGACAGCTGAGGTCACTTGCGCCATTAGGGATGGACAGGGGAGGATTAAGGGTGGAGAGAAACCCGGCGTCGGCATTAGCCTACTCTTTACGAAAGGCGCCTAGGGGTCCGCAGCTTAACGTTCCATCCGACGGACGGCGTACTCACTCAAAGTGGAGTATATATATATATATATATATATATATATATATATATATATATATATACATATATATTATATATATATAAATATATATATATACATATATTATATATATATATAAATATATATATATACATGTATATATATATATACATATATTATATATATATAGACACGTTAATTTATAAATACATATTTCTACGCAAAGGACCGGCGTCCCAACATTGCCGCCGTACGCACTTGCGTGGTAGTGTGTAGATTCATGCATGTATGAACACACACTACCTCTGTATACATACATACACTTCATTTATGTATCTTCATAGATGCAGTGAGTGTGTATCTACATAAAGTATTGTGTAGATACATACATGTATGTATATGTACATTCCTCTATCTTTGGATGGTAGGACTTGTTCGCCACCATCTAGAGTACTCTAGAAACAAGTTTAAAGAAAATATCATATGGCCGTTTCACGAGAAAAAGGAAGACTAAAACTTCCGAGTCCACCTCGAATGTGGCCTAGGGTATCTTTAAGATAAGAAATATTAGAGAGATATCTCAAGAATAAAATAGTAAATGGGAAATAATGTGACTGAGACAAGCGAAAGAAGAATTGCAAGGACAGCACAGCATGGAAGAAATTAGTAGATGAGGGTAGAGTCTTCGAACTGATTAAAAATGAGGCTTTTTTTGAAGATGGGAAAGGAAAGAGGTGAAGCCATTCATGAAACACCATTCATGTGTACGTGCTTACATTCTATACGTGTGCGCATGAAATGTAAGTACTTATACTCGTACATGAATGGTATTTCTCCCCCAATTCTGAAAGTATGGAGGTGACTTCATCATTTTTCATGACCTTTTTTTAATTAATCTAGAGGTAACAAAACATTTGATGATTAAATGCAAACGGCGAGCTCTTACGGAAATCATTAATTAAGCGTAAAAGGGGGAAAACTCGCAGGCTGGATAATCAAGCGATGAGACCTCTAGGCGGAATCTCACAATTTTAAGGCGTTAATTACGTGGTGCGTGACAATTTGCTTTAAATTTATTGTAATAAATACTAGCATACAAGTTCCAGCATAAGCTTTCGCGTAAAATTTATGATCGTTGAGGCATCGAGATAGGTTCGCCATTAGGACTAATTTGGAAGTGCAATCTATTCACCATGTGATTTAATTAATTGCAACTTACAATTCCTTGAGATTCTTTCGCACTCAATTGATTCAGCGTCAGAATTCATTTTCGACTTAAGTTTTTCGGCTTAAGTTGTATGTTTTCCAGGGTAGTCTCTCAAGCATAGTAAATAGGTTGTCACTTGGTGAATTTAATACAATACAGCACGCAATTGGATTGCTAGAGAAGAAAAATGCGGTATTTTCGTGACATTGAATCATCACTCGTAGGCTATTTTTGCTCTTGGGCTCGATGCACGTCCAATTACGAATACTTATCAATCCCCATTAAATTTTCGCCGTACCAGTTATTAGATTTTTATGTGCTCTGATTTCTTGGCTAAAATTGAAGGTAAACTAGTTCGTAGAAAAGCATTATACACTAAGTTGGAAATGAATGAAGGACCCTGAGGCTATAAATATCCTTATTTTTTATTCATTTATACTTCGTCATGTCGGCCTAAAGAGTATGTGTAAATAAAATATTTATATAATCACCTGACCCTGTGGTTATATTAAAAACGGCAATTGGGAATATTTTATGCCGCTTATGGAGCGTAGGCAGTAGCTATGTACGGCGCGGAAACGTGGTGATTGAAGGCTTTTGAAATGTGGGTGTGGAGAGGAATGGAGGTGAAATGGACAAAGAAGAAAACAAACGAGGAAGTACTTGGTATGGTGGGCGAAGAGAGGGGTTGGTCGGGAGCAATCCTATGGAGGCATGAAAAGTGGATGAAGGGGGTGTTGACCGGCAGTGGGATGTTGAAGACTGTGATAGAGGGGAGAATGTTGGGCAAACGAGGAAAGGGAAGGAACAGGATAGGGATGTTGGATGGGATGAAGGGAGGAAGAAAGTACTCAGAGATGAAGAGGGGCCTGATGTAGAGTTGGATGCTGGATTTTGTGTTTCGTTAGGAGTCACAAAATGTTTTATTTAGTAGCTGTATCCATCCAAAAACCTACCTTAACCGGTAGATTACCAAACAATAATAATATATAGTATTCATTTTATAAAGAGTGTATGACTTAGAGTGTTGACAGTATCGTACGAAAATAGTTTTACACAAATTTATTAATAATTGATATAGTAACTCATAAGAATTTCGTTATTTTTTCCAACGACGAGATTTAAACGGGAATTAAGCGTGAGCCGATATTAACGTTACGTTACGTTTTATGTGGTGCATTAGATACCACCTTCCTTGCCTTGCTGTCGTTCTATTTTTTTTAATTCTTACAAACATTTTACGATTGGTTCGCTGATTAGACAGAAAGCAATAGAATAAATTGTTATTATTATTGGGCAAGGAAATGAAAAATACGCGCTTGAAGCAATTTTGATATGTATTGCATCTGCCAAGGGCGAGTGAGATTCCTTGGTGAATAACGTGAATTACCGTGGCTAATTCATCTTTATTATTGATGACAGTCCACCATTTCACGGAGGATGAGCACATGGATTAACCACGGATGCATTTCTAAGCCTTGACTAACGTGACTACTCTCCACTACAATAGACGCTTCTTCAATTCCGCATACATTTCACCTCCTTTCATCCCATTCAACAATGCTCTCACCTCCAACGCCATGTCTGGTACTTCGTTTGTTTTCCCTACCGTCAATTGCAGCATTTCCGTTGTTCCCCACATCCACGCCTCAAAATATTCAATTTACGCTCACTCGTCAGACTGAAGAATCGAGAAACAGAATATTGTAACATGTTAAAGCTTAGCGACGCAGAATAAAGTACAAAAAATCAGTGAAAATAAGTTTTTTCATCATTAATATACGGGTGTGTACCTAAATAAATATATACACATACATGAAAACACACACGCGCGCGCACACACACACACCCGACATACACATATGCATATATATATATAATATGTATATATATATATATATATATGTGCACATAAAAACAAATATATATATATATATATATATATATATATATATATATATATATATATATATATATATAAACGCACGTGGCAATATACGTAATCATTAAACAAAACACCCACATGACTTATTTTTTTGGTAGCTCCAGGCACATTCGTCCGAGTATGGGTTTAGTTACTCCACATACTCTGATGAAGGTGACAGGACTACCGTAATATTAAATTACGAGTGAGTGTTCTTTTCTTTAATATCTATCTTTTTGTATTTTGCCTACGCATAACGCCAAAATGGATTAGTTTCCTCGAACAACCGTGACAGTTATCTACGAGTAATTACTTAAAACAAATCAAAATCTTCATGGAAAATTTGACTATATGTGTCTCCAGACAACTGGCAATTTTCTTTTAATTAACATGAAATATTGTTATTATACAAAATATGTTCCACAACAACAATTTTATTGTAATTGACTTTAGAAAAATTAGAATAATTATCTCATAAACGGCTCCGATCTTTAAAGACTTTTCGGCCAACTGACAGGAAGATTAAAAGTAGGGCGCTTGCGTAGAGCTCTGGAGGAGTACGAAATTGCCTCGTTTCCCCCAGCGAAATGGAACAGGCGCTCACTGCCGTTGCCCTGAGTGAATACGTGAAATGACGGCGTTCAACAACGCGTCCTAAAGGGAAGGAGACCCACGGCGACGGAGGAGAAGCACTCATTAGTGCGGGAAACCACCCGACAACGTACAACACAAGGAGAGCTAGCGTGAGATGCAAAGAGGGATCGGTGGGCGAGGCCCAGGGGCTGATTTATCGCCCCGCCGACCCTAATGGTGCACGCGGGTAATTATCGCGCTCGGTGCTCCTCTTCAAAGGGGAAGGCCGAGGGGAGGAATAGGCCTATTTGGGGGGGGGGGAGGAAAGAGGCGAGCTTTTCCGGTGATGAAGTTCAATCGGAAATGATTCGCCGATGAAACTCCACGAAAGAACGGAGGCGACGGTACCTGCTTGGTCTAGCTTGAACGAACTTCTCCGTTGTCGAGATATAACAGTTACGATATCAGGTTTGCATCTTGTTTCTGAAATTATAGTTCTCAGCATTTTCGAGGTTTTTCATACCATTACACTAACCTAACCTAACATCCTTGGCATTGAATTTTAACTAAATAAATGTGAATCTACTCCTTCTGGGTTTATCGCCTATAATAATACATGATCTGTATAAAAAGTATCGGGCATGATTTCGGAAAAATAGACATTTCAGTTATTGCTACAATGCCTCAAAATTCTTTACAGTACATCCCTTTAGCGTCAAGAGACTTTGTCCAGCGGCTTTTCTACGACTCGAAGGCTTTCTAGCAGGCGGATTCCGCAAGGGCAACGCATTAACATTGCTAATGAGGCGTTGGACTCTGTCCGCGACGACCCAAATTTGCTACAGAGGTTCATAATTGGTGACGAATGGGTGTATAGTTATGGCGTGGAAACTTAAGCTCAACCATCCCAATGGAAGCTACAGCAAGAGCCAAGACCGAAAAAAGCGCGCCAAGTTCGGTCGAATGTGAAAGTTTTGGTCACAGTTTTCTTCGATTACAGGGGAGTGGTGAATTATGAGTTCTGGCCACAGGGTAGAACGGTATATAAGAAATATCCCCTGCAGTTTATGCGCAATTTGTGGGAAGCAATCCACCACAAACGCCCGGATTTGTGGGATAACAAATATTGGCTTTTGCACCGTGACAACGCCCCTACTCACTCATCGTTACTTGTGTGAGGATTTTTTGCCAAAAATAACACACTAATGATGCCGCAGCCACCGTATTCCTCAGATCTGCCCCCCCCCCCCGTGACTTTTTCTTTCTCCCGAAACTGAAAAGGCCCATGAAAGGACGACGCTACGATACGATTGACCAGATAAAGACTGCATCAAAGGAGCTGAACAAGATTATAAAAAATGATTTTTCGAAGTGCTTCGAGGATTGGAAAAAACGTTGGCACAAGTGTATAATATCTGATGTGGATTAATTTGAAGGGGAGAAAATAGAAATTCAGGAATAAATAAATAATTTTTGAAGAAACACTAAAGTCGCGATACTTTTTGAACAGACCTTGTAAACGTGCAAGCTTCTTTGACGGCACTTAGGGCCACAAGGTGGTATCCTTTGAGGGAGGATTTCACATTTGTGAATACGAAATAGTCGGCTGGTGCCAAGTCGAAACTGTAAATGGGTTTAGGAAGTATGCATAACAAAACCGTTAATTATTGTTAAACAAAACAGTTGAATGTTAATATTATTTTCTGTTACGATGCAACATACTATATGTAGACCATTTTTGTTACGGTAGTCTCTGTGTACTCTTTAAGGTGAGCTTTTGAATTAACACACTGACTAATAACTGCTTCATTTCTAAGCCTCACCTAGCACTACTCTATAAGACAACCTGCTCTTCAATAAACTCTTCGTCTATTCCACATACTTTCTTCCCTCCTTCATCACGTCCGACAAACCTATCCTTTTACTCCCCCTAACTCACCCCCCTAACGTTCTCCTCCATCGCCAATCAATGCATATGCTTCCCATTCAACCTCTCTCCCTCTTGAACCGTAATATTTCTCTGATTATTTGTTTTCCCCGGATTTCAGTGTGGGGTTTTGATTTGATGAGTCAAAATCGTGCGTAAAAGAGCACAATTGGTAAACTTGTCATGAGTTCAATCCGGTCTTCTGTCTTCGAGTCTCCTAGGACTCCAATCCAGGCTGCGTTGTAATTGTTAAACAGTCTGTGTCCTTCTAATAGCACTTCGTCACGAACCGAGCAAACTTCCCCTGCATACTGCTCAATTCTCGAATCAATGTTTTCCGTGACGGGCACCAATTTTTGAAGCACTTTCTGATTTGGTCGAACTAACTAGAAGCGATATACTTTCTGCACTTTTTACTCGCTCTGTCCTCCACATTTAGTGCGAAACATAGTCCAAAAATCGTTGGTTGGATGTGATCTTAGCGTATTGATGATTATGTACGGATGGTGGCCGTAATACAGGTATTAATAGCTCCAAAAATTTGGATTAAATATCAATGGATTATTTATTTATGCAATGTTGGATCAGTTACAAATATTACTTAAATATATTTAAATAAATGAGGCCCCGAAGAGACGAAAGGAAAAACACATTTCAGACAACTAAGCGGGGACAGAAATCTTCCCTCGAAACCTTTCGGTTGAAACAACTTAAGTCTTTCCCTGAACACCTTTCTAATCCAACTTTCCGACTTTCGTTCCAACTCTAAATTAAAGGCCTTGGGTTGCGCCTTTCAGGGTAGAAGAACTCAAGACCAAAAAACGGCATATAAAATACCGGCTACAATTCAGAAAACTTTAACAGTTAACAATGCCAGAAGTTTATAAAACGAAATTTTTTTTCACTCAAATTGATCTTTATTCTGCCCGCGAATCATCCTGATGCAAAACTTGAAACCAGTTGTAATTACAATATTTTCATGAACCTAAACAGCACATTAGAAATACGATAATGCAAACTTCTATTAAAATAAAAATCTTAACTTAAGGAACTGGGATGAGATATGATAAAAATCACGAGCAAATAAAAGGAAATCAAATATTCAAAACCTTAACAGAAAATTATCTTCATATCAATTCATTCACTTTTTTTTGGAAAGCTCAACTCCATAAACTACTTTCAGAGGGAATGGCAAAATAATTAAAACATTCTGTAATAGGTTCCACACTAAACTCAATTACAAACAGCATCGACGAGCGCTAAGAGTTCATGGCTCATTTAATTACTGAAAGTTTTCATAATATCTATAATTTTATTAACTCTCTTCTTTGACTGCATTTTACCGCTCAAAACAAGATAGTTTGTTTCTAACGCTGAGTGCATATATAATAATAGATTTTTAAATCAAAAAGTACGTGGGAACTTTCCCCAAAAAAAGAGACTTTTAACGGAGTTATCCGCCAATATGCATTTCAATGCAACAATTTCAGAGAATAAAAATAATTCGCTTTGACCGGGATTCGAACCCAGAAGAGTTGAGAGTACGCCTCGATAGCTTAACTGGCTAAAGCACTCAGCCGGACATCGAGGGATTCGGGTTCGAATCCCGGTCAAGGCGAATGTTTTTACACTCTGAAATTGTTGCAGTAGTCGATATTCGAAAATAATTCGCCGAATATATTATACCTCTACTCCTGATTTTGAATCCTACAAACAGCAGCAATGCCGCTTACGGTCAAATGATAGCTTATTGGCAAAATTTTGCGAGTTCTGTTCCTTCGCTCACGCGAGTGAATGAATGTTTTCTTTTGAGTGTAATGAGTATCTCACCGTAAAAACTTCCTTAAAATTTCAACATCAAGGAAAAAGAAAATGCTCAGCGTGATTACTCGGCACGCACGTAAAGACGTTGTCCATTTCTGCCTGACACTCCTCCCACTGGCGCATGAAGTAAGCCCGGAGATACAGCGGGAAGCTAGACGAGAGCATTTGGAGACTCGAGGAGAATGTGCGTGACAACCGCGGCCATTACAGAGGACGCTCTGGCGTAACTAAATTTAATGAAAGCCTTTGTCAAAACTATTTCTCCTCTGCAGCAGCCCAGGACGTGTATGGATTTGACAGCTAAAAAAAAACAACAAATAATTCCTTAGTCATGAAAAGCTCTTAAATTAAGCTCGGAAAACGTAACTACGAAAAATATTCGTTCAGTTCAATATTCAACGGACTAAAAGCCTCCCTTTCAATCTCAACCAACGAATTATGACTTGAATTTATTCCTTGAATAATAATATTATTACAAACCAAAAGTAACTATACTAAGTATTTTAAGGCATAATATCGTTCAAGTTGTTTACGTACTTGTCCACAATGGAAGACTTCTTTTTTCATTTTTCACAGTTTATTTAAAACTGTCCGGGAAGTTTGCAACACCAACGGTTGAATTTTAATGGATATTATGACACTTCCGAAACATTTTATCTTTGAATAATATAATAAAGAGCTAACTAGCACGTTGAATGTTAGCAATAAAAATATTTTTGATAAACGTGCACATTTATGTGCGTATGCTGACTACTTCAAGAGGAATAACAAACTGAATTTGAAATGCGAATAATACCTCACTCAGGTTTTCCTAAAATGCACGATAGTGACATTTTTCAGCATCGAACGATTCCTAAACAACAAACCGAAAATTTTGCATATAATAGACAGATATAAACGGAGAGGTAAGCCTTTATATGTAGACCTGAAAAACTGTTTTAATGGATTCCCTCAAACTGTTGCGATAAATGTCTGGAATGAATTTTTAAGGGGAATTATTTTTTAATACTGTAGCTAAGAACTTTCATGCATATGTTTTCCTCTTGTTAGAGAGGTTTGCGTCTCAATGCTACCGATAAACTTAAGAATACTGGTTTGTTTATGAATATTGTTCCAGTAGTAGTATTTAATAGAGAAGGAGACAGACGACTGAAGTCATTTCCATTATAAGAGATACGTAATGTGATGGAGGTAGTGCTTCCAAGGCATGGGGGAAGGGCGGAGAGAAACTAGGCGTTGGCATTAGCCTCCTCTTTAACGAAATAGTCCAAAGGGTCAAAATTTCAACGCATCATCCAACGGACGGCGTGCTGCACACTGATTGCTCTCCATAGCATCAAGTCAAGAATCGGAATGCAAAAATAATACTGCCAACACTGGAATTTGAACCCCCGCACTCCAAATGAGAAGCCAGCAGACTTGACAACGTACCAACTCTATCCCTCTGGATTGTTAAATAGCGCCTTTTATTGACATTGGCAATATGCATGCATGTATCCGTTAAACGCACAAACAGAATAAATTCTTTTTGCTATTTATAAGCAGTTCAAATGATATTAATCAAATTTACATGCCTATTATGACCCTTATTGGCTTCAATGCATTCGGACACCAAATCCCTACTGCTGCTATTCTCTTGACACATGAGAGGGTTGTTCGAAAATAGGAAAAATATCAACTTTCCCATAGAAGGACCAGCTCTGTTAAGCATCTCGACGTGAGAGATACAAATGGAACACATTTGGAGGCTCTAGATTCCGTTAAATTTGCACCGCGTTAGAAATTCATCCCTTAATAAGGAGGAGTCTATTTGATTCCCTGGTGCAATGCTCTTTTTTCCGTATGACATATACAACCATCGATATGAAACCATTACTTAATGGGTTAAAAAATATTTTATGAGAATGAAAATGATCAAATATTTACCATGGATCAAATCAGAGCTAAGTGGGATAATTGGCAATAAAAGTCAGGTGTCGAGTCACAATTCACGTAATAAGGTTTAGAAACTGCGCGTCACGTGCGCGGCCCTTTCACACGAGCAGAGTAAATTGAAACCAGGTCTCTTTTGCGTCGATTTTAAATATGATTTCTCGTGATATCCTCCACTATGGTAGGAGAGATATTGGAAATAAAATAAGAGATTAAAGTTAAATCATTTCCACGAACGATAAGGGAGCGGAATAGCCTCAACGGGCAGTGATGGAAAGAGCCTAGTACGGGGCAAAACCTAAACAAAAATTTGTTTTATTGCTCTTCTTACTAGCAGCACGTTTCGCATGAGTAGAGAACTATTTTATACTTAGTTTATGTACCTATTGTGAATATTGTTTCCCTAATTGAATTATTTAACACATTCATTCATAATAAAAAAAATTACGCAACACTCTGATGTTGCATATAGAAGGTAGGAAATTTTATCTATCTTTTACGCGTTTTGGATCAAGATGGTCAAAATAATCGGGACATCAGAAAAATTGCTTCAGGCAAAGGCTTTTTCACAAGGAGGAGGGAATTAATGACAGGGAAGCTGAATTAAGTATGTTAAGTAAAGGTTCTTAAAAACGTTGATATGGAACGCGGTTTTGTATGGCAAGGAAAGAGTCGTTGAAGCAAGATGACAAGCAGAGACTGGAGGCTTTTGATATGTATGTATGAAGGAGGATGGTAATGGTTAAATGAAAGGGAAGGCATGGTGAGAGGTGAGAGGATTGTAGGGAGAAATACAAAGGAGGCAGGGAAGGTGGATGCAGAGCATTTTGAATGGCTGTGAAATGTTGAAGACAGTGGTAGAGAAAGAGACATTATAGAAAATGAACGTCAGGCAAACGAGGAAGGAGGAGGAAAAAGATAGGCACATGGGCTGGAATTAAGGGAGGTAAAATGTACGTGGAATTGAAGAATAGTATAATGTAGTGTGGACTGTCCTTTTAGACAAAGCTAAAAACGTAGTAATGTTAAGTCGGTAGACATCCAAAACCTACCTTAAACGGTAACCTATCAAATAATACTATCTGGTATGGAATTACCTCCTGTCACTCACACGAGCGATGGCTGGTAGAATAAAATGTAATCATAGATCAAGGTGTTTTGTTAGGAGTCACAAAATATTTATTTAGTAGCTGTGTCCGTCCAAAAATCTACCTTAACCGGTAGATTACCTTATAATAATAGATTAAGAGGACTTTTAGACCTTGTATCTTTAAGAATCGGACTCCAGGATCCGAATATTACTCCACAAAATAGTAAATGTATGGTGGTGGGATGATTGTGGAAAATACATTCTTACGAGGGTCCCACGAAATGGGATGTCATATGCCACGTTTCTCCACCGGAACGAAACCTGTGGACATTTTTTCAGGCGAAATTAATTAAGGTGGGCTCGATGTAGATCTGCGGAAGGACAGGGGATAATGCGCCCTCGGAATAATCCCAAAAGGGATAGTCGTAAGTCGGCATTCAGGCACCGTGAGCATCGAGGTTGCCGGCAATGTGGTTCAAGCAGGAGGGCTTTGGTCTGATCGTAAGTTAAGTTAACTCTCCATCTAAAATATCCATCGTCCGTGAAGAAAGTGCGTGGTGCGGGAGACGTTGGGACCGGAAATGAAGCAATCCACAATGTAAAACGTTTCGTGTTGAGAATGGAACAAAATAACACAACCAAGGCAGACAAAATGAGTCAACACACCAGGAGGTTCTTGACCCAGTAATAACTCACGCGAAAAAATTACAAGATTATATTAAAACTGAAGAGTACGCATTAGAGTAATATTTATGCATCATCATAATAACACTTCTAGGATGGCTAATCTTGGGTGATAATAAGAGCAGTTGCTGAATAATGAATGCAGAAGTGACTAATAGTAAAAAGTTTACGAGGTAACAATTAAAACAGATTATTTTGAACTAAAAAGAAGAGATAAGACATGAATTCATGGAATTGGTGATGATTTTTATTTTCATCAAGTGATCACGAAAGCAGAAAATATAAAAGGAATCTTTAAATTATTATGAGCAAATGCCCAAAATGGATATGAATTTACATTCTATTTAGGATGAAAAGATGATGCTGATAAGATGATTACACAAGATGGTGGAATTTGGCTTATACAGATAAAGCAAGACTGCATCATATCCGGCGAGCTGGTAACTAAGCATTTAGCAAGGGTTTCAAGAGCACAGCATCGCGAAAAATTTATCAAAAAAAATTGATAATTCTTTACGCTTGTGATTGTGGATGATTTTGAAATTGTTTGTTAATTTTTTGCGAAAGAAGAGGTGTCTTTATATGATCAATGACTGGGAATTTGATTATGTTTTTGTAGTGGTTTTACAAATTTGCGAAGGAAAAAGAATTATTAAATAAATTTAAGGTATATTTCACCTATTTTCGGGTGACCTATTATTCCGACTTATGGGATCTTTATGATTTCTTCGTTGGCAGAAATGAACTTCATGGCCCAGTTCCTCTCTAAAAGACTTATTTCGGCTTCCTTATGCCAAGATGGAAGAGATAAGTCTCTCTTATGACCACATACCACACAAACACCAAACTTCCCAAAACAAATTTTCACGAATCTAACGGAACTTTAGTCAATTGCTACTTATAAATGACTGATGACCTCGTGCAAGGTTATCTACGCAGTTATTTGAGCACGCATTTCCATTTACATTTAATTCTCTAAAATTTAGATAGCTCTACCGATCTCCCCAATTTTTGCAGGAGAAAAAGATAAGTTAAATTCTTCCATAATGTTTATGTTTTAACTTTTTTATGAATTCCGGCAAGAACCTATCCGGGAAACCATTATTAGAGACGACTATAATGGAGACGACGATATTAACGTTAGAATGGTACAACTGTTGAATATATTTTATATTTAACGCATTGTTTCCCCGTACTATGTGGTGGGTAAATCGTTCGGATGTTGAGCAGAACACATGTGAGTCAAATCCACGTTCGATTTCGGCATCCCCAGCTTCACCAGGTGTTTCGGGTATCAGATTATCCTGGGAAATCACAGGCGACACAGAGAACGGAACTAGTCCTCACCTCGCCTGACAAATCAACCTTCGGGCTCATTATTTAGACAAATAAAATTCCAAGGCAAATCGCGTCGCGTCGTTCAAAATTATCGTTAACCGTGTTGAAACATGATCATACAAATATTTTATTGAAGGTTTTCTTAGCGATAGGTTTGCTCTTAATACGAGATTTTTTGTATTTCCTGCGTCATGAGTTTATTTTCAAAGTATAACGTTTCCTTCTCAGTAAGAAGAACGACACGTAAACTATTTGGCAAACATCCCCCTTACGCAGTAAAAAACCCAGAAAAATTATGTTGCGGAAAAACTCTAACATCTGGAAATGTTAATTAAGATTGGGCAGACGGGTGGTCGAAGGATGTTTATGAAGTAGGGGTAAGTGAGGAGTGGGATAAAAGGAAATGTGAAGACTTTTTCTCCCTCTATTCCTCTGTTCCATCGAGCTATTCGCTAGAATGCGTTCGAATGGAAGAGCAAGTGTCCTACCAACATCCAGATAACCCTGCAGACACCAAGCGATTGAGCCCCGAGAATATCCCCGTCTTCAATCTACACCATTCCCTCATCCTGCTCCTCGTCTATCCCCACTTCCGTTCATTAGCCATCGACAGCACGTCCACCTAATCATATTCCAATTTGGACTAAAATCCAGGTTTATATCATAACGGTTAAATAAACTAGCAATAATTTAAAAGAACACTTCATTCCATTTTGAAAGGAAGCAATGTGTGAAGAGTGCGTCGTCAATTCTGTTCGCTAGTCTGACACGAAATATTTACACAAAATACATAATCGAGCGCAATCGACTAGGTTACAAGGAGAGCGACCAAACCAATAAAAGTATCGAACTTGACCGTGGTCGATAGTGAACTCGAGTGTGTTACACGTATAATTCCCCCAAGTGGACTCCTACACCATTTACCTCCTGTGCACGATCTCCGCTTAATGTAGTACGCCCATGGGGGCTTGCGAAGTGCCCACAGACCGACAACCTCTCACGCGAGATAATCACCAACATTTCCAAGGCCCGCGATAGAACCGCAAAAATGAAACACGCCGACTAAAAGAGCATTACTTCGCCCCAATGAGACGAAATTTCCTTTCGATTTCATCGCAGCGATCTCTAGGCGTCAGTAGGAAAGACCACGCTCGGCGTCCTTGACACACTTACGCGATGGGAGCGGCGTGACTGAATAATGGCCTCTGAAGTCGTCAATCCCTCGGGATCAATTGACGACCTGGAGAGCAAGCCTGGAATCTTTCGTTTCACTGTAACTACCTTATTCCATAGCCACGACATCGTAATTGGAATCGGTTTGTTGCTGATGCGAAAAATTCGAGTTAGGAATATATTCGCCACCAATGGAGAATTTACACAGAATTCTCATTTCATCACCTCTACGGATTTCTCTTCGTTCACATGTCGGCAAAGCAATGACCCTCCATTCCAAATTCAACGCATCGATTGTGATTGTGGAGAATCGGGACTTGTGGCTTTTAATCTTCTTCGTTTGTACTTAATGAGCCAGGGCAGCTTAACACACTATGCACAATGACAGACATGGTTATTTTTGTAGAAGTACCTATCATGGCATAAATAGATAGATTATTTACCATAAAATATTATTTATTTTAAGAAGTTTTAAGGCAAGTTTTAATAACTTTTATTCATTTATACCAATTATCTTATGTTAAAATATTTTCGGTCATTTTTCTCACATTTTTGGAACGTTGTCTGTACGCGTTGCATCAGGATACGTCAAAATTATTTCAGGGATTCGTACAGCATTCGGATGAGTCAGTAAAGATTATACCAAATGTTATGAATCAAGTATCTTCGCGAAGACAGGTCTACAGTTTTTCCTGAATTGAAATAAATGAAAAACCTAGCGCCCAAATGATTTGCATAGTAGCGACAATAGCTTTTGTGGTTCACTCACTTCGGGTCTCACATCTACATGTATGACTTCATATTTTATGTATGATCTAAGTTTATTTATTTATTTATTTATATACACCCTGCTAGCCACCACTAGTGTGTGTGGTAGGGGGTGAATACACACAAGAATAATTTGACCCGAACATGACCCTACCGCAGTCAGACAATGCTATTATGACCCCCTATCGTTCGTGAAAGAAATGACATCTTAAATCTACCTGTTCTACACTTAATCTCTCTAAAATTTTAGCATGATCTCTCCTGCCGTATTACGATGGGGGTAAGAATACATTTTCTACGTCACTGCTAAAGAGACCTCCTTCAAATTTATGCAAGATCTTCAATCTGTAATTTAACCTTCATTCCGTGAGCGATTCTCCGCCTAGCTGCTCTAATATTTTGGATACGCTACTAAGTTTACCATAACAACGTTTTACTACTCTAGCTCCTCTACGCTGCACGCGTAGAGGAGCTAGAGTAGGCAATTAATCCAGCTTCGTGAATATCCCATATACTTGCAGCATACTATAAATGAGGCCTAACCAGCGAAATATAACATTTTTCTTTGGCATTTTTACCACATCTACCCAGTACACTTCTAATAAATACTAATTTTTTGACAGCTTGTCCACACACGAGTACCCAGTTTCTGTTTCACCCAGAAGAGGTCGTGAGTGAGGGAAACGCCTAGGTATTTAATTTACTCTATTCTATTTCGGTGTTCCCAATGCAGAAGGCGTTCGGGAGGGAATTGCTCTTTTTTCAAAAAAATTATCACTACGCACTTTTTTAAGTTTTATTTCCATCTTAAAGTATCGCACCAGCGTTGTATAGCATTGAGGTCATCTGACAAAGCTGCTGTGTCCTCAGTATCACGGATATCACGGTAAACCACTGCATCGTCGGCAAATGAACGTATCTTACTAGAGTCAATATCGTTAACGTAAAGTAGGAATAAAAGAGGTCCGATGGCACTTCTCAGGAAACATCTGAAGTAACTTCTACTGTATTTGAGCTAACGCCATCTATCACTATTATTTGAACCCTGATATTTTTATCCATACCATATGCTTCTAGCTTTGCGAGTCGTTTACTATGAGGTACTTTGTCGAAAGTTTTCTTAAACTCTAGAAAAATCGCGTCCCCTGGAACATTGCATTCTCTCCCGAAATAAGAATATCATGAACAAAAAGCGCAAGTTGTCTCTCGCAGAATCTACCGTTTCGGAAACCGTGCTGATTTTTCATTAATAACTTCTGATTATCGAGGTATCTCACGATCGAACTAGCAACTATATGTTCCATAACCTTGTGCGAAATGGATGTGAGGGAAATAGGTCTGTAATTGTTCGGTTCCTCCTGATCTCCGTTTTTAAATATTTGTGTTACGTAAGCCATTTTCAATCTCTGGGAACTTTGTGATCTACTAGCGATTTTTTAAATTTGATTCCTAGATACGGCGTATTTTCCGACGCTACTTCCTTACATATACAAGTGGGTATTTGATCGGGCGCGGAGGAGGAATTATTTTATACATCTGTATATTGTTACTAAAACTGAATTTTCGATTTGGCATGCCTGGTGTAGAATCACCCCCCGGCCACACCATACAGGTGGTTCCTGCACGGTACTATTTATACCCATTAGTGTTTGTAACAACATCGCCTTCCACTTACGCTTGTGACATTATTCCTTCCCACAGTTTATGGCATTGAACAACCACTGAAATCATGTAACATTGTGAACGAAAGAACACAATGTTAAATTTTGGACGTAAAACGGTCCGGACCCATTCTACCCCTTGTCCGACCAAGTCAGATTTGGCGCACCCCTTCCCTACCTTACAGCAGACATCTTTGCTGAACGCCCCATAATGCCCGCTATTATATAGCGCGCACGTAATCGCTAACTCGATGGAGGAAAAAAACCCATCGCAGTTCTCCGAATATCGCCACTCGGAACCAAGCAGAACGCGATTCCTAGTACTAAATCTAATCACCGAAGCTGGGTTGTAACACCCACGAGCTCTACCGGTTCAACGAAGCGCAATCGCATCATGCGTAACGATGTCGATGGCGCGCACAGATCAGTGATTGCGGCCAAAGTCACTACGTTTGATAAAGACTCGATTCGATCGTGTCGCGGCAGGGCGAAATTCTACGAAAGAAAACAAAAGCCTTGTATAAAAAAAGATGAGGATCGAACCCTTTGTTTGATAGAGGTCGCTCCCTCACTCCCCTCAGGTTCAACCCCTTGGCGTGAGCGCCGGATTCCACCTGTAGAAAAGGATTCATGGGGGCCAATGAATCGACTGGTGAATTATTCATTCCGAGGGACGGGAGGACCGGCAAGACCTGGAGGCCAAACTTGGGGAAAACAAAGAGCTAACTTACTGACAGTTAGATTAGTCTTTTTTTTTCGGGGCGGCGAGAGAGGTGAAAAAGAGAAAAATATTTCTACGGTTAACTGCCAATAGTTTTCCCCTCGTCGAAATGTTTCCGAATTGCTTCCACGACAAAAATATTCACGAAAATGTGTCCAAGAGGTAATTCATCCGGATGAAAAACGTGCTGCCCTATGATAGCTCTATTAGTTGATCGAAGCAAAAGCTAAGGAAGCACATGCGACTTAACATCTGTGACCGCATTAATATGCAATGACAAAATAATACTTAATATGTCAATGCAACAATTTCGGATTTCGGAAAACATTAGCGGATGACTCCGTTAAAAGTTACTGTTGCGGCATCTCCCGCAGTTTCTTTGAAAAATACATAATATGGTCTATATTGGCGCGCCCTCAGTTTTTCGCAGACGTGGATTCCATTGAAATCGCGTGCGTAACGTAACTCATTAATTAGAAAATGAAAGCCAGAAGGTGAATCATAGGGAAAACAATAGGGTGCATCCAACGCAGGAGCCAAGAGGCCTTACAGGTAAATTTTACATAATGCATATCAAGCTACAAGATAATCCTAAAAAAATCATTTCATAGGTGTCACGCTATGGGACGAGTAAGAATGGTGTTGATGAATTTCTTCAGATTATTATTCAGGGTAATCTACCGGCCAACGTAGAGTTTTGATGGATTTCATACTTAACTCCTCTATATTTCTAAAAATTCACGTAACACATCACTTAATACGCTCTCCCTAGCTTTTCCCACAAACCTCATTCTTTGCTTAGACTTTCCTCATTTTATTGTTCTCTATCTTCACTGTCATTTAATTTGAGTATGTGCAGGTGTATTCTTAAATTATATACGTATATGTATGTATGTAAGGGTGTATATGTGCGTAATTATGTATTTATTTATGTATGTGTATGCATGTGTATGTATATGTGTAGGTATGTGTATGCATATATGTATGCATGTGTGTGTATGTGTATGTATGTGTGTGTTTATATATATATACATATATATATATATATATATATATATATATATATATATATATATATACACACACACTGTATATACTTTTTTCTTTTCGCTGTGCAAATCTGTGCTAAATGAATTTATGTCTGTCTATATGTATTTGTGAGTACATATGAATGTAACTATTCGTTTAATGCCTAATATAATATGTATACGACGATGGGTTAAATGGAAGAAGTATCTATCTATCTATCTAAATAAATACTCTGAAGCTAACATCACAGTAAGTCGTTCTTCAAATCGCAATACATACGAGTAACTCGTACTGACTGCCTCCTTTTTCCTGGTTTCTTTGAATTTTTCTCACAACCCTCTCTCCTTCCCTATCATAATGAAAAATTATCCGTTTGTTTTCATTCCCGTTCATTTCAATTTTTCCATCTTCCACCACACCCACATCATCCCCAGCCAAATCGATTCTCTATTCTCCAAGACCAAATGTCTAAGTCATGCATATTCGATGCTCCATATCTAAGTTTTCACTTTGCATTAGATAGAAAAATAAAACATTACATCTGCGAAATCCATACCATTGGAGGAGTACTTACCCCAGACTCATGCATTTCACTGGCTTACTCTAGTCCATTCGTGTTCGTAAGTAAGACTCATTTCGGCCCGCAAAAATCGCATTACTTAAAAAAGAAAGGTCGGTTACGACTGCTGAGGCTGTGCATTTCTGCTGCATAAGCTTTTATTAAAATGTACATGTACCCGTCTTATTTTTGCGATTAAAAAATAATGAATATCTTCTCGATGGAAAGTCGCATTTCCACGCTTAGACTAACTTCAAGAGGCCGGCGAAGTTGTATGGATCCGCCCACACTAGGGGAGCTTATACGAGCTCGAATCCTTAAGCCCGACGAGTCGGGAACTTGTTCATTGCGTAGGTTTTCGTTCTATATGTTTCGAGTGAAAGGGAGATTCTGTCTTCAGTATCCTTGGGTCGAGGGAAAGATCAGTATTTAGGGTAGACTTTCGACGGACATGGGCGCCAATTTTACACAATTGCCATCGACCATAAAACCTCACAGTAACGCTCTCTGATGAAATCCTTGGTTGATAGTCCAATATAAAAAAATAGCACACACTGATAGCCCCAAACATTCATATTTGTCACTTTAAGGGAAGAAATTCAACTAAAATATCTTTTATATAAAAGGATAAATGGTACAGTTATCGTCTTGAATTTCACCATTCTCGAAGGACAACTTCTGTAATGTTACAGAGGTTTCAGATCCGGGAGTGGAATCAGTTGTTAAGTACGTAATCGGTCTTTTTCAGAGTTGAAGTGGGTTTACATGCCCCTGGGCCCACTGTCAGTTCATATTTTCATATCACAAGATATTTATTATTTTCAGTTGCATAGGACTGATCATAAGAGTTTATTATAAAAGTTAATCGTCATTTGAGCATCGTTTCCCAAATATCGTCCATCAAAAGATATTTTCAGAGTTGAAGTGGGTTTACATGCCCCTGGGCCCACTGTCAGTTCATATTTTCATATCACAAGATATTTATTATTTTCAGTTGCATAGGACTGATCATAAGAGTTTATTATAAAAGTTAATCGTCATTTGAGCATCGTTTCCCAAATATCGTCCATCAAAAGATATTTTGGGTGTTAATGGAACATACGTTGTGTCTACCAAATGACATTTGAGTTCCAGTCATGGTGTTACATTATTTGATCACTATGCGCGTTAGACAAAAAATAGGATCATAAGGAAATAGATTAACTATTCATGCAGTCGGAATCGGAGCAGTATTTACATCCACATTGTAATACCTCTCTTGAACACAAAAACCCAGCATACTAGTTTGTAAACCACATCCATTTAAACGTAGTAGGTTTTAAAAATATTTAATTTCTTCCCTAGTTTTGGAACCTTTGAGGTGACTATAGACTTAACCATAACCAATTCTCCAAATGAAAGCATGACTACAATAATATTTATTTCCCCTTATATTATGAAAAAAAGGTCGCCATCGCTGACACGAATAATTTTATTACATTTTGCGGGATAAATGAGATTTTAGTCTATTTCTTAAATGACATTTTTGCAGCATATCTTTAAAAATATTTGGGGAAAACAGTATCGAACTCTAAGATAAACTAAAATGTCTAAGATAATCGAACCCTATGATAAGCTAAAATGCAGTTTTTAACCATAATGCCGGTTTGATAGTTTAGGAAAAGGTATTTACAATGCACGGCAGGTTAAATTTATGCATTAATTTCTTACACCACCCACCTCTTTGCAGTAAGTCGCAGGACTAAAAACATTCCCATTTAGAATTTGGGTGGAGGAGTCAATGGGGAATTAAACTCAGTCTCTCACCGGTAGGTAGACGAGAGCTCAAGGTGAAACCGAGTTAGCATTCTTAAAGAGTTCTCAGGATCTCGAAATGAGAACTTTAGTTCCGCAAATTATTTCTCATTTCCATAAGGAATGACCGCTGGGGAACGCACGACGCAACTTCTCCAAATAACGTAAGAGCCATTAGGATAAAAACGATTGCCATTACATGTCCTGGAGAGTCAACATGCACTTAACAGAAGATTAAATGCGATAGAGCATTATTGTGATTCATGATTCGAACCATAAAATGGCAACGAGCAACGGCTTTTCGCCTCTCCAAACATGGGGATCGCTTCTTTTCAGTAGCGGAGGTGAAACTAATTAGAGTAACACACACGTTAAGCATGAAATTAAACATCAGGGTTAAAGACACTCTTTCGCTCCATTACACAAGATAAGATCGTCGCGGAAAAACTTTTGGGAATTAAAATAATAATTACTGTGGATAAGTTGCATTCATCAAGGCTTTTTACACGACTTGGAATCACTCGGATGGACAACGTTTCTGCTCCCACTGAAAATAAGAAAGCGTCTCTAAATAGTTCGGTATGTAATTCATGAGGAACGTAAAAAATGGAGTGTTTCATCTATACTCAACTTATTAAGGTAGGTTTTGGGCTAAAGGCTCATCTGCGAATCACGAGAACTTCAATCTGTTTGACCGATAACATTTACTCCTTTAATATCTGCCTGCTTTCTCACTGTGTAAACATCCTACTCTGTTCCTTCCTCTATCCCGCTTACCCAACATTCTCCCTCCCATCAAGGACAACCATACTCCACCAACTTTTAATGCATACTCCATCCATTTTCTCTCTCTTGATCAAATTCAAACCAGCAATTTTGTCTCTTATCCCACTGATAAAAACTTAAACGTTACGTTTCCTCCACGTCTAACCTATTTTATCCATTTATCGCCACACCCACATCTCAAAAATTTCAAATCTACAATGTTCATCCTCTGGCCTAAAAGACCAAGTTTCACGTAAATGAAGCGACGTTTCGCGCTTTAAGCGCGATTAAATAAAAAGTTTCGCGTAAATAAAGTTCCAAATTAATGTTAATGGAAAAAACAAGCAAATGAAATTTCTCTCTGCAGGCTGTAAAAGAAGAGGCAAATACTGGTTGGCATTTTATATCTACTGGCGGCATACTGGAGTTCGACTTCTAACCTGGATCCGGAGTCCAAATCCCTGGTACCTAATTCCTTTAAACGGCTGCAGCTGCGCGAATTTCTGGCTATGAAAACATCACGAGGAAGCAAATGGTGGCACTGGGAATGGAACTTCCTCCCCTATCGTGATAATTAATAATTTCACTCGCCTTGAAGGCCCAGGTCATGGTGAGCCACCCTCATCTAGCAAAAACAAACTTAGGGTTCACTAATATGCATATTATAATTAGGTGACCTTTATGTATTTTAACTAGTACTTAAAATGACATAAAAATTATTTGGTCTCGGCCATAAGATTGCAGAAATTGGTTGCCGGAAATTTTGGAACTCCTTTTCTCCCACGAAACGTAGGAGACAGCAATGAATTATATTCTTGGATGAAGAGGAATTAAAAAAAACTACATTAAATTTCAATCAAACTTTGATTCGGTACGACTGGGTTCTTCAGATTTGCTACATTTCTGGGTTGACTTCAGATCTGAAGATGTCATAAATGTGATTAAATCGATCGCACCGCAATAAATTTTCGTGAAATCTACATTTTTCCTAATACATGAAAGTGTGATTTCACCTATTACCAATACCTTCTTGGATAATCACCTTTCATGACACCGAAAAAAAACCTCGTGAGCTAAAATTTATTCAGAAAGTTCATCAGTCACCGCTGTTCTCACTCCAAATCCGATCCTTTAAAACCTCCCCTCCCTCAGATTATCCCTTTCAACTGGTGCCTTCACCACCTACCACCGAATGATTTACAGAGCTCAAATTTGGGTTGTGGATCTTCTATTTATTAAGCAAACCCTATTGAAGAGAACGGTTTTAATCCCCGGCCGTCCTCTCATCCGCCATTCATCCATGGCCTAATCACCCAGCCCTCTTATTGACGCCTACCCGCCTCCGACTACCGCCGACAAAAGGGTTCCACCTCCACGATGACTACCAACGAGAGGATTCCCGAAAAATAAAATTAAAAAGGCCCCTCTCATTGATGTTATCCCCCTTTTTTTGCCTCACGCCGACATTCCCTCGGACTCCGCCCATCGGAACCACGCGGTCCCCAATGCCATCCATCACTCGGCGAAAACACGACGACGAAAAGGCGATCTCTCGACGCCTTCTGGGGGAGGGGGGGGTGTGGTTTTGGGGGGTGGAGGACCTGAATCAATACTTATAGGGAGGGGTTCAAGGGTGTTGGAGAGGCGGGTAAAAGAGACGGCTGCTTGAGAGGGGAATTATTATGGGAGTTGCGTGCACGGGAAATCACGCTGATATGTCATCAACTCCTTTAGCAAAGGAAAAGGAACACGAGGGTCAGGGAAGACAAGTGCCCGAGGAGAGGAATAAACCGGAGTGATCTCAGACGGTAAACCGCGCTTCTTTGACGGTGGACAGATGATGATTCACAAAGAGTAACCTCGATTAAAGTTGACTCAACTTCAAGTTGATGGAAATGTTGTGGAATATAATAGTGGTGAGCTGGACGGATAGGCGACTTATTCGAAACTTATACATGAATCAGAAGGCACAGCAAGTAAGGGTTGAATTGGGATGGGCAATGATTGGCAGGGGACTGCGGCAGGGTTGCCCGTTATCTCCGGTGTTCTCCAGCATATGTGATGAGGAAATGTTAACGGTGACATGGGAAGGGCTTGGGTTGATAATGAACGTGGGCGGCGACATGGTTAATTCAGTTAGGTTTGCAGATGATCTAGCATTATTGGACGAGACAGTGAAGGGATTTTAGTTAAGACTGAGTGCTTTAAAGGAAAAATTTAAGGGGCATAGGATGCGGATCATCCGCAAGAAAACAAAGTAATGCGCATCTCGAGAAATAGGCAAGCTAAATTAAGTATCAAAGTAAGAGGAAATAAATTAAGAGATCAGGTAAACTCGTGGATCAGGTGGAGCAGTTCACGCACTTGGGTAGTATTTTAGAGATAAATGGATAAAGTGGCGGGAAATGAGAAGAAGGGCTGCATTAGCAAAAATAATTAGCAAGAAGATAACTAATGACAGGTACAATAAATAAAGATGTTGTAAAAAGATCAATTAAGGCTTTAATATGGAGCGTAGGGCTGTGTGGGACTGAAATTAGGGCTTCGAATAAGAGGATGAGCGTGAAAATTATTTTGTTCATATATGAAAACGATCCCCCTTCAAGGTTTAATATAAAAATAAATCAAATGTATCAATTTAAATTCATGCAAAAACTTTTATTGAAAAAATACTTTGCTTGCCTGAACTTTTTTCCTGCCTCCGCGATTCCGCCTTCCCCACCTCTCCTGTTTTCGTCCTTTATGTGTGCTCCTATCCCTTTTCCACGTATCTATTTCCATGTGAATGTATATTTATACGCATACATATGTCCAATGGGTAGAGCGTTGCTGACCGGAGGGTCCCGGGTTCGATTCCCGGGCAAGGCACTCCGGGCACCTGCAGCTCCACCCAAGCTATGTGATTTTTCGGGTATCAGATCTTCCTGGGAAACCATAACCGGCACAGGGAAAGGATCTGGCCCCCCTACCCTGATGTGTGAATTTTCACACGCCGTATAGGGCTTAGTACTGGGTGAACTCTACCATCACCTACTAAACCGACCTTCGGGTTGATTACTGTGTTTATGGTTAAGAAATAACGTGTGAGTGTTCTTCTTTTTTGTGTTTCTATATTGTGCGTTACTGTGTATTGTACTCTTTATATATATATATATATATATATATATATATATATATATATATATATATATATATATATATATATATATATATATATATATATATATATATGCATCCATATAAAATAAAATTTATACACATATGCAAGTAAAATAGTGCAAGTCAAAATGTAATTATTCATCTCCGCAATTTAATTCTCTCAAATAAAATTTCTCTCAAAAGTAATTTCTCTCCACACTTTTGTGAGGCATCTTTCATTCCATGGGACTTTATATTACCCTGAAAAAAAGTACTTGTTACTCCGAGCAGAAATGTTTATCTTAACTTGTGACTTTATCTGGACTTGAATAAATCCCAATCGTCAAATCGTTACAAGACTCTAATCACACATTTTAACTTTGCTAACTTTCATAATGTCAAAAAAAGAATTTAATCCCGGCGCGGCTCGCCAGGCGAGCAACGCATACGCCTGCTGACCAAAAAGTCACAACTTTGAGTCCCGTCTCGGGTATGGGTATTGTGTCGACCCTTGTGGCTCTGGCCCTGGAAAACTTAGTGACAAGGCAAAGACTTATCGGGATCCAAGGGGCAATAGCTAAGCTATCTCTCGATTTTTACCATTATTATCACAAGTGTAACTAAAAGCAGCCAAATACGTGCATCTACGAGGGTAATCCCAAAAGTAAGGTCTCCAATTTTTTAGAAATAGAAAAAAAACCATTAATTTCCTATGATATATACATCATTTTAAAGAATGATTAATTATCAGTTTTTCCACATAGATGCCATTTCGGTCGATGCATTTTTGTAAACGCTGTGACAGTTTTTGTATGCCCATGTCGTACCAGCTCGCCGCCATGTCCTTGACGAAATGTTGAACTTAATCTTTCACCTCTTCGTCGGAGCTGCATCGCCTTCCGGCCAAATGTTCTTTCAAGTTAGGGTACGGGTGAAAGTCGCTGGGGGCCAAGTTCGGACTCTAGGGTGGGTGGTTGACAATGTCCCAACCAGGGTCTTGCAGGAGAGCGACGGTTTGGCGGGCAACGCGTGGGCGAGCGTTGTCGTGGTGAATGCATACGCCCCGTTCAAATTCCTCTTCTTCGGTTCTGAATTACCCGTATGAATTTTTTCAATGTTTCACAGTGCCTGTCAGCGTTTATTGTGGTCCCAGCAGGCATGAAGTCGACCAACAATACCCCTTTCCGATCCCAAAACACAGTGGCCATGACTTCACCGTTAGACTTTGTTTGTTTGAATTTTCGCGGCTTGGGCGAAGAGGGATGCCGCCACTCACGTGATTGTCATTTGGTCTCAAGTGTGAAGTGTGCCCAGGTTTCATAGCCCGTGAACATCGAGTCCAAAAATCTATCCTTTTCATCTGCATAGCGGCGAAGAAATTCACATGAAGGTCATTCATGGCGGCGAGTTGGTATGACATGGGCAAACAAAAACTGTCACAGCATTTGCAAAAATGCATCGACCGAAATGGCGATTATATAGAAAAATAGATAATTAGTCAATATTTTAAATGAAATATATATCATAGAAAATCAATGGTTTCTTTCTATTTCTAAAAACTTGGAGACCTTACTTTTGGGATTGACCTTATAGTCGGCAGGCATAAAAGTTCAGATAGCTAGGCGTCACATAATAAACCTGCACACAATAAACTCAATTCTTTGTGCATTCTACCTCCCTTAATTCCATCCAACATGAATGTTCTCTTCCTCTCTCTACCCCCTCGGCTGTAAATCCTTGGCTGACTTGCCAAATAAATATTGATCATCCGCAAACCCAACCGATTTTATTAAAAATTTCCAACCGACTTCCATTCCCACCTCCAGTTCTTATAATCTTCTTACTTTTAGCATTTCCTCCATATTTACGTTGAATAGTACAGGTGATAATGGACAGCCCTGCCTTACACAGACAGTCTCCCAAACACCGCCTTATCCGACTGCCACAATCACCGTAGCAGTCTGTGAGATATGCGCAGGTTACTCTGACATTTCACGAAATGAAAAAATGTATACTTTTCGCATAACCGCGAAACCGGTACGAGTATCAGCATAACAATATCGTCATACGGAATAACCGACCTTCAACTTAACCACTTATTCTTGAAACCTCTCCTTCCTTATTCCCTTCCCCTCCGTCTTATGCTTTTCCCCTATCCCTTCCCAAGGCAACCTTCAAATGGTCACGTCCACGGCCCCGGATGAAAACACCGCTCCGGTCTTTCTCTTATACGAATATAAAGAGTGACGCAAAATAATTAACGATATCGAAACTGATGTCGAAATTATTATATAGAAACAGGATAGTGGAATAGAATTACGAGGGTGGTCTGAAAAGTTTCCGACCTAACAAAGATACGAGACATTTTTTCTGAAATTTTTGAGTTCAGAAACTTTGCAGACCACCCATTTATTTGTGAAATGAATGCAAAGGTTATTCCACCAAATGTTCGGATATACAACACAGTAAAAGAAGTGCTAGGAATGGCGGGGAAAGGGGAGGGGATTACTGAGAGATATCCGAAGGGGGCGGGAAAGGTGGGCTCAGAGCATTTGTTGTTGGAATGTAAAATGCAACGAAAGTCGGGAGGACTTAAGGCAAGCGAGTTAGAGGAAGGAAAAACAGGTATGTTGGATTTGATGCAGGAAAATAGAATGTATACGCAATTGAAGAAGGGTTTATTATAATGTGAGGCTCTATTTACTATCTACACAGTACCCTTTAAACCACCGCTAGGGCGCGTGGCAGGGGGTTGGGAGCTGAAAATGTGATGAAAAAGTCGAAGATAAATGTTATCTGTCGTTGGTTAGGCATCATTTAGAATATGCTGCCAGTATATGGGATCCTCATAAAGTTGGCTAGATTGCCGCATTGGATCGCGTGCAGCGTAGATGAGCTAGATTTGTAAAACGCCGTCATGATAAACAGACTAGCGAATCCTAAATATTAGTGGAGCTAGGCTGGGAATTACATTCGGAGCGAAGGTCAAATTAATTAAATCTCTTGCGTAATTGGAAGGATGTCTCATTAGCAGGTGATGTTCAAAGTGTATTTAACTCCCATAGTACTACGGTCGGAGAGGTAATGTCAATAAAATTAGAGAGATTTAAGTAGAAGTATAGAACAGATTTAAGATGTCATTTTTTCCGCGAACGATAAGGGATCAGTATACAGGTAACAATGCCCGACCGCGGTAGGGTCATATTCGGGTCAAAATGTCTGGTTTGTATTCACCCCCTGCCACACAACCTATCGGTGGCTTGCAGGGTACTTAAATAAACAAATAAAAATAAATCTCCGTTTGCAAATATGTATTAGAAAAAAATCCAATCTGTTTCCAAAATTATGAGCTTACTTTAATTCCTGCTTAAAAGCACTGGTTTATTTATTAAGCCAAGTAAACGGATGGTGCCCGTTTTTTATTCAATCCAAGGGTAATAACTTGTCATTTGTGTACTTTAAGTTGGATTTTATCCTAAAAGCAACGCTTTTTCGACAGTTCCAAATGCAATGCAAGAGTTGCCATTGTTTGCATATTTGGATTATTTTAAATGAGAATAAGTAACGCAATGAGCAATTGAAGGAGTAAGAATTCTGGAGATGGTGGAACATTACCATCAATAACATAAACCTACGATAAAGAACACTGGTGCACAACTCGTCCGTATTATCAAAGTGCTCCGAAATTATTATTTTTTAAATGATTAATCTATTTATTCGTGGAGGGTTTACCGACCGATGGTCGCGGGTTTGATTCCGAATGAAGCCTCAGGGCAATCCTAGCTTCACCCACATTGTGTGATTTTCTGGTACCTAATCTCCCTGGGAAACCAGAGGCGGCACAGGGAAAGTAACTGGTCTCCCTATCCTGACGTGGCAACGTCGTTGGGTAAGGTGATGGAGCTTAAGAGGGAGAGAGTTTAGATTTATAAATGTGATATGTGTGTACATTTGCAGCACACTCCGTAATAAGCTGGCACTCAATAATAAATAAAAACACTCAATTAGGGATTCTATAGTATTACATACCTTTCTAATGCAGACATAAAATAAACAATGGCAATGAAAAATCACAAAAGATTTAAGATGTCTACATCTTTTTCTTTGAATAGGAGGCTTTGTTTTATATTGCGTTACAAATAGTAGTATGGTTTTCTGGTAGGTCAATTCATTCAAAGAGGGGAAAACTCGTGCAATTACGACTGTTTCAAATACTTGCATGACTTTTTAATCAAAAACTTTTCCTTATGGAGAGGGAATTAGCCGACTGTTCACAATCATTGTGGACAACCCATGCCGACGAGTCATTGTACACACACAACGCTCAACGAGTGTTGAATATTTAAAGAGTTCCGGCGATTCTGGGATCTTGAGAATATCGAGTGGATAAGGAATGGATGAGTACGGGGGTTTTTACTGAGTAAGCGAATCTTCGAATTCTGTGTATTGACTGATGAAACGTGTAGAGCCACTGACTAAAGTTAGCTGCTTGCTTACGAGAGTCAATTCTAGACTTGAGTGTTCAGCAATATTTATCGAGGAGTTTTCAAGACAAAGCCCCATCTTTCCGAGGAGGAAGAAATTAATTCCAAGAAGATAAGTTGTTTTTTCACTTTGTGAACACATAAATTTACTCGAGACGATTTCCTACTTGACACATGTTTTTAATGAGAAGCATAGTCACGCATGGGTTAATCATGTGCTCGAAGTCTTCTCCACGTAACTAAACTAAACCTGCGTAAACCAGTTAAAAGACCATTTTCAACTTAACCTCGACGGAGTTAATTCATTTCATCAACACCAGCCGGTCATTCAATGAAGAGGTAACAAGGAGAGAGTTGAATGTTTATTGCCTATCAATCGATGGGCTAGAAAGCTACCTTCGCAGTGTGTAGTCGTTCCTAGGAAGGAGGCCAATAGCTGAGGTAATTTTCGCCATTAGAGAAAAGTGGGCGATCCAGTATTGGTAGGATTTTTGGACTCGGGGGAAGGGTGGAGAGAAACCAGGGGGGTCGGCATTAACCTACTCTTAACAAAAGGCACCGAGGGGGAAAATGATTTAACCTCCTATTTAACGGTAGGGCGTACTCCACCTTCAGCGCTCTCCTCATAGCACCCCACCTAGGGACAGGGATGCCACTGAGAAGTCATACAACCACCAATTTTCGTAATCGGGCCATCGTGGTGGGAATCTAGCAAGCAAGTCACCGCGACGAATTTGGCAAATGTGTCACCAAATAATACATTTCAAAACTCTTAAGAGACAATTTGATTATTGTGTTGCGTAAGGTCTACGATTCTACGGTCTCTTTAAGGAAATTCTTCCATCTTAATTGATTTTAATGTGGTGCTATTTGTATTGAAATGTGTATCTGTTCGTTCGCAGCACTTCACTGATTCCGAGACAAGTTCAAACACTCAACGGATCGAAATATTTTGGGCGCCGTTAAAATTAAAAATAATTTCTCGCAAAGAAATAAATGTTGGGGTTAAAAACATAAATGAAGATGTTTAAAAAAGCATTTCTACGACATATTCAACCAGCTTATAAAGAAAAAACTGTAATTCAATCAAATATATATAAAATATTGAGGCTGTAAAACGTTTTTATTAAGACAATATTTCTGTATAAATTTTTCGATAGTAAAAAATGATTGCTCAGAATATTATTATTATTTTCATCGTATGTAGACCGCACAGAACATGAGTACCAACAAAATTAACATCCACAGAGAAAGCAATCCACATTTTTCCAGTGTTTTCATTCAATATTCTGCGATGATTTTCACCTTCTGCCCTCGAATGTGAATTTTTTTAGTGTAAGAATTATTTAAAAGTCTACTGCAGCATGAACCCAATAGCTTTCAGGGACTATCAAAGCTAGTTATCTAATAGGCACATTGCCTATGATAAATAATAAGAGCCTACAAACATTTTCGACCGCAAAGTTCATAAATTCTACCTTCCAGAAAGCGATTACTTGTTCCCAAGGATATAATTTATTGCACCCTTAACAGTTTCGGCGTGCGTGGACTACATAAATGTAAAGTTTAACGTAATTACGATGTAAATTTCCCAGTAAGTAATTCGTGTACCCAAGATATTAATGGAAAACTTCGTCGCGACAACGTCCCGTGCATAATTTGCTCCTTATTTCGTTCAATAAAAATCCAACACAGCCATTATACAGAAAGCTTATAGTTGCTTAGAAAAACGTTACGATAGAGGTTAGATCAGAAATTTCAGTAAAAGATAGCTCCATAGGTAGCAACGGCACAAAGTGTATCCCAACGTCATTCCCCAAACGCAATTAGGGCGCGAAATTCACAGCGTGTCCAAATGGATCCTGCTGAGAACATTGGGAAATAACACTGAATTTTAACACCACACTACTGCCTGGGGCAAATATAAGCAATACGAAAATGCAAAGAATTGAGCAAAGCATTCATGGAGGTTGTATATGTCCCCTGTGCAATCAGTCTCCTCAATTACAATTAACCTCGTAAACTCTCCCCATGTATCGGCGCAACGTGCATAATTCCTGTCGGCGGTTTGAGAAGAAAAACCAGATGAATGAAATAATAGAAGAACCATGTCTTGCAAGTACACTAAATTGAATACGCGCTTAATGCACATAAATACTCCGCAATATCAAAAGAAAACTTCGTTCTAAAAAGAGGGAAATGGAGGAATCGTTTCACGCGACATTAGCATTTATATTTTGTAAAGTCAGCGTAAAAAGCAAAGCACGGAAACTTCCCCCACTGCATTTCTGACAAATGCTTGACGTTCGGACTGAGAAATTATCTTCCGTGTGAACGCCGATTGTGATACACCGAAATCCACATTGTAAGACAAGCTAATTCAACGGCTTCGAGGGACAAAAACATGGTTATCCGCATTCGATGTAAACAAAGTTTGCACCCAAGTGCCACAATATTCATAAAGATGCATCCAAGCTCATATTTTTCCTTGGGCCGAGAGAAAGGACCAAGCAGTGACAGGCACGAGATAAAATCGATTTTCCACCCCGAATTCTCCGAGGATTCGATGAGAAACCCGTTTATCACGCAACAGGGAGCGCAACGGACATTCTAATTATGGCACAATTTTTAAATGGAAAGAAAATTATTCTAACAACTAACCTCATAGTTCTGCGTGTTCCATTTTCAATCGCCTGTAAGAAACCCTTCAATACTGGGTCATAAAAATAAAAAATTCTTCACATTGATTACCTTCACTGCTAACTAATTTTCTTAAAGGCATGCATTATGGACACAAGGTACTTCAGATGGCCATCAATTTCTGACCGTAAGTGAGCAAAAAAAAGAGACGAAGAATAAACCTCTACTGACCCCTCAAAAGTAACTTTTCAGGAAAAAAATGTTTCGGAATCAACTCACAATGTACTCAAGTATGAATAAATATTGACATAAACCACAGCAATAATATAGCATTTTCTCAGCTTACAGCGTTCTTTTGAAGAACATGGGATTACATAGATAAATTCAATAGCCCGGATAGCTCAGTGGCTAACTCACTCTTCGACTAACTGGTATGATACGGGTTTGAATCGAGTCTCCAACATACATTTGCCATGCAGCGGGATTTTTTTCAGCCACATGGGTATGATACATACCATACGATACGCAACCTGTATCATAAGATACGCAACAATTGAATTGAATATGATTTCTCTTCATAATAAGTTCCTGTATAGTTGCCGAAATGGATTATTGCTAGGCAAACAATGTGAGTCGCTAAACGCTCCGTACCATACAATATTATCTAGCATTCCTTCCCTAAATGTCATCCCAAACTATTCCGATTTTCTGACAAATATCTTTGTCGGAAGTCTACAGGATAACAGGACTGCCCCGTGTGTTGTATATGCTGACATTAACTTGAAAAACGTTTCACTTTTGCATTTTAAATAACTATCTCATTTTTGTATAATGAATGCCAATTTACCCTTGCCAAAATGCGACAGTGAAAACCAAATTTCCCAAAGCCCATAGGAGAAAGCAATCATTGATACGTATGGTAAAAAAATTTAAAGAAATGAGTCGGATAAAAATTTAAGGGCCATCAGTTCCTATTTATAATAAATGTGCACAGAAGACAAATTATTACTGTTACAAACATTACAAAACCAAATATTTTCAGCGACGCCCGACCCTTCAATACTTTAGCATCATCACCAGGAGAAATATGCAAAATAGAAACTTGCCTATTCATAATAGAGTTGAGGAAACTGTAACGCACGATGATTAATTGACTTTTAATAGTATTGGATTTTTTAATCATGTCCAAAACGGATGTGTTATTTGCACTTTGAACTATACGTGAATTTAAATTTAGAAAACGGGCAGTGAACACATGCAACCACAATTACCATCTTTCATTTAAACTTAGGTTTAATTTTTAACAATATATTTGACAGTATAATCATAATACTTAACTTTTTAATGTATTGCGGTGATAGTAACAGGACATACACATCCTCTTCATCAATAAGAGTGAAAACAAGGAAAGCATACACTTATAAACTGTAACTTACTTTTGTCAACAAAACTTTAAAAATTTAATGATATTCATTGGTTAACAACACTTGGCGAATATATGTCTCGGTGTATACATAAATAAAGCATCAGTTTCCCTGAAAGACATAGGCACAACCATATGTTCAATTACGAATGGTTGCAGCAAAATTATCAGATGTTTCACTCACCAGTTAAACTCAGAAACTTGAACTTCGCTAACGTCTCCGAACTCTTAACGCATCCGTCACCACTCTTGACGCCAAGTTCATCGAACACAACAGAAGAACAGGAGGAAAGCAGATGGCTGACTCTGAAAACTATCCAGTATCACTCTTAAGTTCAGAAACCTTGACGAAATTTGTTGTGTCCACCCGTTCAACTAAGTTCACAGTGACCCAACTGCGAAACCGACCTAACTAAACCACCACAACGACTGCGTTGCATACCGTCTGCTGGCGGAGGAAAAGATTTTTTTTCAAACGGCCACACGCGCGTGGAATTGTGCGCATGCGCAGAACTGAGAGGGGAAGGGGCGAAGAGATGAAGCGAAAAGGAGTGTGAGATAATAAGGGGAGGGGACGCAGGCAGCTGGAGGGAAAAAGGCTGGTCGGTGTAGACGGCCGTAAACAATGAATAAAAACATAAACAGTGAAATGCAATGATTATATAATTTGATGCAATGATTCTCGTGAATCGGGGTATAGAGGAGGAGCGTATGCTTGAAAAGAGTTTGACTCTTTGTTTCTCAACAGCCAGACCAAAATCGGCGGGACTTCAACAGCTCTCTCTCTCTTGGGTCACTGATCTCGCGAATGAGTCACTTCGCATTCCCTCAAGGTGTTGCGGCTCCATCACGAATTCCCTCTTGATGCCCTGGAAATTTCATCACAGCAAGGACAGTATACATCAGCGATGATGTCACTCGCAGCCTTGAGATCATCAACTCGCTGGCATAGTTGTCCCGCGAGATCCTAGAACTGACACAAAATCACCGGATTTGACCCCTAAATTAATCACCTACTTGGGGCTCTATACTGCATCTCTTGCTAATATAATGGCTTCAGAGCAAGGAATGTTGTGAAGGAAACTGTGTATTGAATTAACCATTGCAAAATGATTTTATTCAGAAATTAACTGCTATGTCGTCTTCACTAGTGCTTCAAATCGATGAATTCGTCTGTTATGATTCCCAACTCCATTTTTTTATTATTAATATTTCATATTTACTTCATAATGGAACCCTGTTCATTTAGTTATCTTGGTATTAATTGTATTTATTCCTTTTATTAATTTAATATGTTTAACTATCTTGGAAATCGCATTTAAGAGCCACTGCCATACACTAATGTAGATTTCTTCCAGAAGAAACAATACATGTATATACAATTGATTGCATCGTTTGAATTGAGGCTAAAGTTATTCTAAAAGAAACTCCAGTGACTAAAAAATACAATAATCATCCAATGACAAATAGTCATCAGAATCAATATAGAAAACCAGTCATAAAAAAACACTAAAAGAGTAAATTTTACTCATTTTTGAAATAACAAAGGAAAAACAGACATTCCTTAAATCAAAAATCTAGATGCTTGCATATATAATTAAATTCCTTGAACATATTAAACAGAGGTGAGTGATCACTATGCTAATTTTTCGATATTTTTATATTTTCCAAAGAAAAGGTATTTGCTTATATCTTTGGCTAAAAGTGAGCACATAAGAAGTCTATTTAAAATTTTTCTTCACTCTCTATTTCAAAATCACATAAAATAGGCAGCTAGCATGTTTTTCCTTCTTTTCTATGCATGGATACCATAAAAATTTTCCATGATGTATTATTTCTTTATGTCGGAAACACTCTATGCTCTTTTTAAAAATTAAACCTCAGAAATTATTTTTGCATTCCCTGATATAATTGTACACTTTTTTTGCAAATTGACCTCAAAATAGCTCCATACTCATTCTTTGCTTTGCACCAGAGAATCATAAAGCAGCATGAATGCTTTCAAAGTATGAAAAGATATGTACTTCGTATTATAAATCCCAACATTTTTTGCCACAAGATAGTATCCTCTAATCTTTTCTGTTTTTAAGAGTCCAAGTCATTTCTCTTGTTTGATAATTCTCCAGATCGCTCAACATCATCTCCATTCTAGTTGAAGACACTGCCCAAACAGACAAACTGACCATTTGCTCCTATCTGAAATTTGAGAGTGCCGTTTTGTCAACCATCCATTTTTTGACTGGATATGTAAAGCATTCTTTGGCTGTAATCTACCAGATTCAATCAATCAATGTGTTTCACCTTTTTTTAAAGGTAGGTTTTGCATGATCACCGATAACTCTTTATTTCTAAGAATCATGGGATAGCAAAAACTTTATAAACTTTTCTTTCAAAACCTTTATCAAAAAGCTTCAAATACGTCATTATACAGAAAGTGGTAATTCGTGACACTTTTATATGATCTCATTATATATGCAGGCAATTTTAATTTTACCTTTTTATACTGTTTGTATAAAACATTACATTGCATTTTACCCTGCAATGTATTTGGGAAATCGGTGGGAACAAATAAATGTAGTTCATATAATCTATGTAGACATGCATGAAGCATGAGGTTGATAGGTACCTTCAGAATTGTAATAAAATGCATACATTGATTGAATTCTTAAAACAGTTTTATATTTTACAAATAATTAATTTCATCACATTTGTACCCACTTTTACACTTTAAACAGAATTTCATATTCATTATTTCCATTTCTCTCTCAGTGAGTTTTCAAATAGAAAACATCTTTTCATACTTCATTCGAGTTTTTTAAAAATAAACTTGGGAAGAAAAACAAGCATACCGTCATAGCCATTTCCAAGTTATAGACAAGTTGATAGCAAAGTACCTAATTCATTTCCTCTGTACTGGATGACACAAACAGAAACTATAATACACTTTTTACTTTTACTTCCCCATCGTACATTGAAGTAGAATTGAGTTGCCATGTTCTTCGAAGCTTAAGAATGATCATCCTCTAATTCTGAAGTAAAATAATTTCGCTGGGTCTTATCTAAAAATGCGATTATCTGGACATATGATTAGGAAAATGAAGCAATAAATATAGTACAATCTTGTGATTGGCTATATTATTATGATAAAATATTGCTAAAATATTGGGGTGTTTAAATATTTATTTCTAGTGATTAAATGCCACAAGTCATTAGAATAATGGTAATTTCTTTCGATCTAAGTATTCAATGTTAATTGTAGATCAATGGGGTGAGCTGTTGTGATGGACATTATTTGATTGAGTTGTAATTTTTTTATAATTGATAGTTATGAGAAAGTAAATGTAATATGGGCCCATAAACTGTGTTAGTTACCTTGAAATAAAGCTTTTTTGATGTAATATCTGTTATAATCTAAAGGTGATGTCAAAATAAATCTCTGCTGAGAAGAATTGTAGAAGATAATGTGGAATTTCTGGCAGGAGAATGAATGGCGACAATCAGTGTAAAATGTGCAAATTACTCTTTTAGATTGCATCGTGGATCAAAAAGATTGACTTCACCTTATATTAAAAATTGAGATAAATACATCGAGGCAACACATCTATTGCAGATTTTGGGTAGGGGCAGACATTGTATTCTCCTTTGATTATATCAGCACCCCAAGCAAAAATTTTTGTGCAATAGGATAAGCCAGTGAGCAATGATACATTCATGCTTAACATGGAATATCGGATGACCCAGACATTTTTGGACTAATGACATGAATGTATGTATATGAATCATGTTTGCGTTAAAATTGATCAAAGATTAAGATTAATATAAGGCATAACTTGGTGGAAGTGGTCAATATCCATAGAAAGTCTTTACTTTTCCAAATATATGGGAAAGGTTTCCTTTCTATGGATAATTATTGCATGCTAACATATACTATTGGGCGAAACAGTGTATAGCAGCCATGGCCAATAAATAAGATTAAATCCAATGAAGATTACTGGTGAAAGAATGGCAGACGTGAACTCCAAGCGTTGGCGAAAGATTATTAAGGAATCAGATGTAACAGGGATCTTTGCAAGGTTGCTTCTATGCTGATGGTGTTTTGATTGGCCATTAGGTCCTTGTTCATTAGTGTTGTCAGCCTCATTCAAATTCTGAAAATAAAAATGATAATATTTCTTGCATTGTAAACCAAAATTGAATATGTCAAGTGGATTTTCCTTATCTTCTTTGATAGGTATAAAAAGTACTCAAAGTAAAACATTTCATACATATTAAATGTATATGCGCTCCTCTCCTTCAAACAATCTACTTCAAAATGATTTGGTGCTTAAAGCTGACTTTAAATCATTAGATACATTGCAAATCCAATGCCCTTGTCATTTTGGTTAAATCCCAGATGCTTTCTCTTTTTTCAGTCCATTAATGACATTGGCAGTGAATTTTACATTTCTTAAGATTATTTTATAAAACTTTCATATTTTATAAAATATGAATATTCAAGGAGACATATTTCATAAAACCTTCTGTTTAGCCCTCCCTGTTTACTATTCTTCCCATTGACCCTTCAATTTGATTGTTAATCACAATCCTTCTACTCTACTCTAATGCATCTTTGCATTAAAAGTACAATTTTTTAAGCAACCCAATCACAGTTTGTTTAAATATCAGAGGATTTGGCTCACATTATTGTAGCTGTTAAATCAATGGTGTAAAATGTTACTTTGGAAAACTTTTTATTTATAAGCATGGTAGATTTATAATTGCTCAGCCAAAATTAAGCAGCAGGCATGACCATACAATATTACCAAGTCTCTGCTGAGCAAAAAGATGAATCAAGCTGCATGCTGTTTGGGAGACCTCCCTGTTGTTTCATTTTGAATGAGTGATTTTAATTTTTTTATATCAATTCCTGCGATGCTCGTGGGTGACAAATTCTACCTTGCAATTGAATTTTCCAAATTGACTTGATGATCAAAGTGACAACACTTGCACATGATAACTATTTCCTTTTTTGACCATAGCCTCAAGGTCTCACTTCTAAAAGGCAAGACCTAGAAAAGCAAACATTGGGCAGACAGAAGTCAAATTTGATTGACGATAGTAAAAAGTTACTTTTTATAATTTTAGATCCTTAAATAAGGCTTCAACAGGCTGTTCATTGATTTTATTTATGTTAGAGTGTAAGCAGTATGACTTAAGCTTACCCTGCAGATTTCCTGTTAACTAATAAGAAACCAGTCAGTTAAAGTAAAAATTACTATGGTGACCAGCTTACTTGGCTTTTTGTCTTCTTTCCGTGCTCTTCAATAGTTTCCCAACTTGAGTCAGAAATTTCAGGAGATTGTTGCTTCTTGTATCTATTGAATAGTTTCATTATTTTATCCAGCCTATAATATAAACAATGACCACAGTTATTATTCTTCATTAATGAAATGGAATTTGAAACTACCCATAGCATATTCTTGAGAACTGAGAAAATGGTGAATCAAAAAAGCTAATATTGATAGTCATTAGCCAATTTGACATGGTCACCCATACAGGCTAATATGCATAACTTTCAAAAGGTGCAGAAAGGGTGACATTTTTCCCTAGTTTTCCTATCCTTCACCGTCCTCATTGCACTGTCATTTTTTGGGGAAATTCAGTGGAAGGTGACTAACTTGATTGGATGTACTCTCACCCGACTACCACCACTCTGTAGAACACCCTGTGTCCCTCATGGAGGATACACTTTGGGGACAGTAGCAGGTCAACCTCTAAATAACCCTTCACAGCCAACCACTCACTCCAACATCATTGGCTGCAGTTGTCTATTGTTTGGGTGTCTTAGCAGGTGTCAATTCATCAAGGACCTCATGAAAAAAACCCTGAATGCAAGTTCACACTATGCTATAAGATCCTTCTTTCAACCCTTTCTCGATAATAAAATAAACTTTGGATAAATGGATACCAGGGTTACCGGATGTAATTTTCAAGGTAGTAGTAGTTAGTAGTTTTTAGGGGAGGCGACCGACAGCTAAGGTCATTTGCGTCATAGGGGATGGACAGGAAAGGATTAAGGGAGGAGAGAAACCCGGCGTCGGCATTAGCCTGCTCTCTACGAAAGGCGCCAAGGGGTCCGCAGATTAACGTCCTATCCGACAGACGGCATACTCAATCAAAGTGCCCTCCACAAAGCACCTCAAGTAGGGATCGAGATACCTCTGAAAAATATTCAACACCGCCGGGATTTGAACCCGTGCCCTCAGGGTGGGAAGCCAGTATGTTAGCCCCCACACCATCTCGATCCCCATAATTTTCATGCATATATATATATATATATATATATATATATATATATATATATATATATATATATATATATATATATATATATATATATATAATATATATACACTTCCCTCCCCGGACTACAACCTTGGCGTGGTGGAAGGGCTTGTGCGTTCCGATGACCCCTAGAGCTGTGCTGGCGGGAGTAATAAAAATTGCTCCTGGTAGGGTCACCCATGCCAGATAGGTCGAAGGTTAGGAGCCAGACAAAAGGTAGTCCACGCAGCGTCTGTTCCTCAGTGAGGCGGCTGCAATGGCGTCTGACCCCAGTGGGGCGGCCAGTAAGTGATGGTGTCACGTTAAAAACACTATTGAGGAAGGCAACGGGAAACCACCTCAATTATCATTCCCAAGAACAATGTGATGGACAATAGAGATATTTTGAGTCCTGGCAACCACGGGGCTCGGCCCAATCGGCCGTGTGTCGTGCCCGGCAGCGGGGGAGGCAAGGCTTCCGCGGTCGTCATCCCACGAAACCCTTGCAAGGGAAAACCAGCAGCAGCAGGACAAAAGACGCAGGAGAAGAAGACCAAATTAGTTAGAATAGGAACGTGGAATGTTAGGACAATGATGAGGACAGGGAAATTGGAGAATGTTAGGCGAGAGATGGAAAGGGGAAATATAGATATTTTAGGTCTATGCGAGGTGAGATGGAAAGATAGCGGGGATTACTGGAGTGATAAGTATAGAATAATATACAGCGGCGGGGACGAGAGCCAACGAGGGGTTGCCATTGTATTAAATGAAGAGGTAGGGAGAAGCGTAGTCAACATAGATCAGGTAACGGATAGAATACTACTAGTGGAGATAAAAGCAGAACCGACGAACTTAGTTATTATTCAGGTATACATGCCACCGAGCAACCATAAGGAAGAAGAGGTCGATAGGATATACGATCAGTTGGAGGACATAATCGCGTGTGTTCCTGCAGGGAAACATTTGATAGTGATGGGGGATTGGAATGCGGCGGTAGGCGAAGGAAGAGATGGTGATGAGGTGGGGGACTACGGTTTAGGCACGAGGAATGACCGCGGGGAGAAAGCAGTTGAGTTCTGCAGGAGACAGGGGTTAGTCATCACCAACACTTGGTTTAGACACCACAAAAGACGCAGGTATACATGGAAAATGCCAGGCGACTCAGGAAGATATCAGCTAGATTATATCCTGGTTAGACACAGGTTTAGGAACAGTGTGATAAATTCCCACAGTTTCCCGGGAGCGGATGCGGACTCAGACCACAATTTAGTTGTTATGAAATGTAGCGTACGTTTCAAAAAGATAAGGCAGGGGCGGCGAGTTAGAAAATGGAATGTAGAAGCATTAAATGGGTTGAAAAGGAAGGAATACAAACAGGCGGTAGAGAAAATCATGGAGTATGGTAAAGGGCTTAGTACTATCGAAGAAAAATGGGAAATGATCAAGAAAGGGTTGTCTAAAGCCGCAAGAGACACTATTGGAACCGTTAACACAAAAAGGACTAGGAAACCATGGATCACGGATGAGATGATTACAAAGATGGATGAGCGGCGAAAATGGAAGAATATAAATACAGAATTAGGCAAAATAAAGTACAAAGAATTAAACAATAAATTGAGGCGGGCAACAAATAAAGCAAAAGAAGCATGGTGGAAGACGCAGTGCGAGGATATGGAAAGTCTGCAGAGGAAGGGTGAAATCGGTGCGCTGTACAGCAAAGTTAAATCGTTATCGGGAAGTAAGAAAGGAAGAGCTATGCTAACAGTTAGAGATAAGGCGGGTAAGGTAATAGTTGACGCAGGAAAGATCCAAGAGAGATGGAAGGAGTATATAGAAGAACTGTATAGTAAAGAACTCAGACCAACAAAGTTAGACATTGAAAAAGAAAATGACGTAGAGGAAGACAGCTTAGGTCCAGGCATACTAGACAATGAGATAGAAAGGGCATTAAGGGAGATGAAACTAAATAAGGCCATGGGGGTAGATAACATTCCCGTGGAACTTTTAAAATGCTTAGGAAAATGTGGGAGGAAGAGGCTATATGGGCTGATCCATAGTATTTATGAGGAGGGAATCTGGCCGGAAGACTTTGTGAGAGCAGTTTTAGTTCCGATTCCGAAAAAGGTAAAGGCCACGTCATGTGAGGACTATAGGACAATTAGTTTGATATCCCACGCAGCTAAAGTTGTTCTCAGGATCATAAACAAAAGGATAGAGAGTAGGGCAAATGATTACTTAGGGGATGATCAGTTTGGGTTTAGGAAGGGGAGAGGTACGCGTGATGCCATTGCAGTAATGAGATTATTAATCGAGAGGAATATAGAACACAACCAGGAGGTATTTGCCTGTTTCGTAGATTTCGAAAAAGCGTTTGATAGAGTGAATTGGGAAAAACTAATGAGTATATTGCAGAAAATAGGAATAGATTGGAAGGAAAGGAGGCTAATCCGCAACCTGTACATGTCTCAGACTGCTCAGGTGCGGGTGGGAAACGGGGAGTCAGGATGGGCAGTGTTAGGAAGAGGTGTAAGGCAGGGTTGCCCATTATCACCGTTGCTGTTCAACCTGTATGCAGAGGAAATGATTAAAGAGGCATGGGAAGAACTCGAGGTAGGAATGAAAGTGGGCGGGGAATTCGTAAAATCAGTTAGGTTTGCTGATGACCAAGCTTTAGTTTGTCAGTCAGCCAAGGGGCTGCAAGCATTGCTGAGTGAATTGGAAATTCAGTGCGACAGGTATGGGATGAGAATCAATATTAATAAAACAAAGGTTATGCGATTTTCTAGAAAGAAAAAGGCCAAGCTTAACATAAAAATAGGAGGGCAAAAACTAGAGCAGGTAGAACAGTTTACGTATCTCGGTAGTGTTTTGGACCAACACGGTCAAAGTAGTAGGGACGTAAGGAGAAGAATTGCGCTAGGCAAAGAGGCTTTCACAAGGAGGAGGGAGTTGATGACGGGGACTTTGAGTAAGGATGTTAAGAAAAGACTCGTAAAAACTTTGATATGGAGCGTAGCTATGTACGGTGCGGAAACGTGGTCGTTGAAGCAAGAGGATAGACGTAGATTGGAGGCTTTTGAAATGTGGGTGTGGAGAAGAATCGAGAAGGTGAAATGGACAGAGAAGAAAACAAATGAGGAAGTACTTGGTATGGTGGGCGAAGAGAGGGGTTTGTTGGGAGCAATCCTATGGAGGCAGGAAAAGTGGATGAAGGGGGTGTTGACCGGCAGTGGGATGTTGAAGACTGTGATAGAGGGTAGAATGGTGGGCAAAAGAGGAAAGGGAAGGAACAGGATAGGGATGCTGGACGGGATGAAGGGAGGAAGAAAGTACTCAGAGATGAAGAGGGACCTGATATAGAGTAGGATGATGGATTTTGTGTTTTGTTAGGAGTAATAAAATATTTGTTTGGTAGTTGTGTCCATCCAAAAACCTACCTTAACCGGTAGATTACCTTTAAAAAAAATATATACACTTATACATATTATTATATTATATATCATATATATATATATATATATATATATATATATATATATATATATATATATATATATATAGTTAGAAAGTTAGAAAGTTTGCTTCCCTAACAATATTGAGAATATGGTTAAAGTGCATATAATTAAGTAGCCCTGAATTGGTGAAATAGTTTCCTTTTGCAGGTGTGTGTGATAGGACCTCCTGGTGTTAAAATCTCCAATAAATTAGGAGAAGATTTTATTTTCTAAAATTCTACATGAAAGTAAGAATATAGCTGTGATGTTCTCTGCCATTCCATTAAACTGAAGGTAAACTGAAACACTATTTTGCTGTTCATCACCAGCAATGGCATTGTCTTCTTCAAGGAATAAATTTTCAATCACTCAATCTAACTGGGAAAAAATGACATTTCTTGTGTATTCACCTTGAAACAGACCTTACTGCTGTTTACAACCTGTGTCTATCCTAATGGACATGTTGCAATTGAGATGAGAAAATAAATGCCATTGCTCTTTTCACCTATCGCTGGAGTCATGTCTACCTTTGATAGAACTCTTAAGTCAGCTATATAATTCTACTAGAGTTGAGACCATGATTTACCTCAATATTTTATATTACCATAATTATTTACAATGCTATAATTATTTATTTTACAAATTTCACTCTCTGAGCTACGTGCTAAAAATTTAGTGTTTGTCCACCCTTAAAAAAATCCAATGTTTAATATGATTGAATATCTAGTGAATATAGTAGCTGTCCAGAGTGTAACTTCCATTTGTTAACCAAAAAAACATCAATTAAGATACAAAATGTTCATTATGCAACTGAAAGTAACAGATTTTTATGATTGTCATTAGCTATTATATCCTATTGCCATAAAATTCGCTCAACTGTGATTCCAACCATTATAGAACCAGGATTTATATTGGGGGAGACAGGACTGCCAGCTATTAACTATCTGCTATAATCTTTTCTGGCTCTGTCCAGCAGAATTGAAATGAAAAATCCCTACAACAGTTGTTTTGAATGAGGTACTTTCTTTTTAACCCAAGTGCTAAGAAAAATCCATCAGAAACCTCAGTTATTTTAAAAATAGGAATTTGATAAAAATTAATTATGGAGTATATATCTAACATTATATAAGCATATTTCTGAGAAGATCATCTGACCCATCAACCTAGATTGTTCTAGGCTTTCTGGTTCTAATTGAGTCTCAACAGGGTAAGGAGCTGGTGTGGTTTTAACCATCTTCTATTGAATTGAATTTTTATTGCTGTCACAAGATTCCCTTTTTTGTTTCTTTATTACAAAATAAAGATATGCCAACTAAAGTAGAATATGTATACCATACTATACAAACCTATACAGCAATGAATTCTTTTAACGCCTCATCAAAGTTTTAAAAAATGTTCTAACGCATTAACCCCCAAGGGGGAAGGCATGAAAATTGTAGCCAAAATAAAGTTCTTGATTTTCCAAGTTTTACAATTTAGAAAACTTGGAAAAACAAATAATAAGGAAATTATAAAATAGATGAGAGGCCAGTGACACTCTACATTTATTTTTTTTTTAGGGGAGGCGACCGACACCTAAGGTCATTTGCGCCATAGGGGATGGACAGGAAAGGATGAAGGGTGGAGAGAAACCCGGCGTCGGCATTAGCCTAATCTTTACGAAAGGCGCCAAGGGGTCCGCAGTTTAACGTCCCATCCGACGGACGGCGTACTCACTCAAAGTGCCTCAAGTAGAGATCGAGATACCTCTGAAAAATATTCAACACCGCCAGGATTTGAACCCGCGCCCTCAGGGTGGGAAGCCAGTACGTTAGCCCCCACACCATCTCGATCCCCGACACTACATGTAAAAAGAACAGAAAAGTATGAATGGTCTCACTTGCCAGTAAAAAAATGTCTTGTATCTGTTTCAAAACAGTTGGTTTATGGTAGGCTGACTATGTTGGAATTAGAGCCCTGACTAAAGCCAAATTGACAACTTGAATGTTTACTGAACCATATCTAAATACAGAACTATACTAAATGGGGTATTATGTAGATGTAGATATACTTAAGCTGGGAAGGAGAGGAGGAGAAGAGAACAAATCAAAGGATAAATGGGGGATGAGGGGAAAGTATGGGGAAGGAAAAATGAAAGAAGCAAAGGATGATCTACCATTTAATGATATGGTGATTAAGTGGAAGACTATGAGAGAACTCTAATGGCATGATGTAGAGTGGGTTGGTGATGAGCTTGTCGGCTGGTGAGTGGAGGGTTAAAGGGTTGGTCATAGGGAAATGTTATATTGGGGGTAAGAGGGATATAAAAATTCGTTTGCCAAAATATCTAATACCAAGTCAGTGTGCTGTAAGATCTGTAGTTGTTCTAGTGGACTGTTTTTTCTGTTAAGTCTGTCGATTAGACTTCCCCTGTAACCATCACCCCAAGCAATATTTTTTATAGTGTGCAATTTCTTCAGTGTGTTCTCCTGAGACATTGGATAAAACATTCCCTGGAGACATGGTGTCTTGAATTATTGTGAATTAACATATCTGCGTAATACTCTTTTCTGAACACATAATAGACAAACTTATCATTTATCACTGAGATGGTTAAATCTAAAATATTAAGGGTGTCTGAGGCATCTGTTTCTATTTCTTTGGTAAATTTCGAATGTTTATCTCAAGAATTTAGGAAAGTTAGAAAACTGTCCAACTGTCTAACTCCTCCCGTTCAAGCACAGAAAACATTGTCCACATATTTGTACCAATGGAGGATGTTTCGTATGAGGGAGTGGTTGGAAGAAAAAATTAACTGTTCAAAATGGTCCATATGAAAATCCACAAATAGTGGAGAGAGTGGGCATCCCATGACCAAGCCATCCTGTTGTTGGTATATTTTATTGTTGAACACCAAACTGTTTTGTTCTGCACATTATTAAAGAGAAACACATTTCACTTATTACCAGAGCTGGAATTTTTGCTTTAAATGGGGCAATTTTGGCTAAATTTAGAGCTTCTGATTTTGGGACACTGGGAAATAAATTAGTGACATCAAATTAAACCATTGTTGATACCTATTTGGGAGTAGATATTTTGGCAAACGAATTTTTATATCCCTCTTGCTCCCCATTATTACATTGCCCTGTGGCCAACCTTTTAACCCTCCCACCCACCGACCAACCAGGCCATCACCAACCCACCCTACTATTAGTGTTCCCTCATGGGTTTCCACCTAATCACCAAGTAATTAACTGGTAGATCATCCTTTGCCATTCCTCCAGCCTTCCTTCCTTTGTTCCCTTCCCTTTTCCTTCCATCCTCCAATCCAGCTTTTCCCCCACTTTCCCCTCTTTCCCCTTTATTCTTTGATTTTTTCTCTCATCCTCCCCTCCTCTCTTTCCCAGCATATGTATTAATATGTCTGATCTAAGATTTCTAATTTTACCTGAATATGTTACACTGCAACAAAACCTAGGTTGCAATAAAAATACTCTATGTGGAAAAGCAAAATGTCTTCTTTTATCATGAAGGATTTCCACCATGTCACACCTAAAGCTGTGTTAGTTATTTAGTTAGTCATCGAAAAGCTCAACATGCCTTGACATTTTATTTTGAGTAGCCCTCCTCATTTTTTTCATGTTTGACAATAGACCTCTGAATTGAATGTCTTACACGACCATTACTCATTACTTTCTCCTTATAAATTTCAAATCATATGTGAGGAAAACTGCATATGGAACATAATTACAGAGGAAACAAAATTACAGCAGAAAAACCAGCTACATTGTAGGTGTACTAAACCGTGCTACATTACTGTGAAGATGACAGCTGTGTCCCCATTTGGCATGGTACCACATAAAAATGGAAGTTAATTTCTGAATAGCTCTCATTATTCATGTGAGCATGAAAAAGATATTTGATTCAATTCATGTTCATGTGCTATTTAACAAGAAATATCTGCAATGAGGAATAAATGTTTTTGGAAGGGCCTCGTACATATTATATTTACAGAATAAATCTGTAACTCCCTCTCAGTATAGATAAAAAAGGCTTACATCTAGCTTACCTTAAAATAAATGCATATTCTGCCAAGGCCATAAAGACAAATAATATACAACCAACCATCCAAATATCCAGTGCTTTGATGTAGCTCACACTTGGAGTCATACTCCTGCATAAAAATGGGGAATCAGTTCAATGAATAAAATCTAATTGATTTAATCATTTTGGTACCAGTCAGAACAGTTTTTAGATTTGATCTCATTACTAATATGTGTAGATACCATCATGCGTCCATTTATCATCTCTATTGATACCCATCATAACAAATTAAATTATTTGTTGTCTCAGGCGTAACTTGTGGAATTTGCATAACATATTGAAATGAAATAATTGACTTTGTAATTCCACACACTTTTTTAAAAAGTGTGTGGAATTACAAAGTCAATTATTTCATTACATTTCAAATTAAATTATAGTGCACCAATCTTTCATTTAAAAAGAATACTCTTAGTGGAATAAAAATATATATGCACTTAAGATAGTTCCCCAGAAATCAAAAATAAATACCAGACTTAAAAAAAAATTCAGAATTTGAAGTTGTGACAAGAAATTCTGGCTTACTGCATTTGTCTCCATAAAAATAGCATTGAAAATTCATGATTTTATGCACACCTATGACAGTTTAGGTCTTCCATCAAATGGATTGCAGAGCAATATTTTTGCAATGAATGTTTTGACAAAAACAGTAATGGCTAATGTATTAGCCATTTCAACTTCTCATCATAAGATTAAGTTAAATAAAATTATTTGTTGCTTTATCACTTACCTTACTGCTCCAAACATTGCTGTGAGAGTGAGAAGTAGAGTCATGCAAATGGCCAGCCTTCCTGCTGCATACTCAACAGGAATAAGGAATGATAGCCAGGATATTATGACAAACAGACTGCTGGGGACATAAGTCTGAAGTAAATGGTAACTAAGTCGTCGTTTTAGTCTGAGGCACAAATATATTGCAGGATAACTTCCTACAAGTGTAAAACATTAGAATAAATGCATATCCATTGGTAGTGCCATTTATAAAAGGTTGATTTGGGCAAAATTACTTGAGAATCAGAGAATTTAGTGGTTATGCAATCGATTCACAAAAGTTAAAACCTTCTCACAGTTGGTGGAAGTCCAATTACTTATGGTAAAAATTTGGAAATGTTATACAGGATTAAATCTTGCTTTAGGGTTTTATATTAACCACTTTTCAACAAAAGGTGCTTCACATAGATTCAAATAAATGTGAAAAGTAGTAATAGAACAATTACTGTGATGGAGTCATCTGCAGGTGCACAACAAAAAATGGGATTTCACGGTGTAAAAATTAATTCCCTTGGCCGGGATAGAATTCAACTTTAATTCCCTATATGTCCAGCTGAGTGTTTTAACCTATTAAGCTACTAATTAAGCAAAATAATCACCCAATCAAGCTAACTAATTACCTAATTAAGCAAACTAAATCTAGTGACTAATTAAGCCACTATTCAGCCAAGGTGAATCATTTTTACATCATGAAATTCCTGCAAATACCTCCAGATACTCCAAAGCAAGCATTAATCATTAAATATATTAATTTAGTAATCTTTGGCTTTCAGAAATATATGGCTTTTCCTCAAATAATAAGGGCTTTACCTCTGCTCTTTCTAGGGTTAATGGCATTTCAAAATTGTGATCTTTTATGATATAAAAATTAGGCTCATTAAAGCTATTCATAAACTGGATTTTTGCATGAATCTGTTCATCTTGTTACAGGCTTAAGTTTTTCTTGTCTATAGCACACCATAATTTGGATTTTTCTTTAGTTTACACTACATGGATTTATAGAGAATAGCATTAAGAAATTTAACTTTTTGCTGCCTTAAGAATGCAAATAATTTTGTACTTGAAAATTTTATTAATTAATGAGAGGAAGAAAAATGAAGCTGAATTAAAAGATTATTTTCCACACTTCACAAATGTGCTATTTCCCATAATCTAGAGACAATATTAAAATAAGTTTTTATTAAAAAACATGTGATGTCTCCAACTTTTATGCTCTCTTCACATGAATTCCAAGATTAAATATTGGAAGCACACTTTGTTTTTCATTCAATAGAGTACAAGAGACAACAAAGGCTGCATATATACTGTATGCTATAACTACATTTCATCTAAATGGTAGCTATTCAAAAGTTTCAAATTGATACCTTCAATGCAATGAAATTACATTCATTTCATTTATTCATGCACTATGTACTTTATCAATAGGCATAAAAATACCATGCAAAGTGGGCACAGTTTTTCCCAAGTCATTCTAAATATTTCAGAAAAAAACATCAAAAATGTATCGACAGGCACCTCCTACCTGATAGAAAATTTACATCTCCTTTCTCACTAACTTGAGTGACATCAAAGTCAAAATGTGCCAGTCGATGATCAATATTTACTACTTTCCCTTCATATCTCCATGAAAAAGCTAATTCCTTTCTTGTGTATCCATCTAAAAATAAAAAATTAATTGCATTTATTAAAATATATGCACTACATCTTAAAATTAGCATTTTATCTCAAAATTAAAATGCATAGCAGAAAACTAGCGAGGCATTTATTTTTATTTGGCAATAAATGACACCAATTTACAGCTCTCTAGCCTCAAGTCACATCTTTGGGTATCCCCAGGATACATTTTGAAATCCATTGGGCATGATAGCTCAGTTGTAATCCTGAAAAAAATTGTATTAGCTCAGCTAGATTAGTGGTAACAGTTTGCCATATCATTCATATTTCTCTTTCTTTGATTTAATCTTTACATCAGTATAAATTGAATACAGTATATAGTTTGTATCCAAATATCAGTACACTTACCGGGCAGAGTATCTTATGGTAGCATTGGGATAAAGACGTATTGACAGAGGCTTCCTTAGTATCTCTTGGGCTGTAATTCTCGCTGCATAATCTAAAATGTAAATGAATATTTCAGAGGTATTGGCTTAAAGAGATTATACTGCTAAAAACCAACGAGTGCAATCATCATTGCATTATTAAAGTAATCACTCATGCTCGTACTACAAATATTACAAAATTATATCCATGCAAAATTTTTCCTCATCAGGCAAATTGAAATAGGTTCTCTTGAGAGGACATTAATTAAATTTGTTTCAGCATTTATATCATTTTGCCAATAGAACATGCTATGTCAAATGTGGTCTTTAGATACCACTGAGGAAAATATTTTTAATACTTTAAAAATATATTTTTAGAGGCTTTTTACACAGAATATTTGTTTTACAGGTTAACTAATAAAATAAAAGGACATAGAAACTAATATCTGTGATCTAGGTGTTCTTTAATTCTACACAGTGCCATAACCATTACTAGTAAACAGGGAGTAAAGACTATTGTTTCAATCCCTTGAATAAGTATGTGGGTTACAATTGCCTAACATATTTGCATCAGATTTGCTGCATGGGGGCTCAAGTGTAATTGACAACCTTTCAGGAACCTGACTACTTATGATCTAATTACACTTCATATGCCCTGATTGAATTATTTTGGATATATGATCCTTACCATCATCATATCCACACACCTGCTCCCTAGAATACCTAATTTAATATCTACAGATTTTTAAAAAAATAGCTCATGATGCTGCCACGCATAAAATTACTTATGTTCATTTTTTCTCGTGTCTTCTAAATTTAAATCAGTTTTGGTATCAAAACTTCATGCATCGTTCATCGGGATAGTATAATTATTATTATCATACACATATATCACTAATTTTTCATTCTATTTGATGAGGCCAAATGATTGGACCCAAATTTGTCCACATTTGATGCTAGTAAAGTTTATTTCATATTCAATTAATGAAAAGAAGTCTATCATTGAAGCTTAACCATGTGCATTACCATATAATGTATAATTATGATTTCATCAATGCATTTATTTTGTAGCCAAACAATAAAGAAAACATTACATAGGTACCAGGGACCAGACTGCACAGAGTACATATTAGTATCCTGATTGGTCCTGTATCCTGATCCTGTGATTTCCTGATAGATTAAGAGAAATGTGTCTTGTTTGCAGTATCCTTCAATGAAAGAGATATATCATTTCTTTCTTGCTGTTCTCTGCCTTGAGTAACTAAAATCATTCCACCTTACTCTGAACAGAAAATGGCATATTTTAAAGTGAAAATAAGAGTTACATAATGGTTTGGGTAGCATGTTAATTACTCATAATAGAAAAAGAGAATAAGTAAGACTGTAAAGATTTTAGTTAATGGAGTTTAAGTTGATCAGCAGGAGAAAATTAATGCCATATAACCAAGTCCCATAGTGGCCAGTGCTCATTTTCATAATTGTGAAAATTATATATTCATGGGATAAATAATTGATGCAGTTTCCCATTTCCTTCCTCGATGGTATTATTAAAAGGACACTATCATTGAAATGTCTGTATCAATGGGGCCAGATGCTTTTGCAGCTGCCTTGCAAAAAGGTTGGGAGATATGCATAAGTTAGATGATAACGTAATTACCATCTGTACTTAAAAAAGAAAAATCTATTAATAGTATTAGATGGGTAAAATATTAACTGTAACTGGGTTGGTTCTGACAAGATAAAAAAAAAGAAAGAGAAACTATATGGGAAAGATAATAGGAGGGTGAATTGGCATAAAGAAAGGGAATATGATGCTGATTAGGATAGATTAGGGCTAGGAATACTTGACAGTAAGATAGATAACTATAAAAAAAATTAAATGAAAGAAGGCCATGGGAATAGAAAACATCTTCGCAGTACTTAAGCATTTAGAAAAATCAGGAAGGAAGAGTTTCATTAGCTCATTTGCAGCATTTATGAAGATGGATCTTGTAAGAAGAATTTGTTATATAGGTATTGATACCAATCCCAAAAAGGGAAAAGGAGCTGTGAGTATTAGAGGACTCTTTAATTTTGATTTCACACGTAGTAAAGGTAATACCCATAATCATCAATGAGAATATAGAGAAGAGAACCAATGAATACTTAGGTGAAGATCAGTTTGGCTTTAGAAAGAGGATGAGTATGTGCAATGCCATAGGAAGAAACAGATAGTGAGGGACACAAAGGGTATAACAAGAACATATTTGTATTATTTGTAGATTTTGAGAAGGCCTTTGACAGAGTCAATGGGGTACAATTAATTAACATTTGAAAAAGTTAGGAGTTCACTAGAAGGATCGACAATTTATCCTAAACCTGCCTCAGGCTGCATAGGTAAAAATAATGAAAAACGTCGGGAGGGGCAATCTATGACAGGGATGCCTGTTTTCTCCCATTAATTTTCAATATGTATGCAGATGAAATCATAAGTTTGGTCAGGGAATGTCTAGAGTTTTAAAATCATATAGATTTGTGGTTGATTAATTGTTAGTCAGCCAGATGACCATGGGGTTATAAGTATTAGTGCAGTTCAGAATTAGTGTCATAGTTATGGGTTGAGAATTAAGCACAAGAAATCAATGGTAATGAAATACTAAAAAGAACGCTGGGATCAACATTAAAGTTTACGGACAAAACTAGAGCCAATGGAACAGTTGATCTATTTAGGAACTGTTTTGGAGGAGGTTAGGCAAAGAGATGGGGGAAATTAAAAGAAGAATTTCACTGAGCAAAGGAGCATTTTCAAAAAGGTGGGTTTTTATAACTGGCACCTTAAGCAGAGATGGTATGAAAACACTTGTGCAAACTTTTAATTTGAAGCATATGGATTGAAAACTTAGTTATTGAAGTAGGTAAAGATTGGAAGTTTTTGAGATGTGGGTTTGCAAAAGAAGGGATGAAATAAATTAGACAGAAAGGAAAACAAGCAATGAAGATCTAGTCATGGTAGGACAAGTGAGATATCTGTAAGGAGAAATTTGAAAAGGGCAGGACAAGTGGATGCAGGAGATGCTTAGAGGCAATGAAATTCTGAAGGTTATAATAGAGGGGATAATGCTGGGAAAGAGGGGCAGAGGGAGGAAAAGAATAGGCGTTTGAGATGGCATAAAGGGAGATAGAAAGTTGGAAAACCTGAAGAATAATATTTAATATCCAGTATTTCTAAGGGTATTTTCTGTCAGCTGGTTAAGGGTTAGGAGTACAGTAGTGTGTAGTCCCAGGGTCCATCAAAAAACTTTTCTAAGCTGGTAGATTACAACAAAAAATGTGTGAAAATTGTTTACATAATGAATTCAGAAGTTAAAATGAATGTTGACACCATGCTGTGATAATTCCTACTGAAGAACGGAGGGAGATCATTATTTTTTTAATTAAAGAACAGGAAATGCAAAGAAGGATAAAATGTATAAGTATGTTAGGGACCTAGTCATAGAAATTCTTAGGAACTTGAATCTTCGGGGTTTTAATCTATCAAAAACTAATCAAGCTAAAAATGAGGTCAATATGTGAACCTTGTGTAATGCATAGTCATGCATTCCAGGATTTTCATCACCAATTAAAAACAAAGCTTTTCAATAATGCCATCCTTCAATTTTTTGCCTCCTTTCAAAATATCAAGGTAAAGTTTGGCTTTTAGGCTGTTGAATTTTGTTTTGAGATTTTCCTTTTTCATTTCACTTTATTAATAATTGAAAAAAACATGCCTTGTGCTCAATGGAAAGCTGAACTAAAATTATTCAAACTTCTATACTTTGGTTCTGGATCTATCAGCCTGGATATTTGACTATGTATAACCCAACTATTTGGATAGTTGGCCATCCTGAGATTGGAATATCTCTAATTTCAGGTTATCATCAAGTGTCTGTTTATATCAGTTGATGGTCCTATGCCTCTAATATTGTTATCACACGCCTATAGGTTTCTCAGTATATCACAATATCAAGCTAGCAAATTAAACGAATACAGTTCAGTCACCAGTTATTATTGTTGCTGGTACACATACTCACACACTTGATTTTATCAATTTGTATTGTAGCTTGAGTAGACAAAAGGATTCATGTGGGATCTAAAATGAACCATGACATAATTACTGACCTGTATAAATATCAGGAACCCATATCTTGGAGAGAATTTCTGAGTTGAAACTAATGTAATTATGTAGAGAATATCCAATTTCGTTTTCAAATAGAGCATCTGTACCATTTTGTAATCTTATATCTTGCCAGTAAATCCGTAGATTCATCTCAATACTCAGCATCTGAAATGGTTTAATATATTACACCAAACATTTGGTTATGATCAGAGTTAGATTATTGAGTGGCTAATCTGTAATTGGACCATAATTTCTATAAAAATTAGTTTTATATGTAAATAAGTTCACTATAGAAGTAAGAAATGCTTAGGGTTAGATACGTCAGAACTTTGGAGCTGTAGCTGCATGGGCCATCTGCTTATTTTTATATTTATCAGCCATGATATACATGGGGGATTGTAAATGAATACCTAAAATTGCCATCATATCACACATACCTAACATGGTGACATACTATGTTGCAAATGTGATGGTTTTAATGTTTGAAAGTAAATATCATATGATCCATTTGCCAATGATGCCATGGTAAAAATTAACGTTTTTGTCATTGCCATGTCTAATCATTTTTTTGATGGTATCCATTTATTTTTTATCTCTCTTACATGCAATATTTTCAATTTTATTTTATCTCTTAGTGCTTGATCCAATTCATGTATATTGCTGCTGTTGCAGTCAAAGATAAATGTTGAATGCTGTGCAGAATTTTTAAAAATGGCTGGGCAGCATTTAAAAATTTTCCTTAGAAAAAAATGCTATGGCTAAGAAAAAAAATCCATTTTCTCGAGTTCAGAAGAAATATTTGTTCTCCTTAGCCCTGAGACACACTGTCCAATCGATCCACCTACAGCAAATAGGTACTCACCTGTTTTAGCTCATTTAACTCTGGTATATTTTTCAAGCTAACAGAAAATTGGATCGGCACCGGATTTCCTTAAAATTGTAAACAAAAGCCATATTAAAATTTACATTATAAAACATATTACACCTATTACACACTGCATAAAATTTGCCATTCATTAAAAGAGTAAATTTTTTTAATGCAGAAAATCATAGATTAGTCATAATTTTTGTAAGAATGTTTCAAAATATAAATTTTGTTTTTCCAGCAGAAGTACTAATTTTTTATTCTGGCTTCAAATATGTGATACTATTACTTCTTAAATACTAGGAGAAAAGAATCAGTCTGTAAGAAGCAGTCATACTGAGACTCTTAAACCATATTTATAAAGATGTTGATATGTTAAAAATAATGGATTCACATCATACACTCACCATTAATCAGAGAAGGAGGTTCATGGATACTGTACTGGGGAGGTATTAAAATAGATAATCTGTCCTTCTTTCTCCCCACATACTGTATATTATTTGCATCATGCCTATGGAATGACCCTAATTCATTATTCTCATTGTCATCAGGCTCAAAAGTACCAGAAAGCATTTGTTTATCATGGTATTCATCACTTTTGGGCTCTGTGGTTTTGTCCTTTGTACATAGTGTCTTGTTCTTGTAAATACATAATGTTTTAGCCTCTGAATAAGCTTCTGCTCTGTTTATCAATATGATGCAGCATAAACATGCCCTGGAAAAAATTGACACATGAAGTACCCATATTTTAAGCAAAGAAGAAAAGATGTTCATTTATTGGTCTACAAACTGTAATGTAACATTATCATGTCATCATTTATTCACCAACAGACCATGTGGTATAGGCTTTGTCAAAGCAGAGTATACATATATATATGTAAAACAATAGAAACATGAGGATATAATTCAAGCTGAATACGGACACTTTCATTGACCAGACAGGTATTCATCCACACTAAAAAACATTCTTTTGAATAAAAAATATCTTTATTTACCTTTAAAGGTCAATAAACACATATTAGACTTCAGAAAAGAAGGAAGTTTATTGTACTAAATAAGTCCCATGTTCTTGGGACCTTGGCAGGTACATCTTGTGTGCTCAAAATTGGTGTATAGATTGTTTATATTGCGGTTACTATGATTGTGAACGTCAGCAGTAATAGGGAAAGTCTTTGGGTCTATTCTTGTGTACACTCCAGTAGTAAAAATATAAATACATGGAAGAGGTAAAAGGTTAAACTGCCTAAATAGTGGAAGACTAGGGGCATTTTAACTAAAATTAGCTGTCAATGATACAACTTTTTTTTGTAAATTAAAAATGGATATGGTCTGAAGGGATGAACCCTAGAAAATAATATCTGAAACAATATGAGAATAATACAGACAATAATAGAGCGATAGAAGAACATTATTAGAAAGTGTAAAGCGGATTGCCCGGATCAGCAAATACTGTGGATTGAATTTCTTTAAGAGCTTATCAATATGAGAATCCCAATAAAGATGACAATTTAAATGTATACCAAGAATTTTCACTGACCCAACCTAAGGCAAATATTTACCTTCCTAAGGTATTTTCAACACTGGGGATGGAGTGTTCTTATGAGCAAATTGTATTACTTATGATTTATCAGTATTAATTTTGAAAAAATTGTTTATAGACCAAAGATGAATTTTCTGGAATACAAGACTGCTACTGTGAAGGAGTTGTTGAGGTGAGGCTGAGGAAATAAGAATATTAATGTCATCAGCATATTAAATGGGATGACTGGCAGGTGCATTGTTCAATATATTGGGTAGATCATTAATATATATTAGAAAGAAAGTGGGCCCACGGATGGAACCCTGGGGAATATCTTGATTGATTATTTAAAGGGAGAGAAGTATATTTTGCTCCATCTTTACAGATAATAACATGCTCAACTCTGTCTTATAAATATGTCAACCAGCGTTTTGGTGATCCTGTAACACCAATCCTATGTGATTTTTCACAGATTACATTATGGTTGATAAGGAATCAAATAAAAAGCACAGGTATTGAATTAAACATCCAGAGCATTGTATAGAAGATTAATTGCATCATATATGGCAGATGTGGTGGATTTGTTTGCCTTAATTAAATCAAAACAAAGCCTGATGATAAAGTTAGGTATTTCATCATTGCCTGCACTGTATTTACTACCAAAGCTATTAACAACATTTTTAAGGTCATTTATGGGAACCAGGAAAGAGGAAAATTTAGGTGGATGAATTCACAATATTTTTATAATTCAACTGATTAGTACGTCGGCCAAGTGATGGAAAAGTAGTAAAATAATTATTGAAATCTGTTGCACCTATATTTGAGATAGGCATATGATAAGGTTGGTACACGGATAATTTCTTTGATCCATTAACAATCTTCCACATTACCAAATACTTCTTGGAGCAGTTTAACAATCTGTCATTATTGTACGTCAGCTTTGCAGCATTGAGAAGTGTCCAGTACGACCTTTTGAGATAACTGTATTCAAGTTCTAAATACTTATTACCAGAAGATTTATAATGGACGAATAGGTCCTTGAGGTTCGTGGATAGGGCACGAATTTCATTTATAATCCATCGATTTTTTGGATTTCTGTTTGAAATTTTGCGGGAAAGTAAAGGAAAAGCAACATTTATATTGTGTAGCACCTTTCATAAAAGAAAGAAAACTTTGTTTCTAAGTCATTGACAACATATACGTCCGTCCATGTTTCTCCGTTCAGCAGATAAATAAAAGTGGTAATATTGAGATCGGAATAACTTCTAATTTCATGCGTAATGAATCGATGTTTGGTATTGATGGAGAAATAAGTCATAATGGGATAATGATCAGATACATCGGAGTGGATAACTTCGGATTTTACATCGTTGGGATCAAGATTTAAAATTGTGAGATCTAGTAGAATAGATGAGGAATAGCTAACACGAGTGACGTGATTTATGCTGACATTTAAGGTATATGACCTGAGTAAATTGAGGAAAGATTTTTGGTTATTGCCGACGCAAAGTAAATTGCAATTGAAGTCACCGGTCAATGTACTGAGTGACTTAGGTTTCCAGTTGAACTTATGTATAGTCAAACAAAATAACGAGATTTTGTATAAACAATTGAAAGTCTTCCTGTGGAGAGCGATAGACACAAATAACACATTCTATGTTCGTATAAATAAAAGGACACACAAGAGTATTCGAAGTTTTTCTCTGATACTAGGTAGTCGGGTATTGTCGGTGGAGCGATCGAAACTAAAGCATCCTTTAACAGGATCACTCTACCACCATTTTTAAAAACAGACCGACAATAAATATTGGCTATGGAATAGCCATAAGTATACTGATGAGTGCCATTAACAGAAGTGAGCCAATGCTCGCACAAACAAAGAACGTCAGGTATTAAGTTATTCAATAGAACTTCTATCTCAAGCAGCTTATTTTTTAAGCATTGAACATTAAGGAGGAACGCGGTAGAATAGTATCCTTAGCTAGACACAAAGTCTTTCCAAACACTTAAGTCTGTGGAAAAGTACTAAGTCTAATAGTATGGATAGTAAATACTTCCACGAAGTTAAGCCTGAAACAGTAGAATATAATATGGTGAAATTTATTTATTTTTCATTTTCGCAGCTCTGAACTTCCCTCCACTCTGCCAGATTATTTTTCAAGAAAAGAAAATTGAATACTACTCCTGTACTCTCTGTCTTTTACTTGATTTATGATGTTCTCCACGGTTTAACTTAAGTTCGGTCGGCATGGCTTTCCAAAAGGGTAATCCAAGAATTGACATGGGAGCATTGGAAAATGATGTAAGCAATCAAATTTATTATTTTTGAAGTTGCATATGATAGTTTTCAATATGCCTTGCTTTTGATTTAGAACACCTGTTGGTATGAATGTAATCTCGCTTGTTGTAAGTATAAGAATTTTCAAATTGGTAATTAGAAATACTTGCAGTGATTGTCATAGTGGACTATAAACTGCCCAAATGTGGGAATGGTGCGAAAATTGCCATTATCCAAAGAGACTCAGGTGCCCTTATTTATGTGTGAATCTGCTTAAAACGCCAAATATGAAGGATGCCAAGCTATGGTGTCTTCTTTAGGGGGTCTTACTAAATATTCCGATAAGCCCTTACTAAAAAATTGTTATGGTTTGCCAATATGTTTAATTTGCAATGAAAAATTTGCCAGCAACAGAAAAACATCTCTTAAAACACATGTCATTAAACGGCATCATTAAAAAAGTATGAATAAAATAAAGGCAAATGCATCATGAATTTTTTTAGCATCAGATGCTTAGAAAATAACAACTATCATTACACTAGAGAAAGATTAGTGCCAAATGTGCATACATGTTTGTGCTAAAAGAAAAGAATTGAACAGTAATGCTTGATGTGTGTATCAGTGAGATTATTGTGCAAGTGCACATCTTAAAAACAAATTTTAATAGATTGTTGCTTGCACTAAGCGACTAACTGCTATGCTGCGATAGAAATGCATCACAGTTTACACTCATATATTGAGAAGACATTCCTATCTAATGGGCAAAATGGAAAATGAGGCAAAGTTCATAGGTTGTACAGGCCATTAGTTGAGGTATCCACTGTAATGATGGCAATATTTATTGTTGGTTAAGTGTATAAAATACAATTGACCTTACACATATACATACTCTCCAGAAAAATAATATTCATGCCAGTGACTACAGGCTGACTATTTGCCAAAGGGGTACAACTATATCACACTGCCTCTATCATCTTTAAAAAAACTATCTTATGCAATGAAATCAGAAACTTAGTGTTACAGTCTTTATGGAACATTTGGAAACGTATGAGTATTTATGACAAAATGTTTTCTATAGCATGAGTGATTTCTACCAATGCAAAACGGTGTATTGGCATATTTTTGGTAAGTATTAAAATTTATCTTTTATTTTTTATTGTATCTTTCATCTATGACCTACTATATAACAACTATGAACTTCAGTTGAATAAAATATTATTATTGTTAAGAAAATATGCTACATGTATGAGAAGGCTCTGTGTGTGGGTTGAATGCCTAAAGCGTATCCATTGATGTGCTTCAATGTACTTCTTGGCAGGATAAACTTTTAACCATCTTCTACATCTTGCATTAAATCCATTAATAAAACCAAACTCCTATGAATGCATTTTTGGAACACTGTAAGAGATAAGACCATATTTAATCTCATCCTACTACTGCCAATTGAAATTTATTTTATAGTATATATGAGCAATTTCTCAATTAGAATTTTCCAGATTATTTAGTGATATAGCTCAAAAACAAATATTTGTAGGTACCTACCTCATAGTGAGCTGAATAGTTCTGTAAGCTAAGTATCTGCATACATCAGCTTACACATGTTAGCTTAACTCAGTTAGGGTAGATTTTCAGTGAACCACATCACTGCACATTACTATTCTCCTAAGCCCTGATTAACATGAAATAAGGTATCCTAAAGCCCTATACTTCATGTTACAAATACTCATTCTTTAGCTTTAGCATAATGGTTGTATGCATTATGTTGTACATAATGATTGTTGAAACTTTACCCACCATTTTCATCCATACAAAAAATAAAGAAACATCAATGTTTGGACCATGGTTAAAAATATGTACAAAAGAAAGGATTAGTCAAGATTAATTATTATTAAGTATGACTTCTTATTTTAAATGATCATATGGGATATTATCATATCTTATATTCCCAGATTTGTTTGCTGTGTTGGCATATTTCCTGAAGATGCTCACTATAATGAGATAGAAATGTGGAGCTTAAACATTGCTCAGCGAAACCACTCTTGGAAACCACCTCTACATCTACGAGTCGATTCTGAAGACTACGTGCTGTGGTAAGTTTATCCATTTTATTTTTCCAATTATGGGGGTAGTAGATGATACAGAAAAATGACTCTGTGAATTCAGTGGTGTTGAACAATAAAGAAAACATTATCGTGAAAGCAATCAACATTACTTATAGCTTTTGTTTTAGCAAATGCCGTCACATATTCATGTTACGGTATATCTGTAAGTCGCCAGACTTTTGGTAAAGCAGTGGTATGTGTACTTGTAAGGTGAAAAGGGGATACTTTCAGATGTCCATTCCTGGCTTCATGTCTAAACCTAAACCAAACTCTAAACCTCTAACCTCTAAAATTGGTGACTTTTGAAGGTCTAAGTCAAAGTACGTAGCCATCATGATGGCAGTTACGTTAGGAATGTACCATATTAACAATTCGCAAGTTAAGCCTTTTCCATCCAGTTAAAATTAGATCTATAAGTCAATACCCACTGCATTATCCTGAGCCAATGCTACGTCTTACACGAAGAAGACTCCAGCAAGACTATTTTGAAACTTATATGGTCGGGCCTAGGGGTAAATCAACCTTATTGCGTTTGGCCTCATAATGATCATATGGCATTCGGCGATTTCAGTTGGCTGCGGGCCTTCATTTTGTAATTTGAAAATTTTAAAAGACATGTACTACTAATCGAAATACTGAGGGTACGCGGAATCACCTCCTTGACAACACGCTCAGGAGTCAACAACTTTACTCCCAGGAAATTAATAAAAGATTACACGGAAGTTGCATGGTACATCAAGGATGCTATAGAAAATCATTACGACGTCAAAGGTTATAACGGATGATAACTCCAGCGACAATAGGAATGAGATCACTCATGAATACAAGATATCTAGGGTGAATGCCAAGAAGGAATTTCGGAAAGCAGTTAGCGAATTCAAAAGGAAAAGATCAGCAGAAAAATTGAAAGAGAATCCGAAACATTTTGGTCGTTCGGCAGAGCGGTTCAGGGAAATAAGTCTGCAGTTAATTCTCTCAAAAAAGATAAAGGTGAAAGAGTAACCAGCAGTATGGAAAAGGCTAACTCATTAAATTTCTTCTGTCAAAGCATCTTCTCCAGTCCCGCTGAATGTCTCCGATAGCTTACCAATTTGTGCCCGCCAAACGATGCCCAAAATTTTAATTAGTAATTGAATAGAACGTTTGCTGAAAAATATGAAGCCTAATAAATCCTCCAGACCCGATCAAATACCCACTTGCATATGTAAGGAACTAGCATCGGAAATTGCATCGTATCTATGAATCATATTTAAGAAATCACTAATAGATCAAAATTAGGATTTATCAGGAGAGTGCTCGGTAAATGTGATGAAAAGGTCAAAGAGAAATGCTATCTGTCATTGGTTAGGCCTCATTTAGAATATTCTGCAAGTACAGGGCCCGTACAATAAGTATCGTGACCGGTTCGCTGTAGCCTCAACGGAGCGGTGGATGGGGGTCCGACCGGTCGGCTCGGTAGAGGGGTTTCCCAACACTCAGGCGCACTTTAGTTCAGTCGCTGCCGTTGAGACAGGAGCTGGATTTTTGTGACGTGTGATTGTTTGTGGTGTCGTCGCCAGCATGGAGCGCACAGTCGAGCAATGCTACGCTGTGAAGTTTTGCGTTACACTCGGGAAATCCGCCTCGGAGACCCTTGAACTCATTAAACAGGCACGTGGGGATGATGCCTCAAGCCGCACAAGAGTTTTTTAGTGGCATAAAATGTTAAAGGAAGGCCGGGAGATCGTCGAAGACGAGCACCGCGTCGGACGCCCGACGACCGCTCGAACCGATGCTCCGGTGGCCAAAGTGAAAAAATTTTTGGACTCTGACAGGCGTTTAACCATCGCCCTTATCAGTGAGGAGGCCGGCCTTTCAGTCGTAACCGTCCACACCATAGTAACAGAGGATCTTACGATGAAGAAAGTGTGCGCGAAGCTGGTGCCGTAAGTCTTGAGCGAGGACCAAAAACTGTCACGGGTGGAAATTTCGTAAGAAATTTTGGACTGCGTCCTGGAAGATGAAGATTTTCAACAACAATTTTCGACAACGTTATTACCTCAAAGGATAGCTCAAAAGGAGCTCAAAGGATATCGGTTCGACTCCATTGAGGTGGTTCAAGCCGCGACGATAAAGGCTCTCAACAGTATTCCAGAAACCAACTTCCAGCGGGCTTTTGACGAGTGGAAGACGCGCTGAACTAAGTGTATCGATGCAAGAGGAATGTATTTTGAAGACTTAAGTAATTGTAATGATAACCTCAATAAATTTAAATTTTTGGAACCAGTCCCGATACTTATTGTACGGACCCTGTATATGGGATCCTCTCGAAGTTGGATTAATTGCCGAATTGGATCGCGTGCAGCGTAGAGGAGCTAGATTTGTAAAACGTTGTTATGGTAAACTTAATTGCGAATCCAAAGTATTAGAGCAGCTAGGCTGGGAATCACTCACGGAGCGAAGTTTGAAATGCAGATTGAAGCTCTCGCATAAATTGGAAGAGGTCTCTTTAGCAGTGATGTTGAAAATATATTATTACCCCCATCGCACTGCGGTACTTACTTGCGGCCTTAATTTTTACACGTACCTATAACACCTAAGTCGGGCTAAAAGGCCGGGCTTTTGGATTCGGTCCCCTACACTCAGAATCGCAGTAGGCCGTAACTTGCCTGAGGGACGAACATAGCGTTTTGCTGACGCTGCGTATGGCCTTGGATTACAGCATTAATTGCATCAATTCATTTGCCCTGATTTTCATGGTTTTATTTAGTTGTTAATATTAAAACTAAGATGCTTGTTTGATAAAGAAGTTTTCATACGCGTTCTGTTTTTAGCATGGAACTGAAAAATATAAATAGTTCTTCATTAGCCTCGACGTTTTTTCCGGTCTGAAGCCGCTTGAATTCTGACGGTTAACTACTAAATAAGCAAAAGGGAAGAAAAATGACTTGGTTAATGCGTCATAACTTTTCTTTTTCATCACGACGCGAAGAGCTATTGCGTCCTTAGCCGTTTGAGATAATTTACCGCACGCAATGCTTGCCTTCCCAAGCATTTTCTTTGGAGAAGAGGGGTCGAAACTTAGAAGTTTACGCAAATTAGGTTTTACTTGTGAAAGAGCGAGAACATTATATCGATTATAAATGGAGCTCAGACAGATATGTTGCATTCAACTGTGGATAATGCAGACTTACCCTTATGTATATATGTACTCTTTCTTCTGTCAACGTTGTCCTAAGGAAGTTTCTAGTCGGAAAAACTAAAATGAAACAGACTTCCGACTTATCAATCACACCTCATTTCTTGAAATGCCAATTTTCCTAACAGTTAAAGAAAAGTGGACTCGCTCTTCGGGGCATAGTAAAAAGCATAGTAGTGTCTCATGTTGGGAATGTTTAGGGTCATGATGGAAAGGAGAACATTGGCTGGGCGGGGAATAGGAAGGAAAGGAGAAGGCTTTCTTGATAGCTGAATGCAGGGAGAAGTAATGAAGAAATGTCGAAAGAAATAATGTAGGACTAACTAGAGGAAGTTCTCGCGTTTAGTAGAATATAAATTCTTCAGGAATCGTCGAAAACCTAAATCGTAAATTGTGGGTATCTCCTCCCCTAACCACCAAAAACCAAACCTAAGTGTATCACCGGGAACCGCGGACTTTCAAAATAACATTTATGGTTTGGAAGCCTTGGTCCAGTCAAAGTGTAGAGATTGACTAAAATATCTCTATAACGTTGCCGTTTTACGCTGAACACGAAGGCTTCAGGTGAGATAGTTTAGGAACCGGAACAGCAAAATTTTCTTCCCAACTCACCCATATTCCTTTCCGCAGTCTTCAACCCCTACCTTTCAGCCAGCTCTCTTCTTTTTAGCCATCTGACCCTCTCCCCATCCATAGTTCCTCCTTACCATGAGCATCCGGTCACCCTCCAAAATGTATACTAAATTATGATTTCATCTGACGTAAATTAACTCTTCAACTTTCATACCGATCTAGTACCTTCACCGATGGGTATGGCGTGCAACTCAACCGTCCACCACAAAAAATTAACTTCTACCACTGCCGTAGAATTAGCGTGAGCTCTACTCATTGTGGCGCATCGATGTCGTAAAAATAAAAAAAATATATTAACGTAGGTATTATGTACGTATAGATAAAATTGACCTGATAGGAGTCTTCAACATGGTCTAATTAATAATGGACTCCTAAACTTATTTTTGTATGTACTCGTATTAGCACTTTATTCTGAACCCGCACAGGTATTAACGCGAGGAAAAAAGGATTTTAATCAAGAATTTTAAATAATAATCATTGTTTGAAATTCTATTCAGTTCATTTAAAGTAAATGCTCAGTATATGTGTGATTCGTGGGTTGTATATCAGTCCCCCCCCCCAATCCTGCCTGCACCACGCCACGGGGTACAATAGATAGGAAAAATTCTTCATTCTTCGATTTATGTATTTATTTTAAAACATTATTCACATGCAGCAGTAGCGCCAATTCACAGTGAAAAATATAACAAACATGAAAGAGGACAAAAGACAATAACGAAGGTACGGTATGCGTTAAATTAACTCAAGGTTCTCAGCGCCCTCATGTAATGGTATTCTCACGTTCACTGTAAAGAAATTACTTGCACTGGGAATAATGTTTTCAATATTTAATGACGTTAACGTAATTCAGAAAACAATTGCTTTCCTCTTATTGCAATTAATAAACAATTAAGTTTAAAAAAGAAAAAAATCCAACTAGCAATGTTTGATGGAACTGTAACTGCTGGGCTTATTATGCTGTTATTATAAGTTGTTTACAGATGAAAGATAGGGTTTGGATGGTTCCTGGGAAATTCCCCATCTTCACGAGCTTCTAAGTATAAGTTCTTGTTTGCCTTACATTATATACTTCTCCGATTTCTCTCACTTTCGTCTCCATTCCTTGCTGTTCAAAATGAAAATTATTTTCCTCCCAGTCCACTCTAATAGCCAACATTTTTATTTACGGCCTCCAAAAACCTCAATATCGCCTCGCCTTTTCGTTTCTTCGAATTTTCCCAACAGTCATTGATTCCAATATCCTCACCCTTCCCATGATCTTCCAATCCCAACGTTTTTCTCCGCGTCCAACTTATTTTCTCCACTTTGCTCCATACCCACATCTTTGAAACCATTATTTTACATTCTTCCTATTTCTATTCTGAGCCATTCAGTCCCATAATGCTCCTCTTCAAATTCTACTCGTATTAATTCTATAAGTCTTAACTTAAAATATCCCGATTAACAAATCCCTCCTTTATGTAAATGCTCCTGTTCATACAAGTCTTCTCCGAACGCACCAACTATTACGCCCAATTCTGTTCATGCTGTACAAAATGTCCTGCGAAAGTAAAGTAAGTTCTCCACTTTTCATCAGAAATTACTTATTTATTACTTATTTAGAATTAAGCTTTCATAACCGCGCTTCCGCATTTAATGAAACCTAGCTAATGTTGTCATCATTCACCATTATCAATTCATTATGTCTTCTGCGTAGCACACATTTTACGGACTACTGCCGTATGCGGTGGAAGGGCTTGTGCGCTTCGATGACCCCTAGAGCTGTGCTGGAGGGAGCAACGGTAATTGCTCCTGATAGGGTCACCTACGCCAGATAGGTCGAAGAGTAGGAGCCAGACGGAAGGTAGTCCTCGTAGTGTCTGTTCTTTTGGTAGGCGGCCGTAAAGGTGTCTGACCCCAGTGGGGCGGCCATGGAGCGACACTCACGTTTAAAACCCTATCGAGGAAGGCAATGGGAAACTACCTCAATTAATATATCGCATGGCCAATATTTTGGTAATTCTGCATTGGAAGCAGATGGAGGCAATACCATTGCAAAACCATTACACGATTTCATAGAGGAAAAGAATCAGACATTATTGTCCTCAGTAAAAGAAAGTGGCGCTAAGGGGAAGGGATTTCCCTCTTGTTGAGAACCCCGGATTTAAGTGAAGCATGAACGTCCTTGGATAGGGCTTAGAATGGCATGGGTTTGTATGCGGATTTTGGCGACATTTAGCCAATAGTATTGGCATATTTTTGAGCATCTTAATTAAAATTTAATGGTAATGATAAATCCAATAAATTGGTCTCGCTATTTAACTTCAGAATATTTTATAATGATTAATTAGTGAAAAAATATAAAATTCCTAAAAAGTATCAATCTTCTAGGCATTATAGTTTCGACATTTCTGGGAAAAACAATGTATGGGGCTAAACATTTGTCGTTTTTAGCGAAACAAGATTCGGAGTGTATATAATCTTGCTCTTCATTTACGTTGGTTGACTTCCTCACGGAATCTCCCCGGTTTTCTAACATAAAGTCCATTTGAATCACTGAATTTCTTGCTGAGAAAATTAAGTGGTGCCTTGAAAGTGACACGGTATCGTCGGAATCGATCGGAAAGAATTGATAGTGCATCTACATAACCGAGCTCCCATGGATATTTTATTGAACGAAGTAGCAGGAATGCGTTTAATCTTTATCCTAATACAATCACAAATTTGCACGATCGAAGGAAAAAACATGCGGGGAGATTCTAATGCCTTATCAACATCTTTTTGAGAACTTACTTTGCCCAGGAAACGTGATCCTTCGATCAGTTGTGAGGTTCTCATTTTTCATTCGTGGTTGGGATCAAATTTAAATGCCTTATGTTAAGGAAACGAGTTATATTTTCGTTGCAACCGCCGAGTTTTAGAAATAACCAATAGTGAGTTCCATCGGCAGTTTATATGCTTCTGACAGCTGAATGATGGCCAGAATGCCTGAATAATGTATCCCCACAAAGAATCGAACCTGGGCTTCGAGCGTGAGAAACCGATGTTACACTCCACCCCCCTCACATTACTTGATATTAGAAGCATGAATTTGAGACTGGCATTGAGTTTCATTTTCATAACGTCAAAACAATTAATTCCTTCCCTATGCAATTCCGTAACATACATATAGTATGTTCTTTTCTTGACCTCTTCGCTTCATGCTGCACCTTCATCTCCCTGTTACAGCATCACTTCCATTGACTGGTCCATCCACTTTGTTCCTTTACCTCACCTAGTCCTGTTAATTTTTTGTTGATCTTATAATATTAGTTGATGCCCTTATTGATTGATTTTCTTTATGAAACCTAATGTGAAGGCACTTGCTATATTTCGTGGGCTAATTAATTAAAATACATTTTGCTAATACCTAACATACACGTATTTCAAAAAGCGATCGATTTCTGCTAAGGACCTGTCACTATGACGCCAATTATGTGATGTTTAGCTCTTCAAACCGCTCTGATATAAAGTAAAGTTAAAATAACAAAACAAGTTAACGATTACAACAGAATTTCCCAAATTTATGATTATTTCTTATGTATAGGTACGCAATTGATTAAAAGTCTGGCATGTAAATTAGTGCAGTATTTTATGTTGCATGGCGATATATTTCGACCAAAGGGAGGAGAGTTAGCGTAGGTTGAAAGTGAATGGAATTTAAGTTGGGGAAGTGAATAAATAGTCTAATCATAGATGTAGTGGACTGGAGAATTCTTCGGAAGAGGGGAAATGGTTGGGGTAAAACACGTATCCTTCTCCACAGGAAGAATGTATATTTTTTGTGTCAGAACGTATCTTGTGGCTGGTTTGACCCTGAAGTCCAGGCAATCCACTCTTTTCATGTCATCTAGTGTCCCAAGATCGCCAATGCCAACAAATCATCCAGCAACAACTCCCAACTGACTCCGAAGAATAATTCGAATCTCAGTAGAAACTGAATCAATATAATTTCCCCATGCTTTTGAGTGTAATTTCTCCTTTGGATTAAAAAAAATTAAATAAACATCAAACAAATGTGGGAAGCTGTTGCGTCACAGTTTTGTAATAATTTGAAAATTTTTGCGTGATTTTCATCGAAATTCCATTTTGGTTTACATATCTGTATTTTAAGCACGCCTGGTGTAGCCAGGTGTGTAGTAAATTATTTTCCCGAGGACAAGCAATCACTTTCCGTCGGATTACTCTAATTTTGAGATCGGACATTTTTGTGTGGTCGGATAAAGAATATATTTACATGCTAGATTATTTATCATAGGAAATATGCCGAGTAGATTAATATTTTTTGGAGTTAATTAAAAGGACTCCATATCGTAGTGGGATTCAAAATGAGTCTAGCTTGGCATGTGAAAATGCTGATTAAAAGGTGAGACTCGTTGCGTACTATTGAATTAAACCGGAAAAATACGAAGTCATTTCTCTTTAGGTATTATTTCTTCTCTCAAGAGCTTTGAAATATATTATTTGATGATGAATTTTCTAAATTTGCTTCGGTCCCTATTTGCTTACTTCCCACCACGAAGCCCCGGGTTTGAATCCCGGCAGGGTCCACAGTTTTCAAAGGTATTCCGATACCTAGTTGGATGCTGCGTGGAGAGCACTTCAAGTGGGGTACGCCGTACGTCAGATGGGACGTTAAATTGCGTGACCCTTTGGCACCTTTTCTTAATAGAGTAGACTTATGTCGACGCTGGTTTTCCCTCAACCTTTCCTCCATTCCCTAAACACCCTAGTTCACCAAAATACCAACCTATCCCTAATGGCCCAAATAAACTCACAGATGCCGGTCTCCTCCCCACTTGTAACTACCATTGTCCTAATTCATATTAATATTTCCCCTATCCACCATACTATTAAATGTGCAGAGAACAAGATGATATATTAAAGTGCCTATCAGCTGTATTAAATGAAAGAGAAGTCGTAATTTCCACCGAATTAATTTGGTTTGGTACCACGCTTTTCACCGTGATGCGGCATCATCAGGTACGAATTTGTAATAATACACACGTGATGTATACATTAACGGCGTGATGGGTGGGAGTGAGTTGGAGCCAAAACAGATTTGGTTATATCGTGGGAACGAGTGATCAATTCTTTCATTTAATGGGTACACAAAACTTTCATGAAGTGAAGCCTGACACTGTAAGGTCCACCTATCAGCTCTTTGAATAAATCCTTCTTTGATGTCCCTACTACTTTGACCGTCTTGCTCCAAAACATTTTACAGTTAGGTAACTAATGCATTATTTTATTTTATTATTTAATAGGCAGATGAAAATAGTTGGTAAATTCACGTAGGTTATGATCTCGAGGGGATTGTCGGGATTCTTGGGGCAGGGAGTCAGCTTTAGGAAGAGGAGGTACTTACCTGAGCGCCCATGCCGTAGTCCGCATCGGGTTGGGTTCGCAGGGGCTTGCCTACCTGCGAGCGCGCTGAAGGTGACTGGAGAGAAGGATGTGGCCCTTCTTCTCCTCCCCTGGTTTCTCTGCCCATCCCCCCACCACGCCCCTTGCCATGCGTCCTTCCCCTTGCCTCCTCCTGCATGTTCCCTCAATTCGCCATTTTTTTAAGGTGTAAACCTTGTGCGGAAGTCCAAATATGCTGAGTGGCGTTCGATGAGAACCAGGAGCGTCTTTAAGCGACCCCTTTGCAGAACCCTGAGTAAATCGGTCAAGGTTATTTGTTGCCTTTTGTCGTCGGCGGCTCGGTTGATAAGTGCCAGAAATAAGCTCGGAGTGCATGGGGAGGATCAGGGATTTATTTACCGGTCTTTACTCCCCGCCGACTGCGGCCTCCCTGATTTCCGATTCTTCAGAACTGGCCATACGTACATGCCGCAAGAGCCGCTCGCCGTGGAGGGTAGTTTTTTGTGAGACTGAATACGGAGCTTTGAGAAAGGAGCCGTGAGGTCTTCATGAATTCAATGGTCCCTGTCTCAAATCGGCAATGGCTGAATGAGTAAACTATGTATTTTTAAACTCAGCGAATTTATTTCAATGCTACCTGTTTCGGCGCATTTACATTCACGCAATACGCGGCAAGCCGCCGTTAGGGCATGCGGCGGAGTCTGCTAGGAAACCAGCCCTGCTTGCACAAATATTAGTTCGTACATGCTCTTACTCTTTTCTTGTTGCAGTTTCTTATGACGAATATGGCTGAATTTCTCAGAACCTATCCAGTTCCGTAAGAAATATTTTCTCCCATAAATTCCAGATACTTGCCGCGTATTCCTGATGTGGCCTAACTAAATCGAAGTTGCACCCCTCACTCACCATTTCATTGTATATTCCTACGACCCGTCTGATGAGACCTAGCTTCTTTAAGGCCGGTATGCGTAGTCTTCTGATGCACATACCGCATCAGAGGTTTGATTTCAGCGTAAAACCCAAGTATTTAATCAGTTTTGGGATGCTTAATTCAATCCTTTCGATTTTATATTTTGCCCCTTGTTCCTCTTTTCTTTTATTCCTGACATAACTTCGGTCATACCAACATTTTCTTACCTGATTTTATACCTGTCAAAATCCGTAGTACCGAAATAAATTTACTTTGAAAAATGTGCATTCGAGAATTTATTTCTTTCGGACGTGGAGTGCTGTAGCCGCGCTCTCTCTTTTGGCCATGCCTTTCTGTGGCGAACGGACGCAGCTTCGTAGGGTTCCAGTGAGCGGCGCACAGGGAGTGAAGGGGCGGCAGCTATTCCATCCACCTTACCAAACCCCCAAGGTCCGAATCCCATGCATATCGCCTAGAACAGCTGACTTTCGAACATGGATTTCGTGGGAGGAAGGGAGGTGGAAATATTGGCGTAGTAAAGTTCTAGGATAGATAGATTCGTTCATTATCGCATTCCTCTTCACACCCATAATATAATGCATCCACAAAATTTTTGCGAATGTCTTAAGCATAAACATAAACAAATGAAATAATTACGAAACTAATATACAAAAAATAAGGCTGACTATTATTATGCGAAAATGTTTAATTCCACCGAATCTTAGCGCCATTCATACTAAGGTACTATTGTAGCATTATATGCACTTCAATTTTTGTTTTTATTCTGAAAATATTCTGGTAAAATGGATTTTTAAGGTAGATGATTTCTCATTTAACTTTGATCTCCTTTCTTAAACTGTTGAAGTTCTTTGTTAACTCAAACTAGACAAGCGTCTTTAATTTTTTGAATGGTGATAACGTGTCAATTCCTCCCCGTGGTCTACCCTTAACGTGGTTGAAGGACTTTTGCGTGCTGATGATCCCTAAAATTGGCTAGCGGGAGCAGTGATACTTTCTCCTGGTAGGCTTACTCATGTCTGATGGTAGAAGGGTGGGATCGAGACAGCACAGAATCTGTTCCTCAGTAAGGCGGCTGCAAGCGCACCTTACCCCCGTGGGGCGGCCATTGAGTGATGGTGTCACGTCAAAAACAATATTGTGGAAGGCAACGGGAAGCCTCCTCAATTATTATTCCCGAGAATATAATGATGGACTGTATAGAGAATATGAGTCCTGGCAACTGCGAGACTCGGCCCAGTCAGCCGTGTGTCGTGCCCGGCACCGGGAGAGGCGAGGCTTCCGCGGTCCTCATCTCACGGAACCCTCGTAAAAGAAAACCGACAGCATACGCAGAAGAAGAAGACCGAATTAGTTGCAATAGGAACTTGGAATTTAGGGTAATATGGAGGAAAGATAAATTAGAGAATATATAGCGAGAGATGGAAAGAGGAAATATAGATATTTTAAGTTTATGCGAGGTGAGATGGAAGGACAGCGGTGATTACTGGAGTGATAGTTATAGAATGATATACAGCGACGGGGACGAGAGCCAGCTTGGGGTTGCCATAACATTGAATAAAAATGCAGGAAGAAGCGTACTCAACATAGAGCAAGCAAGGGATAGAATAGTACTAGAATAGGTAAATGCAGATCCGACGAACTTGGTAATTGTACAGATATATATGCCTGATTGTTGGGAGAAATCATGAGGAGGCAGGAAAAATGGATGCAAAGCATATTGATCGGAAGTGGGATGCTGGAGACAGAGAAGGAGAGAGAGTGGAGAATGTTAGAAAAACGAGGAAGGGGCAGAAGTAGAATATGAATGTTGGACGGAATGAAGGTAGGATGGAAGTACTCATTCAAGGATGAAGAGGGGCTTTCTTTAGCGAAGGATTTTGAGCTGTGTTTTGATTGGAGGGACAAGATATTTATTTGGTAGTTTTGTCCATCTAAACGTACCTTAACTAGTAGATTACCTATAGTAATAATAATAAATATATACATAACAGAGTAAAAATATGTTGTAAAAGGTGATGTACCACCATAATATTTAAAAAGAAGAAAATTATGGACGTTCGTTTTTGTGTTTTGTGATTATCATTGTTAATCGACCGGTAAAGGTAAGTAGGTAGAATAAGGCTGTACTGAATCGGTTGCACGCGCAGAAAAAAACAAGTGCGCGCGGCGGCCATCTTGGAAATCCGGCGCCGGTGCTGCCGCCTATATTGAGTTTGAAAACAAAAGCGCAACGAAAAAGCGGCGCTGGAATTCCAATGTGGTTTTCGGGGGGCACGTGCGAGTTGGGAGGAGGAAGTACTTTGCGGCGGCGGTGGTGTTGGCGGCGTTGGGCCGGGGGAGGCTCCCTAACCGCGTGACCGCAGTTGCCTGAAATTCTTCTGAGATGCATGCTTTTAAGAATGCTAAAATATTATCATTGCTATTATATTGGTATTTTTGAGAAAAACAAAAAAGCTAAAACGACAAGCGGTGTGTTTCCCCCCTCCCCTTCCCATCCCGCCCCTCCCCTTCCCCTCCCCTTTCCCTTCCCGCCGAACTTGTTCGTGCTTGTTTTTGGATCAATTTAAACAAACACTATAGGTGAAAACATTAATGATATTAATTAATAAAATTCCATTTATATTAAAACAGAATAATTAACAACACTGAACACCAGCCATTTCGATGCTTGTTGTAACACGCAAGGGATGCTTATTTAAACTGGAACGGGAGAGCAGGATTAAGAAATAAAACACATTATCACATTTTTTTCATTTTTATTTTTTTATGTACAAAATAGTTATGACACTTTGGGGAGGGGCGCTCTGTGATTCCAAGCCGCAAATGAAATAAAGAAAAAAAAGGAAAAAAACATCTTTTACAATCAATGAATTGAAAAGGTTACATATAATTTGAAATATAATTTGAATTTTATATATAATTACAATCAATGAATTGAAAAGGTTACATATAATTTGAAACTAGTGATAGTTAAATGTAGATAGGATATTATTACTTATATATCACTATATATGGTCTGCTTGTTTTGGAAATTTACATCGATTTAAAAACAGCCAAAATTGAAAGAAGAAAAATGCCATGCAAATAATTACTCGATCAATGAAATGTCCAATACAAGACTGAAGTAAAAAGATAGTACATACCAGGAGAGGATAACACACCGGGTTCCGTCCCAGTTCAGGCTCCATTTCTCATCATTGGCATTATAAGTCTTTAAATCACTTTCATCCTCAAATATTGAGGTATATCGTTTGGGAAGCCAAATCTTCCGTTCGGCTTCCCCTTCGTATTGAATTAAGGCTACCAACCCCTCCCCGTACTTCCCGTTAACCTTTTCTAGGCTTAATATTATATATTTTTTATTAACGCTCAACTCCTCTTTTTTTAAAAATGCAGGGGTGTTCTTATTCACCACCGTCAGTAGGCCGTTCAACTTATCCATCTGAAAGGAATGAATTAATTTGTATATATTTTTACATCGGTAAATTGTATTAATAGGTAAATTGTATTAATAAAGAAAAAATGAGAAAGGATACCTTACCTTTCAATTGGGTTTTTTGTTAAAATCGATGTGAGCTGTTCGAAGGAGGAAGATAAAAATTAATGAAAGAAATATAAATAATAAGTAATAATTTTCTAAGGCACGTCATCTTACCTTTCCCTTGTCTTGATGTACTTCGAATGGCGTTCAGGGCGACACCCTCTGGATATATACGCGGAGAAGAGCGGATGTTTTCATGAGAGAACCGGATGGATTATATGGAAAATATTGCCAATGTGTCTAGTTTAAGGTTCGTTACAGAAGAAAAATATTTTTTTAAAACGTAGCGAAAATATTTTTTACCAAGTGGGAAGGTCTCTCTCCCTCGACGGAAACGTGATGTCTTAACTCGACGGAAACGTGATGACATAACGAATTTCTTTTTCCAAGCGGACGAGCGCTAGCAATTCATTTCATAGCATTGACGCGAAAGAAATGGACGCCCCCCAAATTGTGTTCGATCTTTACGATAGGGAAACATTTGGTTATAAATTGAAACAACGAAAATGGTGGGACAAAGTGAAGTTAAGATGGCTTCGTCTTGACGCTAGACTTCCGTTGGTATGCGTTAACCATATACGGACCGAACGGCTAAGAGAATGGGCAGAAAAAGAGGAGGATAGGAAGGATAGACTGGAGGCGAGAATAAGGAAAGCAAAAGAAAGTAGCGCGGTCGCGGCATTCTAATGCCAGAGGTGGAAGGATAAGCTTGTGTTCACTTGCGCTGTTGCATAAATGGAACAAATTAACATAATAAAATTTGTTTCACGCAGAGAAATAACTGGGCAAAAATATAATTCGAAGCTAAACGAAATTTGGTTAAAGAATCGAATGAATGAAATTGTTGAAGATACCGACGCGAACTGTTGCATTAAACATAAACTTGTGAAGCAGTTATACCTAAAGTTAATTCGAATTAATGAAAAACCTAGCAAACTAATGTCCGAATGTAAATTATATTACAATCCAAATTTTAGTAATAATTTCGAGACATTAGCAGGAAATAAATGTCGAAAGTTGCAGCAAAGAAAAAATAATTTACTATGTTACGAATCCATGCCACCTTCCCCATAATGAATATTGAATAATGTGATTCCTACCTCATGATAAATAAAAAAGCATACATATATATATAAAATCGAAAAAAACCGATATATAGTAAATAATCTGGTCTCGAAAAATGACCACCCTTAAAAAACCCCAGTGTACATCATGAAATAATAATACATAGGCCTATGCGTTATAATATTATTTTTCTGGAAAAAAAAATAAAAACTGCAATGCTAAAATTTTAGCCATCTTAAACGCGTACATCCTCCCCATGCGAGAGGAGTCCTCGCTCTCCATATCTTATCTCCCCCCTCCAGCGGTTTCCGGCTCTGCGCTCCCGCCGCTGTCTGTTCACGGAAAAATAATTTCCTTTCCGACTCCTCCCGTCTTGTGCTGCCGTCAGTAGTGCGAAGCCGAACTAAAATATATATAGTTTCCGCTTCGCCCCCATCAGTCGTTTGCTAGCATTCCACGCGGGAGTAGTGGGGGTGTTTGTGAAGCAATGGAGCAACAACTTTGTGACGTGTGCTACACATATTATCGAAATTTACAAAGCCACCAAAACTCCGATGTGCACCGAAGGCATGAATTACGACAATTTGGCGGTGAAAATCGACCATTAATCGAACTACAGTGGGCTGCGCAGAATCGATTGAAAACATATTGGGTGAGTAGAATCGAAGAAATATCCGATGTTGTAACATTTTTGGGAGCAATCAAAATCACAATCAGGGATAAAATAACCGAACAACTTCGAAGTAATCCATTGAAAATTAATGTAATTTTAAAATGCCGATTTGCGAAAGATGAGCAATTCGATGATCGATGTTTCAAAACTAAGAACGTTAGAGTGTTTCAGGCCGACGATGTCGATGAGATATTAGATTTATTGTATTCGAAACTATTAAAAGAAAAAAGTGAGCATAGCGCGAGAGGGAGTGGATGGATTTTATCAATGGTTGAAGGGTTAGAACTCCGAATAAATAGATACACCCCTTTGAGGGGGTCTACATATATTGAACTTCCGAAAAAAATTAAAAACACCAAGGCTGTAATTAACGTAAAAAATACCGTTTTGTTTTGTTTTAAATATGCAATTTGGTCGAAGAACATATGCAGATTTCCGGAAAGAGTTTCGAAATATAATACCGAAGCGTTCAGAACCGGTTACGATTGGGATTGTATAAGCTATCCGGTAGAAATCCGAGCAATTACAAAATTCGAAAAAATTAACAATATTTCGATTAATGTTTTCGGTTTGGATGAAAAGCAAAATGTATATCCGTTGAAAGTAGTCGAGCGAGAATTTCAAGACCACAGAGATTTGCTATTTTTGACCGAAAACGAAAAAAGTCATTTCTGTTGGATTAAGAACTTTAACCGACTAGTGAGACATCAAGTGACGAAACATACGGGATCCTGTTATGTATGCAAAAGATGTTTTAAACGTTGTCAATCCAAAAAATCTTTCGATGCTCACAAGGAAGATTGCAACCGAAATTCGCCATCGAAAATAATCCTTCCAACCGATGACGAGGCTTTTTTAAATTTTAAGAATTACTCGCATACAACTCGAGTTCCATTCGTAGTTTACGCCGACTTTGAGTGTTTGCTACCGCGCGTTTTATCTTGTCAGCCGTTGAATGAGCATTCGTACACGCAAATGCGACAACATCACGAAGCGATGTCATTTTGCATGCTTATGGTTTCCAGTACGGGGGAATTTTTCGAGCCCATTCTTTACCGCGGGAAAGATGCGATCCAGGTCTTTTTGGAAAAACTCAAAGAAATGGCGCTTTTTGCACGAGACAAATACCGAAATGTAGTACCGATGCAAGCAATGAGCGAAGACGAGTTGATTGCATTCGACACATGCTCTATTTGCCATATATGCGGCCTCGAGTTGGGCGCGGACCGTGTGAGAGATCACGATCACCTCTCCGGCAAATTTCGAGGTGCAGCCCATTATGCGTGCAATATAAATTGTCAGAAACCGAGATTCCTCCCAGTTTTCTGTCATAACCTGTCAAATTATGACGCGCATCTCATCGTGCCGCATCTCGGCTCGGATGATTTCAGAATAACATGCATACCGAACAATGAGGAAAAATACATTTCATTTTCGAAATATGTAGATTCAAGATTCTCATACCGATTTATCGACACCTTTCGATTTATGAGCACATCACTTTCGAAATTGGTCGATATTCTTCCAGCCGAAAAATTTAGGCAAACTGCGCGCATCTTCCGAGATAAACTAGAATTCGTCACACGAAAAGGCGTTTTCCCGTATGAATATGTAGATTCATGGGAAAAACTCAACGAAACATGCTTGCCACCGATTGAACATTTTTATAGCACACTGACGGAAGATACAATTACCGAAGACGATTATGCATTTGCTCGAAAGGTGTGGGACGAATTTGATTGCAATACCCTGGGAGTCTATTCCGATCTTTACTTAAAAACCGATGTTCTTTTACTATCCGATGTTTTCGAAAACTTCAGAGATTCTATGATATCGATCTATGGGCTGGATCCCGCATGGTATTTCACTATGCCAGGCCTTTCTTTAGATGCTATGCTTAAGCAAACCGGAGTCAAACTCGAATTGTTAACCGATTATGATATGATTCTTATGTTCGAAAAAGGCATTCGAGGAGGCATAAGCCAATGTATTAAACGGTATGCCGAAGCTAATAACGAATATATGAATCAGTTTGATCCCGAAAAGGAGTCGAAATATCTAGGATATATCGATGCAAATAATTTATACGGATATTGTCTATCGGAATCACTTCCGATCGGAGGCTTCAAATGGGTTGAAGTGGGGGAGGCGGTGGACGTTATGACAATCCCCGACGACTCTCCCAAAGGCTATCTTTTGGAAGTCGATCTGAAATATCCAACCGAACTTCACGATTCACATTCCGATTTACCATTTTGTTGCGAGCATAAGGCCCCGCCGGGAGGTGGACATCCAAAATTGCTAACGACGCTTGACGATAAGGAGCATTATGTTGTCCACTACCGAGCATTGAAACAGGCGATAGCTGCCGGTTTACGAGTTACGAAAATACACAAAATAATCGAATTCGAGCAATCCCGATGGATGAAACCATACGTCGATTCCAATACGAAAAGGCGTAAATTAGCAAATTCCGATTTCGATAAGGAACTGATGAAATATGCAACAAACAGCGTATTCGGGAAAACATGTGAGAACGTACGAAATCGGAAAAATATCGTACTTGTCAACAATGAAAAGCGATTAGACAAACTGATTTCGAGTTCTATGTTTCTCGATCGAACGATCTTTGCAGAAAATCTCATAGCCGTTCACCTGAGAAAAACATCAACCAAGATGAACAAGCCGCTTTATATTGGGCAAACAGTTTTAGACAATTCAAAAGTATTCATGTACGATTTCTTCTACAAGCACATGAAAAGAAAAAATGTAAACTTGTGTTACATGGATACCGACAGCTTCATAATGGAAATGCCGATAAATTTTTACGAAGATATTAAACGGAACAGCTCTCTTTACGATACATCCAATTATCCACCCGACCATCCTTGCTATTCAAAAGCTAACGAGAAAGTAATCGGTAAAATGAAGGACGAGTGTGCTGGAAAGATTATGACGCATTTTATCGGATTACGAAGCAAATTATATGCCTACCGTGTGCAGGGAGGATGTGTGAGGAAACGTGCAAAAGGCGTAAAAAGAGCAACGCTCAGCAAAACGATCACATTCGAAGACTATGTTACCTGCTTACGTGAAAATTCTACGGCATTCAGATCGATGTTTCTGATTAGATCGAAGGAGCATAAGCTGGCCACCGTAAAAATAAATAAAATTGCATTGAGTTCCAATGACGATAAACGTTATGTTTGCGAAGACGGAATTAATACATTAGCTTGGGGGCATTATAAAATAAATGCGTTTTCCGATACGTGAGTTGCCAATTGTTAACATCGGTTGCAATGGGTGGATTTAATATATAAAAAACGTTTTTCCGAGTCGTACTCAGTCACTATTCGCAATTGGTAAATGAAACATCGCGGGATTCGCGAAGCTTTTGAGCATAATCATGAGATTAATATTTTTGGTCTTGTTTCTCACCGAGCTGGGGTTGAGCATTTCCGGTATCATACCAGACAACAACCGCACGTATTGCATATCGAGTTATCTGCAACAATATGGCTACCTGAATGTGAGCGAGAATGGACTTGCCAACGTAAAACCGGCGGAAATAACAGAATCACGAAGTAGGTTTCAAGAATATTATAATATCAGCGATGCGGGTGGGCGGATGGATGAAGAGACTGTGGATTTTATGAAAAACCCCCGGTGTGGCGTAGCGGATGATTTTGCATTCTCAATAACCCCGTACAAGTGGCGTAAGAATGTTATCAATTGGCATTACATCTTCGTAAATGAAACCTACATTGCATTGGCAAAGAAAGCATTCGAGACATGGGCCGAGGTAACGAATGTTACATTCGAGCAAAATTCTAGAACACCCGATATCATTATCAGAAATGCTGCCCTTATTCATAAAAATGTTGGTCCGGGTTTCTGCGCCATGAGTTTTGATGGAAATGGCGGTCAATTAGCCCACGCAGATTATCCGAGGGCTAACGGCGAGTCAGTAGAAATTCACATTGACCAGGACGAGGATTGGTATTTAGGATTTGATAGGGCCGAACTAAAATACAGCCTTCTCGCAACACTTATCCACGAAATTGGTCATGCTTTGGGAATCGCGCACTCCAATTATAAAAATGCTATCATGTACGCAATATACAACGCATCCGATTATAGAATAGCCTTACACGGAGATGACATTCAAGCGATACAGTACATTTATGGCAGACCTGCAGAAAAGAAAGAAAACGAAGGAGGGGGGAGTGGTGGAGGCGAGGTGGAGGATGGGAATATGGGGCGAGAAAGAAAGGACCCCCCTCCCATGTTGTGCGAATTAAAAAAATTAGATAAATATCTTATACTAAATCACTTGTTATACATATTTCACGGTCAGTATTTTTGGTTCATGGATATGGAAAATGCGGTCAATTCGGTTATATTTGGCCCCCAACGGATCACCGATTGGCTTCCCTTTCTTCCGGGTAAAAATATTACGGCAATTTATCAAAGACCGAGCGGGGAAATTGTAATTTTCATTAAGGAAATGATTTATATGATTCAATACCCGAGTATGCAATTGGTAGAGGGTTACCCTTTGGCTGCGTCATCCGTAGGACTGCCGCGTAATGCTAATATTCAAGCGGCCGTGAACACATATACAGGGATGACGTTAATATTTCACAGTAAAGATTTTATCATTGAAATGGATGAATGCCATTTTAGACCTAAAACTCAATATCGCTATCAAAAGATGTTTCCGCAAATACCATCAGACATCGATTCTGTGTTTAGATACACTAATGGAATCTTGTACTTTTTTCGCGACGAAAACGTCTATGAGTACAGCGAGTTCAACAACACTCTAGTGAGAGCAGGTAAAAATAACCTAGGACTATTCGGAATAGCATCCCCCAAGAATTATTCACCAGTGTTAACAAAGATCGCGAAAGAGTTGAAGGTGCTCGCGACGCGTATGCATGACATGCTCGAAATATGAAGATAAAAGCACAAACTGAAGAGAGGAGTGTTCATTTTTCTATTCGCATCTCGCGCGTTGTTTTCGATTATGATCAAGTGGAAGCATCCTTTTACGTGTGTGGTGGCCGGCCCTTCGAGCAGCGGAAAAACAGAATTTGTCTTAAAGTTTCTCAGAAATTTAACGTCAATGGTGGATGGGAAGATAGATAAAATCATATGGTGCTGTAGCTACGGAAGTGTACCTAATGCAATCGAGACTTATAAGGTTCAGTTCTTATTCAGTCTTCCCGAAAGCTTTGCAAATCCTAAGAAGGTACCAACTCTGTACATCATAGATGACTTGATGCATGACTCCTTCAGTGACAACAGAGTAAGCGAACTTTTTACGAAAGATTCGCATCATTCAAATATCTCCGTAATTCTTATTAGCCAGAATGTTTTTTATCAGTCGCGTTTTTCACGTACCATTCCACTAAACGCAAAATACATTGTATGTTTTAGAAATCTCCGTGATCGGTCGCAATTTAGACATTTGGCCTGCCAGGTTTATCCTGAAAATCCCGCAGCGCTCACCGAGGTATATAGGGAGGCGACTTCGAAGCCATTCACTTACTTGGTACTTGACTTTGCTCAAGAAACGGACGACTGCTTGAGGTTCAGAACGAACATATTTCCCGACGAAATCGGTGAAATTTTCGTCCCACCAAATTTACTAAACCGCCTTCAAAGTTAACCCAAGATGAAGAAAATGAAATTAGCCAGATTAAAGCGAAATGTTAACATTTTAAAAAAGATAAAGAAGGCCTCGGCTACGAAGAGAAGATCCATCATTAAGACGGCAGGTTCGGATGTCATTAAATCTTTGAGCGAATGTTGTCGAAACGTATTAAACGGTAATTGTAAGATTAGTCCGAGGTTGAGAAAAAAATTGCTCAGATACAAAAAAGCAATCAGAGAGATAGGTTGCTATAGAGCACCCCTGAAAAGAAAACGCGTTTTACTTAGTCAACAAGGAGGATTTTTGTCAGCTCTTCATGGTGCGATACTCCCACTAATCAGCGGCGGAATAGCTAGTTTGATAAAAAAATAATGAGTTTCAAAAAGTTCGTGTTAGTGGATCCCGCCGCCACCGCCACCACCACCACCACCACACATGAAAAGGGGCGGAATATTAAGAACGAAATGACAGAGTTGGATAAACAAATGCAAGGAATTCTTAAGCGGATTGATTTGAACGATTCGCAAAAATGGCTTTATTACCGAAAAGTATTAGATTCATACTTAGACGCAGTAGCCGAAAGTAGCGAATATAATGTATTATCACACCCCGCCGTTGACCATCAACTCAAGTCAACACGCCGCAAAGGAGGAAAAATTACTAAGCCGTCCGAGCCTGATCATTATTTCATTTCTGGAGAAAACAATGAAATAGCTCTGGACGAAAAACTTAGAGAGATTTTAAATCGAAAGGACCTCCCCGACCGGCAAAAATGGATTTTATATAGAAGAATATTGAATTCGTATATAGAAAACGTATTAAAAAAAATAAGCAGTTCATTCCACCGTTAATATTTGATGATGATGGTCATTCCGACGAGGCGGTGCCAAGGAGTGGCATAATAAATTCTGGAAAGGAATTATTGCAAGCAGACGCTAAGTTTGGGAAATGGGAGGAAAACCAAGGGAAAGGAAAAGGGAGGATGGAGAGCCTGCTGGACGACTTGGAGCAGCAAATTTGAGAAGGAGAAACAGCGGCGGGGAACGTGCCAATAAAGGAAGAGCAGGAGGGAAGAATGAGCGAGGAGGAGGAGGAGACAGTTTTACCAAGAAGAGGAAGACGAAAACGAACGAAAAGGCCACCATACACTCCACCGTCAAACGACGGCAAGAGGAAGGGAAAAGTCTCTCAAAAAGGAGGCAAGATTCGAGCTTGGACCTCTCATCCTTGAATAAAATTTACTACGACCCATCACATCCGGCCAGTTTTTCGACTAGGAGCGCATTGTGGGAGGCTCTCGGAAGAAAATTTTCAAAGAATGCCATTCAAAAATGGCTTGATTCGCAGGAAACATATTCATTACACAAACCTATCAGAAAGAAGATTTCGCGAAATTATTACGATGCGTCTTACATTGATGAAACTTGGCAGTGTGACCTCAACGACATGAGAAGTTTGATGAAGTTTAACGAAGGCTATCGGTATCTCTTGACGATCATCGACTTATTTTCTAAATATGCTTGGGCCGTACCTTTGAGGAACAAGAAGGCTGAAGATGTCATCCAAGCTTTTCACGCTATTCTCAAGAAAAGACGGCCGTTGAAGGTGCAAAGCGACAAGGGAACCGAATTTGCCAACGAAAAATTCAAGTCATATCTCGGGAGAAGAGGAATAAAATTCTATACTACCAACCAACCTGGAGTCAAAGCAGCTGTTGTGGAGAGATTCAACAGGACGTTGAAAGATAGAATGTACAAATATTTTACAAAGTACAACACATACAATTACGTGAAAGTGCTCTCGAAACTGCTCCAAAGTTATGACAATCGAGTGCATTCTAGTATCGGAATTCCACCTTCGAAGGTTAATGTTTCAAATGCTTTTCAGGTTGCACAGAAGCTAGCCCAATCAAGACGTTTGAGAAACAGAATGGGCAAGAAAGCAGCATTTGAAGTGGGTGATCACGTTCGAATCAGCAAAGAAAGGACACCATTCGCAAAAGGATACACCCCCAATTACTCCACCGAAGTTTTCAGAATTAAGGCTTTAGTACAAGCCTTGAAGGTGCCGACCTACCAACTGGAAGATTTAAACGGGGAAGATATAAAAGGAACATTTTACGGAGAGGAGTTGGTTCGAGTACGGTTGAGTGATAACACCGAATTTCAGATCGATAAAATACTCAAGCGTAGGGGTAAGGGAAAAAAGTTGGAGTTTTTCGTTAAATGGAGAGGTTATGGTAACGATTTTAATAGTTGGGTGCCGGCGTCTGCCGTGAAAAGATTGCAAGATGTTGGATAATTTTCACATAACGCTTCTCAGCGATAGTTCTGGTAATTTTTTTCCTGATAATACCATCGCACACTTTCGTACGAGGCTCCCTCATCGGATTTTACTGGAAAATGGAGAGTGGACCGTGGGGTTGGTGGAGATTTTGATACCGGAGGCATATGAAACACCCGTGGAAGATGTATCGGTGAGAGTCCTCCCGAATCACGTGCTGAAATTGGATCAACATTACGGCTCGCTGAAAGAATTGATTCATGCGATGCGAGATTCTGTGCCTGCAGACAGCCAAGCGGAATACAACGTCGAAATTGCTAAAACCATTGACGGTTTGACTTCTGATCCACCTATGACGACGACCATGGATGATATTACAGTTGGTAATAGCAAAGGTGATAAGGGTGCAAATGAGGAGGAGGAAGCAGACGTGGGAGTGGAGAAGAAAGCTACTTCGGATTGGCGTGGTTATACAGATAGGCATATGATAACAAAAGAACAATATAGCGTCCTTAAAAGAGTGGTAAACTGGTCTAATAAAAGATCCGCTCGTCATGCTGAAGATGTGAGCCATTCCGGGACCCTCTTCGTGTACACCGATTTGATAAAACGACAATATATTGGTGATAAGTTGGCGAGATGCATGAGAGTTGTCAGTACAGGGAGCGGAAGACATCAAATATTTCAAAATCCATATTATTTACCCATCGAACGAAGGGAATTCGATAGCATTGAGATATTTCTCACAGATAAAATGGGTAAGCCATTTCCATTTTTTGATTGTTTGGATCCGGCTGCGGTGATACTACACTTTAAATTGAAGTGATATCATTAATTTTCATTAGTGTGTATCAAGATGGCGAATGATACGAATCGCTATATAAGATATTACGTTTCGAGGAGTCAAAGAGGCGGCGATGTCGGATCCGTTTATCGTGCGAGCCATTTCAAACAGAGAGGAAAGGGGCTTGGGTCTTTTTTCAGCGGATTGTGGAGATACGTCAAACCAGTTTTTAATTCCGGGTTGAGAGCAGTCGGCGAGGAAGCGGTGAAGGCCGGGGTAGGGGCACTTTCCGACGTCGGCTCGAAGTCGGGAAGGGAAATATTACGAACGCGTCTAGGAGAGGCAGGAAGCAGCCTTAAGAGGAGAGCCGAAGCAAAGTTGGAAAGAATGGCGGGCGCAGGCTTGCGTATTGCAAAGCGACCGCGCATTGCTTCAAATAATGTGAGGATACCTGCCGACGCTGTCATCAACATGAATGACATATCCTCACCTCCCACGAGAAAGAGAAGAAAAGTTGATAGGAAAACAAAGTTGAACCGCAAGAAAAAGACGCACCGCAAGAAAAAGAATGTCGTTACGAAGAAGAAGAAAAAGGGGAAAGGGAAGCAGCGTGGTGGTGGAAGGGACATTTTCTCATAAAACCGTGATTTAACGCAAAAGATAAACAGTCTTTCTAGAGCTTGGGTGTGGACTACATCATCAAACGAAATGGAGCAAGTCATTCCTTCGTGTTTGGACCTGTTCAAACAGCTTCCTATGCAAACCAGTATTCTCGGCCACAGGACGGTAGCGTACAAACCAATTACCGCAATTGATACATATTCGGAATTGAAATTTTCAATCAAAGGCAATGGAGATAGGTATCTCGATCTAAGCAGCATATGTCTCAATGTTAAATTAAGACTAGTTAAAACTGATGAAAAGTCTTACGCGAGTGTTGACCCAAATCAACCTGGGGTCGTGAACAACATCTTACATTCCATGTTCGAAAATTGCAACGTGTCCTTGAACGGGAAAAGGGTGACCACCTCGGAATACTATGGATACAGAAGTTACATTGAAAAGCTCCTGAACTATGGTGAAGACGCTGCTCGTACGCACATGATTTGCGATGGATGGGCACTCGATGAAGGCGACGATTTGGACAAAATTGAATTGCCGAACAGAGGTTTCGTAAAACGTCAGACTTGGTTGAAGGATAGTGCCTTGCTAGAATTAGAAGGGAAACTCCACGCGGATGTGCTGCATCAAGACAGATTGTTGATCAATAATGTAGACGTTGATATAGATTTATCATTCGCCAAGCCTGATTTCTTTTTGATGGAAAAAGAGGGGGGAGATTCCATTTTGAAAATTGAAGAAGCTACACTATATGCCACGCATTACGATCTAGATCCTTCCCTTCTCGTGGCTCACGCTACTGTTTTATCCAGTGGAATGCCGATAACGTTACCCTATAAGCGAGTCGAAATTAAAACATTTACTATCCCAGCAAATAGCAGCATGTTTAGCAATGATAACCTAATATTAGGACGAATTCCAAACACGCTAGTCGCCGTTCTGTTAGATAGCAATTCATTTCTCGGTAAAAGGAATAAAAATCCTTTCAACTTTCATCATTATAGCATGTATGCCTGCTCGGTCTATGTGGACGATCAAGAATACCCTTGCGGAGGGTACGAAACTGATTTTGATACCACTTCCAAAAAGTTTTGTACCGGAGCATACCGTCAGCTGTACCGAGCCCTGAGGCTTCATCATAGTGACGGTGGAAATCAAGTGACCAAGGAGATGTTCGAGCATGGGTATTTCATTATGGCGTGGAATCTCACTCGCGACGGTTCGGGGCACGAGACTCACATTTCCCCAACTCGTACGGGAAATTTACGCTTGCAAGCCAAATTCAAGAACCCCATACAAAACGCCGTGACCGTCCTCGTTTATGCCGAGTATGATTCGGAGATTTTAATTAATAACAATAGGGAAGTAAGTTTACTTTTGTCATAAGGTTCACAACATGCAAACTCACGAGATTGAAAGAGTTCTTACGCAAAATCCGCTAACACGAGACTCATTTCGCGGAGTTTTCGCCTCTGACATTTTACCGAAATATAATGTTAAACCTGGCGTGTATATAATTAATTTTGACCCATCAAGCAAACCGGGGATTCATTGGGTTGCAGTGCACGTCATCGATTCGCAACATGCGGAATATTTCGATTCGTATGCGATTCAACCTTTCGTTCCCGATATATTAATCTTTCTTTCAAGATTTTCGTCCTTACGAACGAATACTACACGTCTTCAGAATTTCAAGTCTGATTTGTGTGGGGAGTACTGCTGCTTGTACACACTATTCAAATCCACCAAACGCTCTCTTTCGCAGTTCATTTGGGTTTTCTCACACCCTCACATAAATGATTGCAAAGTCGCTATATTGTTTGCAAAGTTTTTCGGTAAAGTCAGATGCAAACGCAAGTGCCATCCAAAATCGCAAGTATGTTGCTCGTTAGCAGAGACTTCGGCTTGGCGGCAGAGACTGAGACATATGGTTGCACGAGCTAATAAAATAATCATTAACCCGTCTGCTGGCAAACGGAGAGCACCATGCCGCATTACGAGAAAAGGAATAAAAGGAAAAATGAAAGACATCCGGGAGTAGGCGATACATTTCTAGACATATACGCGAAGGAAATTACTAAATTAATGAACACGTTGGAATATATAAACGATACCATTTCCATAAACAAGGAAACGCGACATCCGCAAGTACCCGATCAATTTCTAGACGAATTCGAGGGGGAAATTACTAGTATAATAACCAACTTGGATGATATTTACGATATCATTTCCGTAAAAAATCAACTATGCCTTCAAAGAAAATTGAAAAACATTCGAAACGTTACACAAAATAATATCCCAGACGAACACGTAACCGGATTGGTTAGAGATAATGAAAAAAGACCGGATGCAAAGAAGATAAGAAGTCCGGAAATAAGCATATAAAGAAATACGAAGCGTCAAACAAATTTTAAGTCAATCATCATGCAGTCGCCAGATAATCAGCAGCACCCGGAGCAGCAACAGTCTCCTCAGTCTCCTCATGAGCAGCAGCATCCACATCCACAGCAGTGCGAACAACTCATGCCGTCACCGGATCATCAACAACAGCAGCAGCAGCCGGTGCATCAGATACAGCCTCCTGCCGAGGAGCAGCAGAGTGCTTCTGACCCTCGCATCAAGCGAAAGATCAAGACAGGAGGAGGAGAAGGGAAAGAAAATATACAGCCCAAGAGGGCGGTGAAGAAAAGTAAAACATACGAATATTGCAGTTTAGCTGCGTTCGACATTTTGGAGAGGGAAATAGAGGAAGCGATCCTTGGGGCATTACACGCAGATAAGCCCGACGCGGTACCTGTTTCACCACCACCACCACCTCCTCCTCAACCATCATCCACGACCTCTTGTGTCGATGAGAAACATCTATCTGCCATTAAACATTTATACTATTGTGGTGCCATCCTAAGTGCAAGCAAGAAAATTCACATTGCGTGGCAGCTGAGGCAGAGTGACGGTGGGCGGGCTTACGTGAGATTGTTAAATATACCAGACGACTGTGACGAGTTGAGCGGGCTGGACTTATTCGATTGTGACCTTTGCGCCCTACGCAACTGTGAAAAGATCATTACTGGCTTCTTAAGCAGATCGAAGGGAAAGCCGAAAACAATCCGCCCACTTACGAATTTCTCCGTCGAGTTTGGCACGCATAACGGTGGTAAAGTTGTAGCGTTTGTTCGTAAATCGGGAGCTGCTCTCCTCGATCAACGGTGGGGTAAAACTGTTTTGCTAAACTTATCGGAATGGCTAGAGTTTTCAAAAATTCTAAATGTACTCATAGATGCTATCCTAGTTGCCAATCATTGGAGCCCGAAGCTGGACCAATTCTTCACGCCCATTCGGGATGCCGTAAGCACGGTGGGAGGGCAACACATGAGAATAACCTTTGGCATGAGGTCGACCGCCAGTCTAAACGTACCCTTCCCGTTCGACCCATGCCGAGCACAAGGATGAGTAAAGTCATTGTGGACTTCCAGGCAGGAGTTGATGGAAAGGTTTTGGTGATCAGAGAATTGGCTATGGAGGATCTGGAATCCGAGTGGCGAAGGTCGTGGCTTTTCCAGTTTCCACCCGGCATCCCAATTCCCGCGATGGAAACGAACCAGTGGCTCACTAGAAATTGGCACGGGTTGGATTATGATTCGGGCGATGTACCTTACGACGAATTGAACACTATTCTGAAAAAGGAAACCGAGCCATTTCAATATGTTTTTGCAAAAGGGTTGGAAAAATGTAAATTTTTGTCGGGAATCATTGATCGTCCAGTAATAGAACTGGCAAAGTATTTTAATGTCCCAAAATTGTGCACGCTCCCACCCACTTCAACAAAATGCGATTTTCACAAAACGGAGAAATTAGTATGTGCGGTGAAAAATTGTTCAAAATTAAAAGCTTGGATACATAATAATGTGCAGCATGATAAATTTAATTCATTTTTAAAATTTATTTAATTATTCTGCTTTGAATTCCAATTGTAATGTTATAGTGTTTGTTCTAATTGATCATATTCCTATTGTAATGTGTATTTTTTATTATTTATATATAGAATAAATTGGTTGTAAAAAAAATTTGTTTTTTTTTCCTAATTCATTTTCCTTCACCTTCCATTGTATAATTATTTCTCTAATAATGCTACTACTATAATAGCAATGATAAAATTTTAGCATTCTTAAAAGTATGCATCTCAGAAGAGTTTCAGGCAAGTGCGGTTAGCAAGTTTCCTGCCTCCCCTTTCCGGTTTCCTTTTTTCCCCTCTCCCCGCGCGTCGCGTGATACTCATCTCAAATGAACACTTGAGCATTGAGCTCATAATTATTCCAGCCATGGATGCGAGCAGTCATATTATGGAGAGAGTCAACGACTCCATCAGAGCATGCATTGTCGCGAAGGGCGAAATTAATATACTCTCCGACGAACACGTCGCACACCTGCCTCTCGCTTTTCTAGAAATGTACCGACCCAGCCAGGTGCATGTCTTGCTGTCGAGGCTGCCAAGAGGAGGCCATGGTACCGAGTTCGATTTGTGTTACCAACGCTACAATAAAGGGCGGACACATATCGACGGACCACCACCATTGAAAAAGCACTGCCATGGATGCGAGAATAATATATAAGTATGCCACACTTTTAAAGTCGCAATTATACAGACTCCGCTAGTGCAAACTTATATAGAAATATTTATATATAATTAACTTTAATATAAATAAACCGACCTTTTCAAGTCGCCATTTTTTCATTCCAAACCCCCCGAAAGTCGGAAAGGGAGAGAGAGAGGGAAGGGAACGCAAGAAATCCAAAAAAACAAGCACGAACAAGTTCGGCGGGAAGGGAAAGGAGAGGGGAAGGGGAGGGGAAGGGATGGGAAGGGAAGGGGAGGGGGGAAACACACCGCTTGTCGTTTTAGCTTTTTTGTTTTTCTCAAAAATACCAATATAATAGCAATAATAATATTTTAGCATTCTTAAAAGCATGCATCTCAGAAGAATTTCAGGCAACTGCGGTCACGCGGTTAGGGAGCCTCCCCCGGCCCAACGCCGCCACCACCACCGCCGCCGCAAAGTACTTCCTCCTCCCAACTCGCACGTGCCCCCGAAAACCACATTGGAATTCCAGCGCCGCTTTTCGTTGCGCTTTTGTTTTCAAACTCAATATAGGCGGCAGCACCGGCGCCCCGGATTTCCAAGATGGCCGCCGCGCGCAATTGTTTTTTCTGCGCGTGCAACCGATTCAGTACAGCCTTATTCTACCTACTAAGGTAGATTTTAAATGGACACAGCCAATATAACTGTTCTACGAAGCATTTACTTGCCTCTCCAAACGAAAATACCACCCAACGTCCTACTCTATAACAAACCCCTCTTCATATCCGTATACTTCCTTCTTCCCTTCATTCCGTGCAACGTCCCTATCTTATTCCTGCCTCTTTCTCGTTTCTACAACATTGTCTGAGCTATTATAATCTTCAACATCCCGTCCCCACTCAATATGCTTTGAATCCATTTTTTCCCTCTCCTTAGGATTTCTCCCAGTAAACCTCTCTCTTCCCCCACCATGCCCAGCGCCTCATTTGTTTTTCTTTCTGTCTATTTCACCTTTGTTATCCTTCTCCACGCCCACATTTCAAAACCCTTCAATCCACGCTCATTATCCTGCTTCAATGACCATGTTTCCGCGCAATAAAAAACCAGGTTTCTCATAAAAGTTTTATTGTTCCCTTTCTCAATATCATTTCTTAATATCGTTCCTGTAAATTCTTTTCTTGTGAGATCGTCTTGGTCTAACACAATTTTTCGTCTAATTACCCTGTCGATTTTACCATTTTGGTCCAAAACACTTCCTGAACCTACTCTACTCTTTTTCATGTTGATTCTCATGTCATATATAATTATCACTTTCATTTTCTCCGTAATGAATTCAACCCTTTGACCGACTGGCGAACTAGAGTTTGATCATCAGGAAATCTAATTAATCTAATGAATTACTCAAATACTTTCATTTCTCTCTTCTGTTAGCCATTACACTTCTCATATTGACCAACACACGTAACAAAGTACCGTACTTATTTCATGATATATTCAAGGTAATGTTAACAGATTCATAAAATGATAAAAAAGTTATAAAACGATTGTTGGTTAGCCGCTGCCTTTTCAAGTTACTGCCAATTTTTATAAGTACATAATAGGACTCTCAATATTTTCTCTTGCCATGGTTACCAAATATTCTTCCTTCTCATACACCCGTCAGTGAACGACTCCTCTCAATATATCCTCAGTCCAATTTTCGTTCCCTCTTGTGTATTTCTTCAGTCAGCCAGCCCCACACCCGCAATTTATAGCTACTACATTATCTTCCCCTTCCTTCCGCTTCCCCTTGCGCAGCATCATAGAGTGGACGCCTCCGAGGCTCAGTTTGCTTCCGTTCACTTTCAATGCACTCGTTTTCCCACAATGTTCAAATATTTTCTCAGGCTATTATTCCATTTCTACTGACCTTCAAGTAGATTAAATTCATGCGTGCAATGTTATTGCACACTAAGCAGATAACTATGATTTCTGCCGAGAAAAGTTTTGTATCGTGTACGGAAACATCGTTTTATTCAATCACGTCGTTCTGCCGTTCTTGCTCCTGCCGTTCCAGTTCTGCCACCCGGATGATTGATATCGAATCCAGCATACTTGGTCGCGATTAAAATAAAAACGGTTGGCTCGAATTGAAAAAAGATAGGTTTTTTGAACTGTGATGCTTCATTCAACGTGTTGAAGATATATGTGTTTCTTGGGGTTTTTCAATTTAAGAGATGAGCGTCCTGAGACGTAATTTTATAAACATCTGACCGAAATAAGTCGACTTTAAAAAGTTTTCCGGGGGGATGAAAATAATAATACTGTGCATATTTACCTAAAGAAAAGTCAAGGAGGCATATTCCAAATTGAAGTCAGTGTAATAATATGCATGTATAGATCGCATTTTGGGACGCCGATGGGTACTGCGTTCGATTATCGAAGGACTGAGTTCAATTCCGTAGAATTTGGACACACGCAATCTTCACCCACGCTGTGCAATTCTTGGGGTACCAGATACTTCTAATAAATCTCATACAACGCAGGGAAAGGAACTGCCCCGCCAGGGGCTGTCCTTTGATTAGGAAAGGATTTTGAGTCAGAGAATAAATATGCCATTTCCTTTACTGGAGGGGAGGGGAGGAAAAAATGAATATAAAATGGATTAGAGTATCAAATGAAGAAGTACTTCGATGAGTGAATGTAGAGAAAAGTCCTTTGAGGACACTCAAAAGAAGAAGAGGGAAAGTAGCTGGCGACATACTGAGGGAATCCCATAATTATGATGCAGGGCTGGGGTGGCAGGTCAGAGGGGTTTTATTCAAGGTTTAGTGTGTTGCTTTACTTTAGCCTCCTTTTCTGATGAAAGAATCTTTATTATCCGGGATCACCAAAGAATTCTTTCTTCAAGTGATCGCTAGTGAGAATGTCGCCTCACATTTATTCCAACGTTCATCAATGTGTTAAAGGAGTTTTGTAATGTTTGTTACAGTTCACTGAATGTTTTCGGATACGAACATATTTGGAAAGTTTTCACTCGTAGTAGTATCACTTGTAGTGGACTACAAGAAAAAATTCTTCCATTAATTACATAGCTTTGTTGAAATGCTTATCGTAGGGTTTTCTCATCGTACAAAAATCTCGTAGTAGTAGTATTTAGGGGAGGCGATCGACTGCTGAGGTCATTTGCGCCATAGGGGATGGACAGGAAAGGATGAAGGGTGGAGAGAAACCCAGCGTCGGCATTAGCCTACTCTTTACGAAAGGCGCCAAGGGGTCCGCAGTTTAACGTCCCATCCGACGGACGGCGTACTCACTCAAAGTGCCCTCCACAAAGCACCAAGTAGGGATCGAGATACCCCTGAAAAATATTCAACACCGCCGGAATTAGAACCCGGGCCCTCTGGGTGGTAAGCCAGTACGTTAGACCCCACACCATCTCGATCCCCACAAAAACCTCTCATGGTATTTAAAAAAAACGTAACTGAATTTAACAAAATCATTCTGATCTGTTTATAAATAAATTAGTTCTTTGTAGTAAATTGGCTATATTTTATAAAAGGCAATGTTTGTAAGATGATTACATGAGCTTCTATATCATAAATTGCAGGAAAAATAATCTGGAAAATTACCTTAGTTGGTGGGCAAAGCCAAGGAGCAACCTAGTATTTTGTCTGTAGATTGTTGTGGCTCTTCTAACACAGTGAACCATAAACTGTGGTCGAAGAACCAAAACAATCTACAGACAAAATACTAGGTTGCTCCTTGGCTTTGCCCACCATTCTCTCTTAAACCATTTACTCTTTAGAAAACCTGATTGCGGAGAATAAGTTCCAATGGACATAACTTTGTCAACTATCAACAACTTATGATAATTTTGTTCTGCAGTCTTCCCATTATTCAAAAAAATTCGACCAAGATTTACAAAATCGTCCTCTCATTCAACAAGTTAGCCATCCCTGCCAGTTGAGCAACTCGGTAAAGTGCGCAAAAATGAGCACCATGTGAGTCTGGTGAATCGGTGAAGGTCAATTTGGATATTCAAAATTCTGTGCTTGTCATTCTTCATTTCTTCCTACAGCATTTAGGATAGCATGGTGGCAGCAATTCATCAACAAATAAATGCACATATTTTTTTAAACTATCTTAGAACATTAATGCAACAATTTAGAGTTTAAAAATCATTCGCCTTGATCGGAATTGGAACTCGGATCCCTCAGTGCCCACCAAGTGCTTTAGCCTGCTAAACTATCGAGTCGTCCACTAAAACTGAAATTTTGGGGGCTTTGGGGCTTTAAAGGAACAAGATTTTGTGACGAAATACCATACATACAGTGACACAGGCATTCGTAGTTGTGCACGAAGCGCCACAGTCCACAAGGTTAAAGCCAACTTTAAACACTTAGGCTGTTTAGGTTCAACAAGAGTACATGTATATTTGCCAATATGCATAAAATTTTCACTTGAAGATGACACAAAGTGTTGAGACCCGAGTCGTGTGAATAAAAATAGTGTAATGGAAATCACAATAGTTAATTATCATCTCTCTCCAATATGGAAAGTTTCCACCAAGTTAACCCTGAAACTATATGATGCCTTTTTCATTTATCTGAAAAAAATTTCCTGTGAAACTGCTGAGATTTTATTTAGACTCTAAGTTAACATGGAGTACTCATATTCTATACATTAGGAAGAAACTTGCATGAGCCTTATTTCTGCTCAGGAAATTGAAATTATATGTTAGTTAGGACTACTTAATTAATGCCTACTATGCATTCTTTCACTCACATATTACTTATGGCATTAGACTTTGGGGGCATGCATCTGATATTAAGCTAATCTTTGTGATGCAGAAAAAGGCAGTCCGTACCTTATCTAATTCATGTCCACTTGAACACTGTAGACCTCTCTTTTTAAATTAAAAAATTATGACTGTCTACAATTTATATATATTCTATTCATTAGTTCATGTAAAAGAAAATATGAGTATGTACTCTACTAGGGCTGATGTTCACAGCCATAACACCAGAGCAAAGTCTAATACGGAATTTCTATACTTTAGGCTAGATAGGACTTACAAAGTTGAAGGTCTACCTATCAAATTGTTTAATATGCTTCCAAAATCTGTAAAGTCAGCCCGCAATGTAGTGTTCCGCAGGGTGCTGCGTGATTGGCTTACCTCCAATCCTTTATACTCAATACAGGAGTATTATGAGCTCGACTTTACTAGCCTAAAATTATAAGGTCTAGCATGAGTAGAATACTAGGTGTATGTATGCAAATTGTTTCAAATAAGTATTTTATGTGATTGCATATTGTGCTGTATACTATATTATATATGAACAACTGTATGTTCCTAAATGACGACATCTACCATATGTGATTATGATTATAAGATGAATAATGTATATTATTATTATTATTATTATTAGACTCAAGGAAAGGAAATATGGAGTAATGATATAACACATTCAAGAGAAAGAATTTCATCTTTATTTGTACTTATTCATTCATTACATTGACTGTTCTAATAATTTAGGTCTCACCTTCACCTAGTCAATACAATTTCTTGAGTAGTTAACTCAGCTTTGTACAGATCTTTTCCTCTTTCTAGAAGTATATAAATTCTATTGCTTATACATACAGAGCAATAGGAAAAGTAATTTTTGTCATGGCTGGGTAGTTGGAGGAACAAAGTGCACTGTAGTACAAAAAAGCTTCCAGCATTGTAGTTGCTGATCAATTTACAAATCAAATTTAACCAATTTGCAATTGAGAAGACTTTTGGTATGATAATATGTTTCTCATTACTAATTACCCATGTAATTATGTGTATATATAATGCTTTTTGCCAAATTGATAACTTGTAGAGACTTTTAATTTGTATGTCATGCTTAATGACAGTTTAGTGTTGAAGATTGTTTAGTGCTGAAGACAATTTTTGAAAATGTCTTAACAATTCATGTATTAAACTATTTTATGTGGATGGGAATGGATTGTCTAGGACAAAGTTGTCAAATTCTCCTTATGACTGTTTAGTGTTGAAGACACTAAACTGTCATTTTGAGAATTTTTCAACTTTGTCCTAGACAATCCATTCCCATCCGCATAAAATAGTTTCATACATGAATTTTAAGACATTTACAAAAATTTTTTTAACTTTCAATTTCTTAAAATGTTTCTTAAATTAGTCCCTTATCTTCAGACGATCAATATTATCTTTTCTACTTGGCAAAAACTCTGTTGTAACCATCTTCAGATACATTCCTGCGTGCAATACTAACCTAACTTTGAATATAAAAAAATATACAACAATATTTACAAATCAGTAATGCCCTTTCATTTGAAATGTTTGCACAAAAATATTTTTTCTTGTGCTCTAGATACATGTATGCCTCAGACTAAGCTACCTGTCGTATGGAGACTTTGAATGTCTCTAAAATCAGGTGGCCACTGAATTTACGAAGCATTAGAAGTGTGCTTGCAGTGAATCAATGAGTGCAAATCCCTCTGGCAATTCTCCAACCAAATTCACCGACCTACTTGATAGGTGCATTGCATGTAACCAAAGGGCTCTTGGAAGGGTGTGTAGAAAAATGTATCAAAAAGTAGGTAAAGAAGTCTCAGCGTGGGGGATGTGTTTTAGTAGGCTGGAGTATTTAATAATTTTTTCTTTGTTGCGATTGCTATTTCTGAGGGGAATACAAAGCTTAAATCTGTATCACAGCCTGCCTCTCTTATTTCATCAAATAATCAACATGACATCATCAACATGACCTTCCATTGTTGCATAGAGCTTGAATTATTTTCATGGTGCTGCAAGTAAAATTTCACTCTTGATACCTTTGATTCAAGTCTCCTGGATTTCCTAGCTGGTTACATATAGATTTTTTTTAAATACCAAGCACAGAATACATGCTTTGTAACATGACCTAGGAATGAAACTCTTCAATGGATAGGAGTTATACTTAAGCCACCTTGAATCACACTCAATCACATTCCCTTCCATAGGTAGGAGCACTCAAAATCCATGGCCAGTAACAAATATTAAATACTACAAATGTCCCAATTGCTACTAAAGGACAGAAAGCTTCAATTTTTCTCCGAAACAATGTTAATGTCTCAATACTCAATTGGTATCTTCGTGCGTATTTTTTACTTCCATCTCTATCACCGATGCCAACTTCCAATGTATGTGACTCTTCTGTAGCACTGGAGCTCCACTCCTAGTTAGAGAAGATAAGTCATGTCAATCCAAGGATGTATATACAAATAAACATTATAATCCATAACATGCATTTATCAGTAAATACTTTCCAAACTACAGTCGGATTCAAAATGATACGGTCTTGGATTTAGAAACCATTAATCTTGCCACTTTAGTCAATCATGTTTTTTTATTAACATGATTTTTTTAAATGTTATACCCACATGTGAGTTTCACATCCAAAAATTGTATTCTGAAGGATGCTATAAGATTTTACAAATGAAATGCTATCTCCTGGTGGAACCAATATTTTCTCAAAATTCAAGCGCTCACAGTATGTTCATATATTCCTTTGCTTGTGAATTCATTTCATCTGCTTAATTGCAGGATTTTCTCAGGTATGTTCCCTGAAATTCAGCTAAATATATATTTTCCTTTGCTATATGACCCCTTTAGATGCTTTCCTTTTAAAGCCGTAAAATGAAAATAAGTATATGTCAATCAATTGGTACCATGTATTCAGCTTACATGAAGCCTTCAAAGTCTGTTTAATACTTTGCTCTACAATAAGAAATACCATAGAAACAAATGCTCCAAGTCCTAAGTACTATAATTTTGAATATGACAGTTGCAGCATTACGATAGTACACTTTTAGTAAGACAATCTATTGCTGAGATCATTTGTACTACTGGGATCAGTGGTTACACTTGGGTTGGCTAGAATTTTTGGGTGGTGAGGAATGAGAGAGAGACATAAGTCCAGTGTAACCACTTTATTCTTTCCGAACAATATTATAATTATTAATGTTTAATACATTATGCCCCATCTTCAAGTGGTGCATTAAAAGTGAGCCAAATTATAGTCAAGTAGGGATCAGAAAATTCCTGAAATACCCTTCACACTTAAGATCTGAATCTGTTTATTCTCTCAACGTGGGCTGCTACCTTTTTCAACTAACAAATGCAATGCAAATTAAAGCTGATATAAAAGAGGCTGACTCTCTCCCTCTCTCTAAAAAATATTTATGTTTACATATATACATTTTTTTCAGTGGTATTGGATAAATGTATTCAGAGAAATGAAACAAAAATTTAGGATCTCTTTTAACAGATTGATGACTGCTAAAGTAGGTAATTATGGAGCAACAATCTCATTAATGAGAATTTGCACGATCTGCTATTGGTTAATTAAAAATTGGTAATTTTCCACCAAATAAAATTTAATGCGACCGGTTTCAATGTACCTACATCATCATCAGGGATGATGATGTAGGTACATTGATGTTCCACCGTATCATGTCTGAAGCATCTCATTTTATGCGCTATTTGGTGATCTAGGATTAGGATTATTAAAATTCTTTCCATATGAACAATGGCTGAAAAATGCAATTATAGCTTTGTTAGTTGAACCTTTGAGGTAGGTTTTGGATGGACACAGACTGAATACTGCTACTTTCTAAGCCTCACCCAGCAAGTCAGCCTAGACACCTCACACTACTACTACTAATATTACAATTTTTCTATTTCTCAAACATTCTACATCCCTTCATTCCACCCAGCTTGGCTATCCATTTCCTCTCAGTACCTTGCTCCTCCACTCTTTAAGTCTTCAACATTAAATCCCCAATTTAAATATTCTGAATCTACATATCTTTTCTGTCTCCTTTAGATTTCTCCCAACAGCCCTATCTCCTCTCCCTCCATTCTTAAGACTTCTTCACTTGTGTTCCTTTCAACTCATTCCCCCTTTTCTATCCTTCTCCAGGCCTGAATCTCAAAATCATGCTTCATACATTTATCATCTGGGCTAAATGACCTAGTTTCTGGGCTTTATAAAACCCAACTCCTTATCAAAGTCTTCCCTAATCTTTTCTCAACACCTCTACTAAATGTCTCTGTCATCAACTCTCTTCTCTTTCCCTCCTTCTGCAATAAAAAAACTTCAATAAGAATCCTCTGGCATCCTGTTTATCACCCCTATGAGGACACATGATGAAATGACACACTCTCCAACCCACCCAAGGGTTTACATAGTAAGTCCAGAGTTAAGTTAAGCCCTAGATGGGACATTAATCTGTGAGCTACTTTATATCTTTCATTGAGACTCAGCCAAAAAAATTTTAGTTTTTCTTTGCCTTCCTCTGTTCCACAGAAGTCAATAGTTTCCACCAAATCCCTCATAAGGAGAATCCCAATGTTAAAAATGATCATAGCTTCTGCTAATAACTGGTAGTATGATAAAACCAAATAGTATTACATACTTTCTGATGGCATTTACTGAAAATTTGAAAATTCAGACAAAAATCTGTGATTTCACAGGATTTATCCCAAGATCTCTCCCAATTTCAACAGGATATACTTCAGCAGCCAGAAACAGAACACTTGAGGTCATGAAGCATTAGAACATCAATAGCTAAAACAGTCAACTGTGTAAATAAATGCACATACTTTTCATCCACAAATAGTAGAAAAGAAATAGGAAAAGAATTGATGAATAGATCTTCTTGAGATAACTGGAAATTTATGTGCTACCTACATTTTTTCTCATGTCGTTGTCCATCTGGTCAGATGCCTCTTTGAGAGACCTGAAGCGTCCAGTGGAACCTTTTTCTGAAATGCAATTCCAGGTAGGTTTGCCATTGCATGGTGACTTTGGATGCCCTTGTGGTGATTTTTTAACTTTTCGTTCTTTCACCTTTGCTTGCTTGTCCAGCCTTGAAAAAAATATATACACTTTAGTAAGATTATTCTGACCAAAGTAGGCAGTATATGTGTTACTTATACAATCCTTGAGTGAAATAATGAGTTCATTCAGAAATCGGATGATTTCAATTCAAAAGGCAACAACTAAGAAATTAGGATATTTTACTTACTTAGTATCTATGATCGTATTTTCATGATGCTTCATTTATATAACTCCACGCACAACATCTAAATAAAAAAGTATGTGCTCTATGTTGGCCAATAACAAATGATTAACATTCATTCAAAAAACACTTTTGAAATACTTGCATTTGATCTAATGAAAGAAAGGTCAAAGCAGCCATTCAACAGGCTAAGTTGGGCAAAACTATTCTATAAAGTGTTATTTCTTATTTTTAGGGCTGAAAAATGTCAACTAAACATTCATTTCTCAATATTTTTTTTGTTATCAATGTTACCCTAAAAGTAAAAAATTAAGAAACCCGTGAGAATTGGATATGTGAGTTACGGTATCATGAAATGACTAAAAACCTAATGGACTAAAGAATTGGACAAAAAAAAGCTTTTTCATTAACTATGCATGCATGTCAGCAATGAACATTCCTTTTTAATCAATACAGCATCTCATATTATGTGCTACCATAAATGCAAGTTTTATTCGTAAATAACTGTGAGCTATAAATTGCAATAATACCTTCTATTTCAACTGACAGAATAAGCCTAAATTAAATTTAACAAATATAGCAAAATTAAATGTAGGCACCCACTTCAAGGAGCAGTGTAGAAATATTTGTAAACGTGAAATGAAGTATAAATATGGTATCCTGGTGGTACTACATATATGCATACCTGTTTCCTCTCTTTTTAGTTACAATTATTGACTTGTGTATTAATACTGTTGGCAAAGTGACAGCCTCTAGAATTTTAATCAGTTTTAATTACAGTAATTTTGCTGCCATGTGCTTTTTCACAAAAACATTCATTGAAAGCACTCTTTTCAAATCAATGGGCATTCAGGTGAGTGGTACATGGCAAAAGTGATACATGGCATGTATCACTTTTACAGAGAGTTCCTTAATAGAAAGGAATACAGAAAATATTTAGGTTTGCATACACAGGTTCGTAATGAGATGCCTATTCCTCCATAATTTTGCTCTTCATTCACTCACTTTATCCATTCTGCTCCATGGATCTTGAAAGAGCAAAGTGGTGTTAATGAGTGAGGTGAGGGAACTAATGAATGAATCAGCCTGAATAATAACTCTTTGGGAAATACTGGTGGCTTTAGAGGTATGGGCAAGGAGATAGATGAAAAATTAACTTATATAAGGAATATGATGAAATTGTTGAAAAGGGAGAAAAAATAATTAAAAAATTGAATCAAAAAAGATGTAGGACCATGATAGAAAAATTACTTTAGACAAGTGGGGAAGTGAAAGGACAAGTATGGGGATACAAAACCATGTGAAGAGTGATAGACGGTCTGTGCTATTTTAGGTAATCTACCGATTAAGGTAGTGTACCTATAATAATATATAGCTTTACATTCTACTCTACAATGAACCCCTCTTCATCTCCGTATTCTTCATTTATCCCTTCATGGAAGGTATATATGTAAAATTGAAGTAAGAATTACAGCAAGGCTAAAGGTACCATGCAGAGTGCTTTGTAAGTCCAAAACTTTACATTAGATTTATATGGTCCATTCAACACCTAACTGTGCGTAAAATCAGGGACAGTGTCAAAATATTTAGTCCTTCTAAGTTTGACATTAGAATAAAATTAATTTTTTGCAACGATTTTATACTTTGCAAAAGAAAATGGTTGCCTTCAAAGTGGAGAAAATGTAATTCCAGGTCCATTCAACACCTAACTCTGTGTGTAAAATCAGGTATAGTGTCAAAGTATTTAGTCCTAATTCTGACATTAGAAAAAAATTAATTTTTTGCAATGGTTTTTATAATTTGCAAAAGAAAATGGTTGTCCTCTAAGTGAAGAAAAGGAAATCTGTGCTCATATTTTCATTCAGTGGTCATAATTATAGTTTAAACAATAAAGTAAATGCTAAGTGATTTGATCATAATGATTCCGTTGATATCATTTCATGGTCACAACTGATGACCAGCAAGTACCAGCAAAATATGTTTTTCCATTTTAATTGAGCATGATAATATCAAAATGCGGTACAAGAAAAATAGAAATTATTAATAGTTTCTATCAGACATTTTACTTTGCGGTAGATGTAAGGATATCATGAATGAAATGCAAGAGCCATTTGAAAACTGTAGGATGGCTGTGTTATAATAATTATTAGTGTATTATATATGCAATGAGGAGTTTTTCTTATTTCCGTACTTATTCTTTGCCTAATTCATGCACGTGTATTTATAAAAAGAAGAAAATTCAATTCAAGGGACAATGAAAGTGGTTAACTTACCGGAGAACTGAAGCAAACTGAGCCAGTGCAAAAAACACACATATTATGCATCCAACCATCCAAATATCCAAGGCTTTAATGTAACTGACTGTCGGTGTATTTTGCCTGCAAAAACAAAAGAAAATTTTGAAAAAGGTTCTAAAATAATGAAGATATATTGTGGATTTGAACATCAAACATTTGCAATTCCTGCCTAGAAGACAGATTTATCGATCGAATAAAGAACTGAAGGCATTACCTCACAGCAGCAAACATTGCTGTGAGTGTCAGTAGTGTTGTCATGCAGATTGCCAATCTCCCGGGTGCACACTCTCTTGGTACCATAAATGAAAGCCATGACACCACCACAAATAAGCCACTTGGAATGTACGTCTGTAGAAGATGGTAATTCATCCGCCTTTGAAACCGCAAACAGACAGAGATGGCAGGGTAACTTCCTGTGGAAAAATTTTAATAGGATGAATATTATTTTAGGCAGGCTTTGATAACTTAAACGTGATGACCAAATTATTTAATTCAAAAACAAGCTTTTTTCTAATTTATTAATGATAACAAGTAATTATGAAATTTTACTCCAAAGCAATATACTGATAAGGATACACAGATTTAAAATGCACGTTTCTTTGTCTTGGAAATGATTGAAATTTTGCCAAACCCATCGCTTAACTTGTGCCCGAGCACATTCTGTCAGGCAGCATCGTTTTAATTTCTAACATAGGTAGGCAGTTAAGCACTTTACCCTGTCTATGAAGTGATCAGTCATGAAAAGGATGGGATCTATCAACAGAAACATTTCTCGTCATCCTTGAGTTTATTGCTTTTGAATATGGGGTATCTCAAGACAGCTAAGCTCTGTATTTTCAAGCTTCATTTAATATACATCCATTGGTACCTTTTAATCCTAGATATTCTCGAAAGACAGAATGGAAACATAATTAGTTTATATTAACATAATCCTATAAGCATAATGAAAGTAGCCTTACCTGAAGGAAAGTTAACATCTTCCTTGTCATTAATTAAATTTACAGAATAATCAAAGTGTGCAAGACGATGGCCAATGTTTACTGGTCTGCCCTCTGGAACCCATGAAAAGGACAGCTCTTCTCGCGTAAAACCATCTGTAAAAATTTCAAATAAAATTTTAGGTATTTTTGAAAATGTTTGAAGCCTTAACAGAGTAGTTGTTTTCAGTGCCAATATTTTGTGAGAGTAGGTTTATGCATGCTTACAGCTCTCTAGTCTTAGATCACATCGCTGAGAATCCGCAGGATACATCCTGAACTCCATTGGGCATGCCATTTCCATCATGATTCTGAAAAATGTGTACTTCCCTTTAATTTACATTTTTGCGAGCTAAGCAGACTTTTTCTCATACATGAACATACTCAAGGGATATTGGGAGGAAAATCAAGTTTGATTAAAGTACAAGCTGTTGTCAACTATGCGTTTTCTGATTCATGATACATATCTGAGTTGACTGAATTATTGGATGGGTAGAGTCTTATGACCTTTGAATATTAGTGTGAAGAAGATTTTAAAGGAGTCAAAGAAGACACAAACCTGGCTGAATATCTTATCGTTGCATTTGGATAAATCCTTAAGGAAATTGGAGGTGATAGGATGCGCTGACTTGAGACACTTTTGGCATAGTCTGTGGACAAAAAAAATTGCATAAACAATACTGATTACTTTAACCTTTTTGCTTTGAATGCCACAAAAACATATCCATTCAAATGTTTGGGCTGTATAATGAGGAAGGCTCTATTATAAGAAAAGAATAGGCAAGTTTGATGGAATAAAGGGAAATAGATAGTATGCTGAATTGAAGAAGGGTTTATGGTAGTGTAAGGTGTCATATAAGGTGAACCTTGGAATTTTAGCTATAGCAAGTAAGATTACCTATGCATACATTGAATTATTTTGGAAGAAGATGGCCAAAGGAGTGCAAACATAAAAAGAAGAATTGAGTTTTATAAAGAAGCTTTTACAAGGAGGTAGTTGGTGACAGGAACATTGTCTAAGGATATTCACAAAAAATTAATGAAAGCTATATAGGGACCTTGATTTTGTACAGTTCACAAACTTAGTTGATGAAGCAATATGATAGGTATAGGTATAGGGATGCTTTAGGTATGAGGCTATGCAGAAGAAAGGACAAATACAATGGACTAAAAGGAAATATATACTAGGCATGATGAGGGAGGAGAGAGGGCTGTTTGGAGAAATTCAAAGGATTCATGAAAAGTAGATGAAGAGCATTCTGATAAACAATAGTGTTTAAAAATGTGATAGAGAAGAGAACCTTTGGAAAATGAGGAAGGGTTAAGAATAGGATAGACCTGGAAGATTAAATAAAGGGAAGGGAAAAGTATGCAGGACTGGAGAAGGGTTTATTGTAGTGTAGGGGGTCACATTGTCTTGTTAGGCTAAACCTAGAAATATAGCAGTGGCTAGGCTGTGTGTCCATCCAAAACCTACCATAAATGGTAAACTTGCAAATAAAATAAGTATAAAAGAATCCATTTTTCATTGCATCCCTATAAAAGAGTATTTAACTGTATGCTATACCTGTATAAATATCAGGAACCCATATGTTTGAAAGTGCCACAGGGTTCAGGCTGAGGTATGAATGGTTAGTTCTGCTCCTTTGAAAGAGAAGATCAGTTGCATGAGTAAGTCTTGTATCTTGCCAGTAGATTCTTAAATTCATTTCAATACTGAGCATCTGAAAAAAACAAGACCTTCTTTCTGAAAGCTGGTTGACAATCAGATTCATTCTTTAAGTTCAGGGTTTCTTGTTTCAGGCACCTACCTGTTTCAGCTCATTGATGTCTGGAATATTCTTTATACTCACAGAAAATTTCACTGGAACCGGTTTGCCTGAAGTACAAGAATGAATGTTTAAAAGTCAAGTATAGCAGAGGTGATCAAGGTGTTGATTGGCAGTATGTTAAAAGGAAGAGGAAGGCAAATCATACTTCTCCCACACCTGGCCCAGCTTGAAAATGGTAAATGTGAAGATGGGTGATAGTATTCACTTGACTGGAATACAGTAAGTAACGTTAAAGCTTGTATTACGTTAACATCCCATCTCTATAGCATGCACAAAAGTAAACTGACACAGTATTTTTAGATAATCATTCTGATTGAAGAACGTAGTACATGAAATTAGTTTTATAGGCTATACTAAACTGAAGTTAATGAAATAAGTACATGGATGAAATAATTTTAATTTATTAATAGCCAAACAGGTTCCATTACTATCAACAAATCTTTCTGACTGACATAATTTCCTCCACTGATAGTTCTCAAAAGGGATGAAATATTTACAAAACATTAAAAATGCTCCCTCCATTTTATTTAATCTTCTGTGGAACTTAAAAAAGATGAGAAAAATATGCTCATTATCAGCCTAGTAAATAGTAAACATAAAAATGCTAGGTTTGAGTAGTCACCATACACATGAGTTTGTGTTCTTCTGTTAAAGAATCTTTGTAATGTAGGACTAAAAAAATAATACAAATGCTGTGAAGTGCTAGAGATATTTTGAATTCATACAAATAATACTATGTAATGCACTAGACCCGAAAGAGTGCACCACTGACTGGACTTTCTTCTTTGATTCAGGGTGATTGTCTAATTTGCAAATGCATTTTCTAATTTCATCCACATCCTCTGTAATCATGACTGGAGAGAGTCATTGACCTTTTGAGATTGTTGCATAACATTCCTGATGTCATGGCAACTAGGCCACTGGCCAAATTCTACTCACCATTTATTAAAGGTGGTGGATCATGTATACTGTAGTCTGTAGGGATGAAGTCAGCAAAGTTATGTCGCTCTGCTTTTTCTATTGAAGAATGCACTTCATTCTTTTTTATGAGAAATGACTCATCTTGCGGCTCTGTCACATCATCATATACTATTGTTGATGTGTAATCGAAATCAGTGGTCGTGTCTGTTGTGGCTTCAGTCACCTTTAAAATTACTATGCATTGCAGCAGAAACCTGAAAAGATTAGAAAATTACATCAATTGAATGAAAATATAAGTTTGAACAGTTGGCATAATATTGATTTGTGCTAAAATGAAAAACATTGATCAGTGAATCATCAATGTATTGCACTACAATTAGAAAATCAATTATCCCAGTTATAATCTAATAATTAGATAGTTTTCTTGAAAGCATGGATGTTATTCTATGGATGAGACTGTTGAATATGAATTAAACACTTTTAATGTTAACATTACCCCTTGACATAGACATTGAGTACACTTTCCACTAATGTATTTAAAACTTCTCCAAACCATAAAGCAACGAACTATTGATACAAAGCAAAGGCGAAAACAAGGAATCAATAGAAAAGTATTCTTTGCTGAAGCTAATGTGTCTTCCATTTACCCATTTTAGGACTTTACTCACCCCATCGTTACTTTGTGTCACACATTGTCACAAATTTTAACCCTCTCAAATATTTCATATTGCCCTAAACAATTTAGAAATTAAATTTGTGCACTAAACTGATTGGTTAATGAATTTTCAAGTGGAGGTTCTAGGTCACCACAGAAATTCAGCATGTGGCAATGCACTGCTGAGCAACTTTTTTCTTTTCCTCTAGATTTGTCTGTTTGTGCTCAGTAGATAAGCAGAAACAAAAATTCGCCTTGTTCTAGAATAAAAAAAACTAAACTAGTAATCATTGAATTTTCCACCCATTGTACTTTCATCTGATTATGTGCAAAGGTAATATAACTAGTTTTTGTTGTGCTTATCATGTACAATTTGTGTGTCATCATGCTTCAATATTCCCTTCAACCTCCACATTAACCCCTCCCTATTCCTTGTACTGTGATATTCTTCCGGGTGTTTCAAAAGGTGAGTGTACTGTGGCAATCTGTAAGGAGCTCGAGCTGAAAATCTGTTAGGAGATCTATATAAAACATTATTTAAAATAAAAATTATGAAACTTTTTAGCGCCCAGTTAAACCACCTCTCTGACTACACAATGCTTGTAATAATTCTTGGACTCCCCTCTTTTTCCCACTCATATGTTACCTTTGAACCTAAACAAAGTATCAGCTAAAGTATTGCCTGATGCAATATAAAATGTATTCAATTCCTCCCCATATGAATTGTCATCTTTTATTTTCATGATCCTACCCTCTCTGCAACCTCATGCTTCCTTTTGCTATTGCCTTCATTTTTTTTAATATCCCAACTTCATCGCCATCTACCACTTAACTGTGTACAGTATAGTTGTACAATAAGTCTCTTCTTTATTAGAATATTTTTTTAATATTTCAAAATAATTCAATGTGATAATTATGTGATTTATGTACTTGATTTTTGCTCAGGTATCTTTTTGCATGTATTCTTCATAGGTTTTTGCCAAGATGGCATACTTCTCTCATCCTCTTTAGTTTCCACTGCTTGTACCTTTTTCACTCTGCTTTGGAAAACACTGTTTGTTTTCGACTATCGTTTCACTTTTATACATTGCTTAATTTGAAATATTTATGGATAGTTGAAATTTATAAAGAACCAAATGGGTATTGCAAAATTCAGCCGAAAATTTTTTTTCACTCTTTCCCCATCGTTCAAATGGATCAGAAACATTCTAGTCACTATTGTTGCCTTGCGCTTACCACCTTCTCCAAACGGGAAACGTTTGGGTTATGGAACTACGGAAAACCTGATGTGTCATCGATTAGTGAGTTCCAGATCGGTTGGTTTGACACAAAAATTCCGCATTCATTCCTTACCCAAGGTGACGGTTATAACGTAACACCACCTTTTTCCCCCTCCCTCTTATACTTTGGTGACACCACATAACGGATCTTACAACTACCTCTTCCCCGAGGATCTTACGTCAAACTGTCATTAATTTAAACGCCTGCGTTGGTATGAGAAGATACCGGCCATCTTCGGGACCTACAGGACTTGTACATCCACCGGAGACGAGCGCCGCAGGCTCAGTAATTCAGATTCCTTCTTATCGCCATTGTTGAACGTGCTTCCCACGCGCGCAGGTTAGTTCCCTCTTGGAGCATTTTCCTCGTCTAAATAACGGGAAGGGGACATCAATTCACGCTGCATTCTTCTAACGTGGCCCGTGTACTGATGAGAGGTTTTATTTCGGAAGATAAAGAGAAAAACAGTGAGGACGCTCTGTTGACAATGTACAATGAATTTTAGGGAGAAATACGTCAAAAAGAAAATAAAAACAAAGTTTTTCTTAAAGTTTCATCATTTTCGGGTATCAGAGAAATAAATCATAACCATTAAACAGTTTCGATTGGGCGGACAATCACCGTAGTTAGGTGTTCATTCCACTGGTATGATGAACCTTTTAGTGATATCATTTGCAATAGAATTAGCAATAATTAATTGGACTTTATGTAACTCCAACGGCTGAGTTCGTATCTCGCTGTCCGACCGCATTAGGGGGGAAAATATTCGGGTCAAAATTAGTCTGGTACTAATTCACCCCCTACCACACACCTTAGCGGTGGCTTGTAAGATGCTATAAATACTAAGAATTACTAAATCACCCCATGAACTCCTGCAGGGGAAGTCAATCACGAGACAACAAAACATTTAACCTCGGTGGGAGATTCGATAGTCACTTTTGGTTTAGTAGAGGACGGATTGGTCACCCAACAACCGGGGTTAGCGAAGTGCAATGAATACCTTTGAATTATCATTTAGTTATAAAAGTGCGCACTGAAAAGTTGTGTCCCCTTGTTACCTGAAAGCGGTAGCCATAGTAGGAAAATTGATTTAAATTTTTAACTATTTGTGCCTGGAAGAATTCGTTTTTCGTTGGCGATTAGAAGGAATCTTAAAGTGATCATAGCCCTTATCGTCATACTAAGGATCGAAATTCATCTGACCATTTCGAATGGGTTGTCTCGCATAGCTATTCCATAGCGTTGGCTTGTCTGTTCTATACTTGACTGAGGCCCGAAAGGAATACCTAGAAGCGCGTTTTGGCCGTCATGCACGAGAGGCTCTAAGTGCTTGCTTTCGGAAGCAACTGGAGCGCAGATGTTGCTCCACAGCTTGTGGAGATTGAGATGGAAAATATCGAGGAGAAAGAGTATCATCATTGGAAACGTCATTCAACAGGATCGCTCGCTATTGTCACACTTGTGAAGATTTTAACAGCAGATTTTGAGAAGGCTCAAGAGAATGTTTTAAAAAATCTTGCAGGGAAGGCCGAAGGACTCAAAAACTTAATTTCTCGCAATTGGAATAAGTCACTTTTCCAGGATTTTTCATAACTATTATAATGAATACAGCACATTCACATGTATGAAAATTACACCGTTAATGAGACGGAAATCTCAGTACTTGCTCGTACTCGACTTAAATTCATTGGAAACTTATCTTAACTAAAAGCTTAATTAGCAAAAATAAGTTCAGATCGTCAAAAAGGAACTCGAAAATGATGTTTCAAATAAGTCTTAGAAATCATTCCCCTGCAATTTTGAAAAAATACCGTTATCAAAAGTGCATGGAATATAAGGCATATAGCTGTGCTTAAAAAATCCTATTGGGCACGCTAAACTGATAGCTAAATTTAATAGCACTACAAAACTTAAACATTGTCAATCGTAAAAGTTACGAACTGCTTTATATAGTTTTAGATTTCATTTTAAATATTCCATCACGTCAAAGATAATTTGTGTAATTAACAAAAAGAAATTATATACCAAGGACAGAGAAAAATATTTACTGGGCCAAGAAAATATCCTTAACGTAAGAAAATGTTCTTAACCTGAAAATTAAAAAAAACGATACGTGCCAACAATATGGTCTGAAAGTCTAAGCAAATGATTAGTGACAATCCTTTCATTATCCATTCCTTTGGATTACAAGGCAGTTGAACCAAGTAGAAATTAGTCAGTGTTTAGAATTATTGGTCTTAAATGAGGAAAATATGAAAAAAATGATTGAATTTTCTAAATTTACTCATTAGTTTTTTTCTTTATTCAAGCGCCGTCTTCACCGGTGAAATTAGGGATTGGTCACAGTTTAGGCAAGATGATCATTTTTTTCACATTAAGTCTGTACAAGTAATGTGTTACTTTAAATATAAACGAACAATTTAGGGTTTCAATTAAAACTTATTAACGTGTTACTCCTATTAATCAACATAGTGTCTTAGTGAGTAGACCACTGACTTGGAGGGTTTAGGTTCAAATTCGAGGAACATCTCCGTAAACCCTCAACTTAATCCAAACTGTGATTTTTCGGATATCAAATAGTCCCAGGAAACCACATGCTGCGCAGTACAAGGAATCCCCCCTCCTTTCAATCGTGAATTTCACAGGACCTATGAGACAGCACAAGGTGAGCTCTACCCATGCCTTTCAAACCAATCTTGAGATTGATTACAGTAGTTCAATCCCCAAATTTCGCGCCTAATATAGATGACGTACCCATAGGGGAAAGGGGATGAGGCTAGAGAAAGGTCGGGAGTGCTCTCACGGGGGTAAAGTTGAGTTTCAACCACTCCACCTATTTTATTTTGGTACGATCTCATACATTTACGAAAGTTCCATTTCACTTCACGCGAAAGAGCTCACGGCCCAACATTTGCCCTTTGCCCTACGATCATCATGCAGCGAATTGGAAATTATGTCATCAATGGAGGAAGCGTGCTAACCCTGCTGATAAAATATAATAAATACAGTGCGCGTCTAATTATAAAAAGTTACGCTACGAACCGCAGGCTAAAGTGTTCAAATCCGGACGAAACCACGGGACAATCCCAACTAAAACTAGTCTCATTTTTTTGGATACCGTATCTTCCGGGTTTCGTGTCTGGGCTGTCAACCATCGAGTGCGTCCATCGGGTTGCGGATAGTGGTTCAAGCTCTAGATACTGAGGTTAGCTGCGATAACGGAAGGGAAAGTGGAGGATGAGGTATGACAGAGGAAGGTCCAGTATGAAAAACTACAATGTCGGTGCAAGGAGCCATGAGGGAATGAACGGATTGATAGGGAACAGGATAGTTTGGAGAGCTGCGGCAAACAAGGCCTAGGACATATAACGTTAGGGTATCATTAATGTATTTATTCGGAGCACAGGGAAATACACTGCATCCCTAACCTACAGGTATATGCGTGTAATTCTCAGGCCGCAGGACTTTAGCACTCGGCGAAATCTGCCATCACCCATACAACGAACCTTCGGGTTGTTTACCTCGTGATTTTTGTATTCTCGCTTAAAGGCAAAGGTCACAAGTAGTTGGCAATAGGGTGTAACACTTTCTTCTAGTTAAAACACTTCGTTGTATCCTACGGAAGATTTCCCCTATCCCATCATTTCACTGTTTCTATTCATTAAGTAATCAGCTAATTTACTACACATACGTACTTCACCCAAACGTCTGAGTTACCGCCCTCCACCCTAACACACAAGATTCCAGATAGAGTTGGGTAATTTTCTTGTCGGAGGAGCATATGCGCGCAATATACTATGTATCTACGTGGATTTATACCCTAGCGAGTTGTCAGAGGGACCTAAGGAAGTAGGCAGTATTTTGTAATCGAATCCATATATTTATTTGTTGTCTCAGGCGTAACTTTGTGGAATTTGCATAACATATTGAAATGTAATGAAATAATTGACTTTGTAATTCCACACACTTTATTTAAAAACACGACCCAGGTTTCGACGTTGAACGTCATCATCAGGTGATGATGACGTTCAACGTCGAAACCTGGGTCGTGTTTTTAAATAAAGTGTGTGGAATTACAAAGTCAATTATTTCATTACATTTCAATCCATATATTTATCTAGATTCGTACCATTGCTATCTGCTTTTATTTTGTCCATATATTTTCTTCCTAACACAATAAGGAATAACATTTTTTACTTCAGGCCACTACTCGCACCGCTACACATATGCATAAATACACGCACGTGGGTGTGTATTCTTCATCAAAGAATCGATTTCGCGGCTCGAATACTTGCGAGTGGAATGTCTGAGATTGAAAATGTTCGGAAAAAGATGATAATTAAGCTACTTAAGCTATCTCCATGAGAGGGAGGAAGTACATCCTCCAGCTTACTCTCACTCGGTGGGTGAGATGAATTGTAAAAAAAATGAGATGCGTGCTGAAACGTGCTTAAATTGTCTCAAAACTACGGTCGTGACAGGAAATGCTGCAATAACAGTTTTTATAGCCTCGGCATTAAATGGTTTTAGAAACCTCACCGTTCTTTTCCCTCACTTTCACATACTAAAGCTGAAGTCATCCTAGATAATTATTTACTTCTTCTAAGATTTTCCTTGGGCTTCTTGATTAGGTGGCCTTGAAGGAGCTGGCCTTTTCTTTCAACCGTATAGAATCCAGGATCGTTTCCCTTCTTACGTGATAATAGAAGGGAAATTAATATTTTGTGTTAATTTTAAATGATTGATCAGACGGTATCGATATTATATAATGCTTTGATGCTTCACCTTCCGAGCTGCTCCTTGGTCTTCCGAGTGGTACCTCGTGATATTCCCAGCCAATTCATATGCGGCTCATAGCATGTTCAATCCATCCGATTCTTATTTCTCATTCAGTATCTAAGTTGGAGGGCCCGAACGGGAGAAGTTCAAGAGTTCCAAAAATTTGGTTATATTTTCGACGATGATGACAATATTATAATAGGAATATTAGGGCAATGGGTTTTATTAAACGAAGCATTTACCAAAATGAGGGAACTGTTAGCCAGACCTCTTGAGTAGTGAAGAAATCTTAAAGTTAACAAGTACAGAGGGCAGTAGCGGATCTTGAAAAACTCAAAGCTGGGAAGCGAACGGAAATAATTTTATATCCCATTTAACAAATAAATTCGAAAGCCATGTTAAGAATGAAACTAATCCCAATAATATAGGGATTGCAGTATAGCATTTTGGATCCGTAAATATAAGATATTAGAAAATTAGTTTCGGGCTAAAAGTAATATTTGTTTTGAATTTTATTGTAGCCAGAAACGTCCCTTACCCAGTTGGATCCGCCCTTGATAGAGTTAGTTTTATGCGCTCAGAAAGCTGGTATCTGTGGCAATAAGAGGAGCACAAGGAATATGATTTTGTAATGTGGTTTCGAGAAGGATGGAGGGAAAAATAATTGGATAGCGAAAGGAACAAGTTTTCGGTGGGAAAATGCAAGAGAGGAATTAGCTGGGGGAAATTATAAATATTAATAAAAAATTGAATGGAAAAAATGTGCAGCAGTGGAATGCTGCGTGTTTTACTATGTACACATATTTTCTAAGCGAGGAAGAGGAAAAAAAATAACATGCATTTTGGGCTTAGTGATGGAGTGTAGAAAGTATACGGATGCTGGTATAGGGAATTGTGGTGCAAGGGAGGTTCGTATTGTTCAAAATTACTTTTTAAATCAGCCGCGTGATTGTTTACAGGTATCATGCTAAACCTACTCCTATTCGGTAAAATACCTCTAAAAAGTCAGTTGCAAATTTAAGAAATGTTTTTCTAAATGTACCATTTCAAGGTGGAAAAACTTCTGATCTCTGTTAGAAGGGTTGTAGGATATTCGAATTTGAGTTCTATGGGGAAAATAGTCGACTGTGTTGATGTTACGGCATCGACATTTAAATGGAAGACAAAACGCAACAATGAATGCCGCGTTAACGTAATGGCGACGCGATTAGACGGTGTTTATACTGTCGCTACGACGTTTTGGACGTTTCCTCATTCTACCCTTACGGAAAACCTCGATATTTTTTTCTCCATATCTTACTCAAGTTGATATTTTGCACATTCAGCCGCAAATGTACGAAGGACATCGAAGCCGATGATTCTCAATATCGCCTAACCGTAGGTGATACATAGGAAATGCAATCAACAGCGTTAGCGCGTATCGCAAACTCGGAAGTCTCGCGATTCCGCCAGGATTTGTGCGAAAGAAACAAGCCTGTTGGATGCTGCACTGCTGTTTCTGGAAGCTGATGGAGACCCTCATGGAGTTCACACAAATATGCTCACGGTGTTTTCGAGTCCCAAGTAGCCACATAAGCATCGGCCTGTCTTGAAATTTCAGAGTGACCGAATTCTCGTCGGTGGTAAAAATATTTTCTGAGAGATACTTCTTTGAGTTCAGTTGGACAGTTTGGAACAAGATAGGGTGGATAGCTGCGACAGATCAGCCCTCGGATTGATAACCCGTGATGATGATGACTCAATTCGTGAAGGATAAAAGCCTGCCGGTCATAAAGAGAGACTCGGGGAAGATAATAACTTGATATCAATCGTGGAAGACCATACACTAATGATATGAATATATATCAATGGATATCAACGTTCTCCACTTCTCCCATTTAAGAGGTCATGTGTCGTTCCGAGTACGCATCGAATCACGAGGAAACTATAAATGGCTTCCCAAACAGGGTGAGAATGTTGGAGACTCCCTTAAAAAACAAACGCACTGACTCTCCCGCAGCTTCATCAAGCAAAACGTTGTGGACTTTTCCAAATATGGCATGCATTACTAAAAAATCTATTATACACCTTTAGAACACTGCCTAGGTAACAATGACCTTTCGTCAAGGACGTGACTCCTGTGACTTCCCCTCCTTCCGAAATCCTCAAGGAGATGATTACCTCACCCCCTGAAGTGGGAGCCTTGAGCCTTCAAGCTGCATCCTTCCTTCTAGGTCTTCCTCGCTCCGATGGTTCCCCAATCTTTTGAGGATTCTGGAGAGTGTTTCTTAAAAGGCGTGCTCACGCCAAAAAAAATTGCCTCAACTCCGTACGTGGCACATGACTCGTCGATGATGCCACGGCCACTCATCATCATGGCTTTTTTGTTTTCCCAGACGCTCTTACATGTTTGCATAAGTGCTCTCGAAGATAGGACGGCGAAGGAAACGAAAGGGCGGACGGGACACGCCTCAATGTTCCTAGGCGTCGCTCGTTCAAAACTTTGCGAATATTTTTGCTCAACATATTTCATGCTTCCGAAACAACACCCTACTGATACCATAGTGGCTAAAATCAGTGTACCATAATTAATAGTAGTCTACTGGTCAGTGCATCTTTTTGATGGATCCTATATCTAAACTCAGGCTACATTTCAAAGCCTCAAGTAACACAATCCTAAATTAATACTCTAAAACCTTGTATTAAAACAAAATTATTTTGCAAATCCATGTATGTACTTTATGTCTTCCTTTACTCCGTCCGACTTGCCTGTTCTTTTCCCGGCTATACGTCGTCTACTCGACATTACTCTGCCTCTACCTCAGTCTTCAACGTTCCATCGCCACCCAATGTGACCCGTATAGTACAATCGTCATGCCTTTCTCAAATTTCTTCCAATTACCCTCTCTCCTCCTCAAACATGCCGATAGTTCTTAGTTTGTTTTCCTATTCATCCATGTAACCATCTCCATCCTACTCCGCACCCAAATTTCAAAAGCCTCCGCCGTACGCCTATCAACTTGCTTCAACGATCAAGTTTCCGTGCCGTAGAATACTTACATCCGCATTAAAGGTGCCACTAGTGTTTTTGGCACTGTTTTCGCCGTTACTCGGTGGAATGTTTCCATTGTATAGATGATAGAAACACAGCAATTCCACAATTAATATTGGAAATATTAATTAATATAACTCTCTCCTATTGGTGAAATCTTATAAATCTAAATCATTCGACGAATGCTTCCTTTCTGATCACCGTAAATCGCATTTAAGAGGCCAACAATTGAAGTTACTAGCTGAATACCCGGCTTTGCACGGGTTAGGGAGAAACAATAATATAAATATACTACATAAATAAAAACAAAAAATTATAAAGTACAATAATACACTACTTCATACGAATTTAAGAATCTTTTTTATTTAACACCTGTTTATAAACTAAATTTTTTGTTTCATATCCAGGAGAAAGAATATATAAATTTTTAGGCGAACCTACTCTGGAGCAAGCAACATAAAGTTGCCCGTGGCTAAAACATGGCGATCTTAGATCAACACCACAAAACTTTAAAGACTGTCCCTGTGATTTATTAATGGTAATTGAAAAAGCTAGCCGGACTGGAAACTGTAATCTTTTAAAGTTGAAGGGAAGATCAGTTGGGATTAGAGGTATCCGTGGAATAAAAATTATTTCACCTTTTCCAGTTAAAATGACTGCCTGGATTATATTTTTCATTAATTTTGTCACACACAATCGTGTCCCATTGCAGAGTTTTGGTGGATCTAAATTTCGCAATAAAATGATTGGAGATCCTACTTTAAGTATAAGGCGATGTTGTGGCAATCCAGCTGGATCAAGTGAATTTAGGAATTCCGTTGGATAATTGACGGCTTCGTCAGCATCCACTACGGTATCAACCGATTTATATTCAATCGCGTCTCCTGGCAGCATGGCTAGTATCTCCTTATTAATTTCATTAACATCATCGTTCTTAGGAGCAAGAATGGCTCTTTCTCGCAACCATTCTAAATTTTTATAATTTTGATTAACGTTAGGATAGACTGCTTGTATCATATCGCGGACAGTTTTCACCGATACACATAAATCTGATGACAATTTTATCATACCAGATGCTTCAATAACTAATCTATCTTCTCCAATCTCCAAAAGTTTATTTGCAAAATTTTGAGCATTCCCATCTCTTAAGAGGATTTGCATGTTTGGTTTAAGGCTAATTTCTTGGACATGATTCCATAGAACAGAATGTTTTAAACAGGCATAAATTTCATCGGCTGGAGTCGATTTTGGAATGACAGGCAGAGTTTGACGGAAGTCTCCACACAGGAGTACCAGAGCTCCTCCCATTAAACTGCAGTTTCCTCTAAGATCTTGAAGTGTTGCGTTGAGGGCCTCAAGAGATTTTTTATGAGCCATCGTACACTCATCCCATACTATCAATTTACATTCTATAAGAACTTGTGCCTGGCCGCTTGTTTTATTGATATGACATGTGGGATTTTCGGAGGAAGACCAAGGATGAATTGAGAGAAGCAAGCAATGTAGGAGCCGTAAGGGAATGAAGAGATTTGCTGAAATTGAAATTGTTTGGAAAGTTACTGCAAACCAATCCTATGATTGATAACTCGTGATGATGAATAGGTACATATGAAAAATAATTAAAATGACGAAATTATCTCTTTTCAAAAGTGATTAAAAAATTATGTGCAATTTCATAGGGAAAATTTCCGAAAACAGCAAAGATAATTCTTTCATTCCGTCAAGAATTTATCGTGGAAATGAGTGCCGTTCCTTGTGTTCCGGGTATGCACGGCGGGTTGAGACGCCGATGGTGAGGGACGGGATTGAAATTTGTGGCATTGATGTCATTACTATGAAAAGAACTTGTACTCCAGAGTCTATACCCTAAAGGATCACAGAATTTAATTGACGGGTGTTTAAAATTTGCAATAACTATTTAAACTAGTTAATAAACCTCTTCACCAATTCTCGGCACTCAGATTTTTTATCCTCCCCATGTGGCACAATTCTTTACTGTGGTGCCTCTGGCCTTAGATGTCGGACGCCAAATAGGATTATTTAATTTGCAGACTTTACAGATCATAATCTACAAGTATTAATCCAAACATGCAAAGCCCCCGAGGTTTGTACGAATGGTCATTATCCTGTAATGTCCTAATATGCACACATTCTAATGCCAAATATATGGGTTACTGTTGATTGTATTTAATCATCAATGCTCAATTTGGAATGAATCATCAGTAAAAAAATATACTTTTAATTATACTTGTAAACTGGTTTGCCTCCAGAATCTCAGAATTACACGGCGGTGACCTTGCAATTCAGAACCTATTCAAGGCACGCATTACACACTTTTCCTTTACAATCTCATTCTATATATACACAGCGATGTAAGCCGGCGGAGTTTCCATTAATTTACTTATTCACAGACTGATCAATTTATTAGAGTAAATAATATATCTGGACGGAAGTAAATTACCGTACTACTTTTACCAACGCGAAATGGATGAATTATCCACTCTTATACGCACGAAGATAAATAACAGAATGAAAGTAATAGAATCCGATGCGTGACGCTTTATTAGTATGGTCCAGAAGGAAGAATTCTCGAGAAGTGGAAAATAAACCATGTCATCATATTAAGCACGCGAGATTCCTGCTCTTTTAATGAAGTTGAGTGGGGAAATGACACGACATCCAGTTCCTGTTGAAATATTATAATTTGCGTTGCGTCTCAGGAAGATGGAAGAGGTATCGCTGATATTTACTCTTTGGCTGACATGAAAAAGTCACTGCAAAAAATCGTCCTAGTTAGATGCACAGTGTATATCCATAATACGTACATGTATATATATATATATATGTATATATATATATATATATATACATATATATGTATACATATATTATATATATGTATATAGTTATTATTAGGTAATTTACCAGTTAAGTAGGTTTTTGGATGTACACAACTCCTAAATAAATATTTTGTGACTCCTAGCAAAACACAACATCCTGCTCTACATCAGGTCCCTCTTCATCTCTGAGTACCTTCTTCCTCCCTTCATCCCGTCCAACATTTCTATCCGGTTCCTTCCCTTTCTTCGTTTGCCCAACATTCTCCCCTCTATCACAGTCTTCAACATCCCACTGCCCCAGCCATTACCCCCTTCATCCACTTTTTCTGCCTCCATAGGATTTCTCCCAACAAACCACTGTCCTCGCCCACCATACCAAGCACTTCATTTGGTTTCTTCTCTGTCCATTTCACCTTCTCCATTCTTCTCCACACCCACATTTCAAAAGCCTCCAATCTACGTCTATCCTCCTAAGTAATCATTTGCCCTACTCTCCATCTTTTTGTTTATTGATCTTGAGAACAACTTTAGCTGCGTTGGATATCAAACTTATTGCCCTGTAGTCTTCACATGATGTAGCCTTTACCTTTTTCGGAATAGGAACTAAAACTGATCTCACAAAGTCTTCCGGCTAGATTCCTTCCTCATAGATACTACGAATCAGCCCATATAGCCTCTTCCTCCCACATTTTCCTAAAAATTTCAATAGTTCCGCGGGAATGTTATCCACCCCCACGGCCTTATTTAGTTTTATCTCCCTTAATGCCCTTTCTATCTCATCGTCGAGTATGCCTGGACCTAAGCTATCTTCCTCTACGTCATATTCTTTTTCAATGTCTAACTTTATTGGTCGGAGTTCTTTACTATGCAGTTCTTCTATATATTCCTTCCATCTCTCTTGGATCTTGTGTCAACTATTATTTTACCTGCCTTATCTCCTACTGTTAGCATAAATCTTCCTTTCTTACTTCCCGATGAAGATTTAACTTTGCTGTACAGCGCACCGATTTCACCCTTCCTCTGCAGATTTTCCATATCCTCGCACTGTGTCTTCCACCATGCTTCTTTTGCTTTATTTGTTGCCCGCCTGAATTTATTGTTCAATTCTTTGTACTTCATTTTGCCTAATTCTGTATTTATATTCTTCCATTTTCGCCGCTCATCCATCTTTGTAATCATCTCATCCGTGAACCATGGTTTCCTAGTTCTTTTAGTGTTAACGGTTCCAATAGTGTCTTTTGCGGCTTTCGACCACCCTTTTTTGATACTTTCCCATTTTTCTTCGATAGTACTTAGCTCTTTACCATCCTCCATGATTTCCTCTACCGCCTGTTTGTATTCCTTCCTTTTCAAACCATTCAATGCTTCTACATTCCATTTTCTGACTCGCCGCCCCTGCCTTATCCTTTTGAAACGGACGCTACATTTCATAACAACTAAATTGTGGTCAGAGTCCGCATCCGCTCCCGGGAAGCTGTGCGAATTTATCACACTTCCTAAACCTGTGTCCAACCAGAATATAATCTAGCTGATACCTCTCTGAGTCACCTGGCATTTTCCATGTATACCTGCGTCTTTTGTGGTGTCTAAACCAAGTGTCGATGATGACTAATATGATGTTTGCCTTTTATAATTGCCTTCTGAATTTCTGGGTAATTCCTTCCTGCCTCCAGTCTTTCTAGAAGGTTCATTCCCTTTCTTCCACCGTCGTTCTTGCGCGGATGAATTTCGGAAATGTGCGACAAAAATGTATGAGATGAAATACGTGAATGTTATGTAAATAAGACTGTAAAGGTAATTTAAATATATTAAACAATAATAGGATGAATTTTTTCCTTTGAAAATGTATTGTTACCTTGAAAATGACGCAATAAAGACGATGATGTCGATTAGTTGCTAATGAATTGTCCGAGGCTGTACGCCCAAAATTTTGCGTTATCCGCTCTGGATGCATCCAGATTCCTCAAAGCAACTCCAGAGTCAATTAAGTACACATCCAGAGCGCGCCTTGTTCTTGAAATATTGCGCCAATCCGGATCTCTGTTATCTTTCCTACTTCCGACACCCTGGGAACCGTGACTAACTGGTTCCTGAGGTGACGATAGGAGAACTTGAAAAGAACGCCAATTAACTCATTAACTCCTCGGGGATGCCGGGGGGGGGGGGGGTTGTAGGGCTTCTTTTCCACGCTTCGTCTCCCACGCCGACCGTGCAAACGAGACGACGGAATACTGGAGTGAGCTCTTCTGGTGGGAAAGGATTGCAGAAAGAAAACTATCACGGACTTCAAATCGCGCGTGGGGAAGGGAGGGACGCAATACTCAGGACGGGGGATGACCTCATGCCGGCCGGATCTTGGAGAGGTACATGGGAAACACGAAATTCGTAAGTTTTGGTGGCCGAACTCCTTTGATTCCGACGTCCCCGTAACAAGAGGAAGGGAAAGGAGGAGGAGGGAAGGATGGAGAGTGGTAAAACGAGAGTCCTTGGCCCAGTGGAAGACCGACCGCCTTCTCTCTCATTCAAAGGCGTCCATCGTTTGGTCGGTCCTCCCTCCTCCTTGCTGCGGACGGCCGTAAAATGCGTGCCTATATACCCAGCACGGAATCATTCGAACAAGCGGGCGGTATTGTGAAGGGTCGCGCTGCAGGATGAATCGATGGAAAAGTAGGCTGGCCAGAAGAAATTTCTGAAAAGTTGCCATGCGTCTGACTTGTGAGGTGAACATTCATTCAAAAGCATAAGCTTACAGGACTAGGGCAGTATATTCCGAAGCCTACTATAGATAATGTCGAACGTTCTATAAATAAATATATACATACGGGGGTGTGCATGAACATCGACCAACATATGTACATGTAAACAAGTATATGTGTGTGTGTATTCATATATATACACATTCTGTATTTTTATGTATATATATATATATATATATATATAACACTTTTTGAAAGACTCACGGACGTGAATAATAATGTATAACACTTAGCACTAGTGGACACAGACAAAAACACAGAAACACACAAAAAAAGAGACTCACTATTTTTCGAATTTTCGGTGGTCGTTGCCACCTTTATCAAGGAGGAGAGGGACAGAACTGAAGGGAATACGAGGGCTGGAGCGATGGATGGAAGGGGAAGGTGGGGAGGGAATTCCGAAGGGACGGGTTTGGAGGGGCAGCGTTAGAAGGGTGGGGAAAATGTAGAAGGTGATGGGGGTGGAAGGGGGATGAAAATATAATTAGAACAGGGTAATTAGTGCCTAATATTGATTCCTGGCCAGTTCCAGGACTCCAAAAGCCAGATGAAGGATTGCTCTAGTGTTTTCAGTTTCAGAGGAGGATCAGAGGGTGGGAGGGATGCTATGATTGATACACTATAGCATTTATCAAAGGGAGTGTTGTGTTCGGAGGCGTGTTTGGGGATAGGGAGCATGTCAATGAAGGAAGAGTTTTTGCATGAGGCTCGGTGGTTGTTGATTCTGATATTGAGGGGTGTGGTGGTTTGCCCAATATAATAGGCCGGGCACAGTTGGCACTTCAGAAGGTACACTACATTGCTAGAAGTGCAAGTAGAGGAGGGAATTGGTGGGAGAGAGTTAAAAAGCGGGTGGGAGAGGGATGGGATTTTGGTTTTGAAAATAGGGCATGTTTTACATCTGGGTTTATTGCAAGGCGTTGGAGTGGTTTTAGGACGGGTTGGGGATTTAAGGAGTGGATTTGTTGATTTGAGGAGATCGGATAGGTTGGCGGGGCGTTTGAAAGTAACTGAGGGGCATTTGGGAAAAAGGTTGGCGGTGGCATTATGATTTTTTAGGATAGGGTAGAGGTCTTTCAGGATTGATCGTATAGATTCTAAGCCCGGGAAGTATGTAGTGCAAATTGAGAGAGGGTGGGGTTCCGCGGTGGAGGAAGGTTTGGGAGTGTACGCATGTTTTCGGATTCTTTTGTTCAGGAGGGATTCGGGATAACCTCTTTTTAGGAGGGAACAGTGTAGACTTGAAAGGAAATAATCAAGGGAATCAGGGTCACTACAAATTCTGTGTCCCCTTGTGGATAGGGAGTAAGGAATGGAGCGTTTTGTGTGATATGGGTGGCAACTATTGTAGTGTAAGTGTTGCTGTTTGTTTGTGGGTTTAATATGTACAGAGGTGTGAAATGTTTGGTTTCTTAATGTAACATTTACATCTAGGAAGGTGATTTGGGAGGAGGATACTGTAGAACTGAAGGAAATAGAGGACGAAGCATTGAGGTCGGAAATGAAAGCTTTCAGGGAATCGGTACCATATTGCCAGAGGAGGAAGATATCATCGATGTACCTGAGCCACAATAGAGGTTTCAGTGGTTGTTTTGACAGGAATTTCTTCTCTGCGAGACCAAGAAAGAGGTTTGCATAGGAAGGGCTGAACCTGCTACCCATGGCACAGCCCTTGATTTGTAAGAAGAATTTGTCGTTAAAGAAAAAGGAGTTGCGGGTGAGGATGAACTCGGAAAGACTAAGGAGAAAATCTGTGCTGGGTATGTGTGGCTCAGGGCGTTGGGAGAGGTAATGTTTGAGAGCGGAGAGACCTTCTGAGTGGGGAATCGATGTGTATAGGGATGTTGCATCTATGGTGGCCATAATGATCTCAGTATCTGGAGGGAGGGAGGTTGATTTTAGCCTTTCCAGGAAATGGTAAGAATCTTTGGTGTATGACGGTAGGGAATGGACTATCGGTTGGAGATAGTGGTCTACAAATGCAGAGATTCTTTCAGTTGGGGAGTGACGGGAGGATAAAATCATTAAATATATATATATATATATATATATATATATATATATATATATATATATATATATATATATATATATATTTAATAACACAGTAATCAACACGAAGGTCGGTTTGGTAGGTGATGGTAGAGTTCGCCCAGTACTAAGCCCGACGGCGTGTGAAATTCACACATTGCACGGCCAGTTCCTTTCCCTGTGCCGGTTATGGTTTCCCAGGAAGACCTGGTACCCGAAAAATCACATAGCTTGGGTGGAGCTGCAGGTGCCCAGAGTTCCTTGCCTGGGAATCGAACCCGGGACCCTCCGGTCAGCAGTTCAACGCTCTACCCACTGACTACCGCGACCCACACACACACACACACACACACACACACACACACACATATATATATATATATATATATATATATATATATATATATATATATATATATATATATATATCTATGTGATTGTAGACGTATGTATTCTCGTAAATATAAAGGGAATAAATATAAAATGAAGAAATATGGAAAGCTTCGAAGTTTCGTAGATACATATCCTGCAAAAAAATATTTTATTATTATTTTTAAACTACCGGTTAAGGTGAGTTTTGGATGGACACAACTACCAAATAAATATCTTGTTTCTCTAACAAAGCACAACCAAAAATCCTACTCCACATCAAGCCCCTCTTCAACACTTGAAGCACTACTTCCTTCCTTCCGACCAACATCACTGTCCTATTCCTACCCTTACCTCGTTCAGCCAATGTCTTCCCCTCTATGAAAGTCTTCAACATCCCACTGTCGATCAATATGCTTAGCATCCAGTTTTCCTGCCTCTTTTTTAACTTCTCCCAACAAAGTCCAGGTCATATTTCATGGGCTAAGGTTCACGAAAATAGGTCAAATAACGACCCGCGAGTGAATTATTTTGAAAATTTGTAAGAATCATATTAATAGCCGTATGACAAATTTCACGGTAAACTTAGGTTTTCTAAGAGTTGTATGAAACTACCAATCAAAAGGCTGTAATTCATGAAGGAGAGATTTCTAATAACAAAAGATCTCTGCTATGCGAACTTTACTTTCCTACAGATAAAGATGGACATTGTTGCAATAAGTATTTTTAAGTCGTTTTCCGATATTTTGTCTTACCACTCTTGCGTGAAAGCACGCCGCACGACAAATTGCATTCGAACGGGATGGGAATTCACTCCGAAAAAATGTTGCACAAAAACTTAGCTCGTGCGGTCCGATCAGTATTCAGTTATCCAATATTTTCTGGCAGCAGCGGTTATCGGCGGACAGAAGAAATTACGTGGACTGTATGAGTGGATGGGTGGGGAAAACTGTATTACCTATTATCTAGTTAAAAGAACAAAATGTATCCTTCGAAAAATACGTTTATTTATTGCTCCTCTAAACCGATTGAATTTAAGCTTGGGGAGGCGACCGATAGCCAAGGTTATTTGCTCCGTTAGGGATAGGTGGTTGATTTGTTAGGGGCAGTACATTCAGGGAATGGAGGAAGGTTGGAGAGAAATCCAGCTTCGGCATTAGCCTGGTTTTAACGATGTGCTTCAAGGGTTTCAGTTTAACGTTCCGTCCGGCGAACGGCGTCCTGACTCCGAAGTGCTCTCCTCAAAGTAACCCAAGTTGTGATCGGGATACCACTGAATAATCCTGCCACTTCCGAGATTCGAACTTGGCCCTTCGGAGTGGGAAGCGAGTACGTTAGCCACTGCACCATCCTGATCCAAGTCATTAGAATTTTCTGTGGTAGAAATGTCTTCATTTGGCAAGCTTTTGTGATGAAATCGTCCCTTCCCTAAGATGTTTAGAATCCCGCATTAAAATCTTAAAGGAGCTTATTCCTTTTGAGTATTTTATCCCGTACTCAAGGAACAAGCCGGACGCACGGAGCAGAATTCGTCAAGTTCGCATGAGTCGCTGCGCCAAGCCGAAGGATCCAGCTGCTCGCGGTGCTCATCGCCCGAATAGTGAAGATCAAAGAAGGTAAAGAAAAGAAGTGACTAAAGGCGTTTTTCAATGAAGAGCAGGGATAAAGAATAATAAAAGAAACTCTTAGAAAAAGAAGGGCTGAACCTTCTCAGACACATTTTGCGACACAATAATATAATGAAGACGCGTGTAGATTGAAAGGTAAATACAGATGAAATGCAGCGAAAAATCACGGGTGAAATATACAGGCTTCTAGTAATATCAGTTAGGTATCAGATAAAACTTCTGCACTGATAACAAAAGACGCTTTACACTAATACTCTAATGAATCTCTTATACTGGTAAAATGATTCATACTTTCTATGAACTTTGTGATTATTTGGGAAAATGTAGTGAATTTATGTTGAAGAGAATCTGAGAACGATTTGAATTTTTTCAGACCAATCTTTTGGCATAAATTTGCTGGATGAATTTTTTTCGCATTGATTCCCCTTCTAATGGGGCCTTTCGATTATTTTTTTCCGACTCCTCAACTCCGTCACGCATTTCGGTTAATGAAAAGTGAATTCCAAATTCAGCTTTTTTTCATCGGCGCATGCGCATTCCTGAAACATTTCCTTTGATTTATTTATTCTACCAGTGTACCAATGTCCTTGATGATCCTTTTTTTTCTTTATGACAGCTTCTTCACTGCAGGATCCAAATTCCACAATTAAAATTAGTTTCAGTCAAAGGTGCCAAATGATTTTTCCAGATCCGCGAATTCCATGCATGTTCGTCCTTCAGTATTATCTTCCATAAAAGTAATCGGTATATAATCATCTATAATTAATATAAAAATGACACTCATTGTCCTTAGATCTTATCTAACTCCAAAGTAAGATAGAAATTACTCTGCTGTACTTTCCATTATAGACAACAACTTTTCTCCGACGGTTTCGGTGGAGGACCTCTTTTTAGATTAAAAGGTATTGGGGACCTCTTAAGTCTATTGCGTAAGTTTGAGTTAGCTTTCAAAGATTATATTTATTTACAATAAAACGGAAAGGCTGTTGAAATATTCGCTTCTTAATTCGGATAAAAATAATTAAACACAAGCTTTAATTATGAATACATTTTTTGGAAACAATAAACCCAGTGGCATTGATGTCACTGCTTCAAAGTTTTGCAAATCCCTTTGAGTGCCTTACGGAAGTCAGCTAAATGCTTCTTCATTCAATCTGCTGTGATATTTAGCTTTTGATGGAATGTAAAAATTAGACTCACGAATTCCGATCTGGATAAGTGCAGGTGACGTTACCTGTGCTGAATTTTCAAAAACAAACATTCAGCGATCCTGACTACGCTTGACTTAACTAGTCTTTGCAAATACTGTGTTCTTGATTGTTTTCAGCGAATGAATACTTCTCATCTTCCATTTTACTTTGATGTTTTGTTGGTCAATTTTGACTGAAAACTGAAGTCCCGGGCACTATAAAATTTTCTAAAATATATTTTTATTTTATATCATAAGAAACATGTGGGCGCTCCTTGAAATATCTTCTAGGACTCGTAGGGGCCCGCGGAACCATTTTGACAACGTGGTTAATACGAGGGTGGTCTGAAAGGTTTCCGACCTAACAAAGATACAAGACATTTTTTCTGAAATTTTCTGAGGGATCACCCTCGTAGTAAGATACGCTTATTTCCTGACGTCGTGGTGGTTTACTGAGGTATCTGTAGTCCTAGGGAGCGTAAACAAATCACCTTAATGCTATACAACGTTGGCTCGACAGTAGGCAATTGAAATTAAGCTTAAAAAAGTGCATAGCGATGAATTTTTGGAGTAAGGGCTGTTACCTCTTAAACTACTGCAATTTATACTTCGGCGTTGTAATACTTGTCCACGTATTCCCCGTACCCTTTCCTAGGTAAAGCATACGGGGAATACGTGGACAAGCTACCAATTCAAGGTTTATGAGAAAGATATTGGGAAATGTGACGACAAGGTTAAAGAGCAACGTTATTTTCCGCTGGATAGGCTTCATTTAGAATACACTGCTAATATACGGGATCATCATGAAGTTGCATTGAGATTAGATTGCGTGGAAGTGGATCGCGAGAGATAGAAGTTGGGCTGGATTAGATCGCGTGCAGCTTATAGGAACTTCTAAAACGTTAATGTGATGCGCTGAGTAGCCCATAAAATATATTAGATGAGCTAGACTGGGAATTACTCACGGAGCGAAGGTTAAAGTACATATGAAATTTCTTGCATGATTAGGAAAGACATTAGCGATTATGTTGAAAATTCCTTATTAGCATCGTCATATTATGATAGGTGAGATCATATAAATAAAATAGGGGATATTAAATGTTGAACGGATAGATATATATATATTTGAAACCATATGAAATTTGCCTCCCGCATGACAAATCAGACAGTCTAATCTTGATTCGGTACTTTTCAAAAACATCACAACTGACAAGGCCGAGCTAGAGGTTCTCTATTGCGAACGGTACACTGGGTGGGAGAAATCACGTTTCGGGCGGCGCTCACTCCGCCGATCGTAAAATTCTTCACCTTGGTCTGCACCGCATGGTGTCACAGTGAGGCATTCATTGTTGTGAGACCTGCGCCTGAGGATGGATTTTTTAAGCGATGAAATCAGCTCAATTTGTACTCTCCAAACCGCGTAATTTCTGATGTTGCATCCATCGCCATTTTTAAAAGTAGCCTTCCGTTTAAGGTAGATTTTGCACAGGCGCGGACTGAATTTATGAGTCTCTTCTAACATAACACAACCTTACACCCCCGCAACAATAAATTGTTCTTCGATTCCGCATGTATTATGCCTCCCTTCATTCCTTCCACCATATCTGTCCTTTTCCTCCATTTACCTCGCTTGCCTAAGGTCCTTCCCTCTACCGCAGTCTTCAACATTACATTTCCGAACAAAATACTCTGCATACACTTTTCCTGCTTCCGATGTATTTCTCCTAACAATCACCCCTCCTTCCCTACGATGCCCGGTGCTTCTTAGCTTGTTTTCCTTTCCGTCAATTTAATTTTCTCCATCCTTCTCTACACTCGCACCTCAAAAACCTCGATCCACGCTTTCATTTTGCCACAGCTCACGACCTCTCATTGTGGAGCTTCGAATATTTTTTTCCCGACCGAAACATGCCGTTGTTACTCTTCTGAGAAATCTGCGCTCATTCTTTAAAAGGGGCCAATCATTTGATAAACCACTACACGTAGAATTTTCGGCTTTTATTTTCTCCACCTCCACGCCGCTCTCTTTTTTTTATAATGTTTCAACCACCCATCCCTCCCTAACATTACGTCACACTTGTCCGTTTCTATCCCTCGCCTACTTTTTCCCGAACGTCTTCGGCCATGAGAACAAAAGAATGTCCGCTACGGAGAGCCTGCTGAGCACGGGAGTCGAAACCAAGTATTGCTTATAGTAGGCACTCCGACTCGTGAATTTAGCATGATGTACAGTTATGGCGCTTTTCGCGTGACATCACTACTCTTGTAATCCCTCCTTTCCTTTAAGTGGTGCCTTTTCATTACTCGTTATATTCCTTCGCCCATCCCATCACGAGTAGAGGTTTCATGCATTTACAGTGCCAAAACGAAGGTGTTTGATGAGAGGAGACGGTTCCGACATTTCACGTGATTATAAATGCAGTAAAAAAACGAATGGAATCGTTGAACATCACCGTCAACTGTCGTGTATTTTGCTCAAAAAGACTCCGTCGCGCCCTGAAGTGAGGTGACTGAGCAATTATAAGTTTAAATTTATTCCCTTTAATAAATTGACTTTGATCGGATTGGACTTTCAACTATTTGAATCCTTGGAATATTTCATTGAGAGTAAGCTAATGCGGACGCCGGGTTTCTGTCCATCCTTCCCCCATTCCCTGGAAAATCTACCGCTTACGAATCGATCACCTATCTCTAACGGCGCATGTGATCTAATTTCGTCTCCCTCAATAACTACCGCCAACTAAAAACCATTTTAAAGAACAGATTAAAAATTATTTATTAGTAAAGTGTAACATAAATATACCAGAGGGAACCCGTTTTTGGGGTTACCATGAAAAGCCACCTTTAGAGGCAGTTATAACACATAAAATTATGCGTACATTCCTATGACGGTCTATTTACACGTTATGCTAGAGTTTATGTTGATATTATTACACGTAAAAACAAACATAAACATTGAATATACAATTCTGTGATCTTTAATGTTACGATTTAATAGAACCTGTAATTTAAAGATTTCAATTGATTTCAATTTTCAATGGATTTCAATAGAGTTTAAAGATTCATTTTTCCTTTGATTGCACAACTGATTCAACATGACGTGACTTCTCACTCATAGCGCCCGATGGGCTAACCACGGGCGCTATTAATATCCGTTTCCCACGAGCGAATTCATCGCGCGATAAATCTCTCGCGGTTCCAGAAATATCGCGCGGTACAATCCGGCTTCCATTCCGGAGAAATGAATGATCATCACGTCATCGACAATTCCTCCCCACCACCCAAATCCGAGCGAATTCCGACTTTCCCGCGATTTTTATCCGCTGACTGTGCCGACTAAAACTGCTACATGTGCACTTTTCGCGTAATTTTATTCGCAAGTACGAGGAAAGATTATCGGGTGTTAAAATTCGCTCTAAACGGTCATTGAATGCAGGGAACAAAACCCCATGCAGACGCAGAATAGTCGTGTCTCCGGTTTGACGTCGTTCTCCTTCATCGAACCCAGTTCATGTCTTAGTGTTACAGCGTAAGGATAAAAAAATTGTTCACTCTTACGTTTTCCACCGAAGTTCTTTTCCGCTAAAAAGAGCTAACTGCGTGGTAACCTGCAAGCTATCGTTATGGCAGGAGGCTGCATTGGGAAATATTGTTTGTTTTTGACCTCCTGTATCGAGATGTCCCCTTTCATTTCAGGAGCTACGGGAGTTACATCACTAAACTGAACTTACGTGCTCACCAACAATTTGAGCTCTGTGACCTTGGCGAATTTAATAGGTAGGTATAAAACTCCAAAGGGCGTAAAACTTACGTGAGATACGTAGGTCTTTCATTAAGTCCTTGGGAAAATAATAGAAAAAAAATAATTCTGGGCAGATTTTGTTTTATTTTTAACGTAATCTCGTTTTAGTTCAATACACATTTCCTAGCGTTTCTCCCAAGTTTTTTAAGTGATCCAAAAAGTAGGATTTCGAAAGGTTATCAAAATAGGCATCTGTGTTGGCGATGACCTCCTCGTTCGACGATTCACGTCGAACGAGGAGTAATTTTGCCGAGTAATTTTTTAAAAGTTTTTTCAAGATTTCTATAGCCCATCTATTGATTGGAGTTCATTTAGTTTTGAAATTGGGGTTAAAAAGATAGAGATTCTGTTAAGCCGCTATTACATATATTGGATATATACGTTGAACTACATGCATCAACTTGTCACTTCATCCTCTAAGGGTGATAATATGATTGATAATAGGGGTGATAATGAAATTGTATTACTAGCCCAATCGAAATACGGTAGGAAAGGTCATGCAAATAAAATTAGAGAGATTAAGTCTAGAACAGATAGATTTAAGATTTCATTTTTCCCACGAACGATAAGGAATCAAAATAACGTTGTCCGACCGCTCTAGGGGTTGAGTGTCAAAAGTCTTCTGATCTGTCATCAGTCGTGACAAAAATTGCCTCTTAAAATATCTGTTCCACACTCAATCTCTCTAATTTTATTTGGATGGCCTCTCCTACCGTAATACGATGGGGTAATATATTTTCAACGCCATCGCTAAAGAATCTTTCTTCCAATTTATGCAAGAGAAAATATATAACGCATATATATAATACATGTATGCAGTTTAACCCTCGCTCCGTGAGTAATTCCCAGCCTAGCTCCTCAAATAATTTTGATACGCTACTCAGTTTTTCATGGCAACGTTTTACAAATCTAGCCCCTCTACGCTGCGCGCGGTTTAATTTGTCAATCCATCCAACTTCATATGGATCCCATATACTTGCAGCCTATTCTAAATGAGACCTAACCCCGCGAAAGATAAAATTGCACTCTAACCTTTTCGTCACATTTCCCCATTACTATTCTAATGAATCATAGTTTTTTGTTAGCTTGTCCCCCTACATGTTTCAATCAGGAGAGGACGTGAGTGAGGGGAATGCAAAAGTATTTAGTCTAGCCTACGCTGTCCATTTCGGTTTTCCCGATGCAGTAGGCTTTCGGGAGGGCTCTTTTTCCCTAAGTTCAGTGTTCGTACGCGCAATAGTTATTCTTTCCAGTGTCTTCAGGGGAGGCCTAAAGAAGTACTCAATTCATATGCGCTCGAAATTGTTAGCTTGGAACTCATTTCCGTCCAAGGAAAAATTCACATTCGCTATCACACACACGCATCCACGAGGAGTAACTTAAAAAGTCGGACACACTAATGTTATAAGTTACGGAAATATGTCCATGAAAGAGCGATTATTGTCCACATTTAGTGCGTAAATTCCCACGGCCATTGCCGTTTTTCTTTCTAACCGTTAACGGAACATGCTGCTTACGCAGAACAAACTCTTAGATAAAGCGGTCAATGAACTCGTCCTTTTCAACAGTCAAGTGCCATGCATCAGCCATGGATGTTCACCTGAAACAGTAAACATTGCCATAGCACAGTGGTCGGCAAACTGCGGTTCGCGAGACGCATGCGGCTCTTTGGCCCTTTGAGTGTAGTTCTCCGACAAAATACCACGCGCAGGCGTAGTTGGTGTTTGTGTGTCTTTATCTTTAAACGAGTGCTCTGAAGCGACTTATTGAAAAAACATGTCCAGAAAGATAAAACGTCAACGCATATCCTCAAGTCATATATTTGTACAGCTTATTACTTGTGAACGCGTGAACACGAACAGGAAAAAACTAGAATTTTAGTTAAAATCCGCACCCCTTCGGTTGACCATCCCGTCTGCCTCTGTCGGAAGCACAGCGTCATTCACAGCGAATTATGGATCCCTAAATCTGAACGCCTTTGTGCTGATATATTTGGATAAAACCAAATATTAACTTCTATTCTCAGCACAATTAGTATACTTTGAAAGATGGAAGATATGTTGATTTTTAACACCTAGAACAGTGTCGTAGATTGAGAAAGGTATGTTGACATGATTTGGACGACTTACAGAGAGGATGGGCGAAAGGAGATAGACGAAATAATAATACAAGACGAACGTGGATGGGAGAGTTAGAAAAGGTCAACTTCAACAAACGTAACCTCAATTAGATTGAGGACCTTTTTTAGCAAAGGTCAGCTTAGGAGTACCCTCGTTGATTTAATAGCAATAAAACCAAAAACAAAGTAATCAACCCGACGGTCGGTTTGGTAGGTGATGGTAGAGTTCACTTAGTATTAAACCCGACAGCGTGTGAAATTCGTACATCAGGGTAGGGGGGCCAGTTCCTTTCCCTGTGCCGGTTATGGGTGCCCAGGAAGAGGTACCCGAAAAATCACTTAGCTTGGGTGGAGCTGCATGTGTCCAGAATTGTTTGGCCGGGAATCGAACCTGAACCGTCAGTAGTCCAACGCTCTACCCCTGGACTACTGTGACCCTTAATAACAATGTACGTAACTAAATGGTTTAAGTCGAAAACATTTGGCTGTCAAAAGAAATTTCAATGGTTGTACTATTGATATTTGACTCTTTTGACTAGTTAATTTGCCGAGCACTGGCCTAGCAAGTTTGCTATTTAACGGCCCCGTACTTTATATGTCATTGCTGTTGTTGGTGCAGAAATCATTCGAATACTCGTTTCTCGTTTTCCACAATCCATTTTCTTCCTGTCTTTTAGTGCTTCCCAAGGTGTGGCAATCGTACAGCTTGAGTTTTCATTCGTGTATATATAATCATGATGTGACTAATATTTTCACGGCTTAATTGGGTAATTTGAGGACGAGTCTCAATCTGCACGTTTCCATCCACTATCATTTTTCCTTCCCAGGTGCGACTTGTTGATATATTTTAGCTTATTTCAAGACTTTGTGGTCAAAATAAGACAAATAGTTTGTTACAAAACTTTGTTATTCTGATTAGCACTATTTTAGTACGGAAACTAAAGACATCTTCCCATATGGATCACAGCCCGAAAAATTTTCTACCATATTAAAGAAAGCGTATTATCCTTTAGTTATGGTATGGACTCACTCGCTTTCGTCTTCTTTTTCTAATTTATTGGAATATAAAGACCAGAACGTAATCTTTTAGATTACGGTATCAGGAAGTCATCTCAGCCGTAATAACGTTCTACCAACTTATACTCGTAGAAGATCAGAATAGCGACTATCTGCTTATAATGTAAGACCTCCGATAATACACTCATTAATGTCCGTAGCCACTCAAGGTCATTTATCACTCATGCCTCTCTCCTCAGTAACGACCAGCAACAAGGGAAAGGTTCTTTAACAGATTATTAGGTCGATAAGTTTCATTTTCTCAAAGCGATAATAGAATTATTGATAATTGTGAAGGACGTTACTTTGATAACTGTGGTTATTCGGATGATGTGGATAATGACGGTAACACAGAATTTTCTGTTGAAGACGGTGATAGACGTCGCAGAAAATTACACTACGTGCGGAAGTGGTGAGCAAATAATTGTAGCGTCGAAAGAATCACTCTTTCCACTATGCCTGACATAAATAGAAGAGTGGGAACAATCCTAGTGAGATCTTATTGTTATCCAGTGTCGTGAGGGTGATTTTTTGGAACTAATCCTTACCGAAACGAATATGTACGCGAACGCCATTTTTATATCTGAAACCATAAAAAAATGACGAAACGTGAGATTAAAACAGCTGCGGATTAATTCAAAGCTATTTGTATATTTTTCATGTGCACTAATGCCTAGGTGAAAAATAAACTTAAAAAATACTGGATGCCGAGTCAAGTGAACGAAGCACCTTTTTAAGTAATTATGACATCTAACTTTTTTATGCTGGTATTACTTATTTTTTGAGAATTCAAAATCAACGGAAGTGATAAACCGATCCTTCTACGATCACCTGTATGTCGGTGGGTGAAAACTTGATGTCATTTTCTGGAAGATGCTGTAATGCGAAGTATCTTGTGAGTTAATGCACTTGATTTGGAATTCGTTCCAATAGGCTTGTGAATCCTCATCGTGGTATTGCCTTCAATTTTCTATTTATTCTGGTACCGAAACCATAAAAGGGGAAAAGAAATTCTGCATTAAAACATCAACTTAGTTCACACTGTAGCATTGGATAACTGGTACACATAACCACCTCTTTAACAATTCGATTGAAGAGAAACCAATGCGTCGGACACCGTTCGAACAAATATGCAACGCATGCCGTCAATATTTCAAGGAGATATGGCTAAAGTAAGTGAAAGAATATGTACTCTGTGTCAATGGAATCGCTCCTGTGAAATGGAGGGATAGGGAAGAAATACATGCAGCATCCGGGTGTTTATTCCGGGAAGAAGATATTTACAAATAGAAATCAACCTTAAAACCAAAACTGATCCATGATCATAATATACAAATAAATGCAGTCATCTATATATTGCATTCATTTAGGACAGGTTTTATAATGTCCCGTTCAAATGAAGGCTAACTTTAACCTGGAGTTAAAGCCAAAACTAAAAAATTGTGACCGGTAGTTAAGTTCATACTAACCGTTAAACCGCTATATTACTGAAAAACGATGTTACCACAGTTACAATGTTCACTGCCGCTAAGGAGCAATTTTATCTGTTTACAAAATCGGATTGGTAGCTAAATTCCACGCAAAGGTAACGTTCACGTTAACTAACAATTATATTTAACAAGACATTATTAAACCAAACCTTAGAGACCAAAGCCGATCCTGTAATCAAAACTGATCTTTAATTAAAATACACTATTAAAGGCAATTCTTGCGGGAGTGTGTCACCCTTTCCTCAAGCCCAGACTCTTTCAAAATCCATTGCACAAAAATAGCCTAGAGTTAATAATACTATTATTTAAAAAATGACTGCGTGAAATATTCGCATTACATTTTAAAATGATACAATAATTATATATTAAAATTTCTCTCAAAAGTGAGTAAGATAATAAAAAAGGGACAAAGATTATATTCTATTTTGAGCTAAAAATAAGTCAAATTTTTCTTTCATATTGATGTTATAGACCAACTGATATTTTCACGGAGCTACGTGATAAATACTCAATACTGAAATACACTAAAGTGAAAGATGTTACGTACAACCCGTTCCTAAAATTGGTATGTAGTAATAATTAATTAAAATAGAACACATATATGTGAGCATTTATTTTCAATTTTGTAGAATTTAGATTCAGCTGCTACATTATTATTCATAAAATTTATCGAACAGTCCAATACGTTTAAATATTATCTGAAATGTATAATAATTAAGATATTTGCATATTTACATGCATGTATGGAAGGGAATTTATGAATAATTTTCATTTCACATTTTGTACTAGATTAGTTTCATAAAATTAAATACGTGTTTTTTTTGGGGGAGAAATGCGGGGAAAAAAAGGTGAGGTTAAGGAGCCAATGGAGCCATTTATTGTTAATTTGTTAGCTCAGGAGCTCTATATTGTGTTCACAACGAGGAAAGGTGGGGAAACTAGAGTAAGTACCTTGACGTATGCTCATTCGTCTTGTCCGCCTGAGGTCAAGGTCAAAAAACTCACTACATCTTTTACTTTCGAAGGCACAGCCTGAACTGGAACGCACGGACGTATGCGTCCTAATTGCATTCGCGATATAATTATTTAAGAGAACGATTTTCGTGAAAGTAGTTATCATTTCTGACTGGTTTTTGAAGCATAGACGATCAAGTTAATCGTGGTGGGAATTTGCTACGTAGGACGAAGTGTCATCCGTAGAGGAATTACGAAACACATACGTAGACTATTTGAGTACTTAATTCAAAGTACGCCAAATGTTGTTATTTATTGCCTTCCCTTAAATAAATTTTAATGTCTCCGTACATAAAATGTTAACGAATAATATTTCATACTCTATAAATTCTATGAAATAAGTAACAAACTAATTCATGATTCTTGGTCCCATACATTCCGAAAACTGCTGTAAGGATATCATTTCTGAGACAAATCCCATACATTTTTTTGTTAAGCCATTCCCATGTTCACTAAAATTCCAATGCTTTCAAAATCAAATGATACCCATCAGAAATAACCACATTATTTGAATATGCCTTAAAGGTAATAGAACAATAAACTGAGCTTGGAATACCTCATTAAGGTGTACTCATTTTTTCTCTTGGAAGTTCTTAATAGACGACATGAATGAAAATTCTCATTAAAAACCAAACTTTACAATAGACATGGATGGATGTTTGACTTAAAATTTGTTTTTATCGTTCTTGTATTATAAAAAACGTGGACTAATATTACTTTCGGAGTCCATTTGATAGGTCGGTTTGGATATCTCACAATTTGGCGGGAAATCAAAGTGACAATTTTTATGATACCCTAATATGCCAGCCAGTTTTGTATGAGAACGTTTCATAATTATTCAGGTTCCATTTTATACGTCTTCCGGGTTTAGCGTTTTTAGTGCCTGGTGTGTAATCACCCATGCCAAACACCCTAGCGGTGGCTTGCAGGGTACCGCGTAGAATAAAAAAATAGTGCATGTGTAGATTTTTGGCTGAAATAATGCATTTATAATTTTTTTAAATGAATATTCATTCTTCGAACTTGGTTATTCTTGTGTATCGTTATTCAGACATCCGGAAATACTCCGAAATTGAGAGAATACGAGTATATGACTTCACTAAAATTAGTTTCTCTTTGTGGCATGCGAAAGGACAGATGAGCATGCTGGTTAAAACTCTCAACGATCATAAGCCGATTAAATTGAATTATAATCCGGAAATTAGGCAAGGCCCTCCTTCGGTCCTACTACTGGCTAACCTCTTCAAGGTGTCAATTCTGCGCCTTCACATCTGCCATTATTTGCTTACCAAGTGTAACTCTCGCAGTGTCTTATGCATCTTATACAGTTATTCCTGTACCTTTTGCCTTGAAGTGTGTTTGATGAGTTTTACATTCTTATTTGCAGAGTTTTTATTCTTCCTTCCCCGACCTTGGTATATCTGATCTTAAATAGTAGAGCCAAGATTTGTGACGAGTGAAACATCAGAATCATATATGATAGAGAGTTTGCGATTCTTTGTGATTATCAGAATTTTGGTGCGTCAAGTGAAGTGAAGGGAAAAGAGTGGTTTAAAGTGCATTCAAGAGTATTTTCGTGCGCTACAAAATACATCATTTTAGCGGAAAAATTAACCATAAAGGCTTATGCAACCCATCGCGAATTGATGTAATTTTAAATACACTTGGAATCAAAATATAAGAAATTTACTGATATACCCCTCGTGATTAGAATACTGAAGAACTTGGTAAAAGGAATCTTGAGTGATGATGAAAATGTATTATTAGCCCCATCGTTCTACAGTAGGAAAGATAATGACAATAACATTAGAGAGGCTAAGTGTAGAACATATAGATTTAAGATGTTATTTTTCCCCACGAACGATAAGGGATCAGAATAACATTACCCGACGGCCCTAGAGGTAAAGTGTATCTGAAAACGAGATAGCCGAGACCGTAAAAAACGTTTACAGTCTCGGCTATCCCGTTTTCATTGCTTCAAGACCGTAGGTACGTTCATTTTATATTTACATTGTAATTGTATCTATTTTTAAAATTTTTAATAGCGTGGTATGTTGTCTTTATCTATCTAGCTTTAGCTATTGTGTTTGTTACTTATAGCTCCTCTCGTATGCGTATCTCACTTAGGTACCATAATTCATGTGCCTGTATTCATATTTGAAAAATTTTACAGAAACATTTTGTAACTAAAAATGGAAAAAAAACTTAATTTTTGATGCTGCATACCTGGACTGTAATAGCACCACCCCCTGCCACACATCCTTGCGGTAGTTTGTAGGGTACCATGTAGAGTTTTTATTTATTTGGTACTCTACCGGTTAATATAGATTTTGGATGGACACAGCCTATACAATGTATACAATGCCATATAGAATAGCAGAAAAAATACAATAGAACCGGAATTCAAAGAAATGGGTCGTTGCTCGATTCATATACGAGATTCTCAATTTATTTTAATTCTCAATCAGATGTCTGCGTAAATTACCTGTCGGATACAAGGCATTGTTTGTGAGCAAGATACCTATATCGTGATGAAATTAAATGTCATCATGGTGGAGAAAAATTCTCAGGTTAGCTTGCATACCCTCGGTAACAGCTGAGGGCGAGCGTCACAGCCGTTGAGATCTCCAATGAGAGTTTTAATCGCTGAGTGAGTCATGGTAACCAGTAGTTCCATAAAAAAGAACAGCATCAAAGGACGCAAGGTGAGTAGGTATGATTTTTCCCTTTCTTTCTATTCCCTTCCAAAAGCAAGTTACCCATAGTCATAAAAACACACCAGGAGCTATAAAATATGTCTACACGTACCGGCAAGCTGACAGATAAGTAGTGCAAAGGTTCAGTGCAGACTTCGCGTTGCATAGTGCATGCGTTCATATATATTTAATTGACAAGTTGACCATCATCCTATCACCAACCACAGGAAAACAGGATGACGACAAATAACACTGATTTTTTTTGCTTTTATTCCATCAATCGCTAAAGGTTATGCAAGTCACGACTACCATTTATAAAAATTAAGAACATCCGGTAACGTATGTCATCCAAACGATCATTTTTATCTTACAATTCTGCCGACTATAACTTTAAATTTCAGAAAATAGTCATGTGAAAATAATATAACTCAATTAGTTAGTCATCCACCCTCAACTTTCCAGTGGAATGCCTTTCTCGGGGCTTAAATAATGAAGGACAATTCCGAATGCACTTGCTAACCGCAAGTAACTTTATGTAGACCATAGAAATTGGTGCTGTTTGAAACGCTGCTTTGAAAAACCCATTATTCCGCATGCCTCTTCATGTTTTTCACCATCACCCTTACTCTTCCTTCCAATTCTCCCTCTCCGCCTTGAGGTAAATAATCTGATCCAAGCCGACGACGAGACCATACTCACTAGATGTATATCATGTAGTTATAACTCAAGGCCTGATTTCGGAATATGCTTTGCGCAGTAATTATTGCCTGTTGGGCATGAACACGAGTGGCAGAAATCTGTTTATTCGATGCCATTGTCATGCCGAATAATAGAAAGTACGAAATCGAAACACGTCAAAAAGCATGACGCATTTTTATTACTTATTAACTCTTTAAAACGGCCACCTAAGACGTTGAAAAGTAATTGCTTAGATCCAATAAAAAATAGCTGTAGCACATACCAATAACCAAACTACCTACCAGGTAGAAACAAATTCAAACCAGAGTATTGAACCCAACGATTCTACAAAACTCGTTTCTTTAGGGATTCCGATGCGAATAGGTATGATATAATCATGTGTGGTGCGTCGAAATTCACGGTTTTCTTTCTCACCTCTATTAGCGATACTATTTTATGAATGATTTTACGGTGCTTAATTTCCCAATGGAATGACTGGAAAATTTCTCTACACAAAGTCAAGGAATAGGAATTTGGAATACAGCAGCATACAGCATGTTGTTTCGTGTTTCTGGCAAATATGGTCGCTCACGTCGGGGCTGCACATGGCTACTTCAAAGAATAGGGTTCGGCTTCTCCCCTTAACTTCGCCTTATTGTAGCAAGAGGTGGAGAAAAAAAAGTGGAGGGAGAAGAAAGGGTCTACAGGTAAAGGCCCCGGCATGACCCTTTTCACGGGATTCCCTTTCGCGGTCAGACTCGAAGCTGTTTGTTCGTATGATTCGTACATCAGCCTTTGGCATGTGGCGAAATGACGTAGGATTTGAAATCGCTTCAGGGAATCACTTACAAATTTTTTATCGTTTAATCCAGTTTCATTCTTTCAAGTGATGCCTAATTAAACGATAAACACATGAAAGATAAGCTGGGAGACGAGGTATTTTGACGAAAATTTATTTTTGTCATTGAATTTTCAATACTTTTTATGCATTGTATCACGCTATGGTTACTGGAACCAATACTAATATACAAAAAATAACACCGAAGCTTGGCTCATTTGGTGGGCGCATTTTGACCCACAAGCGATAAACTTAAGTAACCTGTCGAAGTGACGATTTTTGAAGAAACTTATGAAGTTCTAATTAAGTAATTGCCCTATACGCCTCTTCACAAAATTGTTGACTGAAAAGTGCCTCAGGAACCATTATTCAAATGTGGTTTAACATAAAATCATTAACACTTAAAAATATATGATGGATTAAATCCCAAGTATTTCTGTATTACGTGCCACAAAATGAGGAAATTTCAATGCATCATCCAATGGCAATTTTTCCAAGACTTATTTTAATGGTGCTGCGCCCTTCACTCCTCTGGCCTAACTTCTTCAAATTCAAGAAGGCGATCAAATTCTCAAACGAGGGGAAATGATATGTTATATGAAATAATTCAAAATTCGTAATTTTAATTGTTAAATAGGAATCGAACGCCAAATCTCCTGGGAATATTTCGCAGTTTCACTTTTTTGCTAAAATTGAAATGATTATCTTATTACAGTTGGCATTTCGGGCGTGTCGGCAAACGGAATGGAAAAGCAGAGGAATGTTAGTCGAATCTTAGGCTGTAGTTGCCTTACCTAGGGCATGATCGACGATTTAGCCGTACCGTCCACTTAAAATTGGCCAACAAATGAGTTCTCAAAAATGGTTTATAAAAATTTAGCATGTTTTAACAACTGACTAACTAAATTAGGGGAATTATATTATTAAAAATCCAGAAATTATCCACAGAAGCGGGAATCTGTCCTATATCACATACCTCATTATATACATGATCCAGTATTTCAATGGAGGCACTCACGTGAAAAAAAGAAAACTAAATGGACATATCATGAGACAAGTTAGCTTGCTAAAGACTTTAATGGAAGGAAATATTGTGCGGAAAAATTACTATGAAAGGGGAAGAATGCACTGTAATATGCAAGTAGATCGTGGAAGGCGTCGGTGCAAGGAGTTATGAGGGAAAAAAGCGTTTGGCAGGGAACAGGATAGTTTTGGAGAGCTGACACAAACTATTCCTCGGTTTGATGACCCTTGATCACGTGTTCCAACGCACAGGAAAATGTCTTGCATTAATTCCGAAACATTCAGCGCAGCAGGCATTTCCACAACACTGTCGAGATTGATTTTAATTTCTGAATTCATGACGTAAACAGTTCGCAAGCATTTGTTGGAGTCATCTATCGGCTTAGGGAAGGTTTTTCATGAACCCTGGGACTATACACTACTATTATCCTAACCCGCAACTAACTGACACAAAATGCCCATAGACATATTACATATCACAATAACTTATTCTTTATCTCTGCATACCTTATGCCTTCCTTAATTTCATCTGTAATGCCTACTTTTTCCTCCCTCTATTTTCCTTTCCCAACATTCTCTCCTCTATAACCGTCTTCAGCATCCCAATGACTCAATCTCTCTTCCAACTACTTGCCTTGCCTTCTTCTGATTTCTCCTAACAGCCGTCTCTCTTCTTCCACCGTGCCTAGAAATTCGTCGCTTGTTTAGCGTTTCGTCCATTGTATTTTTTCCATTGCTCTCAACACCCGCATCTCAATCGGCCTCTAACCTATGAGAATCCTCTTGCCTCAATGCTCATGTTTCTGAACCATACTAAACTGCCCTCCACATTAAAATTTTCACTTGCCTTTTCTTTACACCTTTACTTAAGATGTCTGCCGTCAACTCCCGCCTCTGTGTAGAAGCTTCTTTACCTTTCGCAATTGTATTAATGCCCCCATTATTCTCTCCACCCTCACCCGAAACACTTCCCAAATAGTCCCACGCATCAAGGTAGAAAATATTGGGCAGGGTTTCAAATTACGAGGAACGTCACATACGATCTTTCATGGAGATAAGGGCAATCGTTCCGTCAGCACACGGTCTTTGGCGGTTTACATATCCCGTGAGAATTTTACTGGCCAATTGAAGATAAGAACAGGTCTCGACTCACCACACGAAGGTCATGGTGGAACGGGGTATCCTCCGAAAATGACGCCTGACAGGAAACCCCGCGGGCAAAGAGGGCAACGGGACTTGACGTACTCCGACACGCGCTCATCCACCACCAACGAAAGCCGGCAGCACACTGTTCGTTAGGCCGGCATTTGAGAAAGAGGGAGGCCGCGTGGGGAGAAACAGAGACCCCATGCGGAGCTCCCGAGAAGATGGAAGTGCAAGGACGTGTGGGTACCTTGCACGGAACTATGGACTCACTCGCCCCGGGAGAAGTTGTTGAAAAAGCGATGACCCCCTCCCGCCGACCCCCCCCCCCCAGAACCCTCAAAGACCAGCTTTACTCTCCCTCGGAATATGCATTTTTCCCTCCCCTGCATTTTCCATGTGCATGCACTTGCATGTATACTTAACACGTGCAATGGATTAAGAGAAAGATCACACTTGAAAAAGAAATCGCTCGAAGGAGTAGTGTTGTTACGCCCGGCATCCGGAAGGTGCCAAGGAAGATACAGACCATTCACCTTCTGATGTCATGCCCGAAGATTACCCAGTGACGTCAGTCAAGGTGCCCAATGTCATTGCGGCTTTCTTCGATCAAGGAATTCAAAATCTTTGCTGAGCGTTGCTGTCTGCCAGTGCTTTTTTGTTAGGAGTTATCCATTTAGTCGATCCTAGTCGTGAACCCCAACCTATTTTGTGGGGCTTGATTCACCTTATCCGTAATCCAACGGAAATATTTGGTAAGTAGTAAATTAAGACCCCAAAATCACTGATTTTAACGATTTGGTTTTCGAATGCAAAGAAAGCAGTCGATGATACATCTGAGTATTCATGGTGGGAATGAGCATGCGTAAATCCAAACGATAGTTTTCGACTAACCAAATCGCTAATCATCTTTTTCTGTAATGATCCATCAAAGTTAAAGGTAAAGTGGGCACACGCAATGTGGGAAAACTGTGATCGAACCTATGACGTTGAGAGCGGGTGAGCGTTTTGAGATGATTATCATTATTACCCGTAGTCCATTCATTGGCACGTCCATATGGTAGGTTTTTGATGGAGCCTGACGCTTCATGCTCCTGTATTCGTAATCCCTAACTATTGAGACACAAAATTCATTAAAAAGTGGGTGCTACATATGAAAATAACTCATTATTAAGCCATGAATACCTTCTTCCCCGCTTAATTACATTTGAAAGTTCTATTCCTTCTCTCCCTCCCAGTTTTCTCCCCATCATCAACTTTCAACATCCCATTGTCTTATAATATCTACTGTATTCATTGGCACGGCCTTCTTCGAATTTCTCCCTACGGTTATCTCCACCCTTACCGCGCTTAGAGTGTAATCGTTTCTTTACCGTCCATTTTATTATCCTCATTCTTCATCATAACCACATCTCGAAATCCTCCAACCAGCGCTTAGCCTCTTGTCTCAACGTCCAAGTTTCCAAGCCACGCGTAGCAACGCTCAGCATATAAGTTTCTCCCAGTCTTTTCTTTATATCTTACTCTGGATGCCTGTCATCAGCTCCTGCTTTGAGATGATCGGAGTTGGTAGTTTTTGGAATGAAAATGAAAGAGACGGTTCCCGGCAGATCCAATTACAGCTCTCTTGTGCGCATTGTGTCGTTTGATAGTCCTAAGAATGGTTTCATGGCTGAGATGGAGAGGTACGCACATGTGTGTTTTCTTGCGAATATTATTGAATAAAAGGAAAGTGATTATGTCAATTGCCTGGCTAAGTCAAGCTCCAGGAAATATAAATAAATTTTCCTGAGATTAAAAAGCTATTTCAAGTGCACGAGCAGTTTGAAATACCTATGTTATCTGGCACGTTGAACCCTCCTCTTGAGTTATAAACGCATACCGACTCCTTTCCGCCAAAGGCCATATTTATCTTTCTGCCGTGTCGAGTTGCGAAACTAGGTACGAGATAAATCAATAATTGTGAAAAGAATATATGAATCTTGTACAGACCGTTTCGCGATGTGGTGTACTATCTCTGATAGAATTCGCCGCCGGATTAATGAATCGCCTCCGTGTGGAAATATGCTGAAAAAGAGACGCCAACAAAATTAGCGCATTTCGAGTAATCGGGGTAAAGTTTATCTAATGTTACCGCTACCCTCTTTCCACTTTTTAAATGATCATCTAGTTTCATCCATCTCTATTCCTCATACCTTTAATGATCATTTTATCATTTAGTGTTTTTTCTAAAATCTAGTCCCGCTCAAATGGTTTATTCATTAATACGTGTTTTATAATTATCTGATATCAAGGGTTACAAAGGAGCTAATATGTATGGAATGTTCTCTTTTTTGGTTATTTCTAACGACTGATCGTCTAAAATAATAATGGAAAAACTTAACGCATTTATTTTATTTAAATGACCGCGAGAATGACACATTCGATGGCGGATCCACAGGTCGCAAAATCTAAGCATTCCCTTGGCACGAATGTTGCGTAGATATTTAATAGAAGTAATGCTGTGTAGATATTTATTATAGTTACCGCTAGAAGTGGCGTCAGCCGTTCCAGCAACTGATATGTAAATGTGAAATCAAACAGATGATTCAATAGTTTTTAAAGTTAGTTTTTACGGAAGTGATATGAATCAAACCCCAAAGCCTCTATCCTTGCATATAGATAACATTTATAGAGGTTACGGTTTGCTAATCAAAATAAATTTTTATCAGGTGGAAGAAATACATTTATAATAAAATGATGATTAAAGTTATGAGGAATAGAGATTAATGAAACTAGATGCTCATTTAGAAAGTTGAAAGAGGGTAGCGAAAGATATAGCTTGGAATAATTTTCCTTAAAAATGCTGTCACAAAAATGAGAACTGACATTAGGCAGAGTAATGGGCATACTTTTGAAGATTCCTTCATCTATCATTGACCAAAGCAAGAATCGTGATAGTTTAGAGTAAATATACAGTTTTCAATTGACAGATTACCTATTTTTTTTGTTGCGAAGTCAACATCTTGGTCTTCTTGAGAATTTTCGTTATTAATGAAGCAAATTAATCAACCGTACCGTTTTCCAATATTTTTTATTTATCGCAATGACAACAATAATTTTGGTGCGTGATGTGAGGTCGCGAATTATTTAAAGATTAAATATTTTCCTCTGAGAATTAAAGTCATTGATTTGTCTTTAATAAGTAAAAGGCATCTTATTGCCGATTTAAGATTCTTTATGAGGTACACATACATTGAGCAACCAATTTGCGCTCGTCCCATTTTTTTCTGGTTTTCCATCTTAATCATTGAGAGAAGTTCATGTATGCTTTATCAAAGGTAGGATTATGTTTTTACCTCTATTTCTTATGGACAAATTCTTACGTGTGTTCCATAAGTAGTGAGTTTTTCGTCACGGAACTTTGCATGTCAATATGACGTTTTATTCATCTTATTTGGGGCGAAGACTTTCTGATGCATCAATTCTTCTTTTCCTTAAGTACTGAGTTTCGCTCAACAGAACTATGTATTCCAGTGAAATAACATTGGATTTGGGGCGAAGGATTATAAATGTTGAACCTATCCAAACCTTACCCCGTTTTTTCTCAGATAAATAACGTTCACATGACATTTAACCGAGCATTAATAAACCCGAAGGCTGGTTTGATAGCCGAGGCTAGATCTCATCCTGATACTAATCCCTGTAGGTGTGTGAAATTCACACATCTGACTAGTGCCAGTTCCTTACCCTGTACCGTGTATGGCTTCCCAGGAAGTTCTGGTACTATGAAAAATCACAAGACTTGGAAATGGCTGGGGGAAGTGCCCAGATCCGCCGGGAAATGAACCCAGGACCTTCGGCCATCACTCAAACCCTCTACCCACCAAGCAGACACGCTTATATCACATATCTAAGAATGTGATAAGAAATCATTTACATGCATTTTTTTGTGCTAGAAAATCACAAACATGCCATGAAATGTAATTTAAAGTTTAAAAGAAGTTTATTCACTGCAAGCCTAGGTGTCTCTTCATGTAATACTGATCAACTTCATTTCTCTTTCCCTGCTCTATCCCAATTTCAATTGTGATTGGTACTTCGATCATCTTCTTTCCGTACTTCTTACTCTCTCTAACACTTCTCACACATTCTATCGATGTCTTTCTTGTTTTTCCTCTTTATCTTTCTAGCTTCTATCTCAGAGCTTAGTCTCGAACTCCATAACTGTTATGTATTGCTTTCACAGTATTCATCGGGTCTCAATACGTGGGTATACCAGTGAAGTCGACTGCCTTTGACTTTCTCAGTTATGGAGAAGTGCTAAGGATTACCCTAATAAACTCACTTCTTATTCTATCCAATCTACTGATTCCGCTTTTCCATCGTAAAATGTACAATATAGAAGTTTTTCGTGGCTTTCGTGGGTTTCTATCTGGCCAGAATTCTGCACCTTAGAGTAGTACCGGTCTAATTATAGTGTTTATGGAATATCACATATGTTTTGGATGGTATTCTATATTATAGAAATAATTTCTCAACTATACGAATATAAAGTTGAGAGCGCGAGACTGTATGTGCTCCAGAGGACCAGGACGAAACAGTGCAACTTGTGAAGAGCATATTCTCGTGATTCTCTTCCACTATGAGTCATACGCTGCCTCTTTTCCTCTGTCTTATTCCCCCCCCCCCATCTGACTTGCTCAGAGAGAGAGAGAGTGAACTCTCTGTGCTTACCGCTGGGATATAACCTGTTCGCTCTGAGGTGAGAGTGACGTCATGGATATCTGTGACCACGTCGCTCTTTTCCTCCAGTGATAGGCGTCGAAGGGAGCCCCAATGCCAAACATTCCAAGGATTTCGACGTCCTGCTGTGAGCGAGAGAAAACGAAATACGGGATAAAAGTCCTGGAAGCTGGCCGATACGGAGAAAATCCGGTGTGACGTCATTCTCATCTCTGAGCGAAGGGAGGATAGATCATCTCACGTTCTCTGGTTTTTAGCTGTTTCGCGAGGTATTGGTCCGGTCCCCTGAGATCATCGGGTACCATTTATTAAGAGAAGAATATTTAAAAAAATAATGATGCCAATATCCTTTCCTACTCTTGATTTTTAAAGGTCTACGTCTATCCTTAACCTTAATTGGTGTGTTCAAATTCGTGGTCCACGGACCGCAAGCCTTTGTTATCGGTTCAAATCGATACGCGGTCAGAGGTGGATTCTATCGGAGACTTTCTCTTTTCCGCCGTTTTTCTAAACCGGATTCAAAGTGTCGTTTTAATATTTTAACTTTAAATTGGAATCGTGCGATTAGGTTAATGCGGTGGCTAGTGTACTGGCCTCCTACCCCGAAGGCCTTCGTTCGTATCCCGGCGGGGGCGGAAATTTTCAAGGGGTATCCCGATCCTTTCTTTGGTGCCATGCAGAGAGCAACTCCAATATAATACTCCGTCCGTCGAATGGGACGTCAACTTGCGTGACCCCGTGGGGCCTCTCATTAATATAGTAGGTCGATTCTGACGCCGGGGTTCTCTCCATCCGTCATCCCAAAATTAGCTACCTTTAAACAAAATTACCCACCCACCCCAAATGGCAAAAATGACGTCAGCTGTCGGTCACCCACACCCTAATGACTAATATAACACCTTATAACCCTACACTGGTATTGATATCTTGAAAAATATTTATTTGCTTGTGAAATGTTCGAATGCAGTATGGTGTACGGTGAGGCATACGAGTATGTGGTGAAGAGTGCTTATCTCAATTGACTTTCTGTTTGTTTTTCTTCGTCGATCTGACAGTTTCAGATAGCGGAATAATTCGGACGGAATGTGAAAATATACTTTTTAGCTAATCTTTCGGGTATGAGAATGGTGAATTCTTTCATTCTCTTTTGCCGCCGTAAGTTTCACCGAATTTAATTCCGTGGGGAAAATGCCTTGTGGCCGATTAAGGTACGAGTGCCATATCTGCGGAATGATGCCTAGTCATCCATGTATTTCCTTCCCCATCAATAATTCTCAGCGGCGGCGAACTGACCGTCGAATAATTGACGCGTGACCAGAATTTGTTGAGAATTGAAACACAAGTAGACTAATGTATTTTCATAGTTTTCCAGTATGTCCTATTAGCTGTCAATTTTTTATTACACCAAAGTTTCGCTACTTTCATTAAGAGTATCATCTGGGTTAAAGGACTACCAAAAGTAGTCAACTCATCTCTTCAAGACCGTTGCTGCTTTACCGAATGCAATATACGTTTAAAAAAATGCTTATGTTTTTCAGTCATTCTTTGGGAGACTAGAAATTATTCAAAATCGGGCTCAAATAATTACGGATCCTCTGGATGTTACGTATGCCTTACCTTATCAGCTCTTCCTGTGATTTTTAATTTTTTCTTCGCCCAATGTGAATACGATATCATGCATATGTTGAAAGGCGGGCCGTGTTATTCTTTCTGAGCTGAAATCTATAACTTTTCCTAAAAATTATTTTTTATCCATGAATATTCGGCAATGGTTGCTGTCTCCGATCGAAAGTTTCAACTATCTTCTTTGGGCTCTTAAAATCGATGGACTAACTTACGTTAAAATCGCCAATAGCTGCTGCATGCACGAAAAAGAAATGAAATGTTGTACGTATATGTGTATATAACCCCAGTCGTCAAGGCACTAAAAAATTAAATTACTTCTACTTTTTTACCTAATAAAAAAGTAATAATTGACAGAACAAGTATTCCCACTAAACATTAAGCTTATTCGTATGTGAAAACTGCGGAAGTCTTCACTCTGAAACAGTTCATAAAAATTTGTGATAACGCTTCTGTGTTTGCAAGGCATTCCATGTTCTCTGGAACAGTCAAATACCCGTTCCTGATAACTCTATAGAATTCTTTCCTCAAGCTTTCAACTCTTTTAAACGAATGAGCTGAAAACTTTATGGCTTTCTTCCATTCTCTTCAAGTATTCTAATGGGTCAATCGTTTCCTCCCATGTCCTACAACTTTTCCCGAATCCGAATCGATCTTTATCTAGATACCCCTCTCTTCTTCGTTTTCAATATTAAAAAGAATTTTAAGCGCTAGACCATTTTCAATATTTAAAATGCAGATATTTTTAGGATGGTCCGAAAATATTATCTGTAATTTACTTTAGGGAACGGGCTCTCTAATGTTTCTCTGAAAGTCAAATTGTGTACATATGAGGTAAATTAGTCTGTAGACCTTGGTTAAAGTATTTTCTTACAATTATTTAATTAGTTCCTAGAAGTGTTGCTACCGTTTCCATGGGCCTTATTCACGCACACACCGTTAATCGTGGCGTCGAATTCACCCCTCAGTATAGTGTCTCCTTGCACTCTAGTGTAATGACGCGTTAAACGCTAATACGTTGGGTTAAACTGCTAATTTTTCGAGTAACTTTTAAATTAAATCGTTAATTTATTATTCTCGTAACTTTTCTGGCACAATGTGTTACTTTTTTAGGTAAAAATTTGGCACTTAAACGGTAAATTTGTCAGGCAAAAGTTGATCTTTATTAGAATAATTACACATTACTACCAATGCTAGGCAAAAATGAAAGAGAACTAGAAGACTTCCACAAGGCTCTTCTGCCTTATTTTAGCTAAAGTCAGTTTAAAATATATTAACTTAAACTAAACGAATTATCTGAGGTAACTTTTGCAGTTAAATGTTCCAAGTCTTATTTCCTTTATTGTTTTCTTTAACAATGTGAACCGTTTCAATTTTCAGATAATATTGCTGGGACTCTTTCGTCTCTTTACTTTCCCTTTATCTTAATTTAAACGAAAAGCGTTTTGTTTCAAAATTTATCTATTTCTAAGTTAGGTTTGGGACAACCTGACACCTTCATGAATTACGTGTCACGCCCTTTTTTCTTGTTTGTCTCTATTATTTGTTTCTTCAGTTCTAAATGAATGAATAATATCCCGTATTGCATTGTACCTTGTATCATTTTCGTGTAATTTGTTTTTCACCTTCCCATGATTTACTACTTAAGCTTCCTCCCGAACTAGGTTGTTTAACTCTCCTTCCCTTATGTATGCTCTTCATCAATTTCTTCCCAGCTTTCCTTTTCTTTCGTCTTATCTACCACGTCGCTTTTCAATCTCGGGTTCCATGTATTTCGTCACCCTTCAATAAGTTCCAAGGGCTATCTCATGGCAGATTTCTTTCCATGTCTGACTTTTCAGTTTTTAGTGGCCCACTTCTAATATTCTCCATCTCTCCTCTCCGTATCTTCTGTCATATTTTTTTCCATCACTGTTTTCATTGCCCGTTTTAAAGTCAACATCGTTTAGTTTCTTTCAAATTTTCTACTTCCTATCTCTTTTTTTCCATCTTTTAAAGCTGTTCAAATTGACACTTTGCCAAAATTAAGTTGACTTCAAAATCTGCATCTTCGAACTATGCACTCCTTCCCTTGATTCTTAAGCCCATGCTAAAAAAATTACATTCATATTAGCAACGTTTTCTGTTCTTAGGGTTTACCATGTACATTTTCTTCGCACTTGCTTTAAAATAGGGGACTAGCCAATTGTAATAAATAGTGAACAGAAGGCAATGTAAAAAAGCAGTGAGTAGAAATATTCGCCAAAATTACGTAAGTGACTGACTCAACTGTGTGAAATCTGATGTTGAATGAAAGGAAAACTATATTTGTTTTTTTTAAATTATTTTTCAATTTTTATAAGTTTAAAGAAGTAATAATGGAAGTAGCTTTGAAATCTTCATAGTTTGTATTTAATCCGTAAATCTTCCCTCCTTTCTTATGTTTAGTTGTTTTTTCCTCCTTTAAGGATTTCACCAGCGATGAATTTCCATTTATTAAGTTATTGCATGTTTTTACTTTCATAACTTCCTATGAGTTCCTTGTTGAGTTCTTCCATTTCGTCATCATCAGGGTGGGACATTTCTTTCATACTCGTCTATTACCGATGCATCCTATGTATATTCTTGAATAATGCACTCGTCCTATCTCACCCATTTTTGCCGCAAACACTCCTTGAGTATCACATACCCGCCAAATGTATTCGTGGTTGCTCTGGTATGCCCAAGTTGTCACTCATGTCAAATTTACGTCCGTTTATTTTCCCCGGAGAATTGAAATGGGGAGGTGGGAGGAGGAGCACCGGTTATTTTCAGCCAGTGGGGAATTTCCGCAAGGGACTCTTCCACGTTTTGAGGGGTAATTGCACCAAAAATTGTTAGATAGAAAAATTAAATATATGTCAATTTACCAAAATGGTAGGGCAACGAATAATCCTATCATCAGTCCTCCATGGAAATTAATGAAGTGTTTAAAATTTCGAATCGAATTCCATAGAAAATGATAGATGACTTCGAAGAAGGAGAATAACAAATGCTGCATGGAATGCACCCTTTGAGTCAGTCACGTGGGAGTAAATTTGGCACGTCTTAATAAGGACGCAAAAGCAAACAAGGTTGAGGACTACTAAGATAATCTCCTCCTTTTTTCATATTTCTTCGCTCTAATGTCCTATTTTACCTCCTCTATATATATCGCAACCGTCTTCTTCCTCTGTATTTCCATCCGTTCACTCATCCTTCCGCAATTTTCAGCAAAGGGATTAGGAAAAAATAGCACGCCCTTCATTGATTCTCTAACTTTGCGCCCATGGTCTCGGGACGCAGTACCATTATTCCGCCCGATGAAGATTCTATGAATCAAAACCTTTACCGCGAAACAGTTCGGCAGTGGTTTTACTGTTTCTCGTCATTTCTGTAATGAATGAGTTGCTCAAGTTGATTCCAGGTGGTCTTGTCTTCAGCTAACCATCGTCGTATCATATATCTCAGATGACCAAGTGGCATGACAATTGCGGCAATCATGACAAGTTATCTAAGCGTCACAACGACCTTTGGCGAAAGTGTAACGGCATTTAACATTAATGCAATTCAAAAGAACATTACTTACATGACTGACACTTCTTTTGAATACCTGCTCTCTCTTGGCATTAAATTATCCTCGTTAAAATGCGTTGAGGCCTCCAAATGAGTACGATTCTTTTCAAATATAGCATGATTTTCAACTATCTTTATAGAAAACGTTACAGCATTATTTTTTCATGCATAAAAATACCCTACTTCCTTAGAGATTGTCCAGATCCGCCAATTCCGATGACTCTTTACCTTCGTCAATTTGTTTTTCTCTGTCATTCTCCCAGTCGTCGTAAGACTCCTCGTTATCGCTTATTGATTTTTTCATTATTATGGATAAATTGAAACGTACATGTGTTAAAAGTACCCGCTACCTACACGCTCTATGGTAGTCACCCTCACCTATTTGCATAGAAAAATAGAATGTTCTTCCATACCAACCTAGAAAAGCCGGGTACATTATCACTTGAGAATTGCTGCTACTTTTTTTTACACGTTTAAGGACTTATTCTTGCCTTGTATTTCTTTATAATTGCATATGATTGGCATGTAACGAAGTTGAATTTATTTCCTAATAAAATATTTAAAACGCATTCCAGTATTAAATAAACTAAGCCTGACAGACAGGATATAACTTGACAGATATCTTCTATTTTTTTTAAATAGAGACAATAATTAATGACGAAACAAGAACAATATTTTTGGAACCGGTTTTTATAAGTATTCGGTGTTCGGGAGGTCACAATCCCTTCGCCTTTTCCCTTCTCCGTCATCCATCACCCATGACCTTTTGAGTTTCTAAACACAAAGTAATAAGGCCGAGTCCTGGTTTCAGACCGCCTGTCTGTGGCTCGGCGTCGGCTCGATGCTTCATTCCGACAAAAACAGCCTCCTTACCAGACGAACTTTTATTATTGGGAGCACCTGCCACGAGCGTCCTTGTGGCACGAGTCATTATTATGTCACCCAAGGAATTATTTTTTTCCAATTTTAACTCCCCGTAGAGTATAACTGTGTTACTTTTATGCAGTTTGGTGGCCTTCCAGCGACCTTGCGTCCGGTGTTATCGCGATGGAGTGGGCGGTTGAGGGGAAATCGCTTCCGTCAAAAAGGTCCGCATTGTAAAACCGCAGAAATGTTTAATTCATCAATTGAGATCGCCATTAAAGAGAACCATAATGGAGAGGATCTGATTCGGGGATGTTTTTTCGGGTAGTTCACGTCCGGGAGTACATTCGATTAGAGATGAATTCGATGCTTGCTCGAATGTCCTCCGTCAATTTCGCCGTCCATGTGAATTCGAGTACTTCGACGTATTCCACAGGACCGGACTATTGTAGGCGCAGTAATTATAGACACTCGAGTCTTGGGCTTTATCATTTAGCAGAGCATTTCAAAATGAGCAAGAGTAACTTAAATTGTTATATACTGAGTATATATATTACAAAATATTTTTTGCGGTATTTTTAAATTACTTGAACGCATGTGTGAAGGAAATGGTAAAAGTGGAATGGGAAGAACTGGAGTTATGAATGAAAATCATTGGGGAATTTATAAAATCAGGTTTGGAGATGATGAAGCTTATTATAGCCAGTCGGCTCAGGAGTTTCCATCATTGCTAATGAATTAGAAAATCTGTTTGATAGGTATGGGATGAGAATGAGTATAAGAAAAAAGGTAATGCGGATTTTAGAAAGAGAAAAGCTTAGATAAACGTAGATAAACTTAGATAAATGGCAGGGCAAAAACTATAGTCGATGGAGCAGCTAGGTAACTATTTCGGAAGGGTCTCGGACCAAGATGGGCATAGTAGTAGGACTAAAAGAAAAAGAACTGCGCCATCATAAGATTTCACAAGGGAAAGGATATTTATGGCAGAGATGTTAAACGAGAATGATAAGAGCTCGTTAAAACTTTGATAGGGTGCATAGTTTTGTACGGAATTGAAACCTGGTCACTGAAGCAGGGTGGTAGGCATAGATTAGGAGGTTTTGAGATGTGAGTGTGGTGAAGGATGGAAGAGGTGAAATGAAGAGAAAAGAAAACAAACGAGTAAGTGCTAGGCATGATGGAGGAGGAGAGGAGATTGTTGGGAGAAATCCAAAGGAAGCAGATTAAGCGGAGGAAGAGCAAATTGATTGGCGACCGAATGCTGACGACTGTGATAGAGGGGAGAAGTTTGGACAAACGAGCTAGGGGTCGTAGAGGTAAGGATGAGGGGATATGGAATGCAATCTTATTATGGACCAGTTTATTGCAGTATGCTGTGTTAGGTTGTGCCTTGTTAGGCGAGACTTAATAAATGTAGGCGAGTTAATGTTGTGTCCATTCCAAGCCTACCTTAAACGATAGGCAATCAAATAATGATAATTTTAAATGATCGTGATAGATAGATCGTGATAGATCGTGATAAATCTGCATTCACATGAGACCCGGCAAGCCACCACTAGGACGGGTTGCACACCAGGCCAAGCATTATCGAAATTATTCCATAGATCCTAAAATTCATGTTCACAGGTAACATTTTTCGTAAATGAACTAGTAATACTGCATATTACTTGGAATGATGTTAAATTGAATTCACATGCAGCATTAAAATGTACGTTTAACCACTCGTCACGCTGCCTCATTTTTATCGCGAAATATTTCCGAATTTATCAAATAATCACTGACTCAATGAAATTCTATCTAAACTGGTCCACTATTAAAGCTCATATTTTAAACTCATGAATCTGTACTGTTGTTAAAATTACGAAAGTATTTTTTTGTCCTTTGGTTTTAAGTGGCGCGAGATGACATTTGAGCCTTCGTCATATTCCCTTTTAGTTGAGAATCACAAATAGGTATGTCAGATTCTGAATTGCGGTTTGATGTGAGAGTGGTAATACAAATTGTCAGCGTTGTTAGAGCGATGCAACAGGCTTGTGAAGGAAAAGTTCCCCGTTGTTGTCGTCCGATTAAAGGGATGCATTGAAATCCTCTCTTGGATTTATCTGAGGCACTTATACTATGTGATATATTTAGTAAGTGTAGTCGTATTTATGTAGTTTGCTGCAAAATATTTTGCAATACCTTTCTTCATCCTGTTTTTTTCCTGAGCCTGTGAGTTGCCCATATCCACTCAAACCCTAAAATTCATAAAAAGTAATTAATAGTTTCACGGAGTGTTATTTGATTCGTGACCGAAACTAATGAATGGCTAGGTTTTCGTTCTCAGTTTTATGGCGAAGAATTCACAAATGCTGTATTAAAATTGCACATTTCCTCTCTACAAAAATATTCTACTGAAACTCTATTCAGCACCCCAAATTTTTACTGAAAAGTCAGTGCATAAACTGAGATAGTTATTTAAAAGTATTAGATATTTTACCTTCGACTGCAAGAAGACAATAATTAAGTCCCTTAGTGGGATTACTGAGAGGTTAAAATTGAAAATGTTTCATAAAACCAGTTTCTCTAAGAAATAAGCTGAGTTAGTCTAACAAGCTCCCGGGGATAGAATTTCCAACTCAAGCACAATAAACTGCAACGTTAGCTGGGATAAACCTTACGTCACTTGTTTGCTGAGTGAGGGAAAAATTGAAGTCCTTGTTGACCCAGCTTAAAAAAAATAAAAAAGGTAAAGCTGTCTTAAAAGCTGGAAATCTTTTTACTTGTGATAAGCAAAGAGACAATAACGGATGAGTACCGTCTGTGGTCACCTGTATCTAAATGTGGGCTGACTATAATCTGACTATGATATAGGTCGATATAAAGAACAAAATTTTCAAACTGAACGACTGAAACAAACAGTCAGCTCATGATGGAAGGACACATGTGTAATAATTGAAAACGATGACTGAACGCGATTATGCACTTAGAATTTGGAGGAATATGATGCACAGATAATAAACAATTACTTATATTGCATGTGAAATGCAAAATGAAATTAATATTGTTTTAATACTGATGTCATTTAAACAAATAATTGAACCGGTATGAGAAAAAGGTAAATCTTTCTTCATGTCTAATATTCTGAACTGCATTTAAAACGCATAGGCGTAATTGCCCTTGATTGTCGATGGCCGATAAGCTCCCAGTTTAGTTGTTAAAACTCTTAAATTAATGTTCGTGTTATTTGAGGAGTTATTGTTCTATTTCTGCAAAGATTTGTTTAGCTGGCAATAAGACGCAACGAGAGTTAGAATTAAAACGTGTCAAAGTGAGTACTTACTTAACACAGTCATTTGGCAGGACATTTTATTTTTTCAAGGAGAACTGACTCGTGTAATCAAAAGAAATAACATGAATTGCTTCCTCCGGAGAGAGAGTACCAAATCAGCAAGCTCGCTTGTATTTGAATTCACGATGTCTTTTAACTCACAATTTTTTTAGTTCAAATTTCCAATTTTGGATTTCATGATGTTAATACTTTGTTTCGTAGCTTTATATTTTGATAGCTTAATGATCGTCATTGTTTTTTTTAGTTTCCAATAGGTTCTCTTTGTGGTCAGTTCTTGATTTCAGATTAATTTTCCTTATTCTGGCTTGATCATGCTCCCCGCTGCAACAATACTGAAGAGCGACTTAAGAGAAAAGAAATTCCGATCTTACCATATCGGTTTGACACCCCAGGCTGAACACAAATGAAGATGAAAGAAAAATGAGATTAAAGTGGGAAGAGGTTCCTGCATAAGATTTACGGTAAAGGACGATAATAACGCAACATTTGGTGCCTCTAACGGGAACAGATGAACTGGCACAGGCCACTTTCCTTTTGAGAAATATTTTTAGCTCTGATCTAATGTAAAAGGAAATATTACTTAGATACCCGTAACTAATTTTGAACACCTTTTGTTCCCTGAGCATAAAGTTATCTGTAGTGAGGTTGATGGCGGCCTCGAAAATAGTGTAAGTAGAATACAATGAACATAATTTTTGTCTTCGTAGGAAATAAAGAATATAAAATTATTTTTGTTCTCGCATTAAAATTTCCCCTCGCCCTATAAAGAGCCTCTAGTTTGGTTACTGAACTGGACACGGTGGGTACATTTTATGGTGAACCCGTCGGGAGTATGATGGAAGTCGAGAGCGAGACACAAAGAGACCAAGCAAATTAAGAACAATCAGTGAACATTTAACTGCAAGGGTGTAAGGGAATTAGCGCGGTCGGGCAGTGGTCGCCGATCCTTCGATCGAAAATTATTGATAATTGACAAAAATTTAACAACATGTGCGACTTCTATTTCGTAGAGAACCACCACCTTCATTTGTCAGTGAAAGCATTTGCTTGGCCTGACCCGGTAAGATCGGCGTTGAGTCCCAGCCCTATCAGAAGAGGCAAACACGATTTAATTGCCTGGGAGTCGTATGTATAATTTGCAAGTTCATTACCAAGTTTCCCGTGTTTCTTCATCCAGTTGGAAAAATCCCGCGCGAGGCATTTATATACTCAAGATTTCTCCATGAATTTTTAGAGACGCAATAATGCACACAGAAATTAAATATTAAAATAAATTTTATGGAAACTCAGCCGAGGAAGGCCTTCGAAAGGAGAAGAAATTCGAAAAGGTTTCAGCGTGAAGGGCATTGGAAATGAACAAAATTATTAAAAGTGGAGACTTCAAAGCTTGATTTTCAGTAGCGGCTGATAAATCTCGTATTAATTCGTTGGGAATTTAATGATATTAAGTTGCATGCTTTTGTCAATTACAAAATCAATTATTGCAGTTAAATACGAACATAACGTATTAATTCAAGAAATAATTATGATTTTTTGAAAATTTCTTGTTGGAATTGCTCATTAATGAATAATATGTTTTGTATTTTGAAGTTTAATTTGAATGTAATATCATGTTCTACGTCGGATCGCCAAGCATACACACATCTTTGGAATAACCAAGTTCGTGTTTAACTTCATTATTTTTTCGTTGCTTTACCGGACTATTTATTTGATTATTCTTCTGTACACACAGCGCATTCCCATTGTTGCGGATACTTTCTCTGCCGTGAGGAGAAATAGGTATATTATGCATATGTCTTAATGAACCACTTCCTGGTGTCCAAGCTGGTTTGATTTGGCATTAGTAATATATTTCTCCTTCATCATTGTCTTTTTCCAATATTATTTTCAGATTTTCTTGCTTCCAATCAGATCATGTGTCATAGTTTTGAGCTTGTTAACCTTTCGGTGATACTTGCGAGTATTCACAATAGCTAAGTCGTCATATGTAAGGATTCAAAATAACTAAGCGATGCAAACGGTGGCAGTGCTACCGAAGACAAGGGCGCCTTCCTTCGGACAGTGCTGCCTGAAGTTCGGGATTCTTTGGTACAATATTTTCCTTGCTCATCAATACAATTTACATTCCACACCTTATCGTCTCAGCAATGATTACCCCAGACATAAAATCAAGCTATAATGTTTCGTAGGATGCATTTCTTGGAGTGTAAAAGAGCAGCATGAAACTGCAATCATGGAATCAGCTCCATGAAGTCTCGTTTCATATTGCTAATATTACGTAATCTACCTTAATAAGCTACCTGGTGGTCACGATTCCCGATTTTCCCGACGTGGAGTAAGGAAAGGTGGATGCAGAGAATTTTGATTGACAATGAAATACTGAAGGCTGGTAGATTGGAGATCGTTAGGCAAGTGAGGTGGAAGGAGGATCAGAATAGGCATGTTGGACGGAATGAAGGGAAGCAGAAAGTATTGAAGAATGCTCTATCGTATTTCAGGGTGTCACGTTGGTTGAAACTTATGAATTTTAGCGATGGGAAGAATAAATAGCGATGATTAGACTGTGTATCCATCCAAAACCTACCTAAAATGTTAACCCACCATTTGTAATACAGGGTGCGTTCCGAAAGTAATGCTATTGAATTACCCCCGCCGCTCCTATTGGTCGGAGTGGAATTGAATTTCACTCGGAGTAGGTGGGGCGGACGATAAGCTTTGCCGCAAAACCGGTCTTAGTGCTCTCCAAGCTGTGGAAGCGGCGGGGCGTCAGTTATTGTACACCTCTGCGCGCCGACCGCGTCACGAAAGGCCAACCGAGCGGAAATTTCAAGTGAACTTTTGCAACGTATTGAATATGAACATGATTATTTGGAAAATGTCATCCCTGGTGATGAAACCTGGGTTTTTGAATACGACCCAGAAACAAAACGCCGAATCTCTCAGAGGCATACCGACCTGTCTCACAAGCCCAGAAAGGTCAGAATGTGCAAACCAAAGGCGAAAGCAATGCTAATTGTCTTTTTCGACAGTATATAGTATGAGTGGTTCATAAGGAATTATTTCCTCTAGGACAGACAGTTAACGCTGCCTACTACGTGGATGTGCTGGAAAGACTCCGAAAAAGGGTCATCAGGACGAGAAAATACATCTCCGCTCCCTGGAAACTTCATCAAGATAACGCACCTTGCCACAACGCGCCACGAGTTCCTGGCCGAACACCAGATGCAAACGCTGCCCCACCCCCCCTATAGTCCTGACGTCGCCCCAGCAGACTTCTTTTTGTTCCCTCGGATTAAGGCAGCCCTGAAAGGAACTCGTTTTTCGTCCATGGAAGAGATGCAATCAGCCGTGACGAACACCTTGCAAGAGGTCCCCGAAGACGCCTTCCAGGGCGCGTACCGGTCATGGCAAAGTCGCTGGAAAAATGCGTTGAGGCCTAAGGACAGTAATTGGAAGAATTTTAAGTGTTTGTGCAACTCTGTTCAATAAATTACTTTTAAAACATAATTGCAGTACCTTCGGAACGCATCCGGTCAATACCGGGCCGAAAAATCTTGGCTTGGAAAAGAAGCCTTCGGCCCCGCTGATAATTCCACGATCAAAATACGGATAAACCACAGGAAGTCAGGAGCCATAATGACTGCAATAAATTAGTTTATATTAAGTACCTACTCTTTATTTTTGCCAGGAATTTTTGTGACCTCAACCATGTGCATAAATTTTTCGGAAGGCCAAACTTTTGGCATGTAACTTTCCATTGTTTTCAGACTGCTTAAAAACGGCTCTCATTGCCACTTTTAATTAGGCTTTGACTTTAAAATGAAGTGTGATTTTTTAAAAGGGCGCTAGACACAGTTTTGAGTTTTATACCTTGGTAAATATGATTGTGTAGTGCAGCCATTAAGAGGTAAAAAGACATATTTCCGACTATTAATCGCATTACGGAATATTAAAATATGCATTTTGTTTTCTGCAATAACTCTGCATCAATTTCCAAAAATATATTTGTTCGCACGCATGAAAAAGTCTGAGGGTCCCTTCCAATAGAGAACACCTAGGACGTCTTCCACACCATCCATGGAGTCAAAAAATGTTATAATTTAGGTTGAAATATTATATCAATAATTTTTTAATGAATAGTCTACCAGGTTAGGGAAGGTTGTTGGTGGACCCTGGCTCCAAGCATTAATGTACTCATTAGCCCTAAACTACGTGATGCAAAATACCCTTAAATCACATAGGTACTGCATATTAAATTAATGATTACATTACGAGATTAAATTAAAGCGTAGGGTTAACTGCAGAGCATGTACATCTATAGGTTCAAGCATTCACTAGCATTGTGTTTGCAATTTGGTCAATGGAGACAATTTGAATCTCTTGATGTGACCTGTTTCTTATGTAAAATTAGATACTTTTAATCATGGAGAATTATTTACCTAAATAATCCTTGAGTTTTTTCTAAATTAAATGGACAATAGAGTTCTTTTCCTTTCCTTGATATTGGTTTCAACAGGAGCAGTGCTGAATTAGTCTTTTAGTACTGATGTAGTCATAATTTATCAAAAAAATAGGAAAACTTTACTGAGCAAAAATTACCAGGACAGAAGGACCTGATGAGAACATCTTTCATGTGATGAAGACTTTGAAAGAGATTTCCAAGTATCTTCCCTTCCCCTATGGCAGGACCCAGTTACTGACATCCCTACTGTTGGAACTTAGATATCTTGGATTGTTTTCATGGATTAGCAGCCAGAAAGAGGATATGCTCTTTTAGATGTAAAATTAACAGCATATTAAAACCCTTTTAAGGGAAAATTTGGGGTCTAAGAAAATAGTCATTACATTTTGTGTGTCAGTGACATAAACTGTGTTGCATTTAACTGTACATGTTGGTCTTTCCAAAAAGTTAACATTGTAATATTGACATGAGATGAAATCACCCTTCCCTACCCCCAAGAGACAAAACTCCGCATTCTGTCAAGCCCATTTCCTATTCTATAAATGCTGCATGGCTAATTAAGCTCCCCTAATGTCATCAGCTCCATGTCCATTCAAATGTGAACTCCTGGATGCCATTGCTTAGGGCATGGTTAATACTCACAATGGGGCTTGCTTCGCTCTAATGGCTGCCCAATTGTAAAAAAAAGGCACTTAGTGTCAGAAATAGATAATACACCTTTCACTTCCTGAAGAATGGTCAGAACCACCATTAATTTATTCAAAATCGCATGAATCTTAATCAAACCTCCCTATAGAACTATATGCCTGCCTTAAGTAGTTATTCCATTATGAATGGAATTGAAATGATATCCAATAGATCTCTCCTATAATCCATATATTCCCAATTTTTAACATATACCACTCTCATTGTTTGCAATTCTATTGTAAAAGTAGTAATCCCTTTTTTAATCCCTTTCTACCATTCCTCTAGTATCCCAATCCCTTATTCTTGATTATAATGTAATCAGGTAATACTTTTTATTTATTCTTTAGTAATTTAATCAACGGCTCTCCATTAAGATTTGTACTCTCTACCCCATTTCATTTTCTGAATTTAAAGTGGACTTCCATAGCTACATACTGGTCAGAACATGCATCTATCCCTGTTCCTTAAGCTGTTCAAATATAATAGAATCCAAGTGTCCTAATGGCATCTAACTGTTCTCTTTAAACAATGTCAATGTGTACACACATGAATGCAGGATGGTGTTTACGATTACTTATTATATTACTCTTTTCCTGGGTATCTATCATTTCTATGGCCATTCTCAGTTCTTAAACCATAATTATTTTCCATACCTCCATTTCATCCTGCAATGATTCTCTATCATCCTATCCATAAACCTTACTCTCCATCAATCTCCCACCTAAAATATCTATATTTCCTCTTTCATTTAACGAGAATTTCTCTTGTCTCAACATTATCCCAACATTCCACAGCCCAATTATGACTAGTTTTCTTCTCTGCTGCTACTGCCTTGCCTCTCCTGCTGCTGGGTATGACACAGCAAATTGGGAAAATTCCCATAGTTGCGAGGACTATAAGTTTCCTGTAGTGCCTTCCTGATATGAGCAATTTAGATGGTTTGTGGTTTCTTTTCTCTATAGTGTTTTTGAAATGACACTATCAACCAAATGGCCTTTCAACTATAGTCGAATATGCCTTTGCAGTTACCTTGCAGAGGAACAGATGCTGTGCAGAAGCCTACTTTCATCTAGTTCCTAACTTTTGACCCTTGGGTGACCCTACCAGGAGCAAAAATCATTGCTCCCACTAGCACATCTCTAGGAGTCATCAGATTTTTATTTTATTGATTTAAGAATTTATATCATTGCAACTAAGCTATTGTCCTGCCATTAATGGTCAACTGTCACTCTTACAATGCACGTACATATATACACAGGAAGAATAGATATGAGACAAAATGCTCTAATACACAATGACACTTTAAGATTACCAACCGCACCTTTACCATCACACAAGGGCTAGTTCACACCATACCTACAACACTCTGTTACTTGTCGTACTACCAAACCATAATCATGCACCCTTCAATTTCATAAACATTCAAAATCACGCGCCATTAACACATAATTCACTTTTGCAATACAACTTCTCACACTGTGCACATCACATAAAAACAATATTTTAATCAATACAATACGTGAAGTATTGATCAATGAAGTTTATTTCCCAGTGGCTGCTTTACACTTATTCTTAAAACTCCTAAAATTGGATTGGAAGGGCTCAAACAAACCTCCAGGCAGCTGGATCCAATCAACTATTGTTCTGTCTGAAAAAAAGAGTATTTTTTCTTATTTGTTTTCACATTTTTATTTTAAAACTGTGGTAGTTTTTTTCTCTTAAATTTTGGTTTTTCTGTCTCTGTCCATAAATCCTCTCACGCTTTGTCATTTTTAACAATTCTATACATTGTGCCTACCCTCAAATCCAATGGTAATAACTCCAACTTTAACAATAATTTATCATGAGGCACTCGGTTGAAAGCTGCTGAAAAATCAACGATTACTGCATCAACATCCTTTCCTTCATCCATTGTGTCGCCGATATATTGGCTTAATCCAAAAAGCTGCATTTCACACGAGTATCCCAATCTAAACCCATGTTGGTGTTTGAATAATACATGTACCCTTTTACCATGCCAAGGCGGTAGTCCATGAAGAGGGTAGGGATTAATGGAACAGGAAAACTACTCCATCACAGAGCCCATGAGGAAGGGTGAAAGAGATGAGAAATAAAAATGGAATACCCTTATAAAATAAACCAAATCTCCAAAAAGAACGATTTAAACATTACCTTATCATCCAAGTCATACAAGAAAAGGGACGCATTATTTTGTTGAAGTTATCTATTTTCAATCACGTCAAATGAGATAAGTTTCATACAGGATAAAATGGTGTTTTAATTTTATTTTGAGACACCACTAAAATTATAAGAAATCAATACATGAAAACATTTCATCATCAGTAAGAACATAGACTTAAAAATTAAATTTAAATTACATAATAATACTCCTTTAACAAAGCACCACACACATAAGCAATTGTCTACTTGCTCAATGGGAACCTAAATCAATCGCTACCAACTTTCTGTAATTAACTTGATCTGCAATGGCAAACGATTAAACACTTGCTTAGATTTAGAACCAAGAAGAGATACATTATTGCTTGCTCAGACTAACCAACTAAAACAAGATTAAAAGTTATCCACAGGTTCAAGCAACTGTTGAACTCCAAAAATATAATCTCGTATCTACAATATTTTAATCAACACTGTAAAATTCAAAGCAATACTAAGGTCATCTCACATACTAGTTGAAATTACAAATGCTTCCAAATATTTTATTGCCAATTTCCCTAAGTTTTATTCCAAACAACCTTGGGACTTTGTATTAAGTAATGTAAAATGATTCGGTCACTCATACTTGAAAATGTCACTTTCTCAGTAATGAACATCATGACATAATTGTAGAGTATATTAATTAGCATAAAATTCCACAAAACAGACCATACACTTCATCTACACTGACACACCAATAATATTTTCTTGTTTTCTAATTCTGCGTCCACCTTACTAAAAATATAAAGTGTAAAATAAAATGGCTATCCACAAAACTCTGACATAATAAAATTCATTATTTATCCCAAAGGTATACAGAATCTAACTATTTGAAAATTGCTAAAACAAAACAAATTTATGAAAAAATGACTATTCATCATGAATTTTCATGATAGCACACCACACTGCAAACTACACTTTACAGCCTTCCTCCGACGTGACCCGAACTTCCTTTGTGTGAATGAATTCAAGTTTTACCACTTGTCCCTTTTCATCAAGCTCTTCCACTGCAATTTCAATCAATCTGCCTCCTTTATCAACTAAGGTAGTGTCCATGCTGTCTGAATCATCTAGGTCAAGTGAGTCATTGATCATTGGAGATCTTAACTTAAGAGGGCTGTCAGGCTTCACCCTTTTCATACTTCTTTGGCTTACATTTTCCTCACTCAATTCATCGTCAGGGTCATCTGTGTCAACTTCACAGTCTGTTTCCACAAATCCCTTGTAAGGATACTGCCACTTGTTTTGACGTTTGATGATTTTTGTTTTAGATGCTGATCGAGCTTCACGTTCTGACATCATCTTCTGAGTGACCTCCAAACTTTCATAACGCACAGTCTCCAATCTGTAGAGGCCATCCTCATGAAGTTTATACCTGCAAAGAAAATTTTCATTATTGCCAATTACGTTTTTACTTAAGTTTACCCATTTTGTTATTCATAATAATAAGAGTACTAAAGTAAACATATAATTTGGGTTGAAATAAGAAAATATTATTAGGTAATCTACCAGTTAAGGTAGATTTTGGATGGACACAACTACCAAATAAATATTTTGTTTCTTCTGAAGGATTCCGTATTATCGGGTTTCACCGCATCGTTGCATGATGCTAACAACAGTTTCACCAAACAAAACACAGCCCAATATCCTACTCTAAAACAAATTATTCTTTGTCTCTCTGTGCTTACTTCCTTCCTTCATCTGATCCAACATCCTAATCTCGCCCCAACCTTTTTGCCTAACGTTCTCCCTCCCATACAGTCTTTAACATCCCACTGCTGACCAATATGCCCTTCATCCATTTTTCTTGCCTTCTCAGGATTTCTCCCAACAAACCCATTTGCTCACCCACCATACCAAGTACTTCCTCATTTGTTTTACTTTCTGTCCATTTCACCTTCTCAATTCTTCTCCACACCCACATTTCAAAAGCCTCCAATCTACGTCTATCCTCCTGTTTCAACGCCCACGTTTCCGCACCGTACATAGCTACGCTCCATATCAAAGTTTTTAAGAGTCTCTTCTTAACATCCTTACTCAACATCCCTGTCTTCAACTTCTTCCTCCTTGTGAAAGCCTCTTTGCCTAGCGCAGTTCTTCTCCTTACGTCCCTACTACTTTGACCATGTTGGTCCAAAACACTTCCGAGATACGTAAACTGTTCTACCTGCTCTAGTTTTTGCCCTCCTATTTTAATGCTAAGCTTAGCCTTTCTATTTCTAAAAAATCACATAACCTTTGTTTCATTCATATTGATCCTCATCCCATACTTTACTAAGCAATGCTCGCAACCACTTGTCCAACTGACAAATTAGCGCTTGGCCATCAGCAAACCTAAGAGATTTTATGAATTCTGTGCAGACTTTCATTCCTACCTCCAGCTCTCCTCATGCTTCTTAAATTATTTCCTCCACATAAATGCTTAACTGAACCGGTGATAATGGACAGCCATATTTCAATAAAATGCTGATGAGACTTATAGAAGTTTGCTTTAGTACCAAAAAATTCTTCACTCTATTTAAAACCACTGAATTTGACTTCCTCTAAGTCATTGAAGAGTTTAAAATTTCAAATATTATTAGTTTTTATTGAGAAGATAATTTATACAGGTGCTTAAGCACTTGTTTAATCATTTTATTGTTCTACATGTTTTAAAAGAATAAAATGCATACTCTGGTAACAGTCCAGTGTTTAAATTATCTGGTAATATTTCATATTCTATGATTTAATTCCCCTTTTAAAGATATACATTCACTGTGATAGATTTTCCCTAGCTTCATATATAAGTCCAAGAATAAATTGTGTAATTTACAATTATAATTACCATACAAAATGATAACAAAGAAGAAGACCACTAAAATTTTCCACAAAATAAAGATTTATTCACTACTAGTTTCGATGCACTTTATCATTTTTAAGTGAAGGTCCCACTGTGCAGAGTACAAAATATATAAACATATATATTAAATATAGGAGGTGGGGAAACCAGGGTGTCTCCACGTGCTGGGAGAGGTTGGTTGAGTGGGAAAAACTGAAGCTCGGAGGATGGGAAAAAACAGAGAAAAGTGGGAGTGGAGATTGAGGGTTTGTAGAGGAAGAGGGAAAGGCATAGGAAAACGATGAGTTTAGTCGGTTGCAATGAGATGGTCTTTTCTTCTCATCTGAATTCCTTATGGCGTTCATTGTCCCATCTCTCCGCGATTTGCAGGGATGGAGTGGTGGCAGTGTCCTGTGGTGTTGAGTGGGGTCCATTGGCTGATTGGTCTCTTCCGTAGGGGATGAGCCAGGTGCAGAGTGTCGATTCACCCCACAGTTGTAGTTAGTGGGAGGTCGGTGTCTTCCTGCATCAGGTTGGGACTAAGCCATTGTGTGGCTGGTCTCAAGGAAGGATCTGTCTATGGGGGGAGAGGGGGGGAAGAAAGGTCTGTCCTCCGTTGGGGTAAACCCTGGTTGTTCAACAGTTAGTTTTCTTATGCCATGCTTTGGCTTGGAATGGGGTTGAGACAGGAAGATGGGGAGGATGGATATAGGTTTTTTGTGGCAAAAGGTGAGAGATGGATTAATTGAATGCTCTTGCAAGTAATGGGGAGTGAGACTGAAATAAATTTTCATTTAACAACATGTCATTTTGAATCTTGTGTTGAATTACTTCTAATTGATCTAGGACATCTAGTTTCTTCCCTTTCCTTGTGACATGTAGAATTTTGGGGTTGAAGTTGTATTTGTGATTGGATTCAATCATGTGTTTCACGAACATAGAAGATTCATCTCCTTTCTGTGGACACTTTTGATGCTCGTTAGCTCTTGTTTTGAAGTCTCTGCCTCTTTGGCCTAGTGGGGCAGGAGTCACAATCAGTTCATGTACTCCACTTTTCTGAATTCTATCCACTTTGTCTCTTGGAATGCAAAATAGTTGGGATAGGTTTAAATGGGTGTAAAAGGAAACTCTGATTTATCTTTGGGGGGGATCTATTTTATTTGGCAGGTGGCCAATGTAGGGGATCATGCACCAATGTTTTGGGTTTCGGGTGGAGGGAGATGTTTTCAGGCTTAAAGAATTTATGCTCTGTAATGCTTTGCCTTTCCTATTCTTGTGTGATAGAGTGCCTATTAGGTGTACCATAGAGCTTATATATAACAGTTATTATGGAAAAAATCATGAATTACCGAGTCAGTTATAAAAACAATAAATATCCAGCATAACTTGTCTCAGGTGTCTTGTATTAATGCTTTGATAACCACTCATATTTAGCAGTTTCAGCCATGAATGACACCTTGTATTTGCTTACTTGAGTGCCTAGACTACACAGCCTATTTCTCCGATACAACCATTGCCTTAAACAGCATTCAGGGTCAGATTATGCAAGGCTTAGTAGTTTAGATTATTCACCTACAGTAACTGGAAAGCTAACATTATTCATTCACTAAAAACTTTACTTACCTAAAGCGGCTATGTCCTGAAGGCCACTGAAATGAATGCTTATTTACAAGATGTCGGGTGAGATAGAACCCTCTTGAATAACGGACATCACATATGTGACAGCAATACATGGGGTGAACTTGGTTAGCATGTACCTATAATAAAATATATTCATGAATAACAATATTGATAGTCCTTGGCCTTGAAGAAATACAACATTTTCTCAATTTAAATGACCATTGAGAATAAGAACAAATAATTTTGTTCTTTCACTGGTTGTTAAGCCTAGCAGCTATGCTACATTTAGCGATGCAGTTGAAATCTTTCAATGGAAATATGGGCAAATGAATTTGCATGCATATGTTGTGAACTTATAAACACTCTTCAGTTAACCATATACTCAGTATTTGCGCTAGAGGCTGGTGGTTGTCAATCCCATTTTGACCTATTTATTTCAACATGTAGCCTTACCTTTCGATAATGCCAGCTTAATGCAGAAGGAGTTCTCGCAGAATATTCACATCCCTCCTCAGTACATTTGTAGAATCCATCTGGAAGGTGAGCCCTCTGGTGACATGCCAAATCACTCTGGGTCTTGCCCCTGAAAAATGTTTACGTACTCAATAAATAGGCTATAGATAAAATCCAAGAGAAGGCAAATGTAAAGGGAAACTACAAACACCATAATAAACTTTTCATCATCAGCAAGTGTGAAGGTTTGCTGTTTTATGCTGGGTATGGTATTGAAATATAGTCATTAAACCAATATGATAGGCAGAGAATTAAGGCTTTTGACTTGTAGGCGTGGAGAAGCATGGAAAAGGTGAAGGGCACAGAAAAGTAAACAAACAAGGAGGTGCAATGCAAGAGGATTGTAGGGAGATGGATGCAGAGCATCTTGATGGAATATAGAATGTTGAAGACTGAGATAGAGGGGAGATCATTTGGTAGGCAAGAAAGGGGATAGGAATAGGATCGGCATGTTGGCTGAAATATAAGGAGGAAGGAAGTATAACTGAACGTTTATTGTAATATATTGGGGATCAGGATGTGCCTCATCAAGAGAGGCAAAGAAGTGTATCATTATCCACTCAGAGTTCAACCAACCTACCTTAACAACAAATTACCTAATAATAAAAATGGGCAACCCAAATCCTGACTAATCATGTCATGCCTTTCTCCTTACACTTGAATTGTAGTACTTTGAGACTAAAAACCAGTAGCATGACTCTTCAGGAATGAAATACTCACAGCTATTACTCTAGAAATTGAATATTAAACATGGCTGTGCAACACAGGCTTTCTGTAAAAAGAACCTGAACTCTGGATTTGGCCAACTCACCTGAAATCACAGAGTTCGCACTGGAAGGGTTTCTCATCCAAATGGCGGAAGCGAATGTGATTACTCAAGCTTGCAGGACCAGGACAAGTCATATCACAGAAAGGGCACTTGTAGTGATTCACATGGAGTCTCATGTGGCCTTTCAGCAACCTCTCTGATGGATAGAACTTGAAACAGTGGGAACACTGATATCCATGCACTGAAATTGAAGTCATATTTCTTTGTATTCAAGCATTTTAATCACATAGTTCAAAGAAACTTTGGGAGATGTCTCAACAGTAACTTTGAATTGAGTCATCTGCTAACACACATTAAAATGCAACAATTTTCAAAAGGTAATAATCATTCATGCAGTATTTACTACGGTAATGAAAGAAATTGAAGTATTAAAGTAAGGAATGGCTTCCATATAATTATGGTGAGTGTCACAAATATTTGAAAATGGCATTTCATATTTACGGTACCAATGTCAATAGACAAATCAAGTGGTAACTTAAGGTCATAAATTATAAAATTACTCTGAAAAGAACAAGCCAAGAAGATTATTCAATAGAGAGATTTTGTTTTATAAAGATAATGTCTATGAATTAACCGATCCTTATCAGAATTTTACTAGTGAATATTAAACTTTCAGGAATATTAGCACGTACTTTCCAATGGAATTTGTCGTTTACAGTGATCATAATATTTTGCACGAGTTGCAAATACACCTCCGCACACAGGGCATCCAACCATTTTCTCTTGCGTGTGACTTCTCAGATGGTCTCGGAGTTTTGGCTTGGTCGGGCATTTTGCTTTGCACACTACAAAAAAAATGTATGGTGAAAATTTTGTACTCCGCGAAGATGGCTAAGCGAGACAAACAAAACGTCCTTACATCCCCAGCGACAGTGATAACAATTTTTAACGATCTTATCGCTGTTATGTCCTCTTATATGGCATTCAACATGGAGATAAAATTTTTGAGCATTTTGAAAGTTATCTGTGCAGTCCTCCCAGTTACACCTGTATGAATTGGGAATATCAGGTATTACATTCCTTCCTAATTCATGGTAGTTGCATGCCTGTAATAAAGAGTCTTGTTATTTCTGAGTTCCTTTAACCGTGATATACATTAATATTTAACAGAAAAACACAACTTACAGGCACTCCTGTACGCTGACATATATTACCACCAATGCATTTTATTTTTGTGTGAAATGCGTGATAGTTTACATGCCTCGATATTTCACTCCTATCTACACACTCGAACTCGCATGCAACCCAACGACATATGTATACCACTGAAAAGGTTAACATTTATGCATAATTATACATGATTACAACGGAAATAATCAAATTCGAAAGGACAAATCAACGCACCTTCACTGGAGCTTAAAACCTTTACAGCCAATTGAGGGATGTGATTCTCAACATGGCTGACAAACTTGTTTAAATCATCCGTACGAAAACTGCATTCTTCCCATTCGCACAGCATATCCAGTTCCTCATCAGTGAATTTCATTGTTCTTGGATATATTCTTGGTGCTATCACTCGACACACATCTTCATTCGAAGGTTCGCTGGGCAATTCAGCTGTATTTTTAACGGTTTCATCCTCAGTGTTACTCCTCTCCGATTCACTTGTATCATTTTCATTAATGATATCCTTTACTGGTACCTTTTTGGAAACCACCGCCTTTTTCTTCTGTTTTCTTTTCTTTATAGTCCTTCTTTTGCTCCTGACTTTCGACATAATTACCAAACCTGCCTAAAATGGTCACTACATATAAATGTTAATTAAAACCATTAAATACTGAATCTTAGTTTCACCAAAGCAACCACGAAAAAGTTGAGCGCCTTTTAAAAAAATGTTGAAATAGTTCTAATTTAAATTTAAGTTATCCAAGTTGTATATGAGTCAAAATTGACAAATTAAAATACGCAATCAAAACGAATACACGAAGAACCGCCACTAACGACTTCACAACTTCTCATACGAGACTTTTCTCAACAGTAGAAATACGTATTGCGAAGCACGAAGAAACTATTGAAGTATGAAAAATTTAAGTAACTGAACTTCCATATGGCGCGTTTGATGACATAGTATTTCCATATGGTCCACGTAATTTACTCTTTTACCACGAATCGATTATTTTACATTATTAATCAATAATTTTCCCCGAATCTCTGGTGAAAAGAACTTCTGAAATCGATGCTTTGACAGTCACACGAAGTTGGTGCTCGTCAACGGTTTGTTGCAATGAAGACTTACGGTTGCTCCAACGTTGTTTTGTTGGTAATTTTCTGAAAGAATTTTCCAGTTGAGTTCCGTGCAGAAAACTGCGACATTATTTTTCTTGATGTCTATCAATATTCCTTGTCTTTATTGTTCTCGCTTACCCTCTCAGAGGCAGAGCCAAGAAATGCTGGGCTGTAATCGAAACTAAACTTATTTTGCCGTTTAAAGGGGTGACATTCCATATTTAACTGCAAATATGATTTATGAAAGGAAACATAGCACCCTCCCAGTTCTGCGTGCCACTTTTCAGTTAAAAAGCAACGTTTGGACCAATTCAAGAGGGAACCGACCGATTTTTTGCGGCGATTTATCACTATGAATGAGACACCACACGCCAGGAGCGAAACAGCAGTCGAAACTGTGGGTGGAAGCCAGTGGTTCAGCGCCAAAGAAAGCGAAGTCTTTCGCATCAGCCGGAATGGCCATGGCCATGGTTTTGTGATGCAGATGGGATCCTGTGAATTGAGTACCTTAAAAAAGGCAGAAAAATTACAGGCTAATATTAATCCAACCTTCTAGACCAGCTGGATGCCAAAATTAGCGAGGAGATGCGTGGCTTGAAGAAAAAAGCCATCTTTAAGCCGGACAACGCACCTGCTCACAAAGTTGCGTTGGCGATGGGAAAACTACGGGATTTGAGGTACGATTTACTCAGCCATTCCCCATTTTCTCTTGATTCAGCACCTTTAGATGTCCATCTGTTTCCTAACTTGAAGAAATTTGTTTCTGGGAAGACCAATGATGAACTTGAGAGGGCTCCAGATGGAAATTTTCAGAGCCTACCAGACTCACTTCCGGGAAGAAATACTGATGTTGGAGAAATGTTGGAGCAAGTGTGTTGGAGTCTAGGGAGATTATGTGATAAAATAATATCATGTTTTACTGAAAATCGCAGTCTTTCATTGCCAGACCGAGAACTTTTCATCTTACCCTCGTATTTCCTCTTCCTATCTTTCACTTTATATTCCCTAATTTTCTTGTCATCAACATTGTCCTAACTTCCAAGTTCCTGTTTTAACTAGTTCAGTCTTCTTCTTCTGCATCTTCTGCTGCTGTGGGTTTTGATTTGCAAGGCTTTTTTGAGATGACAACCGCCGAAGCCTTACCTCTTCCACTGCTGGGCTGGACACAAGGCTGATTGAGCAGTCCCATAGCGGTTTGGACTGATTTTCTCAATACTGTGTATCATAAATGTCATGGGAATAATAATCGAGGTGGTTTCCTGTTAGCTTCCTCAATAGTGTTGTTAACATGACACTATCACTCAATGATAATGCCCCACAGGGGTCATACGCATTTGCAGCCGTCTCATTGAGGAACAGACACTGTGTAGACTATCTTTCATCTTGCTCCTATCCTTAGACCTATCTGGCATGGGTGACCATACCAGGAGCAGTCATCATTGCTCCTGCCAGCTGAACTTAGGGTTTATCACAAAGCGCAAGTCCTTCTACCATGCCTAGGTTGTAGTCCATGTGAAGGTAGAGCCAAATATTAAGTGAAAAATTGCCATTCCCTAAAAATGATGTGCAAAGGTAGCAATCATACCTGGCTAACTTCCTGAATAAAATTTCCCTGATATCAATTTTACTACATTCCCAACGCTATGACATTTTTGCCATTAAACCTTGACATTTGCCTAAATATAGCTGCCATTTAAATTTGCTAGTGCCTAAATTGCAATGGGAGTCTCCTCAAAGAATGTAACTTCAAAGATAGGTTAATCCATAAACTTGCTGATCAGAGGATGCAAGTTGAATGTCGAGTATTAGATTAAAAAATACAAGAAGAGACTGAACAAATTGACGAATACTTAAAGTTAAGGGATACATAGCCCATGATAAACTCTTATCCTTAAAAGAAAATTCTGAACTCATAGATTCAACAAACTGCAATAATTATTTCAATGAAACAATTTCAGTGTAAAAATCATTCATAAATCAAAATTTGTTAAATCATTCAAAAAATTTCATAGTTTAAGAGGACGCCTCGGTAGCTTAAGTGGCTAAAGCTCTCAACCGGATATTGAGGGATCTGGGTTCGAATCCCAGTCAAGGCAAATGATTTTTACACTCTGAAATTGTTGCATTGAAATGCACATTAGCGGATGATTCCGTTAAAAAGATGTTGCGGCATCTCCTGCAGTTTCTTTGGAATTTGCAATAATTATGGCTGAAAATCTCTTATATTGCAAATTAATTAAGGAATGTAATGAAGAAGAAACAAAATTATAGAAACTCCAGTTTCAAAACATGGAGATTAACTGCAAGCACATGACAAAGATATAAGAAGATTCAAAACGGAGAAATTAATTCACAAAGAAAATCCACTGCAATTAAAGAAATGTGTACCGAAAAGAATATCACCAACATTAACAAATGCAATGTTTATTACAATGCCAGGGAGAAAAATTGCAAGATAAATACTAAATGAAAACAAATTCGTGAATTCTTTGCAAAACATTAATACTCTTCAGCTGTAGATGTCTAAAACAAAGTTATAAGTCCTGCGATTTTCAGTGTTGAGTAAGGAGTATCATCAAGATGAATTTCTGTTGCTATTACTAAAATTCTTATGTTTTTTTCCGGAAAGACCATTATTTAAGTACATTAGCCTGAGGCCACAGAATTATGACATCAGGGTGATCATTCTTATTAGCATACTTATATAAACAAACATAAACAATAGTGCCACATAATTAAGAACTTCACTAACATTTTTTTCTCTCATCCATCTTTGTAATCATACAGAAGAATGTAGACACAGTAGCTTGGCAAAATGAAGAACAAAGAGTTAAATGATGAATTGAGATGGGCAACAAATAAGGAAAAGAAGCATGGTGGAAGACGTAATGCAAGGATATGGAAAGTTTGTAGAGGAAGGGTGAAATTAGTGCACTATGCATCACAGTTAAAGCACTATTGGGACGTAAGAAGGGAAGATCTGAGCTAACAGTTAGAAATAAGTCAGGCAAGATAATAGTTGACCCAAAGATGCAAGAGAGGCGGAAGGAATATAAAGAAGAACTGTTTAGTAAAGAACTTATATTAATGAATATCATCATGTGCATGGGATAGGTCTCATGAATGGAAGGGCAGAAGAGCAAAGTTAATAGAAAAGGTGAGCATTGGGTTAAGCAGGAAAATGTATGTGGATTTAAGTCAAAGAATTAATAGAAACAATGGAAAAATTGTGAATATAAAGATATTCCTGAAATGGTGAAGTTATGAGTTCTGCAAGAGGATGAGGATTGCCGGATTATAAATAATTTGAAGGCAATAAAGACCATATGACAGAGGTGCTAGTTATTTACTAAATTGAATGAGATAAAGAGGTAGTAGGGAAATGTGTAAAAGGACATGATAGCCAAGAGGTTGAGCTAATTGCCTTAGATAAAGAGAGTGAACAACAGGAGGAGGATCAGGCTGGCAGGGGACTAATAAATGATTGAATGATGCCCTCCCCCATGCATTGGAAATGATATGCCAAGGAAATACTAGGTCTGCCACGGATTAAAAATTAAATAGTGTGTTTGGTTAGCACTCAGGAAATCAATGTGGTAATTGCCATATTTCCTGATCCATCTGATTTTTATGATTAGAATGATGAATAATAGGTCTGCCAGATAAAAATCAAAGGATTTTGATTTTTACCCTTAATATGAAGGAAATTGAATTGTTCCATTACAAAATTAGCAGCCATACTCACACATAAATATAAACATTCATTCATTGCAGAATCTCAGAAATTCTTCATCACTCACCCAAAACTCGTTTTTTACCAATTATACTAAACATTTGACTATTTTCATTGGAAATTGGCTGGAGCAATTGAGCTAAATTGGTTTGAAATATATGTAAGTAAGCTCAAGAAAATGTAAAACTTCAAGTTGGATTATTAGAGAAATTGATGTCTAAAATATTCCAAGTACAGAGCAAAAAAACAGTACAAAATAATGGCAATAGTTTAAAAATAAATGTTGAGCACAAATTTATTGTTAAAATTCAACAAAGAGGTACAGAAGTATAAATATGAATCACACAAGTAAAGCAAATAGGTGTCAGCATACAAAATAAAACAGTCTTTATCTTTCCCGAGGCATGATTCCATGATGGCCCACTCAAACCTGGGATTTTAGTTGCATCAGCCTGTTCAAATTGCTTCCTCATTTCTTCTTTTAGTCCAGTATGGCAAGTGGACATGAAAATAACTGCAGCTGGCTGGAAAGTAGAAATTTGAACAAGTTAAAAGCAAGTTACAATATAGGTTTAAGAATACATTTTTTACCATGTGGTATTTCACAAATTAATTTGATTACTGTATTCTTTTTCATTATATTATCCCTCCATTACCACCCAACAAGCAGTGCCTACCAACAACAATGTTATTAATTAAAAAGCCTACTTTGCTTGAAAAAGTTTAATTGTCAAAATATTTTTCCAAGTTATGTGATACGTAATTTGCTTTTAAGTATTACAATCCTGCATAGCGAAATCTATCTTAATATTTATATGTTTTAACATAAATGGATGAGAGTGTTAAACTTTTTAATTCAAATTAAATTAAAAAAAATATATCATTAAGATTCTTCCTAACTAACAATATTCATCTTTTATCGCAAAATTCTCATTAAATTATGCATCCAATACACTTTGCAGACAGTTTGATATCCTAGCAATGGATTACAATATTTTTAACTATTTATTTGGCTCAGTTGAACACCACCATATGGTTGCTGATTAACAATAACTCAATGCCTGCTACTCAACTGCACCACAACCTAAGCACCCAATATGCTTCTCAGAAAGTTGTTATCCTAGCATTTTATTACAATACTTTAACCTATAACAGAATAGATTTATATGTATATAGTCTATATTTTAACCTTATTTTAAGCTCATTCACACAATGCCATACGGTTGCTAATTAACAGAACAACTCCCAATGCCTTAATACTCCACTGCACTGAAGTCATTTTATAAGCAGAATCTGTTGGTTTACATTTATTTGTGATCATATAGATTTCAACCACATCAACAAAACTAAAATCAAACAAATAATTAAATCTGGATTAAAATTAGATTCAAAACTTGTCAAAAGATCTTATACTAACCAAAACACTGCTTCACAAATTTTAATATTGCTAAGCAAACAAGTAAATTACATTGCAGTATTTCTTATAGGAATTATTCCCAATGGATATGTTAATTTTCTGCAATTGAAGGGTTCTCAAGAATAAATTTAGATTGTAAAGTGTGGCAAATTTAATTACCTACTTTAATAACACACAGGGATGTCTTTGCAAATGGTCAACCTAAATTAATCTTATTCATTGGTTCCCAACCTTTAACTTCATATAGCTACCAAACATCATACAAACATGCGAACAGGCCCACCATTATCTAATATCAGAGCAGTTAACTGAACAAAATCAGATGCATGATGACTAAATATGAGTTCTGGGACTGGATGTGCGAGTATGGCTTCAGTATGAACTATGTATATGCATGAAATAATGGTTGTAACCAGGTAGCAATGGAAAGTTTATCATTTACATCATCAATAAAAGCTTACGTGGAAAATACATCTTGGCAAAAAGGTATATAATGAGTATGACATTCCAAAAAATTTAATTAAAAAAAATTTCATACAAGCAACTTTTAAGAGGCAAATGAAGGCAGAATTTCCAGAAAGTAAAATAGTGAAAAATACCTGCCAAATTCCCAAATATTCACAAGCCCACTTGGTGTTAAATAACTTGCTATCTAATTAGCCAGTGCATTCAAGTTTCCAAAATTCCTTCACAATTGTTGTTTCCTTGTTGAATCAACTTCCAAATTATTCACGAAAATGTACACAAATATTTAAAAATTATTTTCACATCTTAATAGCCCTTCCTAGTAAATCAGCAAAATCAATATGATTGAAATATGACATTATGAATAACTAATCTTGGCACTTTTCCGCTTGATAAAATTTTTATTTTATGACCGTGTTTCGATGTATTACATAAAAATTTAAATAAAATTTTATCACGAGGAAAAGTGCTACGATCAGTTATTCATTATGTTTGACTTCCCCCACATCATGGCTGAAGCTACTCAATTTGTAAATATGACAGCACTAATTGCAATAAATGGAAAAAACATCACCTAAATATGATACATAATGACTTAATTACAATCGTGCAAGGATTTTGAGTGTTTCAGCTCGTATTGAACAATTTTATCATACGAAACATTTGGCTTTGTAATTATTGTTATTATGAACTATCAGAAAAAAATTGAAGTTCCTGGTAGTCAACCGTTAATATTGAAGTGTACTCAGTAGCATATAGTATTAACAATGTAGAAGAAAAGATGTAAGCATTACAATAATATAAATCGAAAGGGAGAAAAAATTGAAATATGCATATGGTTCTTCCATAGTCTAATCAAAGAGTAACTGAATACTAAATAATTATTGTTAGAATGAAAAGAGAGCAGCCTAGAGATCTCTTGTTATGCAATGTATCTCATTTTACAAATTAATCAAATGCTCCTGTTCCCATTTAGTAAATGTGGCAATTTGTAAATAATTCCCTTGGCAGAGTAGGGAAATTTTGAACCTTTCATTGAAACTACTGAGTGGTACTTCCCTGAAAAAGTTGTGCAGTTGCAGGTTGAGTAAAAGTATGCGTACACCTTGGCTCATTACAAAAAATATTAACAACTTTAATGAAGTCCACGAGTAAATAAAACCTAGTTAGTCGAATTCACTTTTGAAAATGGACGATGTTCAGGTAAGATCATTTGCAGTCAAGAATTTAGAAGTACCACTGAGCATAATGTTGGCATATTTTTCATAACCATATTTGTAATTAATTTCTGTTCAGCTTCACACTTTAATGATGGATAGAGATACAAATAAAATTAACTACTAGCTAATATCATGAATATCTCCAGGGCCCATGAGATTATAATGTAGTTGCCAGAAATTTAGAGAAAGTGGGGATCACAGGAATTAGAGTGACATTAAATCAGAGTTTTAATGCCATGCTAACCTGTCTCTCCGATACCAAAGTTCAAGAACTTCAGTTTGAGTGAAAACTGAAGAGATTCAGGAAACCACTGTAGAAACAAATCAACCGTGAATTATTTGATCCTAAATGATGATAATGGGGAAAATAATGCAATAACAGGATCTGCATTAAATTAGAAATCTAACCAGTGAACTTTCAAGAACTTAAGGATAATTTATTACACCCGCTTCAAAAATATGATTTAAGGCAACATTCAAAACCTCAACAAGAAACACAGATCCTTGCGGGAACCAAAAAATTGATGTTGATGAAATATGAATGACCAGGGCAGCAGAAAATAATGAAAATTCAAACTATGATTGAAAACCTTTTTAAGTCAATTCCAAGAAACTGTGTGATGCCGCGGCAGAAACTTTTGCTGGGGTTGACCGCTAATATGCATTACAAAGCAACATTTTCATAGTGTAAAAATCATTTGCCTTGACAGTGATCCCGGTCAAGGCAAATGTTTTTTTTACACAAAATTGCTGCTTTTTAAGCACTACAATAATTAAGCATTATCATGTGCAAAGCTGAAATCAACAATTACCACAAAATACAGAGCTCGAAAAGTTACTGGAACTTTAAAATTTATTAAGGAATGGTATAACAAGTATACTACAATCCACCAAGACAAGGAACCAGTGGTAACTGCAAAAACAGCCGTCGAAGAGATAAGAATATATAGTAGTATGCAATGCTAGTAGACAAGACATTGTGTTTATTCTTTGTAGTGTCCCAGCCAGCCATTTATGAAAGGGGCAGCAGATTCATCAATAGACTATGGATTTATAATCAAGCTATCTTAGAACAATCTTGCTGTTCTGAATGATCAAATTTATTGAAAAATACATAAGGATTAATTTTTAAGACCTTACGTAATGAATGTATTTTAAAATGATTTAAGAACATTAAAATATTCACGAATACACCAGAATCAGAAGTTTACCGAGAAACACCCCAGATCTTAAAATATCTCTCTCCCAAAATTTGGTAAACCACTATGTATAGTGTCAGTAAATTGTTCATAACTGCGTTGAATAAATAGTTTTGTTCATCTTCCCTCCTTAATGAAGGATAGAGACCTAAATAAACTACAACCTAATACTATGTATTATGTTATAATACTATATTAACCTAATACTATGTAAATGTAGTAGCCTGAAATTTAGACAAAGTTGGGCCATGAGAATTGGAGCAACATTGAATCCTTCCAATTTCATGCTTGCCATAGGGTGAGCCTCCAGACACACAATAATGTTCAAACTTCTCTCTATGATACCTAAACTCACAATCTGTTTAGAGTGAAAACTGAGGATAGTCACAAAATCTGACAGCACAAATAAATCTGTCGCAAATTATTTGAATTGCAATTTGATAAGTTAATAAATTAAGTACGGGCAATAGTGAAAATTACTACCTTTTCAAAGCGTCAAAACATCCGGAATGTCATTACAGCGCAGGGAGAAGAAACCAATAAATCAGCTGATGACAAGGGAACGGCAGAAGGTAAGATGAGGGATCTGCAAATCATAAGATTTAATTTACTAGTCAAAATTGCATCTTTTTGAATTTAGTACATTTTAACCAATAAAAATGAAGCAATATGAGATTTCAATTCTGGTAGTGTCATTCTTATAAACTAGTGCCAGGATATTTATTACCAGAGGAGGGAAGGCTTTAGTTCCAAGGAAGGAAAATGTGCCAGACGGAGGAATCGTCTCTCAAGACGCTCTGCAAATGCACCATCACAATCATTCACGGGATTACTGAAAAGATACAGAGAAGAATAATTATATAGTTCGCGTATATTTAAGCGCGAAATTTGAATTCTGATAATCGGACTTTTTCATTTCTAGCGTTTTTTCAAGGTTAATTTGACTTCTAGGTAAATACCACTAAATAACCACGCAATCATCCTTTACCAGAACATTTTCACGTCTCCCGAGCATGCTCCATAGGAACACACGTGGGCAGTATTTTGCAGTATTCAAATCGATCATCAAAAGTCCCTTCAGGCGTTAAAAAACCTCGCTTCGAAGGTTAACGTGATGAGATGCCTTTAATTAAGGACGCCTTTAAATATTATCAAATTTAAGAATCTCATGGGAATAAACATATAAAATTAACGTAACAAATGAAAAAATTGAGTTGAGGAAAATTTCATGTTCAGCTGGCTACTATTCCGCGATGTTTTTTGGGTATTTGGGTTACCGAAGGAAATAATAGGAGATTAATGAATACCTTACTCTTCGAAACGCCTAGAATCGCCCGGTTTTCATATATCTAGGTATGACCCGCAGATCGAAGCGAAGAATGAACAACCTGATCGATGTAAGATCACGAAAAGAGACTGCTGGAGGGGAAGGAGGAAGCAGAGGATTGGTGGGCGAAGAAAGAGTAGGGGGCGAAGTTTCGCGTTTCAGGGTTTGATGGATTATTCCCGAGGGTGGGAATAGACAAGGGAGAGGGAAAAGGAGGAGGGCATTTGGTAGGGACTCAGCTGAACGCGAACAGATCGGCAATAAAATTGAAATATGTAATCGTATTTCATAAAATTAAAGTAAGATAATTATATGTCACATAAACATGTTCTTTAAACATGCACATTAATTTGCGTGAAAGCTATATTTATTATGGTGAAAGATAAAAAGGATTTGCTGACTTACAATATATTAAAAAAAGTCAACGCACCTTAGGAGAAAATTATAGATAAGACTGAAAATATTTCCAAAATGTTACGAGATAAGTTTTCGCCAAATGAATTAAAACTTGTGAATTTGATGACCAGTGGGAGACAATATCGGCAATAAATATGATTATGCGACGGAAATCAATTAGAATTTTTCCCATAAAGAAGTTTACACATACAAATAGAATTGAGAACACAATGTCTGGTGAATAATAAATGTAGAACGCAGATACGCCGTAATATTGGTGTGGGATTTTTCCATTGTCGATATCAAAGCGTTTCATTTAGACTACGGCGTTATTTTGAACCTACCGCGCCCCCTGAATATGAGCAACTGCCCCATTTCGGATGTCTCCGAATACTTGGGATTTCACTCCTGCGTATCCGATTGACTCATCGGATATTCGACTAGCTTCCCACCCAAGGGGTCGGCGTTAGATTCCCGGTAGCTGGAGAACTACTCAATAGTTTTTTGACATCAACTGGGATGTCGCTTGTCAAGAAATTGATGAAAAAAATGGGAACGCCGAGCCATCGATTTCGACATGTCGTTCAAACTGGCCTTCGTCGCCTTGCAGCAAGCAGATAAGGAAATCTTGAATATATTTCGCCCTGGTATCCCTTGCGCTAGTCGGGACCTCGAAATACGAACCTCAGCTTTTCATTATATTGCACGTATGGCTTCAACCAGTACGCATACGAGAGTAAGGTGAAATGTTCTCGGCCTTTACGGTAGGCTACCTTATTATTATTTGTTTAAACGCAAATTTATTATTCTCTCAAACAAAAAGATCTATCTATCTAAAATGTCTACTAGATTTGGCATCGGGCAGGGAAGAAAGGTGGGCTGTCTTCGGAAAGCGAGGCAAGTAATGAGCATCCAGTACGCTAACGCTTGGGATCTAGATTTTCATGTCATGTAAACTCCTAAGAATTCATTAACATTTCAGTTGGAATAATTTTTTCCATTCCCTGTTCATTTGAATTTTGCACAATTAATTGGAAATGCACCAGGTTCCCACGGTAATCTAAGACCTCAACGAGAATAGTCGAAGGTATAAGCTAAGCTGTTCGCGGAAAATATCCAGTATCTCTCAACCCTGAGGGAGGTTAGGCGTGTATGCCCCACGGAACCTCTGTACGTCTCTCCCCATCGTAAACAGAGGAATACGTCATGCTAGAATGCTTTACGGCTCTTAGGCGGGAGTCGTAAGGCATTGATTACCTGGTTAGCGTTTGGTCTATGGGCGCATTGCACAGCCGGAGGACGTAGGTACAGAGAGACCTTGCCTCTACTCAAACCCCAACGACACCAGCTGTGAATCAACAGACGACCGAGTATTTCCTCTCATTCATCCATTCTTAGATTTCGCCCACGTCGCGTAATACAATTTTTTATAAAATAGTATGTGGTTCAGATCAAATAACCATTACAGTGTGATGAATCAGCCGGTTGAAATGTTTCCCACAGTATTTTGCCACACAATAGGAATTAGGTGTGAGCTCCTCCCCGCTCAGCAGCGTTTACTCATGTTTCCAGTAAGACTGGAAAATCAATCGCATAAATACAAGTAGTAATTATACTACGGAGTCTTTTCTTTCTAAATGTTTAAGTATTCAAACTTTAAGTACACATCTATTAAGACAAGCTTTTCCGAAAAAAAGGAATGTATGCATACGGTAGCATATTATGCGAACGATGATTTAATGTAGCGCAGGAAATAATTGTGAAAAGGTACAACTCCTATCAAATATCTGAAGGTTTCTTCCCTCGCCCTAAAACGTGCGAGGGAAGAAACTTCCTTTTGCCTGGCACTCATTGCCTAACATTTACATAGCTTGAGATAGCTGAGAAGTAGCAGTGATAGCCGAAATCTAGTCGGACGCAAAACAAGAAAAAGAAGAAGCCCTTGTGGAAGGATATCCGGAAAGAGGCCTCATTCAGACCTAGGCCTGAATCGCTCAAAGCCATTTCTTCGTACAGCGGCTTTACCTGCATCGTATCGTTGGAAACTATCTCAACTCTTCAGATTCGTCCCATTAGTTGAAGGGGTCTCATACATTTTACAGCAGCGCAGGTACGGGGATGGGAATCAGCGGCAGTTCCCCCCACCCCCGCCAAGGTCTCATAATTCGACCCTTCGTTTATCGCAGAGAAACGCTGGCTTTCCAGATTAATTGCTGGATTGTGACAGCCCGGTCAAAGCGTCGCGAATGACTGCAATTCCGCACAAAAAACCATTCACTTTGACCTGGATTCAAATCCCGCGATTTCTCCGTCGGTTTAGGCGAATTATTTGGGAACCCCGAAAAACTCGCGTTCGTATGTATATCGACGGGTGATACTAGTACGCTTTTGTCGTGTACAAGTAGTTTCTCTGCATCTGACTGCAATGTCTCTTTGAATTCGCCGCTTAAGGTAGAATATGGAAGTATGAAATTAAAAATCAGATACTAAAAACTTTCACAACGTAATTTGCTTCCCAGCCAGCGAGGCCTTATCTTTTCGTAGCCAGTGCTTCACTCAACGGAACTCTCCCGCCCATTTTCCTTTCTACAGTCGTCAGCACTGGTCAAGCACCATCTCATCCAATCTTTTAACCAACAGCTCCCTCCCTCATATGAAACTCACTTTACACATTCCGCCCATGCTCTTGCAGTCCCTCTCAAAATTGTATGCGATCGGCAGATATCGCCGAGAACCGTTGGCTTCGGACGTTAATTTTAGGGGGTGGGATAAATACCATGGCTGAGTCTGAGTTTCGAGGATAATTACAATGTCTTTTTACCGTAAACTTGATTGGCACTGGGTTTAAGGGGAGTAGGTAAAAACAATGCCAGAAGTTAGGGGAAAATGGAAAACACAGGGATCGAGATGGTGCGGGGGCTAACGTACTGGCTTCCCACCCTGAGGGCGCGGGTTCAAATCCCGGCGGTGTTGAATATTTTTCAGAGGTATCTCGATCCCTACTTGAGGTGCTTTGTGGAGGGCACTTTGAGTGAGTACGCCGTCCGTCGGATGGGACGTTAAACTGCGGACCCCTTGGCGCCTTTCGTAAAGAGTAGGCTAATGCCGACGCCGGGTTTCTCTCCACCCTTCATCCTTTCCTGTGCATCCCCTATGGCGCAAATGACCTTAGCTGTCGGTCGCCTCCCCTCAAATCTACTACTACAATGGAAAACACACACTCGGTCACTATTGTGTATTTGGAAAACAGTGACCCACGTGTACATCAATCAAATACGAACAATGCAAAAATAAATACAGAAACAGCCTTACAATCACTCGATCACTAGGGTATGTTAAGGAGTAACACGTCACTCTTGTGAATCGCGTTCATACAGACCTCAGGGTTTTCCTGGATATCTCCTAAGCCAGGGACCCGTTGTACTCACACAGGAATTAAAATTTTTTTTTGAAATGAAAATTTAAAAAAAATTTAAAACTAAAAAAGTACCCAAGTTCAGTCACTCGGGTGTGTTAGACCTTTGTGAATCGCACTCACTCACTTGTTCAGGGTTTACAAGGATTCCACCTTTGCCAGTGACCCATCAATCATACAGATGAATACAAAGTTATAAAACAGATGCATGCATATTTTCATTTTTTTCAAATTAATTTTCATTTATGTGTAAGCACAATGAGTCCCTGGCATGGGAGATTTCCTTGAAAACCCTGAGTGTGTGTGTGTGATTGCGATTCAAGAGGGACTGTAATTCCTTAACACACCCTGGTAATCAAGTGGTTATAAGTCTGTTTTCTTATTTATTTCGGCATTGTTTGTGTGAGATTAAGGTACACGTGGGTCAATGTTTCCCAAACACACCCAAGTGCGTGTTTCCCAATTTCCACTGATTTGTCACATTGTTTCCACCTTCCCCCCTAAAACATACCCAAGGCCAATCAAGTTTACCGTCATGGTTATTTCATTTTCCATTGCTTCACGACTGTAGGAACATTCATTTTAAGTTTACAATGTCTTTTTAATCTCATCATTTTATGCAGGCTATAATTGATAAAATTCAGCATCTGAAAGTTGCCATAGTGAAAGTTTTTTCTGGCTCTGTCTTTATCTGCAGTGTAAAATTCATTTGATAGCCCATATTTCTTTACATAGTCATTAAAACCTGCCACACACCTGCTCTCCCAGGCCATTTCCCTAATGTAACTGCCTACTTATACCCTCATTATTTTCATCATCTTACTCTAAAACAAAGCCAAGATAAGTAAACTGTTCCATTTGCTCCATTTTTTGGCCTCCTATTTTAGCAACCCACTTAGCTTTTCTCTTACTATTAAACCTCCCAGCCTTAGGCTTTTTAACATAGGTTCTCATCCCATGCCCATCATTCTTTTCTAATACACTCAGCAATGATTGTAACCCCTTTGGCGGGCTGGGTAACTAAACCTTGATCATCTGCAAACTGAACTGGTTGTATCTATTTCCCACCAACTTTCAGTCTTACCTTTACTTCTTTCATTTTATATCCATATTTTTTATTATTTGTATTATATTATCTATCTTTTGTTTTAAACCACAAGTGCCCGGGTTTTGGATGGATATGCCTATGCACTGCACAGGATTTTGACCTTATTACACTTAAGCTCAGCATAATTGGCCACCCATGTATTCCATGATATTGCTCCATCCTGTACAGTAATTGCTCCTCGACAACCAGAGTTATAGAGCATTTATAGAGTAATGAATTTATTCACTTACCATATTAAATGCACTTCTCTCCTTTACCGTAAACAAGGACACTCAATGTAATTTCAAATTTCCAACAATTGAATACATACGTCCCATCCCAAAATGGTAATCAGAACACACACATATTTCAGATAAAATTTATCACATATATTTTATTTTAAACAAATAAAATTCCCTCACAATGTACTACACTTTCTCCTTTTTAGTCTTCTGCACAGGTGGTTTATGGTTTGGAGTCCATGGTCCGAGGCTTCCATAAGCATAAAAGTCCATCGGATAGGAAGGACTAAGGTTACACTGCCCTTTCTCTTCCCCATTGCTGGTACACTTGCACTCATCTTTTTTCTTCCTCCATGAAGCATCGCCATGTCCAAGGGCAACTATTGCTTCATATGGAGTCAGCAAAGGTTGTTTGAATTCATGGCCCCAGTCTATTGATAGCCGGGGACATGCAACTTGAACCCAAGCATCAACATAATTCCCAAAGAGATTTAGCTTACTCGGGAAGATTTCCGACATAAGAACAGTCACATATTCCTTATCTCCAGATGCTTCTATCATTTGCTGAAAAATGGAGAAAAAATTCATCTATTTACATCCATATGTACATTGTGGTAACAATCTATTAAGTTCAAAATTAATTTAAATCCAAATATAATTTTGATTTTACATGATTCTGTGGGGTTCTTAATATACATTTATATACTCTTTATAACCCTAGCTTGGAATTCAATGCAAAATAATTAGTTATAATTAGATGACTAAGAAGCATTGATTTTTAACTAGGATTTGGATAGTAGTAGTTTTCATAGGTAGCAACTAACAGTACAGGTCATTTGTGCCATTTGGGAGGGTAGGATAATGATATAGATAGGATGTTTCAGGAAATGATAACCTGCATTGGCTTAAGCCTACACTTAATGAAAGGAGCCTAGGGATCCACAATTCAGCATTCCATCTGACAGATGGCATACTCGCTTATTGTGCTCTCCTCTAGTAGGCATTGGGATACCAATGATTTTAGGATCTAAAGACTTATTCAATTAAGTTCCCAAAATCTTGAACTATTCACTGGTCATGCTTACTAATAACATATTTTTACCTTTAGTTGATCCAAAACTTTTGGGCTTCCCTGACGTCCAAGTGTCCCCAAAATCAGACCAAAGCGCTTGGCAGACCTTGCCTTTTCTATGGCTTCATGCCTCGTGTTCAGCATTCTATGATGATCATAGAACTCTTCTGTAAATTTCTTTTCATAGGGATCATACCTGTCATGAAAGGTTGCAACAAAGTGTTAATATTAATACTTATGGTAGTTATTAACCACTCATTTGAAATTTTCTCAAAGATAGAAGTGAGGGAAATACTAAATTTGATTACCCGCACTTACTGTCCATAGGGTTGATAATTTAATCCATCCCACTTTATTAAATCTCAGCATGAAAACTACATTAAAATAGGCTCATATATAGCTTCAGAAAACAAGGTCTAGAGAACAGAGGACTCCCAGCACCCAGGATGACCTGCATTTAAACCATAGAGTATACAACTCAATCAAAGACTTTTTTTTTACAATATCACTTTTATCAGACCCAGTGAGCTACATTCAATACAGGTACACCCTGCTCTACGTTTTTGCAGTATTTAAGTTTTACCTCAATATGAGCTTCACATTCCCATGAATTTATCATGTATATGGGTGAATCACCAGTTTTTCCTTTAAATCAAAGTGTTTTCAGGTAAATCAGTACCCTTCAAGTTTATCTGATAGTATATCCTTTTAATTCAGCAATTTTCATGGCGTAGATAGTTATTTAGCTAAAACAAGTCCTTACCTGAATGCACGTAGTGCTGGATTTGCAATCATGGCTGCTTCCAGATGAAAACGCCCATCACCCAAATATATAACCTTATCAACGTCAGGTACTGATGGCGCTGTACATCCAAGAATTTCCCCAGGTGAAAGCGGCCGGCTCTGCGGAAGAACCACAGAATGGCCTTTTTCCCGTAATATTTTTGCAGATGCATGCAGGGATTTCACGAACTGTATGGTGCTCACAAGGGCCAAGCGATTTGATACTTGATCAGGTGGGAAGTTAAGACACAGAGTCTCTATAAAATGGTCTAAATTGATTTGTATGTCCACAAACACATAGAGCACTGGAATATCTGTTATGCTCACAGGTATGAGACAGGAATGACCATAATGCACCAATAAATCCACACCAAGAGCCCTAAAAAAAAGAAAAAATATTCATAGAATTAAAAAATTGCCAAAACAAGCTCATTATTCCTTCAGAAGCTCCTTATATGGTTTCATAATGATTGGTATTATACTTAACTATGCACAAGAATTTTTCAATAAAAAATGAATGTACAATTTTTAGTCTCATAATTTGTGAAAAAACTTAATTATATCCATTGCAATCCTGATTTTAATGTATATGTGCTACAAGTATCATTGCTTTAACTCCAGTATGAGTAGCAGTCATTACAAACTGAAATCTGTTCAGCTCACACATGACAACTGTTGAAGAGCGGCAGTGATACATTGCATTAACCATTGCTTTAGTTTGCACAAATAAGTCAACTGGGCTCTATGCCATCCATCACGAGGCCTATGTCTGTTCTTTCATAATTTCCTTCCCTTAATGTGCCTATAATGTAAATCAGAGTGGCTCATTTTTTGTCATCACCCATAGCTCAACAGAGACCTACAGGGTCATTTCCACAATTGCAGAGAAATTTCTCATGTAATGTTCCATATCCTTTCGCAACTTCTTTTTAAAACCCAATAGTAAATATTTTCTTTAACTCCATCAAAAAATGGCTGGCATGGCCTGTTTGACTTCACCATTTCTTTTTCACACTGCATATTAGTCTAAAACTATGGATGCAATAACTCCCTCAATATCCTTTCTCCATCTCCTGTTTCATGTTTTCTAACTTCCCTATCCTAAACATCATCCTAGCATTCCAAGTCCTTATTCGAAAAATTTCAGTCCCCACAAGTCTTCTTTTCTGTTGCTATGGCCAACTCTGTTGTGCAACATTGCAAGTGATGACAACAGTGAAGGCCATGATTCCTCTGCCATCAGGAATGGCAATTGCCCTCATGGGCAGAAGTACAAAGTCACCAAGACTCAATCAAATTTGTGCCATAATGTTTTTGTGGGATAAATAAATTAAGTGGTTCACCATTGGCTTCCTCAATCATCACCAAAACACATTTATACTGTACTTGTTTCATTGGATATTGTTTTTAATGATTCTGAGATATTCATATGAAGGAGAAATTGGCTATATTTATAGATTACCTATTGTTTCTCATAATTATTCAATTATAATGAAATAGCCTTTTGAGGTCTGGCTGTGTGTAGAGCAATTGGTGACTGAAATCAATAGGTAAGCATCTGCTGACCGACCCTGGATAATCAGCAAAAACCAATTTCATCCCTCTCCATGAGAGGGCAGAGTTAAAATTAAGTAATCCACAAATGAGGTGAGAGGATAGATTGAGAATGTGGAATAATAAAAAATGTATATATATTCTGTATCAAGTGGTGTATCTACTGCGATTTCATTTCAAAATTGAAGAAACTTAAAAATGTTGATTGTGGTGGGTTACAGAAGGAATATTTATTTTGCTTCAAGTCACAGGAATAAGGCATTTCACTCTGGGGTCATGCTTTAGACATAAAAATACATAATAATTCCCCGAGTATCACTTTAGCATCAGAACTAGAGTAATGGTGAAAACAACATCTTCATAAATTTTTAATTCATGTTGGTGAAGAGCAGAGCTTGTGAGTTTAATATTGCAGTGGTGTGATAGTGTATCATCATACTTGTGCCGTGGAACAAAGGAGATATCACTCCATATATCTTAATTCATACAAACTTAACCATACAATCATCTCAGGAAAGTAAAAATTTTACTAATAAACGTGCTACCAGAAATAAATATCAGTCTTCGTGATAGAGTCTAAATATATTCTCTTCTTCATTAACATCAAAACTAACACTGAACATACCTCATGCAATTGTTATCATGAAAAATAATTTAATGATTATATTGCTTCAATGTGTATGCATTGAGTCCCATTCTAAACATAAATACATCGCTTTATATATTACCTGTGCTGCGGGAAAAAGATATATGATCAACTCAAACACCCGACATACAGAGAATTTTACTACCGCGACCATTAAACCAACTTTTGCCTGGATGCATACTGATGATTTGTCAGCTAACACTGGAAGTGATTAGGGATTTAATTCATATTAAAATTACGGCATTCCCAGACCGATGTAAAAGAGAAACGGTTATATACACTTCAGTCCGACTTACTTTGCAGTGAAGTCATCCACACAGCATGCTCCATATGTAACATCACCCATTATAACCGTGTCTGCATCTGTAAACTCGGTAATGATATCGGAAATGGTGGTACCAAACATCAAGAGGCCTTCTGGCATCTAGAGTAAATGGTCGCCTATCAATAACTCTGTTTAAGTATTACTTTTTTGTGCAACATGATGATACATTACCTGCAACCCCACTCGCTTAGATTTTGAACTCTTGATTCGCCAAATAGTTTTCATTATTTCGAAATCATAATTCTTAGGAAGAACATTACACGCTTTTTGAATATCAGGATTCAAAAGAATATCATCAGGTATTTTATTGATAACTTTACTGTACACTTTCCTATTAGGATTTGCGCGTACAACAGCTCCTGCACTATCATCCATGGCTAGTAAAATTTTAATCAGTAAAATTGCACATTAGTTCTCCCTGTAATAACAATTTTTCGTGTGCTCTTTTCAGTCCATTTCCATAGTGAACTCAGTACAATATTATATTCGACTAAATTGTGGATTTTCGTTTCACGATTCGTTAAAGATACACTGCACAACTCTTAGGTATCAACTCACATGTACCCCTTTCTTTGAGTGCGCAATTCCAATAACTTGGCCCACAGAACCATCGGTCTTGAACTATCCCAAATTACAAATCGCTTTCTACTACCAACATACGGATTTTAAGGATACAATTTCAAAAGTTCAAAGGAAAGATAACAATACTTTTAATGCCTAAAATAGGTGCCTGGCACTTTTATCAAAGTATTCGAATACACACAGGGAAGGGTGTAGAGCATTCACATTAGATCCGGGATAAGGAAGGATCCTACAGCCGCAATAAAAAAATAGTTAATAGATTTTGTCGTAAACAATACCCAAAATGGCAATAATTCCATTAAACAAAGAGAAAAAAATCTGAAAATGCCAGAAAATGTAGTCATTTATACTGATCATAGTTATTCAGGTGTGGGAGAAAGAAATACATCTTAAATTCACTCGACTGAACCTGGCCCACGACCACGGCCGGCCGGAATGCGATGGATATATTTTATTTATTTATTTAATGGAAATAACCCTTTTTCAGTCATACCAAAATTTATAATTTCGCACGAAGTAGCTAATTAAATCTCCCTGTAATCACTAGCAATTGCAACACCGATATTAATGACGCAGTGTATGAGATACGGCCCCAGAAAGATAACTAAAGCTAAGTTAGCCCGAGCGTTACCGCTTTTTTAGTGAAAAGAAAACCTTTTGAGATCATATCTCCAATACTAAAACATTTTTTTTTCGAAATTTTGAGTAAATCCGACGCACTTCTTCCTCTATCTGCCGGGTCACGCTTACCCCATGCTCATTGTCTAGTTTACGATCCAGGGCCTACTATTCGTCACCAGAGCCGTCCTTGCGCACGAAAAATCATAAAGTACTTAACAATATCTCCTAAACTAGAACATTTTTTTCTTACAATTTTTCCGAGTGTTTGTGGTGAACTATCGGCTTGTCAGTTTAAGAGTTAAATTTCATCAGCAAAGTCACGGGAGGATCTGAACTGAGGGAGAATGAGGGTACATTTACCAATGAGGTATTCACAGCAGACATACATGGGTTTTACGACAATATTTTAAAAAAATGCTCATGGAACTGGTCTCAATACATTTTAAAGGTTTAACTTTGCTGACTTGTCACCTAGTTACCGCGTCAATAAAGGTTACTGATCCGCGCTGCAGACCAAACTGAATGATTATATCGCCAATACCTCTCATACCTCTCGATAATTTTATTGTTATTCAAAGGAGTAATACCAGTTTATTCCTATCATAAATAGGATTTGAAATAGCATAAAATAATAGTTCAGGACTCTGCAATTTTGGTTTCCAAACTGAATAAAAAAGCCCGGCGGATTTCGTCAGCAGCAAGAGGACAGGTTATGCTCCCGGAAGAAATACCTACTAACAAGCGGAAAAAATGTCATAGAAGTAAGGAAACTTAATTAACTATGGGGCTTGGTGTCTTATATAGTTTTGAGGCACTCAGAACAGCAGAGATAACTGTTGAAACCCGTAATAAAAAAAGGAACCCAGTTTTAGATAAGCCTAATGAATATTCAATTGCTCCCGGCTCAACTCTGTGGAAATTTATGTATGAAATACTTTTCGACAGATTCTTTTTCATAACTGGCACTGAGCGACGAGGCCCTATCTTTAATAGATTGAGTGGCTGATGTCTCAGGTGCACTTCCTCTTTTCCACGCCATTGCACGTGAACGTGAACTGTGGAATCAGGTGAAAACAAACATCTCACTCCTTGTTGCCAAGGTAGGGAACGCATGATGGATGCATGCGCTTGCTAGGATCAATAATTTCAGTTAAATAAATAGTAGCTTCCACAAATTCATATCGGAAAGGAAAATATTTGGTTCTTCCGCATGTATTTTGTTGTTCGCGGCCTGGGTTTCGATTTACAGAGTCCTGATGACGACTATTTAAGATGAAACCTGGGTTTTGGATGTTGCAGTATGTGTGGGGAAATGAATGGCTTTCTTTTCCGGTCATTCATTAAATCCATCTGTACCCTTTTGCTCCTACTCTCATCTCCGCTCCCCTCTCGCCTCTCTTCGCCCTTTCCACTCCCCCAACCCTATCTTTCACCCCCTTCCCCCGCCCCCTTCTCTTTCTCTCGCATACCTCACCTCCCCTATACCTGCAGGCAGCATTATCGTTTCTTCTGAGGAAGACGGAGCTAAATTCCATCGAAATTATCAAGAAATAACGTAAGAGTGTTCTTTTTATGTGTTCTTCTATTGTTTTTTGCTACCCAAGTTATATATAAATATATGAGTGTGGTGTGCGAATTATATAAATCGAGTAATATGTCAAAAAATAATGTCATCAAACAGGCATTAATTTCATGAGAATTGGATTCTGAATTCCTCTCATTATAATTCTAAATATTTAAAACCTTAAATAATTTCAATCAAGGATAAGAGAGAGACACTTAAATTCGGTACCCTAATCACTAAGTTACTCTCTTTATTCAACGAGAGACATCACTTTAATTTGTTGACAACCAAGTTTCATATTGCTTGAGTGTATGTGTTTGACACTGCGTTGGTATTTTATCTCTTATTACGTTCTCACCTTATTCAAATGGTATTGCGCCTGGGGCGGGATGCTCGTCTCGGCAGTATGGGTTCACTCTTGCTTCGTAGTAGGGGATTTTTTGGGGGGGCGTTGGCTCCTTCATTCCTAATGGCAGACCCTTCGGCTGCGACCGTTGAATTGGCCATACTGCTCCTCCCCAACAAACAACCGAAATTTAATCCACTTATTTCATCCAAGGAAACAGCATCATCCCCAAGGCCACCATCTGCATCACCCTCATCTATGTATTCCTCCCCTTCATCCTCGTTGTTATCATCATCACTATCCCGAAATTTAAAATTCCACCACACCAGCTCTAAAACATTCCTACCCTCCGATTCGCCTAGCAAACCACCTCCCAACTCTTCGGCCACCTCTTCCTCACACCTACCCCCCAACTCTCCTACCACTTTAGCAACATACCCACCTCCCAGATCTTCCAAATACTCTTCTTCTCCACGATTATTTCTTTTACAACAGCCTGAAAATGCAAGAGAGCGAATTATTCTAAGTGCTTTGATTGCGCTTTCATCATTACATTTGTCACCTTTTCATTTCCAGAACATAATGTCATTACCACCCTTTGCAAAGGGCACAATCTAATCTTCCTGCATTTAAACACCCAGTAATTAGCCCAAACGATAGGGATACAGTAGTTATATCTTTTTCGGAAATCGCAAACAAAATACAATTCTTCATTGTTTGTCATTTAATCTTTTTAAAATTATTATAATCCACTTCTTTTAAATTTTATTTTGAGATTGTGATATTGGGCTAAATATATCGAATCATTGATTCATAAACTGTAAAACATTGATAAAATATCCTAATAAATATATTAAAAAAAACTCTTATTCAACTTACACATTAAGTTTCCCATTTTCGGACGTTTCTTACAACACAAGTGTAGCCTTGGTAACAGTTGCATTGGATTATTTATTTTTGAAATTCATTGTTGTACGCAGATGTATTTACATTAAATACGTACATATTACTAATGACCGCATAAATAATAAACCGATGAAGCTGAATTAGACAGAATTCTGTGATATTTATAAGGAAATAAAGTGTCAATTATTAATTTCTTTTAAACTGTACAGCCGCCTTGATAATTAGGTGCTCGTCAGTTAAAACACAGCATATATTTTTGTCCCTTTCCTGTCGTCGGCTTCCTGTATTGCTTGCCAGTGTATCAAACCAATCCAATTCCGAGAAGAAATAACGAAATCAAAACTCAGCTTGAATTATAGGGTGTCTACACCATATGGGCATATAACAATGGCTCGATTCAGTTAATATTTTTCAATATATCATCCTTGGAATACTCGGTTATTTTTCATTTATTAGTATTATGAATCATTATCGTTGACGGAAAATATAAGAACCTCTCTATTCAAGGATATGTGTAAAGTAATCTGGTTCCTATTAATTGAAAAGACGGCCACCACAATTGTTAAGATGAATGCATATCGATCCAAGTAATTGTATCCCCTAATTCTGTTTGATACCGACCATCAATAATTATTCCCATTTCCTTGGATTTTCTCTTCGTCATAATTAAATGTTTCTCCTTGGATTGTTAGCATAATGTCGAGTATATTTCTAGGCAATAATACTATGAACCACCTGCCACGTGATGGTTCTGTGACTGTGTTTTTTTAAACTTCGGCAATTTACTACCAATAAAAATGATGTTTCCTTGGCATTAGGGTTTTTTTTTGACGAGGATCGTCTTCTTATTAATATTAAATCCATGGCAAAATTTTACTTTCGATGCTATCTGATTCGTGTTAAATAAACGATTGTTAGCATTGAACATCACTTCATTTAAAGCAGCATAATTTTACAAAGAAGACTCTAGAGGCCCACTGTTTGACCTAGACGCTTACCTACACTTCAATGTAAAAATTCCCTGCAGTGTTCGAATATCCTATCCGCTACACACCTGGCGGCCTCGACGTGTAGTGAACACCAAGAACGATTCAGGTGGTTCTTACACGATTGGATCGCCGGCTGAAGGTCGACGAAGGACTCCCCGATATCCCTGCAGAAAGCACGCAACTTCTGATTGATTCTTTCCACTCAGCTCCAAACCAGAGGTCCACGATAAACCCTCGGGACAAGGCTGTAGATCGAGAGCGTCGCATCAACCCCGTCGACTCCATCAACCCGCTTCACTCCTGAGTTCAGTTCCCCGAAGGAATTCAGAATCTCTTCAATCCACGGTCGACCCGGAGCCTGGAACACTTCGTTCCCGCAGCCGCCGCTGCAACCGCCTTCGTCACCTGGAGAACGCCGCCACTAGGAATTTAAGGGGGCCGAGACGGCCTGGGGAGCTATGAAATCATACCAGTGGATCAGTGGCGAAAGAGACATTATTGACCCTCAGTTCCCATGGATTGGCATTGTCATCGTACTCACTTGTAGCGCGAAAGAGAGAGCGAGAGACCGGTACACTGCGATGCGCGAGCGGGCGGCGGTGGGCGCTGAGGGGAGTCCGCAGACCCGGTCACGGCAAGCGTATCCGAGTCGTCTGTCGAGGGGCCCTCGGGTCGTCTTGCACGCAGTCACGGCGAGCGTAACTAAATCGTACAGGACTCGGTCACGGCGAGCGTAACCCGGCGAATCCTGGCGACTGCGGCAGTGCGTCCGTTTAAGTATGATTTTCGGGCCGACCCTTGCCCTCTGCCGTGCACCATCCCGGTGCCATTCTGCTCGGGACCTCCCCGCGACCCGTGTGCGTCAGGGCGGCCATTGCCCACTTATCTGCGCTAGTCATACCGCCGCTCTTCCTGGCATTGAAGACCGAATGGGTAGGAGCGAGTGGGTATCGGAACACCGAGGGGGTGTCTAGCATCCCCTCGACAGAATGCTCCATGCCGTCAGGCGCTGGATCACACCCTCCTGGTCTGTCCTCTCCCGCAATGAGTCACTATGGGTCAGACGTTACTGCTGTATATCACTAGAATCCCCTCCTTCCCACTCTGTCGGTTCTTTCTGGGTGATGCCCTTACAAGGGGGGAGGTAGAGGCTCAAGATGCCGCTGGGCTATCATCGGTTGGCTCCTGACAACTGTTGGAGAGGGAAATGAGGTTTGCCTTCGCATCTACCCTCCCTCGCCTCAGGGTTAACTTTCCTACGCCGCTGCGTGAGACAACCTTCCAATCCTCCGGTTTCAGGTATGGCCCCCATCCACCATCAAAAGATCGGACTCCGGTCGGCCTCTCGATCACTCCGCCGCATGTTGCATTCGGGCGATCCATGCAGCCCAATTGGCGTGGCGAGTTAAATAAATAAAAAATGTCTTTAGGCCCAACGAAGGCTACTTTATCTTGCAAATTGATGTCACTGATCTGCTGCTGCTGATACAGTAAATCCATTAGACTGTTTGGAAGAATCCCTTTCTTACTAGGGGTTAGTTTTCGGTTATGTCTCCCCATCATTTTAGTCGCCTCCTACGACAGGCAGGGATACTGCGGGAGAATTCTCAATCCCCCAACCAGAATGAGGGTAGGGGGATTGAGACCAACCAAAGAGATGATGGTGTCACCGCGAAAGAGGAATTGAATACTACCCAAGGACATCCCAGTGCCGTGCACCGTCCGTCGGATGGGACGCAAATGACTCATCGCACTTCCGAAGCGGGATGGGCAATGCTGCTTCACCTGTGCCTAAACCCTCCCTCCCCATCTCCTCTGACCCTCCATCCAACCCACCCTTCCCGTAATGTACAAGGTACCATGCCCTGATGTAATAAACTTGAAGAAAACTAAGGAAATAGTCAGGTTCATACCAGCTACTGAGAGATATTAGTTGCCAACACATTTATTTTACCTTGTTCGTGATGAAATTTTCCTTACAGCATTTATCGCCTTTCTAACTGGAACTTGCAAATTAATTTCCGGGTCGCAAGGCATTGGCACCACCATTAGGCTCATTTACTTACATGTGTGTCACGGCGTGTATTTGTATAGTCATGGACTACCAATGAGACCCAAGTCTGGATTCACTGAATGGTCGCACGATGGCTCGTTTAATGACGCGCGCGCATTTCTGGAGGGTCAAGCAATTGCCTTGTTGGCTGGTAGTCTTGGAAACAGCCGTACACTCGGTACTCAAGCTTTCGGCGAGGAAGGGAGCTGTTAACTGTAGGACTCCAGTTCCCTCCTGTGCAAAGCCCTGCGAAGATCCGCGAAATGCGCACTTTCGGAATTGAAATGGGCTAACAATTCCCTCCGCCTCTTTTTCCATCATGCCAATTCGATTTCACTCACTCTTGTACGAATGCTCCCACATAATATACCCCCCTAGCCACCCCCGTCTTCCCCCAAATACCCCCCCCCCCCACTTTACTTGACGACGGGCCAGGGCATAGGGTATGTGAGAGTATGATGATCTCCATGCTATCACATTCAGACCAAAACACTCTCATATGTAATTGAATAAGACACTGTGAATTCTGATTTTGATTGCCTTGTAATGGGCGAAGCACGATTTTTTTCATTCCGTTCTTCGTACCATGCATTGGAGTGTTCAGAAACATTATGCTCGGTTGTTTAAGCATTGACTTTGGAGGGGCAAGTGAAAGAATTGCGGAAAAAAAGAGGTCCCATTCCAAAATCTTATTTCAAAATATACGAGGGCTGTCTGGAAAGACACCTCCGTTTTCGTGTAGCGTGAGTATTAATGGAGGGAGCCGAATAGTCGCTGCATTGACGCATACAGTAGGTGAGTACGCCTCGAACTGCAGTGGTTGGAAGGTCGAGTCGCTTGTCGTTTGTTTACAGCAACGAGTCAAAATGAACAGTACAATTGAAATTCCCGCCAAATGTGAAGTCCGTTCAGTGATAATGGTTCTAATGATTAAAAAACTTCAAAGCTGCTGACATTCGTCATAGGGAAATTTGTGCTCTCTATGGACCAAATGTGATGAGTGACAAGAGTTGAGAATGTCAGTGTTGTCTCTCGTTAAAGAGTGAACGGATAAATGTCCATGACGCTCATGACAGATGTAGCCGCCCCCGTTTGTGGTGAGCAATGAACTGCGCCTGAAAATTGATGAAAAAGTTCGAGTAAACTGGCGTTTTACGATATCGGAATCCTTTGAAAGTTTTCCACAGATTTCTGCGACTGTGTTACATGGAAACACGACTGAAAAGTTAGGCTACTGCGCATGTTTTGTGCTCGTTTCGATGAGGAATTTCAAGATGCCATCATCATAGGTTGGCTGATATCTCAGGCGGCAGAATTTTATGCAGAAAGAATTTGAAAACTAGTTCAGAGATGAGGCGGATGATTAAATCTTTTTGGTGAATATGTATAAAAATAGGAAAGGTATATAGTTTTGAGGTGAAAATAATAACTTTTTTGTATCTATTCCAGGATATTTTTTATAGCATAACGAAGGTTACTTCGTTGACAGCCCTTGTGTTAACGTGACGAATGCTCTTTGACTGGGATTGGATCGGCCCCCGCCACCCGTTTTTGCGAAATCCAGGACTGAGGAGGCAAATTACTCCCTGGTCCATGCCGGATTTCCAAAACCGGGTTGGAAACCAGAGCGCTCATCCTCCGGGATCCCCTTCTCTCACTTGCGGGTTTCCAGGTGCGGCAAACACCTAGGTAGATCGAAGGCCGGATTGTATGGCCGTGCGGAGACAGTAAATCCATTTGGCTGTTTGGAAGTATGCCTTTCTTACTAGGGGTTAGTTTTCGGGTATGTCTCCCCGTCATTTTAGTCGCCCTTTACGACAGGCAGGGATACTGCGGGAGAATTCTCAATCCCCCAACCAGAATGAGGGTAGGGGGATTGAGACCAACCAAAGAGATGATGGTGTCACCGCGAAAGAGGAATTGAATACTACCCAAGGACATCCCAGTGCCGTGCACCGTCCGTCGGATGGGACGCAAATGACTCATCGCACTTCCGAAGCGGGATGGGCAATGCTGCTTCACCTGTGCCTAAACCCTCCCTCCCCATCTCCTCTGACCCTCCATCCAACCCACCCTTCCCGTAATGTACAAGGTACCATGCCCTGATGTAATAAACTTGAAGAAAACTAAGGAAATAGTCAGGTTCATACCAGCTACTGAGAGATATTAGTTGCCAACACATTTATTTTACCTTGTTCGTGATGAAATTTTCCTTACAGCATTTATCGCCTTTCTAACTGGAACTTGCAAATTAATTTCCGGGTCGCAAGGCATTGGCACCACCATTAGGCTCATTTACTTACATGTGTGTCACGGCGTGTATTTGTATAGTCATGGACTACCAATGAGACCCAAGTCTGGATTCACTGAATGGTCGCACGATGGCTCGTTTAATGACGCGCGCGCATTTCTGGAGGGTCAAGCAATTGCCTTGTTGGCTGGTAGTCTTGGAAACAGCCGTACACTCGGTACTCAAGCTTTCGGCGAGGAAGGGAGCTGTTAACTGTAGGACTCCAGTTCCCTCCTGTGCAAAGCCCTGCGAAGATCCGCGAAATGCGCACTTTCGGAATTGAAATGGGCTAACAATTCCCTCCGCCTCTTTTTCCATCATGCCAATTCGATTTCACTCACTCTTGTACGAATGCTCCCACATAATATACCCCCCTAGCCACCCCCGTCTTCCCCCAAATACCCCCCCCCCCCACTTTACTTGACGACGGGCCAGGGCATAGGGTATGTGAGAGTATGATGATCTCCATGCTATCACATTCAGACCAAAACACTCTCATATGTAATTGAATAAGACACTGTGAATTCTGATTTTGATTGCCTTGTAATGGGCGAAGCACGATTTTTTTCATTCCGTTCTTCGTACCATGCATTGGAGTGTTCAGAAACATTATGCTCGGTTGTTTAAGCATTGACTTTGGAGGGGCAAGTGAAAGAATTGCGGAAAAAAAGAGGTCCCATTCCAAAATCTTATTTCAAAATATACGAGGGCTGTCTGGAAAGACACCTCCGTTTTCGTGTAGCGTGAGTATTAATGGAGGGAGCCGAATAGTCGCTGCATTGACGCATACAGTAGGTGAGTACGCCTCGAACTGCAGTGGTTGGAAGGTCGAGTCGCTTGTCGTTTGTTTACAGCAACGAGTCAAAATGAACAGTACAATTGAAATTCCCGCCAAATGTGAAGTCCGTTCAGTGATAATGGTTCTAATGATTAAAAAACTTCAAAGCTGCTGACATTCGTCATAGGGAAATTTGTGCTCTCTATGGACCAAATGTGATGAGTGACAAGAGTTGAGAATGTCAGTGTTGTCTCTCGTTAAAGAGTGAACGGATAAATGTCCATGACGCTCATGACAGATGTAGCCGCCCCCGTTTGTGGTGAGCAATGAACTGCGCCTGAAAATTGATGAAAAAGTTCGAGTAAACTGGCGTTTTACGATATCGGAATCCTTTGAAAGTTTTCCACAGATTTCTGCGACTGTGTTACATGGAAACACGACTGAAAAGTTAGGCTACTGCGCATGTTTTGTGCTCGTTTCGATGAGGAATTTCAAGATGCCATCATCATAGGTTGGCTGATATCTCAGGCGGCAGAATTTTATGCAGAAAGAATTTGAAAACTAGTTCAGAGATGAGGCGGATGATTAAATCTTTTTGGTGAATATGTATAAAAATAGGAAAGGTATATAGTTTTGAGGTGAAAATAATAACTTTTTTGTATCTATTCCAGGATATTTTTTATAGCATAACGAAGGTTACTTCGTTGACAGCCCTTGTGTTAACGTGACGAATGCTCTTTGACTGGGATTGGATCGGCCCCCGCCACCCGTTTTTGCGAAATCCAGGACTGAGGAGGCAAATTACTCCCTGGTCCATGCCGGATTTCCAAAACCGGGTTGGAAACCAGAGCGCTCATCCTCCGGGATCCCCTTCTCTCACTTGCGGGTTTCCAGGTGCGGCAAACACCTAGGTAGATCGAAGGCCGGATTGTATGGCCGTGCGGAGACAGTAAATCCATTTGGCTGTTTGGAAGTATGCCTTTCTTACTAGGGGTTAGTTTTCGGGTATGTCTCCCCGTCATTTTAGTCGCCCTTTACGACAGGCAGGGATACTGCGGGAGAATTCTCAATCCCCCAACCAGAATGAGGGTAGGGGGATTGAGACCAACCAAAGAGATGATGGTGTCACCGCGAAAGAGGAATTGAATACTACCCAAGGACATCCCAGTGCCGTGCACCGTCCGTCGGATGGGACGCAAATGACTCATCGCACTTCCGAAGCGGGATGGGCAATGCTGCTTCACCTGTGCCTAAACCCTCCCTCCCCATCTCCTCTGACCCTCCATCCAACCCACCCTTCCCGTAATGTACAAGGTACCATGCCCTGATGTAATAAACTTGAAGAAAACTAAGGAAATAGTCAGGTTCATACCAGCTACTGAGAGATATTAGTTGCCAACACATTTATTTTACCTTGTTCGTGATGAAATTTTCCTTACAGCATTTATCGCCTTTCTAACTGGAACTTGCAAATTAATTTCCGGGTCGCAAGGCATTGGCACCACCATTAGGCTCATTTACTTACATGTGTGTCACGGCGTGTATTTGTATAGTCATGGACTACCAATGAGACCCAAGTCTGGATTCACTGAATGGTCGCACGATGGCTCGTTTAATGACGCGCGCGCATTTCTGGAGGGTCAAGCAATTGCCTTGTTGGCTGGTAGTCTTGGAAACAGCCGTACACTCGGTACTCAAGCTTTCGGCGAGGAAGGGAGCTGTTAACTGTAGGACTCCAGTTCCCTCCTGTGCAAAGCCCTGCGAAGATCCGCGAAATGCGCACTTTCGGAATTGAAATGGGCTAACAATTCCCTCCGCCTCTTTTTCCATCATGCCAATTCGATTTCACTCACTCTTGTACGAATGCTCCCACATAATATACCCCCCTAGCCACCCCCGTCTTCCCCCAAATACCCCCCCCCCCACTTTACTTGACGACGGGCCAGGGCATAGGGTATGTGAGAGTATGATGATCTCCATGCTATCACATTCAGACCAAAACACTCTCATATGTAATTGAATAAGACACTGTGAATTCTGATTTTGATTGCCTTGTAATGGGCGAAGCACGATTTTTTTCATTCCGTTCTTCGTACCATGCATTGGAGTGTTCAGAAACATTATGCTCGGTTGTTTAAGCATTGACTTTGGAGGGGCAAGTGAAAGAATTGCGGAAAAAAAGAGGTCCCATTCCAAAATCTTATTTCAAAATATACGAGGGCTGTCTGGAAAGACACCTCCGTTTTCGTGTAGCGTGAGTATTAATGGAGGGAGCCGAATAGTCGCTGCATTGACGCATACAGTAGGTGAGTACGCCTCGAACTGCAGTGGTTGGAAGGTCGAGTCGCTTGTCGTTTGTTTACAGCAACGAGTCAAAATGAACAGTACAATTGAAATTCCCGCCAAATGTGAAGTCCGTTCAGTGATAATGGTTCTAATGATTAAAAAACTTCAAAGCTGCTGACATTCGTCATAGGGAAATTTGTGCTCTCTATGGACCAAATGTGATGAGTGACAAGAGTTGAGAATGTCAGTGTTGTCTCTCGTTTAAGAGTGAACGGATAAATGTCCATGACGCTCATGACAGATGTAGCCGCCCCCGTTTGTGGTGAGCAATGAACTGCGCCTGAAAATTGATGAAAAAGTTCGAGTAAACTGGCGTTTTACGATATCGGAATCCTTTGAAAGTTTTCCACAGATTTCTGCGACTGTGTTACATGGAAACACGACTGAAAAGTTAGGCTACTGCGCATGTTTTGTGCTCGTTTCGATGAGGAATTTCAAGATGCCATCATCATAGGTTGGCTGATATCTCAGGCGGCAGAATTTTATGCAGAAAGAATTTGAAAACTAGTTCAGAGATGAGGCGGATGATTAAATCTTTTTGGTGAATATGTATAAAAATAGGAAAGGTATATAGTTTTGAGGTGAAAATAATAACTTTTTTGTATCTATTCCAGGATATTTTTTATAGCATAACGAAGGTTACTTCGTTGACAGCCCTTGTGTTAACGTGACGAATGCTCTTTGACTGGGATTGGATCGGCCCCCGCCACCCGTTTTTGCGAAATCCAGGACTGAGGAGGCAAATTACTCCCTGGTCCATGCCGGATTTCCAAAACCGGGTTGGAAACCAGAGCGCTCATCCTCCGGGATCCCCTTCTCTCACTTGCGGGTTTCCAGGTGCGGCAAACACCTAGGTAGATCGAAGGCCGGATTGTATGGCCGTGCGGAGACAGTAAATCCATTTGGCTGTTTGGAAGTATGCCTTTCTTACTAGGGGTTAGTTTTCGGGTATGTCTCCCCGTCATTTTAGTCGCCCTTTACGACAGGCAGGGATACTGCGGGAGAATTCTCAATCCCCCAACCAGAATGAGGGTAGGGGGATTGAGCCCAACCAAAGAGATGATGGTGTCACCGTGAAAGAGGAATTGAATGAAACCCAAGGATATCACAGTGCAGTGCACAGTCCGTCGGATGGGACGCAGTTGACTCATCGCCTTCCGAGGCGGGATTGTCAATGCTGCTTCACCTGTGCCTCAACCCTCCCTACCCGCAAAATGCGCACTTTCGGAATTGCAATGGGCTAGCATTTTCCTCGCCTCCTTTTCCGTCGTGCCAATTCGATTTCACTCTCTCTTGTGCGAAGGCTCCCACTCAATAAACCCCCCTATCAACCCCCACCTTCCCTCCAAATCCCCCTCCACGTTATTTCGCGACGGGCCAGGCGGTCCGATGGTTATTTCGCTTTGAGAGCCGGGAGGATCCAGCCGGTCGGGGAGGATGGACTTATTGCTATCCCAGAGTTCGTGGAACCTGCGAGAGCATATCGTCGAGTTACTCTGGAGAAGACTAAGCGGTCGAAATCACGGGCAGCTGTATATCACTGGTGAGTGGCGACTTGATAAAGGCCGAAGTTGAAGCATATAGTGGTAGGTTAGGCTTCTTCATACACGTGTTCATTGTATCAAGTTTCTAATTGTCAGGTGAAGATTATGTAGATATCGTTTGATATTGTCCTGGGAATGGTTTGATGATGGTCCCGTAATTATAATCATCGGGGACCGGAATGGTGCGGTGGGTAGCGTACTGGCTTCCCACCCAGAGGGTCCTTGTTTGAATCCTAGAGGCGGCAGGTATTTTTCAGTCTTATCTTGATGCCTACGATGTAGGTGGTTTGTGGAGAGCACTTGAGTGAGTACACCGTCCGTCGTTTGGGACATTAAACCGCGGACCCCTTGGCGCCTTTCGTCACCAGACTACGACAGATGTCAGGTTTTTCTCCGCCCTTCCTCCTTTCTCATCCTCCTCTAATGGTGCTAATGACCTCTGCTTTCGGCCACCTCCCCTAAAATTACAAATATTGTCGACCCTCAGCAGTACTGAGGTTGCAATCACTGCTGCGGTAGCTTCCAATTCTTGTGCGCGCACACATTGAAATTTCGATTTGCGACGACCAATTCTTCGTCATTGTAGACACTGGTTTACCTTCTGTAGACCTTCTGGTTGACCACTCGCATGGCCTGTGATTCGAAATGTGGAGGGGCTGCAGATTCGATCGCGTGTTAAGTGGATAAAAATTCAACCCGAATTTTGTGGTTCATTCCGTCGTACGCGACGGTGGCACGATAATTGGTATCGCGCTCGCCATCCAAACACAGAGGCTATCAAACCTAGCGTCGGGTTTGCGAGCGACTAGTGTATTTCCTCAGAATCCTCCTAAGGAAAATAAAGCCACCGTTCTGGTGCTTTGGAGACCGGTGAAATTAGCCACATACTATATTCCTTAATTTTGTCAGTCTTAATGAAATACTATTTTGAAATTGCTTTCTCTGCAGATGCGCTTCAGAAGAGGTCACTCCTAGACTGAAAAAAGTTAAACTTCCCTTTGATTTCATCTGAGGCCTATTGTAAGAAAATCACCTGAATAAATGTCCACATGCTGATGAGAGGAGAAAATATGGGTGAAATATTTTAACTTAAGATTGATCTGGCTCTACTGAGACAATTGCCAAATATTTTTACCAGTTTCCATGGTATTATTAGTAAGGTGATGAATTATTGATATTTGTCTCAGCATGTAGAAATGGTGTAAACATTGACGCTGTTAGAGCCAAGAATAAAAGATTGAGGTGCATTTTCCCCAAAAATTTGTATTTGTGGCAAATAGTTTCAATGCAAATTCATAATCCTTGAGGACCCACAGTAAATTTTATTTCCAGAACTTGATCAATTTTTCTTGGAGATAATGAAATCATTATGAAAGCCAATGAAAATTTAAACCACTCTAAATAATGTAAAAGTGTCACTTTTATGTTGCTCTTATCTTTCTTCCATCTTTTTTATTGTATTGAAAAATTATTTCAATAGGAATCACCTTCTGCGATATGGATTAATTATTAAAATGTTTTGTCTAGTTCCTTCTTATAAAATGGATTTCGAGTAAATATCAGTGATTAAATAAATTCAAACACAAAAGCTGAGTAAATTTTTAACATTTTCATTTTAGGTGAAACTATCAAAGTCCCAGTATACTTATGTACTAATTTTGCAAAAAGACACAGATCCTTTCATTTAATTGTGCATTATTGCAAGAGGATATTAATTTAAATCTCAACAAGAAATAATTATATTTACACTCGCTACCAAGTTTTTAGGTCCCCATGTTTAATAAACTGGTGTGTGGTCAAATTGATGTTAATAATGTGTTCTAAACTGCACACTTTGATGTTTCTGAATGTCTCGGAGAGGTTTTAAAACTCGTGTATCTTTGTACTTCTGTCTCCAGGGAAATCATATGGAATAGTCTTCTGGGGATATCATCTGTGTGTGTTGTAAAAAGTTATCTTCAAGAATAAGGGTCCTTATTAAAAAAAATTCAATCTTCTTATCATTCCTTCTATGTGATATATATTTGCCATGTCTCTCTTAATCGTAAATAATATCCATATCTTTCATGCAAATAGCAATATTCACTCATATTCAACTAGAAATCATAACATGCACATAAGTTATCATAAATCAGCAATTTCATGTAAAATCCCAATGGTAATGGGTGTGATAATTTATAAAACTATACCAAACTCATTGAAAATGAGTGATAAATTGTGGTTTCAAATTGAAACCTGGGAAATTCCTACTAATGAAGTGTTATTTTTCGTTGATTAATTATTTAATTAGCTAATAATAATGTATCTTTGCGTTTCTGGGTTCTCCATCCACGTTGGTTGTCTTTTGGTGACGACAGTTCGGTGACGACTGCCTGCATCTTCAGGTCGAAGGTATATTTTGAAGCTCTTTTGTCCGACACCAAGAAGAAATTTGAACATGGACGATGGATATCCATTGAACAGTGCGGGGAAAGGAACTATCCAATCAGAGCGCAGTACTTGACTACCAGCCCTATATAAACTGTTTTCACCAAAAGACAACAAAACAAGATAAGTAATTCAACACCATGGAAACCTTTGCCAAAAGTAATGGTAATACATAGTTTTTACTGCATAATTTAATATATACTCTTTTTTAAGCATCTTCATGTTGCTGAAATGTATTGTCAATTTCTTTGTTTTGAAGACTCGTATATATGGTATGCATGGCCTGTGGACAATAATAATATTATTTGTGCTCTTTCATTTATTTACTGTGTGTGCAATGTCTTCGTTTCATTCTTTTCTGTTTTTGAGGTAATTCGTGATTTTACCAGATGGTTGTCATTGTGGCCAAGTGGTTCACCTCAACCCTTAATGAAATGGCTAACTCCACCCAAGTCCCTCAAAAGTTTGTGTCAAATTGAAGTTCAGTTGCCCCAACTCACTCAGTTTGGAAGGGTAGGCAACTTTGGACCCAGCTTGAACCACCGTCACTTCATTTGCCATGGTTGAATGCACCTATGCTCATTGAAATCACTTCCACCTCTCCACTTATTTCCCTTTTCACATGCAAAGCCATCGGATAATTCAACGTGAAATGACCTCCACCCCATTAAACTTACCCCCCTTCATTCACTCATTTCACCATTCCAGTGCACTCATCAGCCAGGTCATCTAGAGTGGACGAGTTTTTCCCCTCCATTTCATTATTGTTTTTCCCACTCTTGTCCTAACCCTCCTCCCTCACACCCTGCTCCAGGTGGGCATCATAGTCTCTTGAGCAGGACACCCAAATCTTCCAGCTCCTCATTCCCTGTATTCCTCCTTCCTGTCTCCACCTTTTTGCCTACATTGCTTTCTTTTGTTCCTGGCAGCCTTCCTTTTCTCAAGCGGGTTGTGTGTGGAGCTCTCTGGAAGCATACTGTTAGTGGCTGCGTGGGAGGGCAGGGAGTGAATGTTGGAGTGAGGGAAGATAGAGCCATTCCAATGGGTCAATGGAATTATTGAACCCTGCTCCGTGTATTCCAGGTGGGCTTGAATGAGTTTCACCAACTCTCGCTGTCAATTTATATCTTGATAAATGATCCAAAGAGATTTTTTCAAAGATAACAGATTTTAGTGCCCACTATGAACTCATCCCACATGAAACACATGTGCAGTGAAAGGGAGTATTCAAATCATATCTCTGTCCTATAATATCATTTTACTCAAGTTATGAATGCCTCATAATATTCCCGTTTTAATTGCAGATTTGTCCAAATATAGACCAGGATTACATTCCAGGGACCGCTTAACAGTATGTAAAATTTTGGTTTTCTAGAATACCATGTCCCATCATTCTATTAGGAATATTAATATAATACGTATATCAAATGTTTGGAGCAGTTACCTGGCAAGGAAAGATCCAGGCAGGTAAGTAGCTCATTCTTCTCTTTTCATGTTCCTAAGTTTAAATTAGTTCTAAGCTAGGATGAGTACTCAAAGGCGAGTTATACATGTAAAACTGATGCCATGTAATTATGGCCTGAAAAAAAATTTGTTACTTATAACAATTGTTATATATTATCAAATTTTTTAGAATGTTTTTGCATCCTTTGTTGAAGTCTTGTTATTTGGCTAGTAACTAAGATGATCAGGTTGATGTAGCAGTTAGTGTATTGAATTCCTTTGCTGTAGGCCTGGGTTGGAATCACAGTATTGGCATAAATATTCTGAGATATCTTGATCCCTAATTGGTGCCATATGCAATGGAGCATTAAATTGTGTGATCCCTTGGACTATCTCTCTTATAGTAGACTAATGCTGACAATGGTGTCCTATCCCCACCCCAATTACCACGTTGATATCCTAGGGTATTTATTCAAGCACAAATGTAAAGATAATGAACTTTTACTTCCAATATTGGTCATGGAGATCAACCTATTCTGTGATCCTTATGTTTGCTGTTCTTCGAATGATCAATGACAGTCTCCTCAACAGAACTGTCAGCCCAAATCTATGTCTGGAGTGATAGCTTGCACCATGGTTTGTACCATTCCAATATCCTTTTATTACTATGTACCAAGTATTTTCACAATATTATGCAATCTTCAAGTACATGTGAGCACATGTGAACAAAGGTGCCCACTACTACAGGAATGAAAATATATTCACACACAAAATATAACTGGGAGAAGTGCAGTATTTGGTATTCATCTTGGGAAAGATTTAGTGGAAATAATTTTAATGAGCAAATAATAGACTGTGAGTAAATCAAAATTTAATGAATTTTCACAATTTTCATTCATAGTAATTGAAAATAGTGTTACTGACAAACAGCGTAATCAGCATGAAGTTTTTTCTAGCATTAAAAAGTTTTGATGGTAAATTACTTTCATATAGGTATTGAACAATTTAGAGAAAAAAATTCATAACACTCTCATACCCCTCAAATCAATCTGCATTCAAAAATCTTACTTTTGTTCCTTACCAGTCCAGTCTCGTACCAGGTACCAATCTCTTTGTTATCTTGACCAAATCCATTTAACCATCTGCCATCCAGTTCTGATGCTATGTACAGAAAAGGTGAGTAATAATAGTTCAACCACACTGATCCACAACTAAGGAGATATTTTAACCAAATTTACCTCTTTCTGTAACTTACAAGGGTAATCGCAGAAGTACCCGACCCAACAGAGTAAACGCACAAATTTTGGAAAAAGAATGAATTTATTTTTCAACATAATCTTCTTTCAGCTCTATACACTTTTCCAAGTGATGTTCAATAAGTTTGATGCCCTTTTTATAATAACTGTCTTGCTCAAAATAGCCATTAACTGCCAACATCACTTCTTCATGGTTGGAAAATCTTTGACCACCAAGCCATATTTTCAAATTTGCGAACAGAAATAATCTTGTGGGGGCTAAATCTGGCAAATAGGCTGCATGAGGTAGCAATTCAAACTTGAATGAAAGAATTTTGGCAGATGCAATAATGGATTTGTGAGCTGGTGCATTGTCTTGATGAAACAACACTTTCTTCTAAGCCAAATACGGCCGCTTTTGCTTGAATCCTTTGCTCAAATACTCACTGTTGACATTTTTCCTCTTTCAAGATACTCAATGGAAATTATCCCACATGCATCCCAAAAAAACAGATGCCATGACCTTACTTGCAGATGAAACTCTTTGCCTTCTCTGGAGGCGGTTCTCCCTTTTGAATCCATAGTTTCGATTGTTCTTTTGTCTCAGGTGTGAATAAATGGACCCATGTTTCATCGATGGTTATGAAACTGCAAAAACTGCTTTTTTGCTGTGAAACTTTGATAAACACTCAATTGAAATATCTTCATGACACTGGTTTTGCTCGAGTGTGAGCAAACGTGGTACCCATCTTGCACACAAGTTTTCTCATGTTTAAATTTCCAGTTAATGTGATGTACCGCACTTTTTGAAATGCCTTCTATCTGCTAGCTCGTGCACTTTGTCGACTATCATCCAGTATCATTGTGAATTTTCTTCACAGTTGCTGGAGTCGTCACCTCATTTGGTGGACCAATGCGATGCTCGTCTTGACAGCTCATACGACCTAGTTTGAAATCTGCTATCCAATATTTTACTGTCGTAAACAAGGGAGCAGACTCAACCAGAGTAGAATCCAGTTAAGCTTTTATATTGGTTTGGCTGAGGTCTTTCAAATATAAAAGTATTTTATGATTTATTGATGATTTTATGATTTTATGATATGAAATATTTTCTCTATTTTCACAAATTCACTGAAAATGTTCACCATTGACGGCTGCCAGCAAATACTAAACAACGTAGTCTTCAAACTTGAAACATGCTTTATAGAGTGCATACTTTCTAATTGTGATAATTTTCAAACAACCACCGCCATCTCGGTCAGACTGGGTACTTCTGGCACCACCCTCGTATTGTTGAATTTTTTCTTAGTTGCCTTGACCCCCAAACTGTTCATGTGGATGAATGACTTTTTTGAATCACAAATTTTTTGAATGAATGAAACCTTTTTCAGTCACTAACTCCCTAATGCTGCCACCCCTCCCATTGTTGTACTTTTATAAATCTGTACTTCCTATCTAGAAATAATATTGATGCACCTCAACTCTTACCCCAAGCCTAGAATGGACTCCACTTTGGAAGAAACTGTTTTTTGATGTCTGCAACATCTCTTACTCATCATCAGGATAACTTGGGTGTCACCATTTGTGTGCTCTGAACTGGAAGAAGCCACACTTTGATGTGTGGCCTTCAATGGCCTTTATGGACCCATAGTGCTGATGTGAAGATGGTGTCTCTGGTTTTCCTTACTTGTGTGCTCAACCACATGAGGTCTGCTGAGGCCGAAGCGGAGATAGAGAAGAGAGCAAGATTCACACTGCAAGTAGTGACTTAAGGTTTTTTAAATTTTTATATATATTATATCCCTTCTGTTAAAATTTGGAGATACTTGACTTAGGATATTTGCTGTGCTTTTACAAGACATGGTGAGCGTTATATGTAGTTAGCGGCTTGTCTCAAGCCAATGACTATTTGTTCTTCAATAAATTGAGAAATTTCATTTTATTATTCAAATTTTGGTTGAGTTATCTTTTTTTTCTTTCTCAAATGAATCATTTAATCAAAGAAACTTTTCCAAATCAATCTCTTATTACCCTGTAACAGGGTGGATGCAAGTCACCTAATGAGCTCTGTGAACTGAATTTTTCTATTAGCCTTGGTATAAATTTAAGTTAGAACACAGTCGTGGTACTATATTTGTTTTTAAATTATTTTAAAAAGCACAACAAACCTTATGTTGATTGTGGGATTGTGGTTAGGATGTTTTCTCTCAAAGGAGTTAAAGGATGGATGGGACACCTGCTGTAAGGAATAAAGGAGCTGGTTAGGGAGAGTTATTTTCAGAAAAAAGTTAAAATAATCAGAGCATATATTAAATTCAATAACCTTTATGGACCCATAGTGATGGTCTCTCTGGTTTTCCTTAGTTTTGGCCATTTGAATTTTCCCCACCATGAGTTGGTGAGCATTTTGTTGAAACTCATAGCTTATTTGCATGATTTCTGTCGCTTCTATGATGAGTTCATGTTAGAATCAGCTCTAAATGGCCATTAATTTTGCCTCTCCAAATTGCACTTGGAGCAAAGTCCACTTTGTACATATTATGTAATCACAAGCAAAGAGAATCGCTTGTTTTTTCAATGTCTCTATTGTGTTATTGTGAGTGACAGTTGAGTTCTGTATGAATGGACAATGTAAGACTTGCCACATTAATCTTTCACTTTATGAATGTCTCCTGGGATGTATTTAATAATAAAATTCTTTGGATTAATTGCAAAACTGCTTTCAGACCAGATAGACCAAAGCAGTGGAAAATCCACTAAAACTAACTCATTATTCCCCAGTCATTGCCTAACCCTCTGATACTGCAATTAACACCTTCAACCCTTCTATTACCTATTTTCCTAACTCTGTATTAGCCCCAGCCCCCTCTCTCCACATCTTTCTTTCAAATCTTGGCTTTTTCTCTCTACTTTCCTATTTTTCATTACCTTGTTTTGCTCTGTCATATTGTCCAAGAAAGTCAGTTCACCTGCTCCAGAATCTCACTGAAAAGTAATCCATAATGAGCAAGATGTTTTGTCTTTTGAGTGATGTTTTCTGGAACTTGCATGTCTACATTGAAAGCAATGATTAATTATAGCTTCTTTTAAAATTTCACTGTTATTAACAAATTCTACTCTGACATTTATGCAGAATTGCCTTGAGTGAAAATTATCACTTTATCAGAGTTGTGAGAATTATTCAATCTTACTTATCCAAAGGGATCATTTAGTTACATATCAGTTATGTCTAAAGACCTTAATACTCAGGTTCTCATGGACCCATGGTTTGTGACCCCAAATGGGGTTTTGAAGGGTTTTAGGTGGGATTGCCAGCTGAAATACACACAAAATGATAGGCTCTCAAGCAATTTGGATTTCAATCAGCATCATGATTTGTATAATAAAATATATTCAAAATGAAACCCATTAAGAAAATCCCAATCGCAAATTTTCTGTTACTTCTGAGGGAAAAGTTCTTTGTTACTGCCAACAATACTCGCCTTGGATATATCCTCCTAAAGTGTTCTTAAATGTTTAAGCACTGAAGTGTTGTTTTATTTGAACAGCCTCAGGACTGAGGGGCATAACTAAAGTTATTTTGATATAAGGCTGAAGGGAAGGTGGATGACTTGTCATGGGAATTTGGAGGGACCAAATGGGATGCAGTTGACAGGGTACCTTCTATATCACCTGTTATTTTTCTCCATTCCTTCCATTTCTCCCTACTATTACATTTCCTGTCTTCTCTAAGCCATTCATCACCACGATTTATCGAGAGAAAATGGGTGATAGGCAGTGGATTTGTGCTGTTTGGTGTCACATCAATTGGAATATGATCATGATATATTTTCATAATGGCTCATTGACAGAGAAAAGTTTGGACTTTTGATTTCTAATATCCTTTTTGGGTATCGTGAAGATAATTTCCCTGGACAACCTTGTTCCCCTGAATACTTGTAAAGTTCCACTTGGTAGGTCATTAAATGAAAAAATAGGGTATTTGTAGTAAATGGGTCGCGGTAGTCCAGTGGGTAGAGCGTTGGACTGATGACCGGGAGGGTCCCTGGTCCGATTCATTGGCAAGGCACTCTGGGCACCTCCAGCCAAGCTAAACGATTTTTCGGGTACCAGGTCTTCCTGGGAAACCATAACCCGCACAGGGAAAGGAACTGGCCCCCCCTATCCTGATGTGTGCATTTCACACGCCGTATAGGGCTTAGTACTGGGTGATCTCTACCATCACCTACTAAACCGACCTTCGGGTTGATTACTGTGTTTATGGTTTTATTTGTAGTAATTAAAAAAATTATTTGCGGTCAGAGTTAAACCTTCAACATCTGATTTTGGAATTCATTGCTGTTGCAGCTTAGTAATAGTGACGTCATGTTTATGACTTATCCTACAGCTGCTTCTGAATCCTGATCGTTGCAGAATAACAGTGGTAAAAGCAAGCAATTGTAGCTGTCGCATGTGGGCATAATTCGTGGCAATGGTGATGAATGTTTGAAGGAAATGGTTCTCACTATTGTTTAAATAAATCCAAATATATGATTGTTTATAACCAGATACCCTCTGTTGAAAGTGCTCAATTACATTTCTTTTCATTCTTGTTGAGAACATGCATTTCATGAAAGTTCAAGAGTTATAATTAAAATTACTTCACTGGAATGAACCGGTAAACATTCAACAAATACAAAACACTACTTACACTAGTTTTGTAAAAAGTAGAAATTTTGAGTAAAAATTCAGGGGCTGACTAGAACATGATTAACTAAGATTCAGGCATATGTGGTGATACCCTCCCTATTGTTCATTGACAAGAGCTTTAGCCTAGGGATATTACATATTATTTCATGTGAACCTTGGGTTGCTTCCTCATGTGATATTGGGTGGACCATCATAGCTTTGAAAACTTTCTTTCCTGTCGAACCCAATAATTATTTTCTGTGTGAGAAACTGGCTCATTGATCCGAAATTGTAATTCTATTTGAAGGCTGGTTTGATAAGAGTTCTACTTAAATTAGATGTAACATGTGTGAAATTCACAAAACAGGATAAGATAGTGCTAGCTCCATTCCCTGAGCCAGCTCTAGTTTTCCTGGGAGATCTGGTTAACTGACAAATCACACATGTAATCAATCAGTCCATAACAGTTTATGTATTAAAAGATAATAAAAGATTTTGTTTACAGGAACTGGGTTAATGTTAGCTTATATACTAATTGCTTCCAACATTTGTGATAAGTGTCAAAACTTCGCCCTCCTATGAAGGTAAAGGAAGAAATCACATGAACATATCATCGGGAGAGGTAGAAGTGCTGGACTGCTGACTGGAGGGCCTGGGTTAGATTTGAAGTCATGCCTCTAAGGCACCCTCAGCTCCACCCAAGCTGTATTTTTGGATAGCTGATTTTCCTGGGAAACCATAACCGGCACAGTGAAAGGCAGTGGCCCCTCCCTCTTCCCCGATGTGTGAATTTAACACCTTATCTGGCTCAGTATTGAGTGAACTCGATTGTCACTAACCAAACAGACATTTGGGTTGATTAGTGTTTTTTTTGTTTATATCACATTGCTGCCTAGCATCGAAGTATTTAGTGGTGTTTCATGCCTTGGCTTGAATGTTCTTTTGTTTTTATAATAAATAGATTTATCACTTTTTTATGTAATCCAATCTTAAGCATGAAACATGTAAATAAAAGACTTTTCCTATCTATTTGTGAAGTAATGAAACGTTTAAAAAATATTGAACAGGCCGCTATTCATTTTTTACTGTCAGAAACTAGCTGCAACAGACATACCAAATAAACAGATAGGTAGGCAGGTGCCTGTAGTTGAAACTATGAATTTTAGTTGATTAAATTGAAGTGTGATTTACTGTGTTCACCTATTTAAGCTGGAAAAACAGTAAACAAACACCAATGAGTTTATTTCATAAAGTAACCATAATGAAGAATCTGTTATCGAATGGCCCTTTAAAATGGTCCTTTAAGACACATGAAACCCAAAGAGCCTTAATCACTCATATGTAGTTGACTAACTTTCATTTGATCATGATCTTTATTTCAAATGTTTTTCCAATTAACAGTTTTCTGGTATGAAGGTTAATGTTCTCCAATCCTTCCAAAGGCTTATTCTCTCCTCTTTTTTCCCCTTCAGTTTCTCAAGGTCCAAATTCTTAACCTTCAAGCTGAATAAACTTCCACTCCTATTAGTCTCATTTTTTGCTTTTTCTGCTTCATAATCATTTTTTTGATGTCAAATTCCATCAAAATAATCTACTACTTGATTATAATCTTTTTATTCTAAATTCTTTTGCAAATTATTTTCATTTGATTACTAAATTTTCCTGTTCTTTAAAATAGGTCAAATAATAATAAATATTATATTACTCTACCGGTAAAGGTTGGTTTATGATGAAAACCAGCTTCCAAATAGTACAGAGACAACTTCCTTGCCTCGCCTAACTAAACAACCCAATACTACAATAGACATCTCTTCAATTTATGCATACATTCTTATTCCAATGTCTACTATGCCTCTACTCTTACTACCCCACCCTCTTCTAACATTCTTCCCTCTATTACAATTTTCTGCACCAATTACCAATCAAAAAGGTCTATATCTACCTTTTGTGCCTCATTTTTCCCAGCAATCCCCTCTCCCACAGGTCATCCTAGTTAGTGGGCTAATAATATGCAGTAGGGAAATTAATTACAATATTAAATTCCTTACCCCTGTGCAATTAAGCAAATTAATTTATATTAGGTTTTTAATATGAATCCCATAGGTAAACATTAATAATTTAAGAATATGACCTACTAAGGTACCTATGGGCAGTAGTTCGCAAAGTTAATTTTCTGGCTCAATTGAAAGCATACATAATAGTTCTTCCACGTTATGGTTTAAGACAATAAATTATTCCTTCAACTTTTTGTAGAGAAAAAAAATATTGTGAACATTTTTAAATGCCCTTAATTTGAATGTGGGTGAAAGTGAAGATACTTAATTGTAGAAAATCATCCCTGAAATATTAATGGGTTTTGTGAAACCCAAAGAGTTTTCAGAAAGTTTTGTTTGCTGCATTAAGACCTATTTAGTTGATATTTTTGTATACTATAATTTTGAAATTAATAAAGCTTTTGAATATATTCTTGCATTAATGATTCCCTAGTATAATTAAAATGTTAACTACTATGAATGCAGTAATGGAGAGCATGTGAAAGTGGCAACCAGTGCAGTGGATAGAATTTCATAGATAAACTACACCATTGAAACTGTGTTGAGATAGATTACTAGAGGATATATTGGAAAAACTATTAAAACTATTATCAAAGTTCTTGGATCATACAGAACTAGTCTCTACTTCTCAATTGGCTGATTTTATTGAAATAAAAAATACATAAATTACAGAGGGAGACCAAGGAGATATTACAACAAAATAGGATTGCTGCCCCATTTTTACTTTGAGAATTATCAAATATTACACTCGCTACCGTTTCAATATTCCCACCCTAATATTTAAATACATAATTAAGTTTTACTACATCCTATAAGAATGTGCTGGAAGTAATCGGAGGGGTGTGCCATTTTTTATTAACTATGCCCAAAGTTCGAACGAATCTTTTAATGCATGGGATGGGATCCCACAATGCATTGCCAATATTAATATTGCAAATCCCACAATGCATTAGGTATGGCCATAAAAAATTGAATTTCGAAATTACGCGTTGGTAGCTCTAGTGGGAAGGGGATGTATTAGGATGTGCTGGTATTTGAGGAGGTTTCCACTAGTGAAGGCATGCGACATCTGTTAGCTGAATCCTCAACCAATCCGTTAATTAATTTTTTTGTTCAATAATTTTCAGGAAAGGGTCACCAGAGATTTTGACGGTAGGTTCAGGATGCCGCGGGAGATCAGGAAAACAATTAATTGTTGAATATTTTTGCGAGAAGGGCTGCCATTTTTTTCGGCGCCCCGCCGCCCGGCCGGAAAAAATGGCAGCCCTTCTCGCAAAAATATTCAACAATTAATTGTTTTCCTGATCTCCCGCGGCATCCTGAACCTACCGTCAAAATCTCTGGTGAACATTTTATGAATATTAGCGAATGGAAAATATTTTGCAAAAAAAAAAAATTTCGGCTGCAAAAGTGAAGCGATGTATTATAACCTCTAGTTTCGCTTCCGCTTTCCGCCTCTTATCCCCCGGGCTATCGGGTTTCTTGGAAAAAATGGGCTTAAAACTTTTATTTGTTTTGCAAAACTACGGACTTAGCCGATTTTTTCTCAAAATCAACTCGATGGACTCAGCAAGGCTCTCACCCGGCGAATCCTAGGCATCTGCCTGCCTCGACGCCTCTCTCGCCTAGCGAGGGGCTCTGGACTTAGAATATTTTTCGCTCGGTGGACTCGGGACTTGAACAAACATTGCTTCGGGGAGGCTTGGCACCTCACCTTGGGCCTCTTGGTACTCCGAGACGGCTCGTGAGCGGTTGGCCATCGATGGATCTACTCTGTTTTGAAGCGTGAGCCGTTTCTTGGAAAACATTCGATACCATTCTTTTTCGCATGTGATAGTCCAATTAACTCTAATTATTGGACTTCGTTCAGTTCGGTGCATTACGTAATTTTTGGCCCGGTGCGAGCAAATGTAGCTCATATGTTTATTGTAATCACGAATTACAATTTAAAAACAAAAGAACAATAGTTCAGAGTGCACAAAATGTTATGCAGGATAGGATAAAATATTTTAAGGATTATTTGATAACATTTTACGCTGCCAACGTACGGATTATGGCATCTTTTCATATTTTGCATATGCTACACATTAGATATTTTTTTTATTTCATGCTGATAATTGACTGGAAAATTGCCTCACGGTTTTTTGGCTTTAAAACAATCGATTCGATTCAGACTGCCATTATTTTTTTGAAGATTATTAGAATATATTCATGTATGTTATCTGTACTTTAGGTAACACTTCAAATCAACATTTTCATTAAGTGTTAACCTCAGAAAAGGTACTTTTTGGACGAATTCCTGTATTTCTCTTTTTAATTCTTAAGCAGCATATTAAGGAAAAATTAGTCATTCAAAAGTTACACCAAAAAAAGGATTTAAAAATTACAAAACATTCATTATTTTGTCTTTTATCTTTATTACTCATAAATACATTTGTTGAGATAAATTATAATTGGAAATTACATCAGTATTCCAAATATCCTTTTTTAACCAAAACATTTTACTGAAATATCCTCATAGCCAATATACACAAAGTTAGTGGTGGAGGAGTTGCAGCCTATTCAGAGGTTTCTTTTAATGCTGACATCCACATTAAGTGCACTTCTTTCGATGCTGACGGCACTGTCCAACTTGGAGGGTGCCTTGGAAATATGCACCTTCGGTCCTTACGTCCTTATGTGCAAAAGCTTGCCGATCAGCCTTCACTCCCATGATGCTCCTCTTCTCACCTAGCATAAGCATCCAATGGAAGACCTGAAGGATAACAAATTAAATATGATTATGAATTTTAAATTAGCGTGGTTTTATCTAAACCAGTTTTAGGATGTTTTAAGCAAAAATATTTACACCTGAGAGTTCCAAAGGGCTAAAGAAATATTTACTGGTTTAAGATTGAAAGATTGGTTCCCCTATAGAATAAAGAGAAAATGGAAACTCTTGAAATCCATACATATAACCACAATGAAATATCAGATATATTAAGCTTTAATTAAAATGGAAATGAATTTCATACTAATGGTATTTTTAGTGAAACGTGTTTTTTCCATCCATGGCTCTTTTCCATCCATTTATTGGAAATTATTGGATTAACAACTGCTGCTAATTCACTTGATTTCAAAATTTTATTAGTTTATCTAAAACTAATGGGTAGAACACCTATAAATAAATACATCTCTGATAATTTTTATTTTATTGCATGAAATATGTTTATTTATTGGAAAATCACCTGGGCTGATAATAAAGTTCATAGTATATTTTTACAGACTTATTAAAAGATTCATAGTTTTTTCTAAAGGAGCTCCAACCACTGCTAAACCCCTCCTTCCACTCTCCTCACCTGCCCAAGTGAGCTATATACCCCAAAAAGGTGACCAAATATGAACCAAGGAATGAAGAAGATTGTTATATGAGAATAATGACAGAATGTAAGTAGGAGTGTGTTGGGTAAGTCCAAGGCAGGAGAGGTGGGAAAACAGCAAGGGTAAACAAGGAAATGTCTCGCCAGTTATCAATGATGATAACATCTGCCTTGCTTGATATCCTTTAACAGAGGAAAGTAGCATTTATTTTAACAAATAGTGCTGTTTCATCATCACTTAAAACAGTTGGTAATGCCAGTGGATAAGCACATATCGGAAGCTTAAGCAGTATGTAGATGGGGAAAAAAATCAAATGGGAATTAAATTTAAACAGTAAGTTTGCAGCGAGTAGGGGAGGGGGGAGAAGTTTTGGATATCAATCGTCCATGTTGAAATTTCTTCTTGGTCTCTGACAAAGCTTCAAAAAATACCTTCAACATGAAGATGCAGGCAGCATGGTCAGTGCAACTGTCGTCACCAAAAGTCAACCAACGTGGATGGAGAACCCAGAAATACAAAGACAAGCATTATTATTAGCTATTTAAGTAATTGATCAATGAAAAATAACACTTCATTAGAAGGAATTTCACATGTTTCAACTTGAAACCACATTTTATCACTATTTTCAACGAGTTTGGTATTGTTTTATAAATTATCACACCCATTACCATTGGGATTTTACATGAAATTGCTGATTTATGATAACTTATGTGCATGTTATGATTTCTAGTTGATAAGTGAATATTGCTATTTGCATGAAAGATATGGATATTATTTATGATTAAGACAGACATGGCAAATATATATCACATTGAAGGAATGATAAGAAAATTGAATTTTTTTTTAATAAGGGCTCTTATTCTTGAAGATAACTTTTTACAACACGCATACAGATGATATCCCCAGAAGACTGTTCCATATGATTTCCCTGGAGACAAAAGTACAAAGATACACTAGTTTTAAAAACTCTACGAGACTTATTCAGAAACATCAAAGGGTACAGTTTAGAACACATTATTAACATCAATAGTCCACACCTTAGTTTATTAAACAGGGGGACTTCAAAACTTGGTATTGAGTGTGAATATAATTGTTTCTTGTTGAGATCAATATCCTTTTGCAATATTTCACAATTAAATGCAAGGATATGTGTCTTTCAGCAAAATTAGTACATAAGTATGCTGGGACTTGGATAGTTTTACCTAAAATGAAAGAGTTAAAAATTTACTCAGTTCAGTAACCTTTTTTAATTTAATTTATTTTACTGTTGATATTTACTCAAATATCCATTTTATAAGATGGAACCAGGCAAAACTTGACATTTTAATAATTAATCTATCTCACAGAAGGCGATTCTTATTGAACTAAATTTTCAATACAAAGAAAAGATGGCAGAATTATACGAGCAAGATAAAAGTGACACTGGTACACTATTTAGAGTGATTTAAATTTTCATAGGCTATCATAATGATTTCATTATCTCCAAGAGAAATTGATCAAGTTCTGGGCATAAAATTTCCTGTTTGTAAAAAAAAACAAAAGCCACAAAGTGGTACAAGAAATGGAACTAGCCCCCATTATTACCCTGTTGTTCACTGAATATCTCACAAAATTCAGCTTACTACTTGGCGACATCAAAGCCAACCTTTGAGTTTATTAATGTTGTTGGATAACCTAAATGAAAACAACATCCCTTCACCGAAATCTATGATAAGATAAGGCTATTTGAAAATCAAAGTAACAAAAGGATTAAACGAGTAACCACAGCGATCGGGATAGACATTTTTGTAGATACAAGAGTGCAACTCACCTCACAGAGGCCCAAGGCATGTGTGATTAAATTGACAACACCTCAAATCCGGTTGAAAAGGTATTTGGTACATTGGAGCATCATGCCAAAATGGAGGACTGGATATGAGCCAGTTCATTTCCTTGGGCTGCCTGTGGTTTGCATGTTGAGCACCCTAAAAATAATAGAGTTATGCTAAAGTTAGGAATTTCCCAAAGTCACCAGAAATCAGGCCTGGCCCTTCAGAGTAAAACTGAATTATCTACTCCCTTGGCTACCACACCTCCCAGGAGAAATTATTGCACACTAAATTTCCATCATAAGATTGAGATTAAGACATAAGATGTCAATAATGATGAAATTTGAGAAACGACTTTTTTCGATAAATAATTAGATGTAAACAATCCTGCATCATTGGGATGATTATGAATTGGGCTTCTTTGGCTATTTATTGGATTGTTTTTCCAAATATGTGATGCTTTCAACATGGGTGACTCTACTTTTATAAAAAAGCTAATTTGAATCTGTAATTGCACCTAAGGTGTTATAAAACTGATAAGTTTCCTAGTCATATTGATACAAAAAAACCTACACAAACACTTGATTTGGCAGATACTACACATTTAACAAGTGTGTGTCTCAAAATCTTTTGCCACCACCAGAAATTGGTGCCATATTTTATGAGCAAGTTTTCATTTTTGAACGATTTTTTAAAAAGGTAAAATACTTCAAAATAAAAGGTAAAATGTAATTTCAAATAATATTACTAACAAACAAAACCAACTTTTAGATAATACATTAGTTTTTGGGTAAATAGAAGTTTAAAGTTGATATTGGAAAGACACTAAAATACAGCCACTTCACTTCTTAACCTTGCCAGAAAGAATACCAGACAAGACACTACAATAAACTATTCCGTCTCACATTCATTCTACCTCCCTCCATTCCACCCCACATCCCTAGTATATTCCTACTGTCACCCGTTTTCACTAATGTTCTCCCCTTCAATATAGTCAATATCAGGCTTGATTGTGTGGAAATTTATTTTTGAATGAAAGGAGAACACGCTGCATTTGCCACAAAACGTTTTATTTGCTACATCTAATTTCAACACACGGGCATCATCTTAAGGTCCCCAAGGATTATGAATTTGCATTGAAGCTATATATCAACAATCAATGTAAAGTTTTGTGGAAAATGCATCTTAATCTTTTATTCTCTGCTCTATAACAGTGTCAACGTTAACACCATTTCTACATGCTAAGACAATATCAATAATTCATCATCGTACTAATAATATTGGGGAAACTAGTAAATATATTTGGCAAATTGTCTCAGTAGAGCCAGAGAAATCTTAAGTTAAAAGATTTCACCCATATTTTCTCCTCTCATCAGCAGGTGGACATTTATTCAGGTGATTTTCCTGCAATAGGCCTAAGATGAAATGAAAGGGAAGCTTAATATTTTTCAGTCTAGGAGTGACCTCTTCTGAAGCGCATCTTTCGAGAAAGCAATTTCATAATAGTTTTTATTAAGACTGACCAAATTAAGGAATTGGTGACTAATTTCACCGAGCTCGAAAGAACCGGAGCGGTGACGTTCTATTCCTTATGAGGATTCCGGGGAAATACATTCCAGTCGCTCGCAAAACCGACGCTAGATTTGAGAGCTTCCGTGTTTGGATGGCGAGCGCGATACTAATTATGGAGCCACCGATTTTGTGGTTCATTCCTTCGTGTACGAAGGAATAAACCACAAAATTCCGGTTGAATTTTGATCCACTTTACACGCGATAGAATCTGCAGTCCCTCCCCATTTCGAATCGCATGCCATGCGAGAGGTAGACAAGAAGGTAATCAGATCATTAATTGTGAATTGTCTACAATGACGAAGAAATGGACGTCGCAAATCGAAATTTCAATGGGTGTGCACACAAGAATTGGAAGCTACCGCGGCCGTGATTGCAACTTCAGTATTGCCGAGGATCGACAATATTTGTAATTTTAGGGGAGGTGGCCGAAAGCTGAGGTCATTAGCGCCATTTGATGAGGATGAGAAGGTAGGAAGGGTAAAGAGAGACCTGACGTCGGAAGTAGTCTACTCGTAACGAAAGAGGCCAAGGGTTCCGCAGTTAAACGTCCAAAATGACGGACGGTGTACTCACTCAGAAGTGCTCTCCACAAAGCACCTTCATCGTAGGGATAAAGAAACCACTGAAAAATAACTGCCGCCTCTAGGATTCAAACAAGGACCCTCTGGGTGGGAAGCCAGTACGCTACCCACCGCACCATCCGATCCTCGGTGATTACAATTACAAGACCATGGTTAATAAATCCCCAGGACAATATCCAGCGACAATTGGGCCAAGCTGAATGTCGGATTTACCGCTTACTTCAACCCTTTGCGCAGTGTATGTATATACGGATTCCAGCAAGAGAAGGCACATTTCAAAATAATTTTTGTAGGCTGACTACATACGTACCAATTAGCGACCGTCAAGTTTGGAAAGTAGCCCTAAGATCTAGATAATCTAAACCTGACAATTATAAACTCAATACAATGAACACGTTTATGAAGGAGCCTAATCTACCACTAATCTTCAACTTGGGCTTTTATCAAGTCGCCACTCACCAGTGATATACATCTGCCCGTGATTTCGACCGCTTAATCTTCTCCAGAGTAACTCGACGATATGTTCTCGGGGGTTCCACGAACTCTGGGATAGCAATGAGTCCATCCTCTCCGACAGACTGGATCCTCCCGGCTCTCAAAGCGAAATGACCGTCTGCCCGTCTGACCCGTCGGCAAGTAAGGTGGAGGGGGGGATTTGGGGGGGGTGGCTAGGGGGGTTTATTGAATGGGAGCCTTCCCGCAAGAGAGAGTGATCGAATTGGCACGATGGCAAAGGAGGTGGAGGGAATTGTTAGCCCATTTCAATTCCGAAAGTGCGCATTTCGCGGGGAGGGAGTGTTGAGGCACAGTTGAAGCAGTATTGCCAATCCCGCCTCGGAAGTGCGATGAGTCAACTGCGTCCCATCCGACGGACTGTGCACTGGGATATCCTTGGGTAGCATTCAATTCCTTTTTCGCGGTGACACCATCATCTCTTGGTTGGTCTCAATCCCCCTACCCTCATTCTGGTTGGGGGATTGAGAATTCTCCCGCAGTATCCCTGCCTGTCGTAAGGGGCGACTAAAATGACGGGTAGTCATACCCGAAAACTAACCCCTAGTAAGAAAGGAATACTTCCAAACAGTCTAATGGATTTACTGTCTCCGTACGGCCATACCGTCCAGCCCTCGATCCACGTGGGTGTTTGCCGCACCTGGAAACCCACAAGTGAGAGAAGGGGATCCCGGAGGATGAGCGCTCTGGTTCCCAACCCGGTTTTGGAAATCCGGTATGGACCATGGAGTAATGATCCTCTTCGGTCCTGGATTTCGCGAAAACGGGTGGCGTTGGCCGATTCACTCCCAGTCAATTGGCATTCGTCACGTTAACATAAGGGCTGTCAACGAAGTAACCTTCGTTATGCTATAAAAAATATCCTGGAATAGATACAAAAGGTTATTATTTTCATCTCAAAACTACATACCTTTACTATTTTTATACATATTCACCAAAAAGATTTAAAAATTCGCCGTATCTCTGAGCTAGTTTTCAAATTCCTTCTGCATAAAATTCCGTCGCCTGATATATCAGCCAACCTATGATGATGACATCTTGAAGTTGCTCGTCGAAACGAGCGCAAAACATGTGCAGTAGCCAAACTCTTCAGCCATGTTTTCCATGCAACAGAGTCGCAGAAATCTGTGGAAAACTTTCTATGGATTCCGATATCGTAAAACGCCGGACGTGGTGGAAGGGCTTCCGATGACCCCTAGAGCTGGGAGTAATAATAATTGCTCTTGGTAGGGTCCACACATGCCAGATAGGTCGAAGGTTAGGAGCCAGACGAAAGGTAGTCCACGCAGCGTCTGTTCCTCAGTGAGGCCGCTGCAAAGACGCCTGACCCCAGTGGGGCGGCCATTGAGTGATGGTGTCATCTACAAACACTACGGAGGAAGGCAATGGGAAACCAACTCAATTACCATTCCGGAGATTAAAATGATGGACACAACAAAGAATATGAAAAATTTCATCAGATCAGCGTTAGTTCCCATTCTCAAGATCATCAATTAGAGAGCATGAAGAGCAAGGCACATGATTGCAATTGGAAGGATGAATTTAGATTCAGATGGGCGAGAGGCACGTGTGTTGCCATTGAAATAATGAGAGCACTAATATAGAGGAATATAGAATAATACAATCAGTATTTATTGTATATTTTGTATGTATAGAGAAGGCGTTCAATGGAGAGAATCATGTGGAATCAATGATTGTGTCCCAGAAAATAGGAGTTTATCGAAGGGCTAGGCGATTTATCCACAATTTGTACATGCATTAGAATAGTTTACCTTTTTGGAAGTATTTTTGTATCGACTGGGGCGTAAAGATTTAGAATAACCTCAGAAATGCGGCCACATAAACTTTTAACAAATAAATTTAGAGCCTAATTTATTATCAGCAATTGATTATTTGGATGGTTAATTCATAGACAGTTGAGATTGCCGAGGTTTTGATGCAATCAAAATTCCTATCAAAGAAACAGAGAACCTAATTTTTATGAAATAGAGGTCGACACTTGCCTTTGAGAGAAAAAATAATTTTATTCAACAGAAATTTTCAGATAATGGAGTTTCCTCAAAAGAGTTTGAAATTAATTTTGCCCTAGAGAACCAGCCAAATTACCAGTTTTCTGAGGAGGATTACATATTCAGAACCGGCTGAATTTCCCCTTTTCAAAGCAAGAAAACAGATTAGAATCTTAAGGACTGCTTCTTCTATTTTAAAACGCAGGCATGCTAAAACAAAGAAAACGGTAGTTTATTTAATGTGCGGTATTTTTGCTCCCGTAATCGTATTACAGGCTACCTTCGCAACAAATTTTCCCATTTTATGAACACTTGAGGTTATTGTCTCTAAGAATCTAAAATATTGCTTCTTCTATTTGAAAAAAAAGTCTACCTGAAAATTAGGAACCCAAAATAATAGAATACTCATCGTTTTTATAATTATTTTCGGTGCTCCCAGCCACATTAACGATACTTTGCGGCTGATGCATGTGCTGCCCTAATTGTTTTTAGTTTAAATCGTGAGGGTGCAAACCGGAGAAAGGAAAAGTTGGGTAGATACATAATAGCAGAGCGACCGAAAATGTGGTTTAAGCTAATAGCGTCTCTGGAAACGGAGAGAGTGAATAGTGGGGAGGAGGAATTACAGGAAGCTCGGTGATAACTAATTCCAATATTTAGGGCCCTGGTTCATTGGTCGTTATCGCAAGCCAGAGGCAGGGTTTGCATTTCAGGTGATGGACGATGTTACTCAAGGTGTTGGTAGGAAACATGTGGAATAGGACAATAAGTTTAAGACGTTGCAGTTAAGGAAGAGAATACGGGTATGGGCATGGTTTTGCATCTCGCGAGATTGATAGGGATTTAGTGAAGATTAATGAAGGGACCTGATGGCCTTAAGCAGGACATAGCAGAGACATTACCGGAGCATTACAGAGTTGCTGAGGGGTATTTGGATGGAAGATATGCGTTAGTATTTCCGCGATGGGTGAATAGTGCAACAACACGTAATTATCGGTATGAGTGGAGTAATTTTGCCTCAAAGCGAGGTTAAAATTAAGTCCCTTTAGCGAAAGTTCGTTGTGTTCCTGTAAACCTAAATATATGGATTATTGCCATAATTTCCGCCCTTGTGGCCGCTTTAATAACGTAAGCTCGGATTCTTTATGGTAAAATCTCAAGCGATGGGGTATTACGTCGAAGAAAACCGCTACTACATTAGGAAAGGCGCAGGTTCGGCGAGTTGAAATTAGCATGAGCGGTTATGGCACAAATTTTCCCAGCGTAAACACTTAATGCGGTGCTCGATTTCTCTAACTATGGCGTTCATGCCCACTGAAAAATCCCTGGAACTATTTAACTGACAAGTTGAAGACGTTCTTGTATGCTTTCCTTCAAATACATTCCGATGCCCTGAAAATTTTTCACAAGGCAATTTTCAGGCTTCATCACACTCGCCAAGAAAAATACGCGAGTAAATAGCGGAAAGTTTAGGGTTCATTGCACAAGTACACTCACTGGTTTAAAGATTTAGAGAGCAAAGAGATCTCCTAGGGATTTTTGAAAAGTTATCGTCTCCATGCTTTGAAAACCGTAGATATGCATTTGGCATTCCATTTGAAATTATATCACTCTGATATCAGGGGTTTTCGGCTACTTCTCCCCCTTAAGAGTCCTTTTTGAGTGATGGTGACCCCACTACTCACGGCGGCCGGCATTCTTTGCAAGAAAGCCTTTTCATAAACTCACCATTTAATGGAAATGTGGCACAATAATAATCACAATAACTAGTCGCGATCTCCTGCATTTTAATGCACAATTATTGTGAAATAACTTGTTTCACCTGCAGGAAAGTGTAGTTGGCGACGGGAAAAGATTTCAGCCGATAACTGAGTTGGCCTCAAGGCCTAAAAAAAACAGTGAATAGGAGAGGGCACGATGCTTTCATCATTAATACACATCACCCAAGAAATCATTATCCACGATGTCTTCGAGGAAAATATTTGTCAAATCTTGAAACTTAAATTTCCCCTTGATCAAGGTATTTCGCGAAGAATCGTCACATCTTAAAACAGAATTTTTATCCAGGAATACAAGACCCGGGCTCGAGATAATTTCAGAAATGCGGAGGGCGAAATTCTCGCTTTCACGGAAATATTACCCCAGGACTGGTTATCGAAAACTTCCAGAACTTTTCTTTCACTGGATGTGGAATAGCCCTCGAGGAAAAGATCTCGTTGCCAATTCGCGACTCCACGCTCAAATGGATGGCTGGAAGCTCTCTGCCGCCTTTAAACGCTTCTTTCACGCGAAAGGATTCGCCGCATCTCCCGACGAAGAAACTGGAATCAGCGGCGAGTGCATTTTTTCGACATTTTTACACTCTTAGGTCCAAACAGGAATATCACCCAGTGGAAATTCTTGGAGAGCTCTTTGAAGAGCCGTTTCTCTGACGGGAAGAGTCCTTCCTTCAGGAATATTATTTCGCGTTTTCAGTCCAATCCTTCCAGGTAATTTGGACGACTTAAGGTTCATGTGCGCAAAAAAAGCTTCTCATTCGGGATAAATTTCCCTCGTTCGTGTTAGAGGAGACTCTAATAAGCATCGTATAGCTTCTGGAGTGTATTGAACTGGGAGTCTCGGATCAGCGCGACAGCGAAGGTTTCATGGAACCTCGTCAAGGAAAATTCGGAGAAAGACACAACGCAATTTTTCCTTAACATTATTCGGCAGCACAAGAATGATCGAGAGTGAAATAATTATCAAATTAAATCATTAAATTCGTGGTATTCTCCTTCAGAAACTGCTAACCTAGCATTTATCACTAATAAGTATTCATAGACGCCCGGAAAAAGGTACAGTAAGATTCCAGTTGTCAATGCAAACGGTGCTCAGTTGCTAACAACCAATTGCTTTCCAGCATATATTTTAAAAACCCTTGGTATGACGTAGGACTTGAATGTTTTTTTTGTTTTTAACGAATGCAAGAATAACCAAAATTGTTTGAATAACGTTCATCTTTCACCATTGCCAAACTTATAAGGGAAAAATAGGGGACGCACATAAAATGAACGTCAGCAACGTTATGGCATTAATGGAGAAATAAAAAGTAATTTTCTGTGAACGCCAATCAGAATACAGAGGTGTATTCATGTATCTTCACTGAAATAAATCAAAGCCGCAAGAAGGATATTTTAGAAACGCTAAATACTAAAGAGTACGAATAGGTACTCTCAGGAGGAAGATAAACTTAGCATAATGTAGCCATTTTTTCTCTTTCTTTCTCATCCCAAGTCACGTGATCGGTGATCATGCCTCATGATGAATTAACTTTTCGTAATTTTTCATAATTATAGCCACCCTAAGTTAACAGCCTTTGGTATGACGGACATTTTATTCGTAATCAATCAGACAATTCGGCGAAGACTAATGCTTATATGACTTCTCGGAAAGCAAACAAATTAAGGTAATTTTTGGTGGATTTAGGTCGGTTCGTGAAGGATGGAAAATGTGAATTTTACACGGGGAACGCCCAGAGTTAAAAAGGTAACTGCGAGATAATAAATGGCAGAGGAAACATAATGCCTTGAATTAAGGAATAAAACAGTATTTTTTATGGTTTAACATTTCTCTATACATTTGTTCGATACCTGATAAAACTCTCGTGCAAATCCAGCGTATTGGTGAGCAGGAAATGATTTTACATTACACAGTGTAATGTAACTTTTCTTGTTTCACAAGAACGCATTTGAAAATCGCGCACTTAAAATTTCCTGGCCAAAAGTTTATTCTTATTGGTAGGTGCTGCTCCCTTGTGTCATAAAACTGAACGTAGTCGTTCGATGGATCTATACTTTACCCGCTTCCTTCAAAGGCTCAGTGAATGCGATGTGAAGGATTTACAGCTCAAATGAACACCACGTGTGACACTTTTGTCTGATGACTTCACCAATGGACGAGTGAAAAGAGATACGATGGACAAATTAATGAAATTGGTTTTTACATTTGCACGATACTCGCGTTACATAAAGAAAAATAAGACGAACATAAACGACACTGAGTTAAATTTAACGACACCAAAAGTGTCACATAAATCCGCTCCCAAAGACAACAGCATACTGGGCAGAAAAATTATGTTTTACATTTATTGTGAAACAATTTTTACGTAGATCAACGGTAGAAACATCAGTATAGGCTGAATCTAAATCATATGTTACAACAATGAGGTCTTAAGCGAGGGAATTTATGTGTTGTCATCTATTGTAAATAATACATTTGTTCGATATTTTTACACCCCATACTTTATTACTATCACTCAAATTTAGTATAAATTATTCCCGATGTAATAATTGATGCAGATCAAAATTTCAACAGATTCAGGCTATTTATTGTTTCCCAAAAGATGACGCGATACAGATTTTAAGTAAGTAATATTTTGGACTCTCTGTGAAATCAGTACCTTGCTAATTGCCGCATATCAATGCTCAAAGGCAATGGAGGTGTTTCTCAATGGTTACCACTTTTGTAATGTCACTATCACCCGTGGGATTTGGACTCTGTCCATTGTATTGAGCCATGAGTTAGCCGGAGGAGATTAGCCCGATCTTTTTCACGTTCCCGATCCGTTCCAGGTTGCGGATTATTCTTTCCACTCAAACTTACAGGTGCAAACTTCACTTCGTGGAAGTCTTGTGCACCCATCAAATAAAAAGAGAGAACGCACTTCTCCACAGAGTTTCCAAAAAAACAAATTTTAACAGAAGTGCCAAAATTGCTAATTCTGTGGAAAAGCACGTCATTTATTTTATTTGATGGCTATTTCCACTAAATCTGACGGAAACTTATCCATTGGTTTAACCTTGAGCTCCTCTATTCAGTAGGATACGAAGGATTTACTCGCTCTCCTTAATTCAACGGGACGTTTTCCTGCTTCCAAGGGTGCTTCATGCAGAGTTTTACTTAAATAACGTCCTCCCTCAAGTGGAAACTGTCTTCCGACAGGTTGAAACTGGATGTCCTCCATCACACTCGGGCCTGAGGATCTTCTTTCATTTGCCTTTAACTTCTTTCATTTCTCATCCCATCAGTTATTCCAACCTTTCTTCTTCCCCTTCCTCTCTTTCCTCCCTCCATGTCTCTTCTTAACAAGCAACTTCGGTATGCACGCATGTCCTTACCAAGATATCTTTCAGAAGCAAAAGCCGTTTAAGCGAAATCATCTCAGAATTTGGGAAGCTCAGTAACTTGGAATGGAAGCTTAATTGAGGAATAAGAAATAGGATATCTATGGGTAAGAGAGATTTTGAAGAAGTAAAAGGACTTTTGACGGCAAGTAGAATTCCAATGGAACTAAGAAAGAGTCTTACAGAAATGAAACATGAGCGGTTAAAGAGAAAGGTGAAAATGTACTTGGACATTTTTTTAAATTGGCTCTTAAGAGGAATGCTCAAGGTAATGTTGACTGGTGGACTGAGGGATGAGGAAGTGCTGATGAGACCAGGAGAGGGAATAACACTACTCAGAAAAATAAAACAATGCTTCGAGCCCCAAAAAGTATTCATTTTCCCATACGTGACCAGGCCCTTCAATATAGGGTAAGCGAATGCACGTTATACAATCCACTGCACCATGCCATTTTGCTCTGCCTCATTTTATTAATTGTTATTCTCTCTTCAAGTGGACATATCTGAGGTTGATAGCATTTGCACTAGCGTTTGAAATGTAAGTCGTGTGTTACACTAACGTAAATACCTTTTGGAATTAAAACGAGAGGTATTTGACAAAACATATTGATTAAAAGTCTCTTGTGATTTTCAAATAACTTATGCACACAAAAATTCTTAATAAAGATTTATTTTTGTCTTTTCACTACGTTTCCCAAATTTTATGTAAAATCTGAAAAAAACGGAAAAAATATTAGATAAATGAAACACAAACATCTTAGAATTCCGAAGCCAAATAGGAGTTCCTGCAGATATGGAAGAAAACGCTAAACAATTTATGACGAGTCCGTTGCCAGAAAATATGCCTCGGTAAAATTCGGTCGTTACTAAATTACTCCAAAGCATGCATTCGCACGTTTACATGCATGTAATTCACAAATAAATATATTCAGTCTCGTCCCTTCGGTGGAGCACAGCATTGGCGTGGTGGAAGGTCTTGCGTGTTCCAATGGCTCCTAGTGCGGTTAAAGCAATAATTGCTCATCGAGGTGGTTCGAAAATAGAAACAGGTTCAAATTCTTTGGAGGCAAATCCTCAAATTTTTTTCTTTTTATTTTATTCTCATATAGGAAAACTTAAGAATACTAGAACACTTACCGTCCATGTCAAGAAATTTGCCAAAAAGTTAAAAATTACCTCGTAATATTGATATTTTTACTCTTAACGCTCTTTTACCGAACTTCGGTCATGATTTTTAGCTAATCGAGCGCATATACTATATATAAAATTTCGTTAGATATGAAAGAAGAATGTCGAACTTTAATTTAGGGAATCTCTTCTTACCTAGAAATGATGAGACGAATAGTGCAAGCAAGGCATTTTTTTCCACTTCCAAGACCTAGATTTCGATATCTGGTTATGACAAGAATGAAACATAGATCGTGGATATAGAATGAAATTGCTGAAAATGACTTGATTCTTTCTTGTTATTCTTTAACGAGGGCATTTTGCCCTTTTAACGGAGATATACTGTTTTGTTTTAATGGAAAAATACTTAGAAAGGAGCTGGTTGGGGCAAGAATAGGAATAATAGCACAGATGGCATCATTCAGGATGATAAGTTTGCTTACACACAAGATGAATTGTGGTCTGTGGAAGAGATTGATGAAGTGTGCTGGCTGAAATTCGTTTTTTTATGCAACAGTAACATGGACATTTTGAGAGCACTGGATAAGGAAAGAATTGATACGTTCGAAATGTGGACACGGAGAAGAATGGGGGGAATAAAATTGAGAGATAAGGCGAGGAAAAAAGAGGTTTCCCAGTGGGAGAGGAGCCTGCAAGAGATATTGAAAAGAAGGAAAAAATGACTGGATTTGCCATATTCTAAGACGTGGAGGCATGCTAAAGGCAGTAGCGGAGAAGGCTGAGGACCAGGACAGGAAAGAGAAGAAGAAAGGTATTGACCCATCTAAAAGGACGACAGAAGTGTGAAAGAGATGGATTTAGAGATAAGGATACATATGAAGGACGCCAAGAACCTTCCAGAGGAGAGAGAACTTCATGATAATATTTGGGAGCCGGCAAAATTGTTGCGGACTGTACGAGCTTTCTTCTTCCGTGGGATAAACTCGCGCGATATTGAATACAGCAGAAGTTATCAAAGTTCACGGCAAATATTTACCAACGTGCAATCACCACTAAATCACAATATATTTTTCATGATTTAGTGAGTCTCGTTACCACGTACATCAGCGTTTGAACCAATCATGAGTAATGCACATAATATGGTTCCCAGTATGGCTCAGTGAGGCGGCTGCTAAGGTGTCTGACCTCAGTTTGGCGGCCATTTGAGTGATGGCGTTCGTTAAAAGCACTATTGAGGAAGGCCATGGGAAACCGCTTGAATTATCTTCGCCGCGAAAATGAAATAGGTGAAAACATAACAGAAATGAGTCCTGGCAGTTTCAGAACTAAGTTCATTGGTGTAATGTTCTCTGAGGAGGGTAAGCCGCCCCGCGGTCTTCATCGTACGAAAACCTTGACCCAACTGTGTTTGACAGCAATAGAAATTAAAACACCGGAGCGGACCAAAACTGTTAGTATATGAAACTGGAAATCGGGTTAGGGAAAGAGAAAAGCTCAAGGAGAAATGGAGAAGTAGAGGATAGGTACAGTATACATCGCTATTCGCGATTTTCCCTTTCGCCTACTTCATTCTTTCGCGATGCATCATTTGTGACTGGTCTTCTTTGGTGAGTGTATTTCTCTCTCTTTCGCGATTTAGACACAGTCGATCTTTTGCAATGTGAAATACCACTTGGCGCCTTTTGTCTTTGAACTACTAATCAAAATTTGGATTACCAAAAAATTATCATGACTGAACAACTGTAGCATAAAACATTGAAAATACTTACCAATATATATAACTAGGATCATCAAAAACTCGCATGTCCATCCTCATCATCGCTGCCTATTCATTCATGGCGAGTTTTAACACAAATGTTAGTTTAATTTTCTTATATCCACCGAGCAGCCTATTTTTTCTCTCCTAAAACATTTTATCTCAACGTTCTTTGCAAATTCAGTTTTCGGTGGTGCTCCATGGACGTCATGCAACTGGCATCAATATTTTTTGATAATACTACGCAGTTTCAAAATAAAACTGAATTTTCGCGCCATTATATTGGTTTTCTTGCATTAACTTTCAATTTACTTGCTCTTGAATTGCTGGGAAACAAAGAAGGGCACAATGCATTTATTTATAACTAGCTGAATACCCGGCTTTGCACGGGTTAGGGAGAAACAATAATATAAATATACTACATAAATAAAAACAACAAATTATAAAGTACAATAATACACTACTTCATACAAATTTAAGAATCTTTTTTATTTAACACCTGTTTATAAACTACATTTTTTGTTTCATATCCAGGAGAAAGAATATATAAATTTTTAGGCGAACCTACTCTGGAGCAAGCAACATAAAGTTGCCCGTGGCTAAAACATGGCGATCTTAGATCAACACCACAAAACTTTAAAGACTGTCCCTGTGATTTATTAATGGTAATTGAAAAAGCTAGCCGGACTGGAAACTGTAATCTTTTAAAGTTGAAGGGAAGATCAGTTGGGATTAGAGGTATCCGTGGAATAAAAATTATTTCACCTTTTCCTTTTCCAGTTAAAATGACTGCCTGGATTATATTTTTCATTAATTTTGTCACACACAATCGTGTCCCATTGCAGAGTTTTGGTGGATCTAAATTTCGCAATAAAATAATTGGAGATCCTACTTTAAGTATAAGGCGTTGTTGTGGCAATCCAGCTGGATCAAGTGAATTTAGGAATTCCGTTGGATAATTGACGGCTTCGTCAGCATCCACTACGGTATCAACCGATTTATATTCAATCGCGTCTCCTGGCAGCATGGCTAGTATCTCCTTATTAATTTCATTAACATCATCGTTCTTAGGAGCAAGAATGGCTCTTTCTCGCAACCATTCTAAATTTTTATAATTTTGATTAACGTTAGGATAGACTGCTTGTATCATATCGCGGACAGTTTTCACCGATACACATAAATCTGATGACAATTTTATCATACCAGATGCTTCAATAACTAATCTATCTTCTCCAATCTCCAAAAGTTTATTTGCAAAATTTTGAGCATTCCCATCTCTTAAGAGGATTCGCATGTTTTGTTTAAGGCTAATTTCTTGGACATGATTCCATAGAACAGTATGTTTTAAACAGGCATAAATTTTATCGGCTGGAGTCGATTTTGGAATGACAGGCAGAGTTTGACGGAAGTCTCCACACAGGAGTACCAGAGCTCCTCCCATTAAACTGCAGTTTCCTCTAAGATCTTGAAGTGTTGCGTTGAGAGCCTCAAGAGATTTTTTATGAGCCATCGTACACTCATCCCATACTATCAATTTACATTCTATAAGAACTTGTGCCTGGCCGCTTGTTTTATTTATATGACATGTGGGATTTTCTTGTCGGGAAATATTAAGTGGCAACTTACGGGCAGAGTGGGCTGTTCTTCCTCCTTCCATTAATGTCGCTGCAATACCTGAAGATGCAACGGCTAGAGCAATTTCTCCATGAACCCTGATTTCAGCGAGAAAATTAAAAATGTTTTTCCCGTGCCACCGGCAGCATCAAGAAAAATGATACCTCCTTCTTGTTTATCTACTTGATCCATTATTGTTTCGTACGCGAATTTCTGATCTTCATTAAGAAGTGGCTTTTTATCCGCGATGTATGCTTCTGAGTCTAAGACATTGCAGCTAGTTTCACGTATATAATCTGGATAAAATACACCCTGTTGATCTTGTACAGGTGCAAAAAGACCGAGTTCCACTAAAGTCTTGTTAACCATGGTGATACACTTTTCCTCCAAAATAATCAAAGTTTTATTAAAAATGTCGGAGTTAAACGTAATATCCAATGTAGGATTTTCACTTCGAACTTTAGCCAGTATATCCTCACTCATTGATTCTTTATATTTTTCCCATATTGTTTTTGGGTTAGATGGATTACAGGAGGTTATTATGATGGCAAACAAAATTCGGATTTGTCCTGGAAGAGAAATCAAACTGGCCTCTCGCAATGAGTCATCCCAGTGTTGATCTCCTTCTAGCAACGCTAAATTCTGGCAAGCTTCTCTGAATGTCTCACATATTTCTCCGTTTACCGTTCTTAATTCTGCAAATGAGTGAGGTCCTCTAATGGTATGTAGAAGCATTCTTAAAAAATAACATTCGGCGTTGTTAGGATGGACTGTGTAGACTCGGCCCAATGCGTCACATGAATAAATATTATTCTCAGGATCAAAGTTGCCCATTTTTCTTCTACAAAAGACTTTCCTTGATGTATTCCACGTATAATATCTCGGCAATTCTGAATACAATAGTGTTCTTGCAAAAGTATCCTGCTGGCATAGTTGGAAAAATGCTGTTTCTATGACAGCAAAAAAGTAAACAAATTACATACATACAAACAAACACTCTCCTTTATATATATATATATATATATATATATATATATATATATATATATATATATATATATATATATATATATATTTTACCTGATAACATGATGCAATATATTTATTTTATAGTTAACATCACGACTATGCATGAATATTGCAGCATCTTAATCAGTTCAGATTCCCTAGGGTAGATGCAGATCGTAATTTAGGGGCCATCAAATGAAGTTAAAAAGGATTGGAATGGGTACGAGAGTGCGAAAGTGAAACATGGTGGGTTTAAGGGGAAAGAAAAGGAAGGAATACAATAAGCAATTGCACTTTAGGCCTTTTGGGAGTAAACTCAACCGATATGCAAAGTGTCAACTTTGTGAAGAACTGAAAATAACATGCTTAACTAAGTATGAATATTAGTAATATGCCATTTTTTCAAACATTCGCGAAGAGTGAGGTAATAAATGAAATTACATCTCAATCACAAACAATAAAATAAATAGAGCTACCTTCTCAATATCAACCCGAAAAACCCACGCACCACAACTTATTCTCATTTCGTCGTGAAATATATGCTATTATTTACCTCAAGTTTATGTTTTCTTAACTCTTAAACCTGTTTCCTGCCATTTCTTATCTCTATGATCCTCAGAATTTACCGTGGCCAGGGCTCACCGTGTTAGAGCACATTCATCTGCGTCTCCGCTTCCATGTTCCAAAGTGCTTTACTCTAGCCGAAAGTTTCTGTACACTTCCAAAACTTTTTCCCGCCCTAGTATCCCCTCTCAATTTTTTCCTCCACGCCATTTCCGTCAGCCGTCTCCGGCAGCAATCTCCGAGACACTTTTCTCGCGGCAATCGTCGTTTCTGATACATACTTCACGGGAAAGTTCTAACGTTTTGCTCCTCATTTGCAAGTGAAGCTCCTTCGAGGTAGTTAGCTCGTCCCCCCATAAATGCCCTCCTCGCTCGGGCTACCTAGCATTAAATGCCTGTTAAACTTCTTCCTCGGATCCCGCACTCGTCTTTTTTCCGAGGCGCGGAAAGAAATCCAATTGTCCTAGTTTCTCCTCCTCATCTTTCGCCCAAAGCCTTTTCTCGAACACTAAATTAGATTTGTTCTTTTATTTGTTCCGATAAGAACACCGATTTTCCTTCCATATTCCATGCCCGAAGATTCATGAAGCTCTTTTCACCTGCCCACGGAAAATATATATTTAGTTGGAAGATGGGAGGTTTGATCGTATTATTCTCAATATTGCGTTGAGACTACACTGTTTCTCATATGGTGGAGTTTAACGCAAAACATCACCTGTTTTTTAAGCTTTCCAAAACGCTTCTTCTGAGAAGAAACTCATCACTAAGAACTACTTTCCTTGTCACCGAAAAGTTGTTGGTTTATTAGTTTAAGTATAATGAGACTAATATTGTCACTGAATATTTGCAAGTCCATCTTAGTCTCCGTGAATTTTAATATCGTATCCACATGTTTTTCTTACAAAGATTTACTAAAGATAGAGTTGAGACCGAAACTTCGAAGAAATTCATAATGAGCCAGGAATAACGAAATGGGGACTCTGCGGCCTTAGATAAATATGTACAAAAGATCATTAAATTATTTGCTTTTCCTGCGATTGACATCGTGGAATTATTTTGTGGAAACGCATGTAATATTATTCATCCTTGGTAATTTACCTATGATAGTCATAAAACTACATTAATTTATTTTCCTAAAAAGTTTTAAGCAATAAATAAGTAGAAACAACACCTGCTACCCTTGGCTCCAATATTCAACCCCCATTTCTAAGGTTAAATTTAGTGGAAATGACATGGTATCACAAGAGAATAAACATTATGAAAACATTCCTTAAATATTTACTGAATTGAAATCAGAAATTTTTCCTGTTCGGAAAGCGAAGTTGACAATTCGGAGGTGACAAACAAGAAGGCTCTATCATGACGCATCGGTAAATCTGAAGCTCCTATTATGGATGGTACCAGCTAGGGGACTTTCCTACCTATTTGTTTAATTTTCGAAAATGGAAAAGAGACCAGAATCACTCTCTTTATTTGCTTATTATTTTCGCTGGGTTTCTATTTAAATTTCGCAATCGAGTCGACTTTTGGGGAGACTCGATTGCGAAAATGCGATTGCGAGCCGCTTGTAATTTCTTCAATTTTTCACGTAATTAATAATTTTTATCTACTTCGAGACGTCAGTTATCGGCCGTTTAAGGTAAAAAAAATTACAGTTCAGTAGGGGGAGCACATGCTATCCACTGGTAGTATTGAAATGACGCACATGTATTCTCTCCCGAGATTTTTTAAAAGACTAAATTGTTCTCTTTTAGCTTTTTTTTAATTCTGACTTTGATTTTCTTTCTAGCCACTAGCCAGCTAAGATGGGGGAATTTTATTAAGTATTAGGGAGGGTTAAAATTAGTCTTGAGGTTTAGATTAGTCTCGATTGCATTCTGCAACAACGTCGAATGTCTCTCTCTCTCTCTTATGTGTGTGCATTCCATAACCAAGTATATTACGGAAGAAAGGATGAAATACTAATGTTGTTATGTGCCATTGGATGTTAATATTCATCGTAGAACACGAGACCCCCGACGTATGAAACATGCTATTCTCTGTGGGATTCTGTAATATTTCCAAGGAAACATTCATTTCAATTTAGTTTCAATCGATTTTTTCATGACCTTATCTCAGGTGTCTCCTATGAACGATCGACTGAATTCCGACCAAAATATTCACATTTCAGATGCTTATAATTTCCTTTAACCTCAGAAAGTCTCTGATCTTAAAATCTTATAAGAACTATTTATTGTTGACCCTGTACTATCTAGTATAAAAAAAATACAAGATATATAGAATATACGAGGGTGGTCTGAAAAGTTTCCGACCTAACAAAGATACAAGACATTTTTTTCTGAAATTTTCTGTACATTTATTTATTTTTTATTATATATATTATAAATATATATTATAAATATATATTAGTAATATATATTATAAATATATATTATAAATTTATATTATATACACCCTTTATATTGTTAGTGTCACGTGCCAGCAATAAAATGTATTGAATATTTGCCAACTTTTTTTCAAATTACGCTTGATGCTTTTCATGTATTTCGCGAAAAAAATTAATTGTAATTGAATTTTTTTGAGTAGAAAGTAATTGAATTTTTTTTTGTTAATACTCTGCTATGTCTCCAGGCCTAATAGTTAGGTTGGTAACATTGTTTATTGTAAATGTTTTCGAATTACTTACCTCGTGAATCACGCCATGAATACTATTTTAAGAATTCATTACAGCGATCTTATCATCTAGCTGAATTCAAATCACTTAAAGGGGGAGTAGGATTCTTAGAATAAAGGTTAATTTAAACGATGCTGATTTCTGCGATTCTCCTTAACGTAATGTAAAAGGAAGTCACAATTTAATTTTTTGAAGTGGAGGAAAATAGCAGACCGAAGGTCCACGGGCAGTCCTCATATCTGAACGTTATGAATGAGAATTTGAAGTACATAATCATTCCTTCCTTTTCCTTCATTTTCGAATCATGCTCAATGCTCTCAACTCTTATCCACTTATATCCCTGTACGAGGCAGACCGAAGTAGACGATTTTAAGCGAAGAACGAAATGAGAGATGTATTGATTATTAAATTCAATTCATTCAAGGCAATCAAACTATTTAAAGGTAGGCTTCAGGCGGTCCCTAACGACTATTTAATTATAAGCATTGCAAAACCTTATTCATTATTTCCCCTGAATCAATTTCATTCATCAATTTTTCTTTTTTTTATTCTTAATTTATGTATGTGTATGAATTCCATCATGCTGCCTATAAAGCCCAATAACCACCTTCCTCTACCCCGCTTACCTAATGTTCTTCCATCTATAACGGCCTATGTCTCCATCAAAATTTTCTCTTTATTAGCACATTCCTAAATTAAAAATCTGAAAATAATTTACAAGAAAAAGTAAATTGAAAAAATTTTAATTCTATGCAGTCCATTTTTGAAAAAATAATGTAAAGAAATAATCAACAATTTAAAAGAGAAACTACATGATAAAAACGGACAAGTAAGTGATTTACAAAAAGTGTTTAATGAACTTGAACAAAATTTTATGGGGAAAAAGATGGAAGTTGTGGGTCTTGTCTTGAATAACACTGATATCTCCCCAATCTCGGATGTGGAAAAGATTGCCAAAGAAATTGGCATAGTAGACCACTGTGAAACCATAGTTGATGATGCATTTTTCATCAAGAGCAAGTCTACCGATAAAAAGACCAAACTAATGGTGTCCTTCAAAAACAAAAATATAAAAGAGAAATGGGTTTCTGAAAGGAAAATTATTGATAACAGTGATATTACTAATGGGAAATCTTCTGGCAAAATATTTATTAATGAGGCACTAACTGGATATTATAATAACTTGTTATGGAAAGCAAAAGAAAAGGGAAATGGGATACAAATATATATGGGTAAAATTTGGAAAAATTTTGCAAAGAGGTTGGAAAACTCTGAGACCATCAGGTCAGAGGAGGATCTGGGATGGTTCTAAGACGTTATTTTGTGAGATCGGATTGGATTGTGAGATCGGATCGGATTGTGAGATTGGATTGGTTTTCAACTTTTAAAAATCCAAATATTTATTATATTTCATATGACATTCCTCTTTCCTCCTCTTTCAAACAAAATTTTAATTTTTCAGTTATGCACTTAAACATAAGATTATTGGAAAAAATGTGTGTGAATTAAATATATTTTTTAATCATCTGCAAGTATATCTCCAGTTTGATATTGTAATCCTTACTGAGGGGAATATAAGCGAAACAGAAAGTAATTTTTATCAACTGAAAGGATATAAAAAATACCAAAAATTGAGAACCGAAATAAGAGGTAGTGGTATTATATTATTTGTGAACAACAAAGTTAATTTAAATGAAAAAAATTACCACCACATGCATCTGAGCTATTGTATTGTGCACTGGTAATGGACAATATTTGTTGGGTGAATTCATCTCGGGTCTTCCACCGGGTCAATGGCTCCATAGCTGCCGACGTTTCTTGAATGGCTATGGAGCCATTGACCCGGTAGAAGACCCGAGAAGAATTCACCCAACTAATACACCGGGAAAGCACCAGATCTTTCATGACAATATTTGTGTTTCTCTAATGAGCATATGTATATAGACCACCACATTTAAGTATCAAAGATTTAATAGAATTGGTAAACTCTTTTGTTGATAATGAATGTTTGAAGGAAATTATTTTTATAGGAGACATAAATATCAAACTCAAGTACAAAATTAATAATTATGTAATGAGTTACAGAGATATGATGGCCTCTAAAGGATTCTATGAGGTCATTACTGAAAAACCTAGGGAATGTTTTGGGAAAGACTATCTTTGTCAAATCACCCTAGATCACATTTATTACAGAGGTAAAAATGTAGTTAACAGTATGGCTTTTAAAACAAATATATGTTAGATCAAACCAAGGTAGCTGGTTGATTTGAAGCTTGCAAAACTAAATACTGTAATGCAAAATATGATAATGAGATCAAATAATAATATGTGCTAAATCTGTTAATAGGTTGCTATTGCAGTATTATTGTGATAAATTGATATTGAACTCGATGCCTGACTCACTCTATGAGGCTACTGTAAATGCGATGTACGATATATATATATATATATATATATATATATATATATATATATATATATATATATATATATATATATATATATATATATATATATATACATATGTAAATCTAAAAAAATACTAAAATGAGGAATATGAATACACAGGAGTGGATGACAAGTAATCTGCTAACAATGATAACAATTAAGGATAAATTGTTCAAAAAATGGAAATACATTCTAACAAAATATATAGAAAAAACTACCAGAAATACAGGAACTACTGTATGTCAACAATGAAATAAGAAAAGCTAAAAATAAATTTTATGCAGATCAAAGTAATGTAAATAAGGGAAGTATAAGGAAAATATGGAGTACTATAAACAGATGAACAGGAAGAATAATCAAGTCCAATACAGATAAAGACCTAATAAGATATTTTGTCATATAAATTCGGTTAAAGAGATCACTTTCAGATTCCCTAAACATTTCAACAAAGAAATAACTTGCCTGAAAGATAATTGTAAAATTCTGCTGAATTTGGCTAATACAAAGGATCAAGTGAATAGTATAGTAATAAATTTAGCAACAGAGGATGACATCCATAAGATAATTAACAAAATGGATACGAAACCAATGGGTCATGATGGTATTAGAATGATGGACCTGAAAAGGTTCCCTAATTAATACCATTATTAAACGATATTGTAAACCATTCAATATGCAATGCAACAATCCCTAATAGTTTAAAAAAAGCTGTCATAAGACCAATTTACAAAGGTGGATCTCATGGAGACTCGAATAATTATAGCCCAATATCAATACTACCTGCCATTTCAAAAATTATGGAAAGGTTTATGGCAGACAAATTGCTGAATTCCTGGATAAGAATGAAAAAATATCAAAATTTCAAATTGGTTTCCAAAGAAATAAAGGAGCCACACAAGCCATTAAACTAACTGTGAACTGTATCAGAGATGGAATGGATAGAAGGCTTAACACAGTAATAACATTTAGAAAAGCTTTTGACACAGTAGATCACAATATATATTTTAAAAAATTATACTGAATAGGAGTTCGTGGACCCAGCCACCTTAGGTTTTCTAATTATTCAAAAGATAAAAAAGTAGTCCCTAAATAAAATTCTGTATATAGTGAAGATTATGAGATAGAATCAGGTGTGGAACAAGGATCTATTCTTGGCCCTTTACTATTTATAACAGACAGGTATGTAAATGACATATTCAAATACTGTCATTTGTGCAAGTTGATATTGTATGCTGATGATGCAGTACTCATGTCGAAGCATAGGGAACTAAAAGCAGCTATTCAGACCATGAAACCAGACTTAAATAATATCAGTAAATGGGTGCATGATAATAATCTCATTATCAATGAGAAAAAATCTAAAGTCATGTTTGTGAAACACAAAACCTCTGACATCATAGATATTCAATTACAGATTCATTCACATTACTGCCTACATTACCCCACCAATAACTATAATTGCCCCATGCTGGAACAAATAAATAAATTTAATCATTTGGGTGTAATAATTGATCAATATATTAACTTTGGAGAACATATTTTAAAAATAAATTACAAATTGAATTACACCCTTGGTCAAGTTCACTACATTACTAGTTTTGTAAGTTTGAATGTCATCAAAATAATGAATTTAGCACTGGTTGAGAGTATTTTAATATATAGTTATACCATCTGGGGATCCACTGGCTCTACTAGAAGAAATGTCTGAGGCTAAATCAAAAAATACAAATATTCTAGATGGAAGAATATTCTTAAAAAATAGGAATTTTGCCTGTAGGCAGGCTGTATAGATATGCCAACATAATAGGAAACTATTTTTATGACAAATATAAATACCTGATTTGAATGAGAAGGCATTACCATTACGGGACAATATTAAGAATATAACAAACAAATTTCAAACAAATTAAGGTGGAAGAAAATTGGAGGTAACTAATTCTTTGCACATCATATAAGTTGAAGATTATAATGCAATTGTAAATTATGCATAAATAGAAATAAATTAAAATTTTCAACCTTGAAAAAACCTTCCACCTGAATTCGTACCTTTTTGAAAAATTAACATATAGATATTTTGTTTTCCACAAACATGACCCGTTGATTTTCTCCTGGGAGGGTTACTTTAAATCTGAATAATTTCACTTTTGGAGACACCGACAACATTGCAGGCTGATTAAAATGATGACTTAAATTTTATTGAGAATTTACTCCGGGGATAGGTGGGATGGAAGAACCCTTAACCCTCAGCATAGATAACAGCTTCGACATTTTCCATCTAATGTACTGACTATTATAACTCTTCCAATATCTTCCTCTTCCATTCCTTTCCATCAGCCCAATTTCATCATATTGAAAATGATTTCTTTTAATATCCTGCCTACCCTTCAATTTTAACCTCAGCAATTTACTTTAATTTTTTTATAGCACAGAAGTCAACTACTATTTTTTATATAGGCAGATATCAGCTGAGCCAGAAATTTTTTTACACATGCTAGTGGAAATTTCATACTAGCTATATTAACACTTGCCATTAGTACTCTATTATTCATGTCATATAATGTCTACAACTGAAATCCAGGTGTTGTATGCAGTCTCTAGGAAACCCTTTTCCATATAATAAAGGTAACATAGAGCTTTGGATAGAAATACATCTGAATTTTTGCAATGCTTAGATGATCAAACAAAACTATAAATATCCTTACCTACATGCTTTGAACAAAAAGTTTAGGGAAAAGTTTCGGAAAAATATATTTATCTCTGATATTGCCAAAATGCCTCAAAACATGCCAAAATGCGCCAACACACTTTTGCCAGCGGCTTTTCCACGACTCTAAGGCTCTCTGGTAGGCCTTAAAAATACGCGTGCAAGCCTCTTTGACGGCACTTAGGGTCTCGTGGTGGAGTCCTTTGAGGGAGAATTTCAGTTTTGGGAATAGGAAATAGTTTGCTACTGGCAAGTCGGGACTGTTAGGGGGTTGGAGAATCATCGCGATACTGTTACAGAAGTTCTTTGCTAGAAGACAATCGACTCTGCTCTTGGTCGACCGTCAAGACCCACCGGACGAGTTTAGCACAGATCTGTCGCATTGCCAAATTTTCAGCGATGTGCATTGTTATCTTATCAATGCCAATACGATCTGCGATCATGCGCGGACTTAAAGACGGTCTGAATTAAGCACTTAACGCACTAGTAGGGAAAAAATTGTTACCGATACTTTTTATACATACCTTGCCTACTGACTGACTAGCTTGTGAAAGAATTCTACAAGATAACTCGAACCGAAGAAATGACTGTCGCGTTTCCAAGAGAAACAGAAACCTGATTGAAGATGATCGCTAACTTCCACTAGGTGCCCTGCATGTAGGGGAGCAATCAAATTATAAACGAGAAGATATTGAGGAATTAGTGCGTTGTTTACAATGTGACTGAAGCGAGGTTATCTTAAGTACAGTTCATGAAACCTAATTTTCATTTAATGAAAATTTTTTAAAACATTGAGATCATAAAATGTTTTAATTTGGTAATAATATTAATGTCTTGAAGTTTGCATGAATAAAAAGTATTTATTCGATTTGAATATTACTCTTTTTCATCAAATTATTAGACACAATTTTCGAACGCATACGATTTTCAATCAACCCTTCCTTTTTCCCTGCACTGAGGACAGCTTCTGAGCCTCTATTTTTATCCCCCCGATATGACTATACTTTTCCACCTTTTTTGCACGCTTCCATCACCGTCCTCCCACAGCCTTAAACGTCACGCTACCTCTTAATAATATCTTCCTCCCACATCTCTCTTTCTCGAACCGTCAGCCAGCCACAAAGTTAACTAAAGGAAAACTAAGTGTACGCCGATAAGTTAGTAAGCGAAGCAGATTTAAGAACTCTTAAGGTTTCCTTGCTGAAAGCTAAGAACTCATACGATATCCGGTGGCCATGCGCTATGCTTTAGCTATAATTCCCAGCGCGGGATTTTACGGAAAGACAGTTGCTTTAAAGTGAGGCATAAATCACGATGATTGCGATTTCCCGATCCATTTACTTGAGGCAGCCTTTGCGGATTAGTTTTGCTTTCATGTTACCAAAAATATGTACTGTTATTTTTAATGACAATTATTTTTTTAATTGTAGATGAATAGAAGTACACAACCTGAAAAAAATATACATGCATATATATATATTTATATATATATAACAATTTAAATTGACGCCATTGCTACAAAAATCTTATTTCATCACAAATGATCCACCGAGATTCACTGTCAAAATAGAATTTTTTTTAATATACCATAGACATGCGCACTGTTGAAATAACAGTCGTCAACGATTTTAATCGAGATCTGGCTTGCAGCAACTTTCCAAGATTTCTCTCTCTCACTCATTCCTATCGGTCTTCTCATGCCTTCATAGTTCTTTGGCCAATACCTTTCATCACCTAATTATCGAAATTCAGCCCTCTCTCTGCAATTCCTCCCCATGATGGCCATTACAACCATACTCTTTAGTAAAATCTAGTTCATTAGGATGTACTTAATTTGTCTCTCTCTTCTATTGTGTGGTTCCATCACATATTACGAATTAATTAAAGCTTTGAAATCAATCTATCTATTTTATTTCTATCAGCATTTGTAGAAGCGAATTTCTATCATTTATATTCTTCGATTTTTACCCGAAATCAACTGCTGCAGCACTTATCGTGTATGTACGCGGGACCTCTCTCTTTGTGTGTGTGTGTGTATATATATATATATATATATATATATATATATATATATATACACACTTACACATATACACATATATAGAGAGATTTCCTCATATATATCATACACATTTGACAGAATAACAGAAAAGTCAGGAGAGGGGGAGGAGGAGTCGGAGCAATTGCACTTCCCTGGGGGATGCAAAGTGTAATGGCTATGAAAAAATAAATCGATACATATTGGAACTTATCGGAAAAGAATGGAACATCCGCTTTCGCATGCATCGCTATCGGATTGGTCCGCGGCATCCTGTGACGAAATTGAAAATAACGCCGAGTGCGTTTTGTCCGCCAGCTCCCGGGTCGAATCACACGCGGATAACGATCCCTTGTAGTATGCGCATATAGAAGGATATCAATATTTATATTCACTGGGCCAGGTCACATTGACCGATTGGCCGAAAAAAAATTATATCTAAATTCCTTTTTCCTGCATATTTCAATAGGCTTCCATACTGTTCCGAAGGTCCAGGGAATATTCCGTCCCTCGAGGCATAATCTCATTCGTTGAAAGAAGAGACGGGCTATGCAAAAGAATTATAATCCGCAGATAAGGTCGGAACTAGAAAAAAAAGATTAAAAAAATATATGCGATATTAATTCAATTCGATATGAACGTACTTTTGCTTGCGTCATTGGTGAATGACGTCCCCACAGACGGCGTAGTAAATTTCTGTGCAGGATAACAGGTCTCTTTGACTACATAAATCAATGTTTTCGCTTGTCTAACGGAACCCAGATCTCGGCTGCCAGTGGTTTTTATTCGCCTCTCTCCGTGCTAGTAACATGGACATGTTATCGTGACTTTAGAGGCTTAAAGCCGCTCTACGCTGCGGCGATTGATACGGGTAATATCCATAGAATGCGTTGGGTTGCGACCGTGCATTAAGTGCATGGGAGAGCGAAGATTTACAGTTATAGATGGCGGAGGAACGTGCTTGCCTGCAGATAAGTGCAAAACTCAGAAGGTATTTGTAGATATATATTATAAGCAATGAAAAGGGAAGAGGTATCACAGAATTGCGGGCAGCTATCCGATGACCCAGTTATCTCAGCTGAGGGGAAATCGCGAGTAAAATTAGATAAATATGAACGCCAGCAACGAGAGATTTACGGGCATCTTTCCTTCCGATGAAAATTGGCGATGAAAGACTAACTAAAACTACATAACGTAACGAATGCGCCGGAAGTAACTTTGCTACATTGATAGTGAGCAAACTAAAATCGAATCATTCGTTATTTCACTTCGTTATAATTCAATTACGGATTTGCAATTCAAACATTCTACGAAAAGTTGCCGACTTGCTTTCCTGCGTCATGACTGTATTAAAAAAAGTTCTGGTACACAGAAAACCACATGGCATCGTACCCGGGTGTCCTCAGGAATTACCGGAATTTGAACCTAGGACCGTATTCTGAGCGATTCTTCTTACTATGACCTCGTACCGTGCCAAAAAAATCATTACAGGACCTCGTCTCCTTACTAATGTTCCAACACTCTTTCCCCTGCGCTCAAGTCTCTCATGCATATCAATATTTGGAGAAAAATTGTTTTTATTGTACTTAAGAATTATAAATATCGGTAATCTACTGGTTAAGGTAGGTTTTTGACGGACACAAGCTACCAAACGGTACAGCAACAATTCCCTTGTCTCTCATAACAAAACACAACCCGACAGCCAATCTCACAATAGACCCCTCTTCATCACCGTATACTTCCTTCCTCCCTTCATTCCGTCCTACATCCCCAACCTATTCCTGCCCCTTACTCGTTTGCCTAACATTCTTTCGTCTACGTATCACAGTCTTCAACATCCCATTGTCGATCAATATGCTTTTCATCCATTTTTCCTACCTCCTTATGATTTCTCCCAAAAGTCCTCACCCCTCCCCCGCCATACCTAGCAACCCCTCATTTCCGTCTACTTCACTTGCTTCAGCCATGTTCACACCCACCCATTTCAAAAGCCTCCAATCTATGCCTATCATCATGTTTCAAAGACCATGTTTCCGCATCGCACAAAACCTCCTCCTATTTTAACGTTAAAGTTAGCTTTCCTCTTTCTAGAAAACGCATAGCTTTTGTTTAACTTACATTAATTCTCATCCAATACATATCGCATTGACTTTTTAATGCGCTAAGTAAAGTTTGCAACTCTGCTGAGAGCCTTGATTTTTAGCACTACAGTTATTATTATTAAGGTAAGTCTATAGAGCAAGGTAGGTTTTGGATGGATACAGTTCTAAAACACTTCTACAAGTCACATCTACATAGCACTGAAAAAATACAATATAAACTTAAAACGCATAAATAATAGACTCCCGAATGAGAACCAAAATATCGCAATAACCAAATTAAAACTAAATTATACTTCTAATTTTTAAAGAGTTTCAAAAATAAGAGGACCCGAATAGATGGTGAGAACCGTTGAGAATCCAAAAAAAATGTATTGCCTGAGCTAACTATTGCTATATTGACATCTACAGGATTACAAAGTGAGGTAAACTATTGAAAGGAATCTTACGAGAGTAAAACAATTCCCTAAAATCTCGAGAGCCAAGTGGGTAACATTTACGCGTCTGCGTAATCAAACTCAGACTCTACATAAACGGGGAGGTACATTTATGTAGGTAGGACAAGGCATTAAAGAGGACAAAAAGACATTAGATAAATGAAGTCATTAAGATTTGGGATTAGAAATAGGAGAGAGAAATACGAGGCATAGATTCTCAACCCCTCCTCCCACGACTCCCTAGGCACAAATTATTATGTTCTTAGGCGCCGAAATTCTTCCTTCAATCAAGACCATGAAGCACGATAAAGGGTCGCCGCCTATTAAGACATTTTAAATCACTATCCGGCAGATTTTTCAAGGAAACTGGCAACCTTTTAACTGGAATTCCCTTCAGTCCGGGTATACCCCGACATGGGATGCAGTTGAGTTCACGAATCTTTTGGATCCACTTGAGTATTTACTGCGAAGGTCGTTCTTCCTTCTACTTCATTGGTGATGTAAATCACACGTTTCGTTCAATGACGGCTGAATCCCACGGTATCTCTATAATCCTATCAATTTGGATGGCATCCAATTTTCGTTTTAATCCTATTAGCTCACACTATTCGCATTACACCTCAATGGGTGATTTTGTGAGGGATCGAACTCTACGCGTACTGATCTGACCTAATTAGGTTCAAAACTCCATCAAGTGAAGGAAAGAGTTGCGTAGGAAGGACGTGAAAAGATGCAGAATGACAGTTGAAACTAAGCCGGGAGTACGTGATCGGATCGAAACTCTATTCCCAAACTCATGCCGTCGTTCGTGACATCAAATAAAAGAATTAAAGAAAAAAATACGGGTAGGTTTTTAAGCGACTGAAAAATATTAAGGAAACACGTATGTTATACGTATAAAAAACTGGCCTCTTGAGTTTCATGGACTAATATATATATATATTTATATATATAGTCCACCATTTAATATTTGGTATGGTGGGCGAAGAGAGGGGTTTGTTGGGAGAAATCCTATGGAGGCAGGAAAAGTGGATGAAGGGGGTATTGACCGGTGGTGGGATGTTGAAGACTGGAATAGAGGGGAGAATGTTGGGGCAAAAGAGGAAAGGGAAGGAATAGAATAGGGATGTTGAACGGGATGAAGGGAGGAAGAAAGTACTCAGAGATGAAGAGGGACCTGATTAAAGTAGGAGACTGGATTTTGTGTTTTGTTGGGAGTCCCAAAATATTTATTTATTTATTAGCTGTGTCCATCCAAAAACCTACCTTAACTGATAGATTACCTAATAATAATAAATAATAATATGTTTATACACATGGTGAATTGGGAAAAACTAATGAAGTAAATAGGAACAGATGGGAGAGAGAGGAGGCTAATCCGAAACCTACACGTCTCAGAATGCTCAGGTGCGAGTGTGGAACGGAGAGTCCGAATGGGCAGTGTTAGGAAGAGGTTTAAGGCAGGTTTGGCCAATTTCTCTGGTGCTTTTTAACTTGAATGTGGAGGAAATGATTAAAGAGGCATGGAAAGAACTATAGATGGGAATGCAAGTCTGCGGGGAATTCATAAAATCAGTTACGTTTGCTGATGACCAAGCTCTGATGTGTCAGTCAGCCAAGGGGTTGCAAGCATTGCTGAGTGAATTGGAAGTTCAGTGCAATAGATATGGGATGAGAATCAATATTAATAAAAAAATTGCATTAAAATAGGAGGGTAAAAAACTAGATCAGGTGGAATAGTTCAAGTGTCTAGAAAGTGTTTCGGACCAAAGTGGTCCAAATTGTAGGGGTATAAGGAGAAGAATTGCACTAGGCAAAGAGGCTTTCACAAGGTGGAGGGAGTTGATGACAGGAACGTTGAGTAAGGATGTTAAGAAAAGGCTAATAAAAACTTTGATATGGATCGTACTTAGTACTGTGGGCGAAGAGATGGGTTTGTTGGGAGAAATCCTAAGGAGGCAGGAAAAATGGATGAAGGGCGTATTAATTGGCAGTGGGATGTGGGAGACTTTAATGGAGGGGTGAATGTTAGGCAAAGGAGGAAAGTGCAGGAATAGGATAGGGTTGTTGGACATAATGAAGGGAGGAAGAAAGTAAACAGGGATGAAGAGCGACTTGTTGTAGAGTAGGATGTTGTGTTGTGCTTTGCTAGGGGAAAAATACGCCCAGTCACGCGAGGCTTACGTTGCTGCGGTTTTTTAAGAATCTCAAGTTTCTCCTTTACCTGTGATTCCAAGATCATTATCAAGATATGAAAACCCTTGGAGTATCATTGATTTTGAGTAGAAATAATTTTATTTGCCGTACTGTTGAACATTTGCCGTAATACGAGTACATAACTCTTCTTTCACATTCGGAGCTGTAGTGTTGCATTGCTTATGAATGTAGAAGCCGTTTTTTTAACGTGGAGATTACAAACGACTCTACCGATTTTATAAACAATTAAAAAAACTAATTAGCGAATGTGGATATTCAAACCGGAGGAACACCTTATTTAAGTTACTTCGTAGTCGAAGTCGGTTTTGAACTGGCAAATATAAAACGGATTTTGGTTTTTACCGGAGGTTCAAGGTGACAAGAAATTAAAAAATCTGGCCCGAGTGTAATGTTACGAGTAAAATCTAGGCCCAGATATAGTAAAAATAGGGGCACAATATGCAGAGTTCAAAATTTTTTCCTATAAAGCACATTGTTCACCTTTTTCTTCGTGCAAATTCAATGATACGATAGTATATGATTCGAAAGCTGACAAGCATCTTTGATGCGCGGAGCAGCTGATTTATAATTCCCCCTTTAAAAAGAACTATCCATTTGGTTAACCTTATCTTTCACTGACTATGTCCCTGGGTATTATATTATAGTAGTAAGAGAAGCAGTAACTTGTGTACAGTTTATCTACTTCTCAATAGATGGAGTCAATCCTCGTGCAGGAGTATCTGTAGTAACATCTTTCCTCTGCATATCAAAGTATATTAATTTAAAGCTTCAATGAAATCAAGTCTACTTACCCAAAACTTCAATTAATGATTATTGCATTTCATTCTATTAAAATACTGATGTTGAAAAACTGAGTTTTACAAAGATGTACTCTTCTTGTACTAGTATCCTTCTTTTTGTTCTGCCATTCGTAACGCACGCATGCATTTTGCTTCAAACGACGATCAATCCCAATATTTTCTTACAAATTAGATATTACCTCGAGAGTATTCATTTTGTTCTCTCAAAACAGCATACCTCAAAGGTTGTTGAACAAGAGTGAATTAATAATTGGGTGTTTCTATCCTTTAGAATAATTCTTACCTTAAAAAAAACGCATGAAAATCTAATAATAGTCATGAGGTACGTATGGGTCTCTATGAGCATTATTATAATTGGTATTCTTCCGTGTAATTAGGTTTTGCATGGTCAAATTGTGTGCATTCCTTTACCTCCCCAACATGACACAACCTGATACCCGAAACTACAATAAACTGTTCATCAATTTCGTATACTTCCTTCCTCCCTTCATTCCGTCCGAAATTCCAATCCTTTTCCTACCCGCATCTCACCTGCCTAACGTTCCTCCTTCCATCAAAGTCTTCAACATCCAAAAGTCAATCAAATGGCTCTGCAACCATCTTTCCTGCCTCCTTTTGATTCCTTCCCTCTCTGTCCCTACCATACCTGGCACCACCTTTTCTCTACCAGCATATTTACCATCAAGTCAAGAAAAAAGACAGAAACACCACATGAATTAGATAGATTATATAGTATTTTAATCTCTAAGTTTAATTTTATTAATGGTAGCCATTTTCGATTTCACCTTTCAGAAGGTCATAATTAAAAAAATAGACTTTACCCAGCGATACATTTTAACCAAATGAATTAACCTCAATTAAAATCCATAAACTCTATAAAGTTTGTCAAAATAAAGAAGAGATTATTTTCATTGGTAAAATAACAAACAAAACAAATTGTGTTACGGTTTAATCATTCACTATCGATTTTTATTTCTTTCCTCTTTTGGAATAATTTCCAAAATTTGCAAATGACGCTTCATTTTAAATTCCTAATTCCACTCAATCACTGAACGTATCGAACTATACAGCCGCTTTTGTTATATATTCTAGTATAGCTCGCTCACGGGTTTTGACGTCATGGAAACCAGATCGTGAGAGTACATCGTTATTTAAATTCTAAATTACCACAGTTTCACGTTAAAATGAGAAGCGGCAACACAAATTTTCTACCGCCAGCGGCATGAACGTATCATTCACTGATGACTGATTATAACCTTGACGTCGGCGGTCGCCAGAACCTTCTACGTACTATTCCTTTTAATTCGCGTCTTCTGTGCGGCGAAGGATGTTTCGCTCGAGATCTCGTCACGCCGCCGCTAGACGGGTTGCCGACCTCTTGCATTCGACTGCGCCGGGCCCGGGGATTGATGCTCATGTAAAGTGAGAGCGGGGCGGACGGAATAGATGGGGAAGCAGGCAATAAAGTCGAGTGGTCGGCTTTTTCATAAAAGACTCTAGCCTGAAAAAGGGAGGAGACCGGGAGGGGGGGGGACCAAAGAGCTGCGATCCGCTTGGGATCACACGAAAGCACTGCCGTGGCGAAGCGGGGCTCATAATGCATAAATATTAACTGAGAAAAGGAAACATATTTCCCAACCGCTACCGGAACGGAAAACTTATACCATATTGAATCTAATTGAAAAGCCTGGTTCCGCAAAAGATAATTTATTTACGAAAGATATTTAGCACTCCAAAGTTATTCATACCTCACATAGGGCAGGTAGTATGAAATATATGGAACACAAGAGGATACATGTAACGGCGTAAATTTTCTCCTCTAACAACGTCAGTGCCAAATGCTGGCGCAGGAAGGTAAGTGCGTTAATAATTGATCAAATCATCACATTCCAGTTTCAGACTGTTTAGGTCGAAGCTAGTTATATTGAAACGTGTCCTACGAGAGTTTCATTACGTAGCCTCACAGCATTGCTTGAGTGCTACGAGGTGATACATTTTGCTTTGGTGAGGCGTAAATCAAGGCATGAGATAGCCGGATGGAAATATGACGGAATAACAAGAATGACTATTTTTTTTAATAAAAAGAAAAAAATTCAGGAAAAAATTTCAGAAATCGCGGTGAGAATTTTAATATATCACGTGAGGAGGGTGCAGTGAAGAAGGACAAAATTTTACCCATAGTCAGGGTGTTTACTCACATATTAATTCTTTACTAGGGCCAAAGTCTCTTTTTTGAAAGTCAAAGACTTTTTAACCATCGTACATCCTTCAGTACAAATGTGTAATAGTTATAGTAGCTGAAATTCACTAAACCGAAGCCAAGGGCACTTCAAATTTAAAAATAAGAGGAATGTTTCTATGGCAAAAACCATTGAAATAAACAATTGGATACCTTTTTCACTTTACTTTAATTTTTAGCGATGTCTGCACTTTCAAAACGATAAATACAATTGCGTAAAGTGGAGAAAAGCGTAAGGTTATGACATGTGAGAAATTTCATATTTTCTTTCAGAAATAAAGATATTTCTTACCTTTCTACGACACTTCAATACTAAAAGTTGCCGGTTAAATTCCGAGTTTACAGAGTCGATGAAAGCTAACTACAGCAATGATGCAGAGAAAAGATAATTCATAACTTCAAAACGTAAAATTCACTCGTATGACGCCAAGACTTGGCCATTTAAGAAAAAAGATTCTATTTATCTGGAAAAATAAGTCCTATAAGTCATTGAACGAACACGCATCTATATAATCGATTCGTATGCAATTTTATAGCACACTGTCATAAATAAATATGCGTGCATAGGTTAAAAATAGCTGATAATAAGAGGAATAACGATAATAATACGCGCATTTCAAAGTATGTCTTCACAATCTAAGCAGGGAATAGATATTTATTAAGCATATATTCAAACACATAAGAAATTAACTGATTTAGATTACTAAAATTTATAAATTTTACGGTAAAGAATTTCAAGGATTGACGAAAAGGCAAGAAACAGCCCTGAAACGGGGAATGAAGGCCATTGGTAGGATTCGTTGGAGAAGTGAGTATGGGGAAGAATGGATAGTGAAATGAGCGTAAAGGAAAATTAAACCAAGAAGTGCTGTGAATGGCCGACACATGCAAATTCGAACAAAAATGGAAATATAACTGAGGGGTATAAAGTACATCAAGCATACGCAAGCCATAATGAGTGATAATGGTTAAATGAAGACGGTATTAGAGGGAAGTATTTTGAATGAGTGAGATAGAAGGAGAAAAAGATTACATGTTTACATAAACAGTAAATGATAAAATGAAAAGGGAGACATGCTGGATGGCACGAAGGGAGTAGAAAGTATACGAAACTAACGAATGCTTTAAGGTGTTTGAGGTGATGTTGATCACCAAAAATTAGTATTATACTTATTTTAACTAATGGTCTATACCCCTTCTGTGCCCTCGCTTCGGTCGATCCGCCTCAAGACATGCTAATGTAAGAAAAATTAATATTTTTAAAATGCTAAAAAATAATACCTTTTTTAAATTTTCTCTCCAAATGAATCTCTTTAAAATATTATTAAAATTATCAGAAATTTTTCTTTACATGCCACTATTTTATCTAAATCTTGATAGAGTAAAACGGTCCGTGACGAAATAAAGGTATAACTGGTACCCTATGTACAGTAAGTACCAATATTGTAGAAGCTCTTTCGTTGAGATTTATTCGCGGTGGTTCAAATATTAATGACCAATTAAAGAGGAGCTATCATAGGGTGAATAAATAAAGAAGCGGGGAAACAAATCCTAATTGATTACGCCATTGATCCCTTTTGGGCGTTCCCCCAATGCATTCTAAAACAATGGCACAAGTCCATAAGAGTACGTTTTAAAAAAGCGTCGAGTTTTAGGGATATTTGGAATATTTTGGGAAATATCTCGCAATATCCATTCAAAAACAAAATTCGTCGAACAAACAAATTGAGTAGTTTCAGGCGTAATACTATATGGAGTATCCGTAATACATCGAAACCCGATCGTAAAATTAAACTTATCAAGTGGAAAATTGTTACTATCAGTTATTTATTATCGTTGAATAAAATAAGACATTTCATTAAATTTGATTTCTTGCTTGACACTTATATCAGATTCGTGTGAGCATTATTTCTTAGTTAATTTTGCAAAAACGAAATAAAGCCTGAGAGTGGTGAAAATGAAATTCACACTTGGTTCTTATGGAAGCTGATCTGGGGTCGAATCAGAAACTTTAAGTGTCCAAAAAGTAGCCAATTTTCTGCAGAGGGGCAACATTGGATAATGACTGGAAGTAAGGACGTTGTTAAACACCTGGTTCTTGAAAAAAAACCTGACCATTGCAGAAAAGTGTCGTAGTTTTAGACTTGAATTTTCATATAGGGTAGACTGAGAACCATATTGTGTACTTGGATGCAAGTTAGTGAGGATTTCTGAGGCTTCATCCGACCTCATTTGTCAGGTAACGCTCGTTACATGGAGTTCGCTGGCCTCTGGTGAAAATCTTTCCCCACATTAGCAAAGTCTCATGATGCTTGAAATTAGACACACCTGCAAACATGTGTGTGAATTTCTTGGTGAGATAAATTCACCCTGGTAAGAATTAAATGCCGCGAAAGTTAACGCAAAAAGAAATAGGCAGGTGGCCTCAATTTATGTCAGGTGCCGGTGTCTAGCTAGACTGCTATCAGAGTCCTTTTCCTAAGTTTGCGTTCAAGCCACAAACTGACGTCGGGAAATTGAGCGGCGTTCAGGTTTTGCTCATCCCAGGGGGGAAATAAGTGCTTGGAACGACCTCTCTGCATTAGGATGAGAAAATTAATATTAATGGAAAATCTCTCTTAAAGAAAATCAGCTCTGTTCAATTGAGATCGAATGGCAAAAATATTTGCATGATGAGGGTTAATCGACGTGATTATTTAAAGAGCTATTTGACAAATTTTACGCAGAAAAATGTTCGTGAAAGATGACCGGATTATTTATTAGAAAAACTCTATCGGCTTATGGTTGACGTTAGAAGGACCATGGAAAAGCCCACTACTGTGGTCCCAACCCCGAACTAGATGACACAAAATATCCTTACACTTATACTAAATACCACAATCACTCATCCTTTAGCTCTGCTTACTCTCGACCTCCATTAGTTACATCCAGGTTGCCTATTATTTTCTCTCTACACCTCCCTTCTCCAAAATTCTCTCCTCAGTTGACGTCTTCAGCATCCTTTATCTCTCAATTTCTCCTGAATACACTTATCCAACCTTTTCGAATTCATCCCAACAACCTATCTCGATATTTAGAAAGCTTTAGGCGTGCAAAGGCAGGCAGAAAGATTGTTGGTGCAATGTGGGCTACATAAAAAAATGAATGTTTGTCAAACAATATAACTAGCCGTGCATTAAATGTCCCCCTGCCAGGCTTATCCTGATATTCCCTACCCCGTAGGGATCGCACTGAAGGACCATTTGTATGAATAGATCATGATGCTTTTTGCAAAAAAATGCTTCAAAAGACTATTCATGTTTAAAATAAAAAAAATATTTCCTGGACAGATTTTCAGTTGTTCAAGTATTGAAATAGTAATATAGCCTTAGATTCAATTGCTGCTTTAACCCTTATTCTTTTATTCACGGCACATAGCTTTGTAAAAACATTTTGATATGGGTACATTAGTGTTCTACTGTTAAATGAGAAAGCATAACCTTGTTTATTATCTTCAAGACCTGATCAACGAAGGCATAAAATATAAAAAAGAATTGACTGAGTTATGGCCCTATATGCCGAACGGTCAACACAGCATCAATATTTTAATTTCACCCGAAAAGTAATTCGACGGTAACTGTGTCCTGAACCTATGGCGTGCTACGTGATAACTGCGGACCTGATGTTTGCCTGGAGACCAAGTGAAGTCGATTTTCGTCCGAAAGTTCCAATCATACGAGTCATTGTGGATTGTTTGAGTTCTGACGTAAAATATCCGCGCAACTTAATGGCGTATTTAGCACTGCGATGGGTATATTATTTAAGAAACACCTTCGCGACCTATTGCCCGTGCTAGAAATCAATATTTTTGACTAAAGGGCCCCGAGTGCTGAACTCAGTGGAAAACGTCACCCTCACCACGAAACCGATTTGACATTTTCTGTCACTGGATATTTTTGTCACATCGTTAGCCTCTTTATGCTCTGAAATATAATATTTTATACGTTTCATTTCGACACATATTCGCATTTAACCCCAAAAAAAGTTACATGTCATTTTGCAAAAATCCAGAGCAATGAAAGAGATATGAGGAAAAAGCTTTTTACAGTTAAACAAAAATAAACTCGACACTTGCACACCCCAGTCTAATTATAAATAGGCGCATCTAATTTATGCTCCCTGGATATTTTGATTTTTGAAGTTGCGGTGCAAACGCAAAATAAAACAGAAAGCGCAAAACACACACACACACAAACATTATCACACATTGAAACTCACAAGCACACATTTCCTCTCTTTCACGCGAACCCTCGACGTCGGATGTCGCGAGGACACAGTATTATTTCTTCTCATTTGCGTTTTCTGTGCGGCGGAGGGTGTTTCGCTCGAGATATCGCCGATGGGTGGGTGGGTCGCCGACCTCCCGCTTTCGACTGAGCCGGGCCGGGGTTTGATGCTCATATCCATGTAAAGTGAGAGGTCGGAATGGGTGGGGAAGCAGGCAATAAAGTCGAGTGGTCGGCTTTTCCATAAAAGACTCTAGCCTGCAAAAGGGAGGAGACCCGGGAGGGGGAAGGGACCAAAGAGCTGCGATTCGCTCGGGATCACCCGAAAGCACCGCCGTGGCGAGGCGGGACACACACACACACACACACATACACACACTTTCTATAAATATATATTTATGCGCGCTTACGAAAGCCTACGGGCACCCGTGTCGGCGGTTAAATAAGCGCACGGCGAGGGTTCGCTTAAAAGCGACCCAGGTCACGTGATCCGTGACGTCTTAAGCGTCCTCTATCCCTTACTAGAGATATCGATCGTCCAAAAGAAAAAATCACATGAAAAAAGCATGGATGCAAGTTGACAATTGATCGAGGCCGTCGTACTTTCAAGCTTCATCCGCATCAGTGACCAATATACAATGGGGGGGAGAGAGGGGGGGGCTTTGATGTTTTGGATTCAGGGTAGTACTTAGGGGTGCCACATAATCTATGCGCTGTATCAATACTGTCGTTTGCAGTAAATTTACAGGTGGAATGATTTAAAGCGAAAGATGAAGGAAGGTTTTTCGCGGAAAAACTGATGAACAGAACAAAAAAAGGAGCCTGGAAATTATAAAAAACATATTTTCGGTGCGTATTAAACGTCGAAGCCACTGAAATACAGCTTAAGAGCCAAGTGGAGGTAAGAATATCGTTTAAAATGTAAAAATGTAGTGCTACACGATAATAGCTTTCTGAAGAGAGGAGGCGGAAACAAAAGTGAACGATTAGACGCACGGGAGAAGACCAAGGACCCTGGGCGATATTTGTATCGCATGCATGGAAACGAAAGAAAATCGAGATGAAAAATGGTTGGTAGGCATGAGAGCCAAATGGAGAGCGTACTCATAAGATTCCTAAGTTAAGATTTCCTAAGATTACTATTAGGTAGAATAGATTAGAACTAGGTCCCTATCCCAAAAAAGGGAAAGGACACCGTAATGAATGAAGTAGAATTTGTAGGGTCCCTTACGCAGCTCTTGTGATAAGTAGGGTCATAAATAAGAGAATACAGTAGAGTATAAAGGATTAATTAGGTGATAATCAGTTTGAAAGTAGAAAGCGGAGAAATAAGCGTGATGCAATAGCACTAATAAGGTATTTTCTATAATATTGATAGGAATGAGCTCTTACGGCTAGTAATATATAATAAATTTGAAACTCCAAAGGCCGTAAACAGTTTACCTTTCTAAACCAAGTGAAAATGAAATTAATTGGCTAGCGCCACAAGTCAAAAAGGGTAAAGGTAAAAAAGGATAATGAGGTAGGTAAAAGGGGTAAAAGGTAAAAAAGGAGAGGATAAGAAAGGTGAATACGAATACGCGTATTTCGGCCACTAAGTAGCCCTCTTCAGCGTACTGAAGGGTAATCGTCACTACAACACAAGTCGAAGTGAGAAGGGGTAAGGGCAATCCGAAGAATATATAGTGTTACATGTGTGGGGGAGGGGGGGGGGTTGTGAAAAAGACAAGAGCCAATGGACGAGGCTGATAGTGGAGGAGTTTGAAACGATAGGTTATGTAGTGAGGGGGAGGGGGAATTACACGGTCAAAGAAATGACCGTTGCAAAGAAGGGGAAAAAATGAAAGGGAAGCTTTACACAACCGTTAAGCGAACGTAGAAGGGGGAGGGAAAAGTGAAAGGCAACCTACAACAAATAACCGTTGAAGATGTGGGACAACCGTAACAGAGGAAGGGAATACCACAAGAACGGAAAAATGACGGTTAGTGAAGGGAAAGGAAAAGAAGCACAAACGTTGAAGAGACTGTAGGTTTACAAAGAACTAAGAGCATTTTAAATTTAACAGGGAGAAAAGAGAGGAATATGATATAGGTCCTGTGTCACTGTTTAGGAGATTGTCTCTGTTTTTGAAAATTAAAATGCTCTCGTAAGCGTCAAGTAAATTATTCTTAGTTTGTTTTAGGAGATTTAAATTGTCTTTTGTCATGTGGTGTCCTGTTTCAATTAAATGCTGTGCCATACTGGATTTGTCTCGTTTATTGTGTTTGTAGTGGGCGTAGTGTTCTTTATATCTCGTAAGAATGTTTCTGCGTGTTTGGCCTATGTAAGAAGCTTGGCAAGTCCCACAGTTGATTTGGTAAATGCCAGACTTCTCTGTTGTAGGTATTTTGTCTTTGGTGTTTCCTAGGAGCTGTTTTAGTTTGCTGTTGTTGGTGTAAGAAATTTTCGTGTCAACAGTCTTGAAAATTTTTTCAATGCCTCTGGTTAACTGAGGATAGAAGGGTAATTTAATGTATTTCTTTGTTGCGTCTTTTTTGTGTGTGGTGGCCGTGGAAATTAATTTCTTTAATTTGTGTTTCTTTAATATGTTGTCAATCAGTGATTCTTGGAAACCATTAAGTTTGGCAATATTTTTAATGTATTCTAATTCTTTATTGTAAGCCATGGTTTCCAAAGGGACATTTAACATTCTGTGTATGAGAGAATGGTAGACAGCGTATTTGTGGCTAGGATGGTTAAAAGAATGTTTATGGATGTAGTTGTTTGTGTGTGTGGTTTTCCGGTATATGTCAAAAAGTAATTTATCATTCGATCTATTGAGGGACAGGTCTAGGAAAGGGAGGATGTTATTCTTTTCGGTTTCAACCGTGAATTTGATGGAAGGGAAAAGACTATTGAGATTGTTCACAAAGTCATTAAGTTCACACTTAGTCGTATCGAATACAGAGAAGATGTCGTCAACATATCGTAAATAAACCGCGGGGAAGTAGCTGAATTTTTCTTTAAAAGTGCACTCAAAGTGAGACATGAACACATTGGCCAAGAAGGGAGAAAGTGAGTTGCCCATAGCAGTTCCAAAATCTTGTCTGTAAAATTTACCTTGGAACGTAAAATAATTTTGGTTCATCACCAAATGGGTGAGTCTGACATATTCGTCAACTGTTTTGGAATCTAAGTGAAGCGATTTAAGCCAGTTTTCCAATGCTTGGATGGCAATATCAATGGGGACACTAGGGAACAAGTTAGCGACATCAAATGACACCATGATTTCACCATCTGGTTCTTGTCTTTTTCACAACCCCCCCCCTCCCCCACACATGTAACACTATATATTCTTCGGATTGCCCTTACCCCTTCTCACTTCGACTTGTGTTGTAGTGACGATTACCCTTCAGTACGCTGAAGAGGGCTACTTAGTGGCCGAAATACGCGTATTCGTATTCACCTTTCTTATCCTCTCCTTTTTTACCTTTTACCCCTTTTACCTACCTCATTATCCTTTTTTACCTTTACCCTTTTTGACTTGTGGCGCTAGCCAATTAATTTCATTTTCACTTGGTTTAGAAAGGTAAACTGTTTACGGCCTTTGGAGTTTCAAATTTATTATATATTTTCTATAACTTTATTCATCGTCGATACGTACTCGATATACCTACTCGTCGTTTCGGTTCTCAGAACCATCAACATGTACAAGACCCAATACGTTTCAATAGTAGTGCATTGTACGTAACCGATAAACTTGTGGAGAAGAGCAAATTTATTTTTCTCATAATGATGAACTTACACTATATCTCATTTGAATGGGTTGGAAGTTAAAAGGTCACTAATATGAAGAAACATCGGGTACAAACAATCAAGATGTCATTGTTTCATTTCGTAAATTTCGAGAAGACGTTTGATAGAATTAACCAATTTATTGCAAAAGATAACGGAAGATTGGAGGTAGAGGAGAATTATCTACAACCTGCACAAATTCCAGACTTTTCAGGTGCGTTTGAAAGATGTAGAAAGGGGATGGGCAGTGTTAGAAAGATGAGTAAGACGGGGTTACCCATCATCACACGTGATTTGCAACGCAAAAGTGGAGGAAATGGTCAAAGATATATGAGAAGAAATGTACATAGGAATGGAGTCAATTGAGAAATTCATGAAATCATTTCAGTTTGCGGACGATCAAAGGTCATTTAGCCTGTAAATTAAGTCATTAAAATCATCGTCGAGCGCATTGAATAATCGATGTGATAGACATGGGATGAACAGCAATGTAAAACATAATAGCCAGGTGATTTTCGAGAAGGAAGGAATGCTAAGCCAAACTTAACTTTTTGGGCAATAGGAGGGAAAGATTAGAACATAGGAAAACGTTTGCCTGTTTTGGAAGTGTTTTTAACCAAGACTGCCAAGGTAGTAGGGACATCAGAAGAAGAATTGCGTTATGCAAAGAACTTTCACGAAAAGGAGGGAGTTGATGACAGGAACGTTGAGTAAGGATGCCAAAAAAAAAACTAGTGAGAACTTTCGCACGGAGCCAGGTTTTGCGCGGTGCGAAACATGATTGTTGAAGCAAGAAGATTGGGTAGGAGTCGATTTATATTGGAGGCTTTTGTGGTGTGGGTGTGGAGGAGGACGGAAAAGGCAAAATAGACTGAATGGAAAACCAACGAAGAGGCACTATGCATGCTGGAGGATGAGGGGGAATAATGTTGGGAAGGGAAGTATTTTGATTGGCGATGAAATTGGGAAACCTTTGATAGAGGGGAGGACGTAAGGCAAGCAAGTCTGTAATAGGAATATTGAAGATGTGTTGAACAGAATGAAGAAAGATTGAAATTATTCGGAATTGAAGAGCTTAATGCATTGTTAGGTGTCAATTTGTGTTTTTTAGACGGAGCTAAGAAATCTAGCGAAGACAATTCTGTGTCCATGTAAGTAACACCTACCTTAAATGATTAACTACCAGTAATGATAACAATTATTTGTCACTTATTATTGCATATATTTGATAAATATTGGATAAAAACTTCGTAAATACGTAACACCAATGTTTAAATAGTACATAATCCATTCCTGGGTAAAGGGTAATTACTGTACTTAATTAGATAGATAGATTGATAGAGGTCTCTCCCATAGTATATACGAGTAAAGTTACTTTGAGCATTTGAAAGTGGATTTGTTTTTTGAAGTCTCGACATCTGCCGTTCGTTTATCATCTCAACAAATGACACAGTTTCAGGCGTAACTTGGTGGAAATCTTTCATGATGAAAGAAGATGCACTGCTACTCCACATAGAAATTCATTTTATTACGACCTACAGGTTTCGTGACAATGTGACTTCTTCGGGTAAACCCCACCTAACTCAGCACTCAAATCTTTAAAACCATGCACTATGACTAACCATTCTTTACATATGTATATAATCTTCCTCCATTCATTCTGTCCAACATATCTAATCTTTCCCTACCTATTAGCTTACTTAGCAATCTCCCCTCTATGACCCTCTTCTACTTTTTGGGCTGAAAGTTTCCTTAGCATTCGTAGGTCCTGATTTCTTAGTCCTACATCATATTTTTCTCAAAAGTATACTGTCTACTCTTATTCTTTTGCGTCGAAGACCAAGTTTCGAAGCGAGTAGTAGTAGTATTTAGGGGAGGCGACCGACAGCTGAGGTCATTTGCGCCATAGGGGATGGATAGGAAAGGATGAAGGGTGGAGAGAAACCCGGCGTCGGCATTAGCCTACTCTTAACGAAAGGCGCCAAGGGGTCCGCAGCTTAACGTCCCATCCGACGGACGGCGTAATCACTCAAAGTGCTCTCCACAAAGCACCCGAAGTAGGGATACCTCTGTAGGGACACCGCCGGGATTTGAACCCGGGCCCGCTGGGTGGGAAGCCAGTACGTTAGCCACCGCACCGTTTCGAAGCGACAAACAACTGGGATCCCCATAAGAAAATTTGCTAATCTTGCCTGTACATCTACATTTGAGATCCTTATCATCAGCTCACATATCTGTGTACAGCTCTCTTTATCAAATGCAATTATTTTTGTAACGCTCTTACTACACTGCCCATCAAAAACCCTTCCGAAATTTTCTGTCTTCATTTTGCTCTTATTTGCATCCGCCAAATTGAAAGTTTTAACGACATAAGTCTTTCCAGTTATGAGTACATCATTGTCTTTCTATTAGCGAGTGACATAATCCTTGCTTTCGCATTAGTTTTTTCTGCCGTTACCCAATCAATATGGCATTTTAATACGCCCAGTAATGAATGCAATCCCACAAAAAACATTAACCTATCATTTTATAGAGGTAATTAAAATCGAACCAGAGCTGTAAAATATATCGCGTGCCGTGAGTATATAACGAAGGAAATATAATTCCAAAAATATCACAGAAGCGAAATAATAATTTTACGGTAAGATATTGTAGTGGTATCTATCCTGTAATAGTTCAGGTTTGTAGTAATGCTGGTATAGTTTTCGCTCCATGTTTTGAAGGGAAGTAAAAACATGAAATGGGAAAACATGACGGGAAAACGTGTGTGTGCCAATTTTCCGGGACTAGTCGCTGTGAATTTTATACGAGGATCTCTTTTTTGAAATTTCCAATAATGGAAATACTGGATAAAGTCCGAGGACTTCCTTTCCTATTTTATACGCATTCAAAATTCCGGAAATATGTTTTTGACCGCCGCGGGGTGCTTATAAATCTTAATTTTGTTGGCATTCACTGGATTGAGTTCTAAATTTGTCGCTTCAAACAATGAATTTTAAATAATATAAATTTTAAGGGAAACGAGGAAGGCAAAGAAAAATAATTTTGCATGCATATGAAAATCACTTGTTCGAAACGCCCCCTTGAATTTTATCGTAGGCAAGCTTTACCGCCTTTACCGCCATATATTTCCAAAACTGTATCGAATGCAGTCACGGCTTTGTAAAATGAGTAATGAGTATCGGGATCATGCTAAAGGCTCGATCAAAAAGAGAAGATACTTTCCTTAACAACACATAAAATATCTTATTTATTCTTTGCTAACATCGTCTAGAAGAGATAAAAAGTATTTAAAGTTCATGAAGTTCATAGTTTTTCTCGTGACGTTGCAATGTGATTTTGATTAGTCAGTGTACGATACTACGACCCTTTCTCGCCATCACCATCGTTGATGAGGTTGCCAAGCAAAACCTTGTTTACGCTTACTGTTTATTCAAGAAATGCTAGTGACTCACAGATCAAAGTGAGAGGAAATTGAATTGTGAAAGACATATTTTTTGGAGATCTACTATTTAATTCTTCTAGTTATCTCAAAAAACTGCGAACTATTCTCGAACGAGGAAGAAAGTATCGAGGATATCAAGGGTATTTAAATGCCAAGGGAAAAATTACCCTCTGCAGGCAGAGAAAATAGAAACTAGCTATTAGATACACGCAGGAGGGGAGTCGAGACTATTTATATCAAATCGAATACGAAATGGACTCACCTTGACTATTTTCGTCTTCTAAACTATCACGAAAATATGTCCAGTGACGGATACATTGGCACAAGCTCCAAATTTCTTCAAATATTTATTAAACGATTAATAGAATAAAATAACTTTTGAAGCAAAAACAAAATATTGCTGTTATTAGTCTGATCCAAACAATTTTGCAGAAACAATCGAACTCGAGCCATTAAACAAAAAAGATTACGGCCAAGCTATCGTATAAATATCGATTTCGACCCTAATCGATAATAAAATAGTGTTTCAGGCGATGTAATACATCCAAGATTCGATCTTTCAAGTGGGATCCTATAGGAGTCAACTTCAGCGAGTAATAACTGCTAAATTAATTACTGCATTCACAATTATAAATTGAAAATTATACAAAGTAATTTATGTAAACGTTTGACATCAAAGTATCAACCCGAGAATTGGTTTGTAGCAGTTATTTAAACTATTCTGGTCCATGCCAATCCCTTCATTCAATTAGTATAGTAGTATACTTCATTCAACTAGTATATCGCGGAAATAACTCATCTTATGAGTTTTCGAGACTCAAAGACTATACGAAACGAGCGTAAATTCTAATCACATATCCTGAGGGAAACATTTACTCAACATACCATTGCGTGGCTGCTCAAGGTGCGACTGGAATTCGATCGGGATATAATACTTTCGTGAAAATTAATTTCCTTTTGAAAAAATGCTTAAAAGGAAAAAGAGGAATTGACATTATGCTGATGTAATACTTCCCCACTTCCCCCAATGGCCACAGATCAGGCTAAGTAATTCAGATATCTCATCGGACACGGTGCCGAGAGCGCGGAGAGTTTATCTGAAGTTTGGAAGACGCGTAAAACACGATACCCTACGATGGCAGGACGGTGACTCCAAGCAAAAAAAAAAATTCCCCCAACTTTCTCCTTATCCCCAAAATCAAAGATCGGATACGAATCCGAGATAAGGTGCCGAAATGCTTTTCGAAAGGAGGAAAAAGTCTTAAAAAATTGAATTCATATTTGTTAAATATCCATATACCCGGGGCGGATCAATCATTTCGTGATGCTACCTTAGAAGTATTAATGCAAATAATGTCTACTTTTTCCGTCTCACGTAAGCCACAAACTACTGCGTTTGGTATTTTGATTTAAAATTGTACTGACGATGCATTATTAGCCTGCTGTTTTCTATGGACACACACGCTCTTGAATTTCTTAGCCTCGACTAAGATGACACAATAAGGAGGAAACAAACACAGGGTAAATTTAAAGCCACAGTATCTGATGAGACCCTTGAAAGCTCACTGAGAATTTTAATGACATCGAAACAGAAGAAATGTATATTTTCTTTATAGGTAATCGCAAATGAATATGAAAGCTAGACAAAATTTACCAAGTGAAAACGGAATGCACTGTTTACGATTTTACAAATGCAATAGTGGATACATGAAAATTATCCTCGGAACTTTTCTTATCTCATCTGATATTGCTGGTGTTTGAATTATAAACGTGGCCCAAAAGCAACTCTTCTATCTCCATTGTAGCACAGGAAACTTAAAAGGCTGGACATCATTGATCTAGACTGATCGTTTGACCTTACGTCGTCAGTGGACGACTAAAGCAGCGACTGCGAGGGGGAAGGTTGGGATTTCTGAGGAATTCCCTCACCGTGCATGGGTGCTAAAGGGAGGGGGTGGAGAGGTCTGGGAGAGAAACTAAGAGACCGCAGGGCTCTTACGGACATTCCCCATCGAGATTTGTCTAAGGGTGGTGGAAATGGGAGAAGGGATAATGCTGCTGAGATGAAGGTGGCGGAAGGTGAATACAGAGATGGAGTCGAGGGCAAGGTCGTATCTAGGTTATATATAATGGTGGGTGTAGTATTCCCTTTTCCTGCTACATTCCCTTCCAGTAGATACAAGGCCAAACTAAAGGAATATAAACTTAAAGTGAAAGAGTCTAAAAACAAATCCTGGGAGAAGTTCAGCTCCCGAAACCTCGAAGAAAATGCCTGGGGATTCATTTATAAATTGTTCTCGGAAAAAATGAAGCTACCAACCATCCAAGGGACTACCCTCAGGGACGACGGAAGCATCCCTTTGTTGGAGGAAAAAATCAAGCTATCCCTTGACACTCTGCTTCCGGACGACACATTCGACAACAAGGAGCACGAGCAAATCAGGAAGGAATCTAAAATAATCCCCGAGTCTGAAAAACTTGATCCATTCACAGAAGAAGAAGTTCTCCATGCAATTGGTCAGATTAAACCGAAAAAAGCGCCTGGACATGACCAAATCCACGGCCTTGTTATCAAAAAACTTGTTAACAACATAACAAGTTTTCTAGCAAATATTTACAACGACTGTCTGCTGCTATCATACTTCCCCGACACTTGGAAATCAGGGACCCTACATGCAATTTTAAAATCAAAAGAAAAAGACCACGCAGATTCCAGCTCTTTTCGTCCTATCACACTCCTACCTGACCTAGGGAAAATCTTTGAAAGATTAATTAAAGAGAGAATACAAATAATTCGCGAGGACAGGCTATATCATCCTAATCAATATGGCTTCAGGAAAAACCGAAGTACATCAGACGCAATCAAGGCCCTCTTAAATAACTTAAATAATCAAAGCAAATATACATTAGTAGTTTTCATTGACATAAAAGGTGCATTTGACTCTGTTTGGTGGCCTTCTGTCCTTCAGGAGCTGAAAACACTAAAAATTCCTTCGAACCTAACTAGACTCTTTTCAAATTACTTTACAAATAGACAGGTCGTATACAAAATGAAAACTATCTCAACAAAGAAAATCCTCACCAGGGGCTGCCCACAAGGATCTGTTTTGGGTCCGTTAATGTGGAACCTTATTACTAACCAGATCTTAAGGAAAGAATTCCCCATAGGATGTAGATTAATAGCTTTTGCTGATGATATGGCTTTGTCTATTGAAGCTAACTCAAGAGATAAAATGGAGCATCTGACAAAAAGTTGTATTGGACAAATAGAACAATGGGCAATAGTTAATAAATTGGTAATTTCAACAACCAAGACAGAATACATGGTCTTCGGAAATAAAATGTCTAGGAACCCCACTGTCAAAATCTACAATAGCAATATCCGACGCACACCATCTTTTAAGTATTTGGGCATCGTTTTAGACGAAAAATTAACTTATCAGGCCCACATTAATTTCATAGCCAGCAAAACCAAAAAAGTTTTTCAAGGTGCCCGTAGGTATTGCAAAACTAATTTTGGAACGGACTCCCTTCAATTGATATACAAAGCTGTAGCAATACCCATTGTTACCTACGGCTGCTCCATTTGGGGTCACAAGGTTAACTACAGCAGAATCGAAAGGAAACTTAGAGAAGCACAAAGACCCTGCCTCTTAGCAATTAGCAAAGGTTACTCGACAATCAGCACGGACGCACTATGTTTAATTACCGGACAACCACCTCTAAAATACGAGGTTATGGAGAGAATTAGCATAACCGAAGTCAAATCGGGCCAAGGCACAAAATACTTCAACTCCGAAATCGAACACAATCACGCCCTAAGCAAAAAACAATTAAAACAAATACTCAGGGAACAAACAATTCATCAGTGGAATAAAGACTGGCTGAATTCCGATAAGGGTATTCACACTAAAGAAATATTCCCAGACGTCATTGAAAGGCTAAATATAAAATTCAAGCTAACTAAGAAAGCGACGCAACTCCTATCAGGGCATGGAAATTTTGGACACTACCTCAATAGAATAGGAAAATCAAGGACTAATCTATGTAGTACCTGCCTAACAGAAGACACCGCCAAGCATAGAATAGAGGAGTGCCTACAGTATGAAAAACCCAGACATGAAATTTGGCACAGTATGACTTGTAAGAAAACCAAGATGCGTGAGATTGTGCTATTTTGCCTTAAGCATAACAACGACCAATTATTTAAAATGGTGCAATGAAATTTGATAATTATAGTGACATTTGAAGTTGGTAAATTAAATGCTTGATAAAACTAGTAATTGTATTGCTCGTTTATTGTGTAAATAAAATTGTATTTAATTGCTATTTTAAGTTAACGTGTACTATTTTGCCTCGTGTACGATCAGGAAAAAAAAAATCTTGTATGACTCTGTAAACTGAAGTGTTATCATAGAATAATATATTTATTTCTTGTAATAATTATTATCTCTAATTGTACTAAATTTGGGTTGTACATTACTTCTGTATTTTAATACTACTGTATCATCTTGTTTGATATTTCTTTTTCTCATATTGTGTAATTGATGTTAATTATATCAGAACACAAAAGGGGGATTAAGCGAGAGCAGGAACCCCCTCAACATATCATGCTATTTTTCTGTATGCTATTCTTTTTTGTATTTGCTTCCGCAATAAAAAAAAGGAAAGTTGTGATTGAGGAAACTCCTTCACCACCTTTCCTTATTATTATTATTATTATTATTATTATTATTACATTCCCTTCCCCCCCTCCCCCAAATCACCCTCTCTCGCCTCCACCACATACGCCTGAGATGAATTGTAGCATATTGTGTACATACAGATGAACAATCCGTATCAATGTAGTCCATTGATTACCTTACCTGAAAACGGAATTTCCGTGGAAGTATGAACACTATTTTCGTGAGCGTCAAAATTTGGAACAAGATCTCATTTAAATGATTGTATCTTAAATATTATTTATTCGTGGGATGCAACTGAAACCAAACCTAAAAGCCTTAATTTCGGGTAAAATGTCAAATTTTGTAAATCAAACGTAAATATTTGACACAACTGGTGACATTTGGCTTTCTATACCGGGACTTATATCCAAGGAGGTTGGAGGGGGGAGCTGGAAAGATCTCTCTCTCCCTCAGACACACGCGTGGTCCGGGTGGAGGCGAAGAAAAGACGATGCAACCTAGAAAGAGCGATGTGAATGAACATTCGAACTAGACATTTTGGGCAGCGTAGGTGAATGTCTTGCAAGACTTATTGACGCCCTCAAAAGAGTATTTCGTTGGCTGTGGGCAACGATAAAAGGAAGTTTTAGGACTTGGAGAGCACGAATCACACGTAGAATTTCAGGCCGTTTGCCCGAGACTCGAGGGGGAAAGGGGGATTCAGAGTGGGGGAGATGGGGAAGGAATCTTTGCATGACGAACGGTGGTTGTTTACTCGGAGATTTAATGGTGTGGTGCACACGCCTATGTGGAACGCCGGACGAAAGGCCGAATGGCATGAGGTAATATGGAGCGGATGTGTTACATGTACCGGTGGAAGGAATTAGTGTGTTTGGGTTGTTGAGTGAGGCAATGGGGGGAAAAATGGGACATGTTTCGCATCGTGGTTTTTGGCAACGTTGGTGGGCGCAGAGAGGTGGTGTCGTCTCGGTTTTCCGGGTGAGAGAATGTTTGTTGTCGAAGTATCTGGCAAAGTTGGCCGGACATCTATTATATTCGGAGTATGCACTTGGATGGCAGGCTAGCAGTCGATTTGTTAGTTTATAAAATAAAGAGTATTTAAAAAAATGTTAATTTGAAATTTGCATAGTACTTATAGAATTTGACGTCTGTGAGGGTTGTTTTCATATTGGGAAAAAGAGGGCGGATGAAATTCATTCCTTAGGAAGGGGCAGGGGATATTGCCGGTGGTTTTATCTCGTGGATGTTGGGTATTTTAAATAACCTTTGAACGAGTTTTTCTTCCGTGCTACGGAAGGAAAACTCGATCAAAAACTCGAACATCTTGCGGGGACCTTGGGTGGAGGGTGAGTTAGGATTGGAAAGCTTGGCGTGTGTAGGATCCCAACTGTTAATATAAAAGTAAAGTTAATATCAGGATGGTTTTATGTGCACAAAGAAGTCCACGAAGGTAAGAAAACTTTGTGGATATTATAATGAGTAGAAATGGATTGCTGAAAAGTGTGGTAGAGGGAAGAATGAATCCCAGGTAGACGTGATAGTCTACCTGGGATTCATTCTTCTGATAGTGTCAATAAAGGAATAGGTTTGACAGAGAGAATGGAGGCAGAAAGTACAGTATGTGAATTCAAAGAATGGATTATTATTATGCAGGTTTTAGAGTATTAATCTAGCATTATGTTAGTTGTAGCTTAGAAACATAAGAGAAGTTTGATATTTGATCGATGGAAAACCTAAATTTACTCGTATATTACTCTTAATAATAATATGTTGTAATTTACGATGATATCAAAGCTGTTTTTGTAAATGATTTTCCGAGGGAAAGGATGTGGAAAGAGTAGGTAGTGAAAATTATGTGAAATGAGAAGGAACAGAAAAGCAGGGTGTGGAGGAAAACCTCTTGCGATTTCTTGCTCGAGGTCCAAACGATGAAAATTTCATTATTGGACCTCACCCATATTTCCGACTGTAATGGTTGTACAACAAGGAAATCCCCTTTGGGTTTCCGCATGATGTGGCTGGCATAAGAGGGAGACGCTCTGGTTCCCATGTTCTTCCTTTTGGTGTGTAAAAAGACGTCATGGAAGGAAAAGGCGTTCCGCTTGGGAATGAATTATGCCATTCCTATGATGAACGTTGTGGTTGGCTTGTGTGAGGGGATACGGTCGGGCAGAAAGCGGCTTAAAGAATGTACATCTACTCTGTAGGAGATACGATAGACTTGTACAGAGGTGTTTTAGGTCTACCATGGTCATGATGACCTATTTTTCCGGGGATATTTAGGTTATTATTACAAGGAAGTGTTTGTTGCAAGTATACATACATATATTATATACGCGCGTATTTATTTATCTACGTATGAGTTATTTTAAAAAAGAATGATCGTAAAATATTGGCGTGATTAATTTTGCATAAATTTAATTTAATGTTTATTTCCTAGTTTAATGTGTAATGCCTGTGTAACTCAAGTTTCATAGACCTGACTCCGGTATTCTATATCCACAGGGTTCTCCGCAAGCCACCACAAAAGTGTGGCAGGGGGTGGTTCTATAGTAGGTGTGCAATATAAGTTTTGATTAAATTTTATTTACCAATTAAAAATGCAAAATATTTCAAATAATGGATAACTGTATCGTGATATCTAACTTCAAAATACGTTTATATGCATACGAGAGTAGTTGGCAGTAAAAAGAACAATTCAAAAGACTTAAATAAAATGATAATAACGTTCTTGGGTACTAGATAAAAGGAATTTTAAAAAAGATATTGTTTCAGAGCGCAAACGTTTATAATTATCCTGATACCATAACAATTGCTGAAAAAATTACATTTAAAATCTGTCACTTCCACACGTGATCTCTTAAATCTTATTTTCATGCTATCTCATACCGTAGTGCGAAAGAGCTGATAATGCATTTTCAACATCATCGTAGAAGAGACCTGCTTCCAATTAATACAAGAGATTTATTGTGAAGATTAAACTTCACTCAGCGAGTGATTACAACCTAGTTCCACTATTAATCTGAATATACAACTTCGTTTATCATAGTAACGTTTGGCAAAATCCAGTTCAATGCAACAATTTCAGAGCGTAAAAATCATTTGCCTTGACTGGGACTCGAACCCAGATCCCTCAATGTCCGGTCGAGTGCTTTAGCCACTTAAGCTACCGAGGCGTCCTCTTAAACTCTGAAATATTCGGGCTTTTAAAGGAACTAGATGTTATGACGAAATACCGTACATACAATGTCACATGCATTCGTAGTCGTGCGCGAGGCGCCACTGTCCACGAGGTTAAAGCCAACTTTAAACACGTATGGTGTTTTCCCTTTGACAAATTCCAAAGAAACTGCGGGAGATGCCGCAACAGTAACTTTTAACGGAGTCATCCGCTAATGTGCATTTCAATGCAACAATTTCAGAGCGTAAAAATCATTCGCCTTGACTGGGACTCGAACCCAGATCCCTCAATATCCGGTCGAGTGCTTTAGCCACTTAAGCTACCGAGGCGTCCTCTGAATCCAGTTCATCTTCGAAACACGTGATCTAAATAAAACAAAGTTTAAATTCTAATTCACATGCATCGTGTTATGTCAGCGGCAATCGCTGCAAGTTGGAATAAGTTCACTTCGCCGATGATATATTCTGATGGTGGTGTTTCCCATGAAGGTGTTTTCCTAACATTAAGGAACAAAAAAAATCCCAGTGTTTTTGTTTTACGGAAACAGAAAATAAAATTTGAAGAAAACCAAAGCTATGATAGTTCCTAGAAAAAGGACCGAACCTCCTGTAAATTCAACGGCCGGGGTATCAATGATCAGCCAAGAGGAAGAGTTCTGCTACCTTGGGAGTGTAACTATAAGAGACAACATATGCACCTCTGCAGGGAAAAGAAGCATAGCCTTGGCGTAGAAGGTATATAAAAATAAAGAAAGAATCTTTCAGGAAACAAACACATGGAATTCGAAATTAGAAAATTCGTCGTAAAAACGTTTATTTGGATTACATGATTATAGATGTGCAAAACTTGGATGTTGGAGAAGAGGAAAAAGGATCGGTTGTAAGCAATGGAAATATGAATTTGGAGAAGAACAACATGAAAAAAATGAACGGGCAAGAAAAGCAATATGGAATTATTGAGAGAAATTAAAGAGGAAAGGAAATTAATAAAGGAGATGGAGAAAAGGAAAATTAAATTTGTTGGACATGTTCTTAGACATAACAACTTCCTTTTACTTACATTCATAAGATGGTGATGTCTTGGTTTGTGAGTGCCTCAACAGCAAAGGTCATGCCTCAAAGGTTACATTCTGGATTTTGTTGCTCCCAGCAAAACACAATCAATCAACCTACTCTACATCAAGTCCTTCTTCATCACTGTGTACTTCCTTCATCCCTTCAACCCGTTCAACATCCATATCCTATTCCTGCCCCTTTCTTTTCGTCTAAAATTCTCCCCTCTATTACAGTCTTCAAAAACACACTGCCGATCAATACACCCTTCGTCCATCTTTCCTGCCTCTTTGGGATTTCTCTCAACAAACCCCTCTTCTCGACCACCATACCTAGTACTTCCACATTTGTTTTATTCACTGTCCATTTCATCTTCTCCATTCTTCTCCACACCCACATTTCAAAAGCCTCCAATCTACTTCTATCATCTTGCTTCAGATACCACCTTTTCGCGCAGTTCATAACTACGGTCAATATCACAGTTTGGACGAGTCTTTTCCTAACATCCTTACTCAAAGTCCCTCTCATCAACTCCCTCCTCTTTGTGAAAGTCTCTTTGCCTAGCGCATTCTTCTGCTGTCGTCCCTACTACTTTGTCCCTACTACGTCATTGCTGCTTTGACTGTATTGGTCCAAAACATTTCCGAGATACGTAAACTTTTCTATCAATAATAGTTTTTGCCCTAACATTTTAATATTAAGCTTAGCCTTTTTCTAACTGGAAAATCGAAAAATCGAAGAACATTTGTTTAATTAATATTGAGTGTCATCCCATATCTATCCCCATCATTTTCCAATTCACTCAGCAATAGTTGCAACCCCTTGGCTGATTGACAGATTAAATCTTGGTCATCAGCAAATCAAACTGATTTTACGAATTAATCATTTCCTCCACATATACTCTGAACAGCACCGGTCGCAATGGACAACCCTGCATTACACCCCTTCCTAACACTGCCCATCCTGACTCTCTGTTCCCGACTCGCACCTGAGCAGTCTGAAACCAGTACAGATTGCGGATAAGCCTCCTGTCCCTATAATCTATTACTATTCTATGCAATGTACTCATTGATTTTCCCAATTCACTCTATCAAACGCCTTTTTGAAATCTACGAAATAGGCAAATACGTCCTGATTGTATTCTATATTCCTCTGAATTAATGATCTCATTACTGCAATGGAATTAAGCATACCTCTCCCCTTCCTAAACCCAAAGTGATCATCCCCTAAGTAATCATTTGCCCAACATTCTATCCTTTTGTTTATGATCCTGAGATCAACTTTAGTTGCTTGGGAAATCACACTTATTGTCCTGTAGTCCTCACATGATGTAGCCTTTACCTTTTTCGGAATAGGAACTAAAACTGATCTCACAAAGTCTTCCGGCCAGATTACTTCCTCATAGATACTACGAATCAGTCCATATAGCCTCTTCCTCCCACATTTCCCTGAAGCTTTTAGTAGTTCCACAGGAATGTTATCCACCCTAACGGCCTTACTTAGTTTCGTCTCCCTCAATGCCTAAACATCTATAGGGGTACCAAAGGGAAAACAGACGCTCTATAGGATTCCTAGAGAACTGCAAACATGCCTTATGTTTTAATTGTTGACAAAGCTCCTTTCAACACACTTTATTTATCATCGCAAGTTACCTCCATCTGTTAAACTGGAAATATTTCAAATTGAAATGGCTTCCCTCGCACAATGTTTGAATCAAATCAATGAAACATGCACCATATATAACGTGCATTAAAATTTTATTCACATTTAGTTATGTTATTGCAAATGTGTAATTACTCTTTATTGAACGTTTTTATGCAATTGTATGGATGTAGGTATGCGTGTGTGTATATGTATACATGTATGTATGTGTGTATCTATATACATACATATATATAACTTGGACATCAACAAACAATATAAGAACACAAAAAGAACACTCGTACGTTATTTCTTGATAATTTCGACAGAATTTAGCTCCGTCATCATCGGAAGAAACAGAAATCTGACTTAGGGATGTTGAAGACCTTAATTGAGGGGAGAATATTAGGCAAACGAGGAAAGGGAAGGAACAGGATAGGGATGTTGGACTGGATGAAGGGAGGAAGAATGTACTCAGAGCTGAAGAGGGACCTGATGTAGAGTAGGATGTTGTGTTTTTCTAGGGGTCACAAATTATTTAATTAGTAATTATGTCCATCCAAAAACCTACCTTAACCGGTAGATTACCTAATAATAATAAATATATATATATATACATATATATATATACATATATCTATATACATATATACATATATATATATATATATATATATATATATATATATATATATATATATATATATATATATATATATATATATGTGGGTCGCGGTAGTCCAGTGGGTAGAGCGTTGGACTGCTGACTGGAGGGTCCCGGGTTCGATTCCCGGGCAAGGCACTCTGGGCACCTGCAGCTCCACCCAAGCTAAAGTGATTTTTCGGGTACCAGGACCTGGGAAACCATAACCGGCACAGGGAAAGGAACTGGCCCCCCTACCCTGTTATGTGAGTGTTCACACGCCGTATTGGGCTTAGTACTGGGTGATCTCTACCATCACCTACTAAACCGACCTTCGGGTTGATTACTGTGTTTATGGTTTTATGGTTTATATATACTATATTTATACATATATATGCACACACACACATACGTACACACGTATTCCTGCACGCTCGGATTTGCATTTCCAATAATGTTCTTCCATACCTTTGGTCGGTGGAGGGGATTTTGAGGGTAGTTTGACATCTGACATGGAAAGGAGGCTTCTCCTCCCCCTTAAGCCTCGCCCGTGCTCTCCCTTCCCCTCCAGGGAGACTGGAATTACGCCGCGTTCCAAAAATGGAGATCTCCTTAACAGGGAGTGGTTGGGAAAGAACAGGATTATAGGACGGGCGGGATTGGGGGCTTAGCTGCCCCCAGACGAAATTGACGGCATCAATGAGGATTACACCGTAGGCGGTCGCGCGTGGGTCCGCGGGTAATTCGCAGCGACGCCACGCCGGTTAACCATCAAAGACTCGTGGATGAATGGGGGAGAAAAAATATTATTTTTATGGACCTCACGGATGAATATCGGACTCTTTTGTCTGCGGAACATCTCGAGCGACCCCTGGTGTCCATCGGGGATCCCGATAAGCCTTCGCCAACCGTCAGATTTCCCAAGGGCGTCCCGAGACTCCACCCTGTCATGAAAACGCCGATGCCCAATCTGGAGCCGAGGAAGTTACCTAAGTGGATGGGCGTTCACGAATGAGGGCGGTGTGGAAGTCTTCCCACCGGTCGGGTGAGGGAGATTTGAAACCGCATTTCACGCATGAGCTATACACCTTTGCCCTAATTGGTGAGACGTCCCCTGCTGGACCTTTCACGCCTAATTTCGAGAATTTTTTAACTTTACAAATATATCAGGTAAGAATTGGTTCGGCGTGTGCGTGCATGCATTTCATTTGAGCAAATGCCGTATGAGCTTTGAAAATAGGATTCCGGTGTAGAAAAGTTTATTACTATTCGTTAATTTGAAAAAGTCTCAATAATGTACTATCCGAGAAACAGTTGTTGTTGGAGTAAGTGATAAGATTTTCAACTGCAACAATCGAAGTGACTTCAATTGTCAAATACCTTTTTTGTAATTCTAACTGACGTGCTCGAGAGTTCCAGAATGTGTGTAGAATAATTAGAAGCGGCAGTAAACTCTGCTCTATGCTAGATAAAACGGTGAACTGGCAACCCAAAAAGTACAGCGTTCGCCAAAAACCGAAGGGTCTCGATTTGATATCTCTAGACACTACGCTAAATCCCTAAGCGGTACCATATTCTAGCTAACGGTACTTTTTGCTAAAAGGCAGGTGGCACTGGGAAAGACATATACAATGGTCATTCAATAGTTTCTTAGAAAATTCAAGAAATGGCGCTCATAGTAACGGAAAAGGAATGCTTTTAGTAAGCCTCATCTCTCACTTGACTGCGCATAAATTTTCAGTTGTATCCATCTCAAGGTTTTATTTTCATGGTCAATTGAATTAACAAACATTTGTTTATTCAGTAAAAAGAAAAGAAATGTGATTCATGCAGTGACTAAACTCTTCTTTTTAAAAATATAGCACTCAAAGAGATCAAAGCCGAGTTGAATGAAGTTCATGGCACATATGCCGTTGTATTTGCGACTGTTTACAATAGTTTAAAGAGTTTAAACGTGGCCGTAAATCGCCAAATGATGAACATAGTTCGGGGTGTCTAGTGGAAGTGACTTTTTTGCGAAATGATTGACAAATTTCACGGCATGATTGTGGGTGATTGACGAATCAAGGTTCGCGAAATAGGTGAGGCCGCAGGTATATCCCAAGGTACAGTATTTTCAATTCTGCACAAAAAATTTGGTGTGAAATTAATCTCGGCAAAATGTGTGCCGCGCTTGCTCTCAGTAGAGAATAAACGCAATCGTGTGAGGCTGGTTTAGCGCTTTTTCGCCGCAATTTCGTCGATCGTGGATGCACAGTTAAAATCCAGAGACAATGGAACAGTCGAGACAGTAGGTTTATAAGGGCGATCCGGTTCCGAAGAAGGCGAAGACAATGAAATCGGTTGACAATGGCGTGGCCACGTTTTATGGGATGCAGACAAAATGATTCACATTTCTTACTTGTAAAACGGAAAAAGATAAACGGAAGAGAGTATTATGCGTCGTTATTGTACTGGTTAAGCGAATTATTCAAGAAAAAACGTTCTCATCTGGCATTGAAAACATTCTCTTTCATTAACATAATGCACGGGTACAGGCCTGCGCAGTTTCGATGGCGAAAATTATGGAATTAGAAGTTTGAATTAATACAATTTCCAAATTATTGAACAGATTTGAACACAGTGATTTTTTTCCAAACTTGAACGAACGGCACGACGGAAAATAATACGCATCCAACGAACAGGTCACCTCCAACAACCATCTATTTTGAGGACTCACAGAAACCCTAAATTTTGGACGGCTTAAAAAAGTTAAAGAAACGTTAAGGAGAGTAAATCAAGTTGAAAGGGGGATTATTTTGAAAATAAAAAATGAACTAAAATAATTTTTCTTTTTTTCATAAGGATCTGTTGAACAACCCATGTATTTCTCACAACCCCAAGTTTTTGAATTTTATCCATTTTACTTGTAGGACTTAAGGATATGAAGTAAGCTATACCCTTATTTGCTGTCGAATCATTGCCTTTGTCTTGGTTGAGTAATATGAGAGTGTACCTTAGATTTAATGTTCATGTTTCGATTGATTCAATAAAAGAAATCTCTCGACACAGAGACCAAAGCTTGCAAGAATATTTCTGGAGAGTATAAAACGGTGTCATAAAACTTTCAGCACATTTTCTACCGGACTCCTTTTCCTCCTCTTTATTTAGTATTCAACTGCCTGTGGCAGATGCAATTATGTACGTACAGAACGAGAGTATATCTACAAAGCACTTTGTACGAAGAGCAAACATTCTTAAAATCTCTCGCTTTAAAAACCACATGGAAGGAAGGGGAAAGAGTGTATAGCGGTGGAAATGAATATTGCTACCCTTTCCTTAGAGTGGTGCTGAGGAAGACTAAGTGAAAATTGTTTCAAATACTATACGACACACTACAATGTATCATATAGACAGAGATTAGGGTCACCTAATTAGAGACTGCCCTAAACATAATTCATCAGGTTACCTCTGATGAATATTACTGTACACGTGCAATACGCATCATATGGAATACTCTTCTAGTAGTACAGGAAATCTTACGCTGAGTATTTTTTTCTTTTAAATCTCTGGAGGCTTTGTAATAACACGCCTGTGATCTCACTTTCACGTCATTAACCCATTATGATGCGACTGGGGTTTCTCAACGTTTTATCCCAGTTACAGACGCCTGCAGAAGGGCTGTTAGGTACTAATTAACCCTTTATAAGGTATACAATTAAGCCATGAGCTTCTCGGCCTTTCACTTTACGAAAGGGAAAGTAAAACTAAAGAGCGTTTCCCATTCAAAATTAAAGGGATTTTCAGTTTTTTCCTTGGGAAAACCGACGCCAACCTCTACGTTTAAATTTAAGGATTAATGTTAAGTTTTATTAGAACATTCATTTAGTTAGGTTAGGTACTTAGGGTTTGGGACTGGAAAAATTATGAAATATGAAAAACAAAATAATTGAATGAGCAAAATGGCGTTGATGTGATCACGCAACATATAGGACAGTGACTCAATACCGATAAAATAATAAGCATACACATATTTTAACGATACATGCGATATTGCTAAAATATAAACAGCCACCTCTGGCAAAATTGAGTGAAATTTAATTACTTTAGGCCATGCTACTCGAAAAATTACTATATATTTCACATACTCTAATTTTTGAAGTTTTAAATTTTGCATGCAATTACTATGAGAGATCTTGAAAATTGATTGGTGGCTTGGAAGACCGAACTTCAAACAGTTCTTGGACTAAACTACCGATTGGATCGCGGGCAGGAAAACAAGAAAAATCAGCCAAAACAAATTAGCTTGTGGAAGAATTTTTTTCACGAGTTAATTATTTTAGGAAATACTTCCCTTCCTTAATCCAATGCCTTAACTCTATCGTTCCTCGCAATGTACTTACTTGTGTCCCTAACTGGACATATGCTGTACGACTGCAACACTGAAACGTAACTACACACCATCGTTAAGTTTTAAATAATACATTTGATCACAAAATACCAAATTCAGCGCCTAAGTTTTATCATGAAGAGTGTTGTCACTATCCAAGCCCATTCATAATCTTCAAAAACGTATCAAAATTTTCATTTCAGGGCAGACTTTTGATACCAGAGCATGTTGTTAGATACATTAATTTGTGAAATTTGTAAATTTTTATTTATTTCTTACATTGAAATGAAACACTGCTTTCATAGAGATATAATTCATTTTATGAGACTTCCTTCTGAAAGTTGCAAGTAAATGGTCTCTGTAGCTCAACGATATTGAGATTTCTAACAATCACGACCTTTCCTATTATAATGGCAAACACTATGGGGCTTTCTAATACTAATTCCGATGATAGCATTTTTCTCCAGTTCTTAAAAACGTTTTACAGCTCATGTGGCTCAGAAAGCTTTAGATCAATCTTATTATTGATTTTAGAAGTTCTGGAAATTGAAATTTAGGTTTTAGAAACAGCTTTAATTTTGCAATAATGGAATAACAGAGATCTTGGATCTGGAGCATGATTTTTTCCGCGCATAAATTCGCAATAGCCCTACTGTCATGCAAATATCACGACTGGAACACACCAATTATGCCGGTGCGTACAAAACTTGCCTGTCACTGCGCCACGAAGACGGCGGGGATCGATTTATTGGCATTTTCGAAGGAAGTTCGCGCCATTGTTTCGTGAATATCCTGGTTTTCGTGAATTTCAGTATATGTCAAAACTTTTTTGGGCGGGAACACCCGGGAAAACATCAAGTTTTGAGGAAAACTTCGAAACACAGCTGGACTGGTGGACAAGCTATAATCAAAAGTGGCCGGGGGCTATTCGGGTGGAGTGAAAAACTTGGACGTTTTGTGAGACAACCACGGCGTTCAATCTAGAATGAATGGTCGAAAGACTTTTCAGTAAGGGAGCATGAAAGACAACCTCTACGGAATTGTCACTTAAAAACCACTTAGTTGTTTCCAACACAATTTGTCATATCTACAAGTCACACTTTCGACCGGAAATCACACGTGAGCGACCAAACTCAAAACTGATAACCCACAGTAAACTCCTGGACAAATGAACTTTAGGTATCATCAGGATCAGGATCAAATAAACATCAGGATCAGGCTTCCACGATACAAATGAATTCTTGAAGCGATTCTCCGACACAAATGTTTCGGAAAACCATTGGATGATAGCCATTTGATGAATTAGCATAACCAAGAGAGTTTAAAAAGCTCTACATTATATTTTAATTACCTCAGTTAAGTCTCAAGCAAACAGTTTTCAACTTAAGCATATTGTCACAGAACACTGCGTGCCACGACAAATAATTTATTTGAAATCAAGATGTTTTTCATTTACACTAGGAACAATCTGTTAATAAAAACTACCAGAAAAATGAAAACAAATGAAATGAAGGATATTAGTTTTAGAAAAAACTGAGATGTTTCGTCAAAAATGAGCAGGTTAGCAGAATCATGCGAAAGAATTCAGAGGTTGCCGAAGGACATTTTATGGATCTTTCTCCCATCGGTCCCAAAAGTTCCTCCCGTCTTTGCTGAACATGGAATTCCAGGAGCATCTTCATCCTCCCATCTGCAGCGGAAAATCAGCGTGCCTAATTTGACTAATGCCCCTGCTAGAGAAATTTAACAGACTCCCACCATTGCGTTAGCGGGACGTATCTCCATTTATTCCGTCGGAGGAAGAGTGATTGCTGACGAGTGATTGAAAACGTTCGCCGCAGGGGATGGTTTTTGCACGAGCCCGTCTCATTAATACATTGAGCTTCCAGATGCTGAGGCGCGAGGTTTAATACCAGCAGCCGGAGGACAGAGGCACCAGGGCGAAATCAGGACTGATGCTAACTTTACGGCATTTCATCAGTAATGCGCGGAAAATATTGATCGATACTGCTATTCATTTAAAGTCAAGCGGAATGTTTAATTAGTCTGTTTCCGGTTGCCATTTAGTGCAGGTATCATTTACAAACAGAAAACTAAGGCAACTAATTTTTTTGGTTTACCTGAAATTAATTACGAATAGGTTGAAATACCCACGGCCATTATGAAAGCTAAAACTGGTGTGTAACTAATTTTTTTCTCTTAAGTACCCATAAGCGAGCAGAATTGTATAATTTAGAAAGGAAATAGAGCAGGTTCATAAGCCTGCGACAATTATAATGAATTAAACGAGTTAAAAAATTGTACCTAATCTTAGAGAAATTTGTTTCACTTACCCATAAATATTATCAAAGTTTCAACTGATTTCAGCCTATTTTTTTCTTTTAATATCCCTAAAGCGAACAGAATTACGTATTATGTGCCATAGAAAGGGAATAGCGCACGTTCACTAGTCTACAAAAATTGTCACGACTTCAAAATAGTTACAAAATTCACTTGTATCATCTTAGAGAAAATCCCACCCAATCCCTGCACCAACACTACCTGAAGCCGTTTTAATAGATTGAAGCTTCGGAAATAATCACCGCACCGACGCGAAGAGGTGTCTAAAGCGACTCTCTCGGACATCGGGAGAAATTAATTACCCACTGAAAGCACTCGCGAGTCTTCTATTTTTTCGTTTTTTACCCACGATTTGCAACTTGCGATTAGCCCTTGCTCCCGACGACATTCCATGGATCCGGTCCATCACTATTAATACGCTCACTCTGGAGCGGAGCCGTGGATGCAGTGACGAAACCTGAAAATTTCCCGCCAGAGGCCAATTTTTCCCGAGATGATTCGCCTACTTAACTTTTTTCTGTTTATGAGTACCGCAGTAATACATGGGTGAAAACATTTTTTTGATATTTATCTCCGCGCACTCCTCACTAACACATGGTCCCGTCCAAAGGACGGGTTTTCCAACTCCACACAGCGTTTAATAAATTCAACGAAACATCTCATTACCTAACGGCAAAAATTAATCTACAATAAAATTAATTCCAGAAGTTTAGAGTTAAGCGTATGAGTTGCACGTCAAAGGTACGGATAAATTGCCCATCAGGTAGCCTCAATATTTAGAAATTGAACGGCATTAATTGGATACTATAAACAAAATTTGCCAGCAAATTAGCTGGGCTCTATTTTGTACCTCAACGATGTAATATTCAATGCTTTCAATAATGCAATTTTGTTTCAAGGGTTAATTGTTACAACTTTTGACTTCAGAATAAAGAATCTATCGGGAATTACTGAAGGATCATCATGACCTACTTACCTGAAATAAATAATAGGTAGTCATGTTATTGAGAAATTAATAATTTATGAAAGCTATGAAACGCTCCGGTGAAGTCATTTAACGCAGCACGTGAAAATTTTGTTTCCATGGATACTCATACGATCCGATCTTCTGGTCTTCGACAAATGGTAATTATTTTTGTTTGTACTTTTCAAAGTTTATTTTTAATGTCTCTGTAATGTTCTTCCACTTTCTGAGAGTGAACCGGGATGGATGTTGCTCTCAAGTTTTGAGCGGTGTGTTGAAATAGGACAACTAGGTCTTCCGGTCTTCTGTGTGGATTCGGTTGGTCAGAGACGACAGTTTAATTAGCGTTACCGCCTGCAAACATCATGGACCAATGTTACGGACAGCATGAAAGACCCGAATACCCGAAGACGTATAATTGAATTACATTTAATCGAGTTTTATCAACAGTCCAATTTATGTATGAATCGTCATGTAGCGGGGAAATTATTTAATCACTATAAATACCAAGGAATGGCGACATCTATAGGATATTTACTTAATCTTAAATTTCAATAATGTTTTCGATGAACTGCCCTAAACCAAATAAATAACACAAGTACCTAAGGGAAGCCTTAGTTTCAGATGAATGAAAGATTGATTATTTATAAGCCCAAGAATTTATTTCATGTTCTATATCATTGAAAGCCTCTCAAATTACGAAATTTACGAACCATTCGGCATCAACATCGATAAATATTAACCCTATCAACAGATTGTTAGCTCTTCTAGACATGATATAATTTCACCACTATTTTTTTTACAAAGATACTCTTTTCCAAAAAATCAATTGCCGCTGGTAGCTTCAAAAGTATCTTAAAAATCATTCTGGCGCTTGAAAATGATTCTTCGTAACAAAATATCCTCGGTTTCATTTGGAGGTAGGTAAAACGTTAGGGAGATTTTTCATTTACAAATAGCCTCCAGAATCGATGGATTTATATTAATGGAGTCAATAAGGTGTGGTGTGATGAAGTTATATCCCTAAATTCTCTCTTTACAGATCTCGTCGGAGTGGTCCATTCCAGGGCAAACAACATCTCTTATTGGTTGACAACTGCTAAAGAGGCAAGGCACAGAGTAATCAACCCAGGAATTAGTTTGTTAAGTGAGAGTAGAGCTCATATGAAACTCACTAATCACTTATGGGGTGTTCAGTTAAAGGGACTTATTACGTTTTGGGTAAGGGTGGTTTTCCTCTGGGTGGTTCCCCTGTCAAATCCGTTGCCCTAAAAAAAACAGTTCGTGTGAAGACAGAGGTGTCCATATATACGACCCAAATTTGAACACGGGACTTCTGGTAAGCATCCAAACGCTTTGCAAAAACGGAAATAATATCTTCCGCAGAGGAGACAGAAATGGTGAGTCTGTACCTAGGGAACGTCCAAAGGCGTAGTTTAGCGGTACTCTTATGGCCCAACTCTTCTCGAGTCGGACAGAAGAACTCCCAACTTGAAACGACGTATTTAGAATCTTTGCGTACAGCTTCGAAAATTCTTCTTCCATCTCCCATCCACGTACTATAGTTTGATTTTTTCCCATCAATTTCATGTTACATCTTCGAAGTACTTGTTGCATAGCATTAAAAGGCTGCATGCAGTTCTTCTTTAATCTGCTTCAAGGGCGACTTCGTTTATGAAACCGAGAGTGCTAATTTCTTCGCCGCTCACCGTCTTCTCCTTCACCTACGACTTTTATTCCCCCTTCAAATACTCATTAAATAGTGCTGGTGGGATGTTGCACCCTTGCCTTAATAAGTAATACATTTTTACTTACCCTCTTCTTTCATATCTCATTCGCGATGCGATGCTCTGGCTTGGGTAGTGTTCGTGTTAGAGAACAATGATGAATTATTTTACTCTCGTGTGATGAATTTTAAGTCCAGCAATTTAAATATATAATTTCACACAACGCCGTCAAAGACTTTCTTCAATTTAAGAATGTCACAGGGTGTTTGCTTAGGTGAATCATTTCTGTTGTCAATAACGTCGGAAAAAGTTTGGCTTTCCTTGCCTTTCTAATGCTATTCAACCCAAATTAATTTTACAACGGGATTTCACAAAACTTCTTCAACCAATTTGATAGCTCCCTACAATATCCCAACTTTTACCTATAAATTAAAGATAGGTGGATAATTCTGTTAGGGTAGAATTTTAAGACAATGGGGGGAAAGATGGAGAGCAACTCGGCATCGGCCTATTCTTATAATGAAGGACACCAATGGGCTATACGATTAAACGTCTCATCCGACTGACGGCGCACTCCAATCGATGTGCTCTTCACATAGCATCAAAGAAGAGGCCGCGATATCACTCAACATATCCTTCCAGTGCCGGGATTCGAACTCAGGCTAACGGGGTGAAATATCAATGCACTGGAAACCGCAAGACAACTCCTTGATAGTTTGTACTAGATTTTATGAATTGATATCATGACACTTTTCACGTAGTTCTTGGAGAGTCTTCATTGTCATTATCTGTCGTTATCATTCTATATAGCATGTCTTAATCTCCGCATCCGAGCTCTAGATAATTTCTCCGTGCGTCTGCCCTCAGCACCTTGTCTTGCTTCAGAAGCTTCACTGATCACTGGGTCTCTTTGTTATTTATTAATTTCATTAATCACTAAGCCGTCCTCCTTGAGAGGGTTTTTCGATAATTATTTCCATTTGCTTCCTTTTATTTCTTCATCTTTTATTTGCGTATTTTCATTCTTGTCTTTTCCCTTATCCATTGGTATTCTACCATTTAAGGTAGGTGTTGGATGAACGAAGGTTATTGCGCTATTGAATTTCGTAAGCATTGCTCCGAAAAGATCCTTCAATAAGCTAATTTTAACTGCTTTAGCGTGACTCATTCAAGTTTTCATTATTTTTTTCGCAGTATTTCATTTCACTCACATGTCACCTTATTCGCCTTCTTAGGATGACACATGATAAGATTCCGTAGCTTCACGCATAAGGCTGTCTTAACTTCATCTCCTTCGTTCTTATTTTTTTTCTTACTTCTATGAGGTATCTTATCGACTGTCAATCTCGTGATACCATCATATCCCTTCACTGACACCCAGGAGTAAACTACCTTTCGCGATTAGTCGCCTTCTTATTTTGATTCCTCCCCTCTAATACTTCCTTCCTTGGCAATTCTCAGCAACCTGCAGCGATTTAAAAATGTTTGCATATTTAATATGCATGTGTCCAACTAGTTTCCATATATCTCCTTTTCCGTGACTATGTTTATAAACTTCTCTCTTAACATATCTTTCGAGAAACTTCATTTTTACACGAAAAAATCATTTGCAATGGAATAAAGTTTGCATCGGTTGATCCACGAGTGATGCCATCGCTCAGGATGAGAACGTGATTTTCATGGCATTGGTAACATCTTCTCTTGAAATAATTCGACCGAACTTTATTTTAGAAACAAATAAAACGAGCATAACTAAATGGACTCCTTTTAAACACATGAAGGATAGAAGAACCAGATTTGACCACAGTTATTTTTCGTACCATCTAATCTCCTTCCAGTCTCAGGATCCCTGGTCCTCCCAGTCACATATCCTAATTTTGCCATGTCTCCGCAATTGACAGCGCCGACGACCCATCTGAACGGGTGCCGCGCCGCGGGGCTTAAAGGCGATACAAGAACCGGGGAACGTGGGCCTCTCTCATAAAGATACTTCCCCGTCGGGACAAATGTCTCGACGGGGAAGCAAATGAATACGATTAATCGATGCAGAGGCTGAAAGCTCCAGGAAGATTAAGGCAGTCACGGCACAAAAGTTGGGGCGCGATGGTAATAAACCGACGCCTAATTCACGTGACGTTAAATTATCACGCGGCACGTTTCACAAAAGAATTAAAATGAATGAAACGAGCGTTCATAGATGCATATCTATCTCCAGCGACGGTGTATATGTGACCGAGGGACCTCAATGACTGGACAAGAATTTCATTACGATCGAATGCGAATGTTTCCCTCTCTCCCACAAAGCTTTGAATGGTTTGATTCCGGTATTCAGGCAATTACCAGGCGATCAGTGAACTATGGGTCATGGCGAAAGAACTACGACTCATGCAAATTTGGCGAAATATTTGATGATTGATTTTTTTGATTGATTGATTATTGATGGGGAGTGACGATACCGATACCTATGAATATTATTTTGTGAATACAGTTTCACATTTAAGTTGCAATGATTTGGGCCAGGTGAGCAAATTGTCAAAAATATGAAAAATAACGTCTCACGTAGTTTTTCTTCTGACGCAATGAAAAGTTAATTCCAAAACTATGGCCAAACTTACTGCAGAGAGTTAAATTCTCTCTTAGTGAATGGACCACTCGTCAACTATGATCTTTCGAATCCTGAAATTTCTGAGGACACTCCAAAATATGTTGGCTGGCATTCCAGTTTCCGAGCAGGTCTTAAGTGACGGCCAGTTTGCCGAAAAAATAATCAAATTAGTAGAGAAAATGCACACATTTCACATTAATGACTGACTGTTCCGAGCAATTTGAACGCAGTATCAGAATGAGAAACTAAAATTCTATAAGAGTGGGATAATATTTAGAGAGAATTGATTTTAGAGCAATATGTGAATTTATACAGTCGATAAAGGTAAGGTACGTTGTTATCTCAAGATGAATATCTATTTTAATTAGTTTGCTTATGGGGGAACCCTTTAAGGGGTTATTACGATCAATGAGAATTTGAGAATATGGAATACCAACATAACGGTTTTAAACTGTCGACTTTTCTTTTCCACTAAGGAAATGTTAAAAGGCTTCGCCAAGTTTTGCAAAATGGCCACGCTTACTCCAGAGCCCATCTTTTTTCAACGTGGTTTATAAATTATGTTAAGATAGTAAATCGAAGAATGTTTCGCCCTGTTCAAAATGGAAAGGATAATATATAATTAATGCTAAGCAGCCCTTTGGAGACGAGCATGATTAATATTATTAAGTATCGCGATCGTTATACACTGGATCCATTAGGGAAAGCCATGAACATGGAGAGGTGGAATGTAATAGCGCATGCGCACGGAGTAAAACCTTAAAATTAGTCTCTCTCATAAGCCAAATGGAGTAGCGCACTTACTGGGAACCACATCCCATATGCATAATCACTTGGACCACAATGCCAACTTTGCAACGAACTGGGATCACAGTTAGATAATCTAGGATCTGCAACTCTTTGCAGCGATTTACTGTGAAATGGTGTGTACACAGCCAAGACTCGAAACCATTACAAAACCAAACAAGAGGTAAAACACATTGAGTAAAACCATACAATGAAAATAACGGCAGGCATTTCGAGAAGTCTGCACCTTCGTGTAAACGTGTATTCTCATATTTTTAGCAAAACTTCCATCGAGTTTTATATACATGTTTGATTATTATCATTAATATACTTTCACGAAAAAAATATGCATATATAAAGCATTTTTAGACTCCCAAGGCAAGACGTAGAACGTGAAAATCGAGTTTTGACATGCAATCTGTTTTTACTCCGAATGTTAATGCTTGAAATGTTGACCGGCGATCTTCAAGCAGAGATTAGACGGCAAGAAAATGAATATGCCATTTATATTTATCGTATTTTTCTCGCTTCCAGAATGGGATATCTCAAATTTTAAATCTTAATACGAATACATACTCGTATAAATCGTAATCAGGTGTTTAAATCAAAGATTCGTGCATCGTTGAAACTCAAGATACTATTGCTCTCTTAATACGATACTCGCGTGCTTTCAATAATACTCAGAAGTGCTAAAATTTTGAATAAATAGACATTAATGGTACGGGAAACTGGTAAGTTAGGACCGATGTTTCGATCCTTAAAATTTGCGGATTTCGGGTTTTTCTGACAAATTTAAATGAATATATTTAATCATCTGTTGACAAGCTGTGAAACATTTTTATTTTATTTTGAATTGAAAGGAAAGGACATCTCAAGGCCTTAAGGACGTATTTCCGGAAAAAGTACGAACGAGCGTCTGTAGTATTAAGCTCTTGCGGGAAGTCCTTTACCGGTGAAATATACAGTTCAAAGTGTCCAGATTAAAGAACGTCAGAGAGCTACGGGGGAAAAGCCCAGCTAATCTGCTTTCCCCGAAAAAGAGTAAGAGTAAACTATTTAAAGAAGCTTGAGGGAAAGCCAAAGAGAAGTGATAGATAATTTCATCATACATTGATAAGATCGGCAATCAAAATAGTAAAAAATCATCAGAAAACTTCAACTGAGAAGATGGATACACACTATGCAGTGCGTGGAAAAGAGTCATCTGGTGACCTAACAATCAGAGGGCTGCAATTAAACGGTAAAGCCTACACAAAGGTAGCGAAAATTGCAGCAATCATGTCAAAGCAATCCAATGCTTTTGCATCTTCGCCCGGAGGACGCTAAATGGAATGATGGCGAAATAGCTGTCAGTCCAAGTCAACAAACGTGGTGAAAACTCGAGAAACTTGCAGATCTCATCGAGTCTACGACGCAGAAACCTCAGAGCGAACAAGGAATAACATTATATCCTGAAATTACACTATCATATAGTTTCCGTGAGTCAATTACAGCTGCACATGCCTTTTTTCAATTAATACTTCAATTACTTTTCATCAAATGATGCTCTTGAAGTAATTAAGTAATGTAAATTGTGCGTAGACTATTGCGCAAGTTATTCAAAGGGTATCATCATATATCATCATAATATCCGCATATTATGTGTTCACATAGTATGTGTTTCACTCAGAAGAGGTCGTGAGTGAGAATAACGCCTAGGTATTTAATACGAGTTGAGTCTAAATATTCCATTTCGGAGTTCCCAATTTAGTAGGCATTCTTGAGAGAATTGCTCTTTTTCCAAAAATTCATCACAAGCAATTTTTTTGGTTTAATTCTAATTGCCGCACCAGCGTTATATCGCAATAAGGTAATCTGATAACACTGATGTGCCCTCAGGATTACGGATATTACGGTAAATCACTGCATCGTCGGCAAATATAAGTATCTCACTATTGACTTCGGCGTCAATGTCATTAAGGCAAAGTAGGAATAAAAGAGGTCCGATAACACTTCCCTAAGGAACACCTGAAGTAACTTCTACTGCATTTGAGCTAACTACATCTACTTCTTGTACCCGACCATTCAAAAAGATTTGGATGGAAGCCCGGATATTATTACCCATGCCATACATTTCTAGGTTTGTGAGTAGTTTACTATGAGGTTCTTTCTCAAACGCTTTCTTAAAAATCTAGAAAAATCGCGTCCACTGGAACATTGTTCTCTCCTGAAGTAAGAACATGATGAAAAAAAAATCGCAAGTTTTGTCTCGTAGAATCTAGCCTTTCTAAAACCGTGCTATTTTTTTATTAATAACTCCTGACTATTGAAGTGCCAACGATCGAACTGTATGTTCCATGACCTTGCACGAAACGGATGTAAGGGAAATAAGATGTTTGTAATTGCTCGGTTCTTCTTTGTCTCCGTTTTTAAATATTGATATTACGTCAGACGTTTTGCAATCTGGGAACCTTGTGATCTACTAGCGACTTCTTAAATATGAAGTAATAATTTTCCGCATGAGACAGGAGTTAATCATAACGAGCACTTTATTTAATAATAAACAATTTTTATTGCTCTGGGAGCAAAGTCCATTGGAGCAGAATAATTGTTACATGAGGTTTTGAAACCTATGGAGTGAAACAGGTTTACATAATGCATAGAATAAGGTAATTAAACGAGTCACAAAACATAATTTAACATCAGTTGAACGAAACATATAGTACAATACATACAGTGCAGTGCCAGTTCCATTCCGAGAAAGGATACGGCAGCCATATGTGAGGACTAAATTATAATAAGCTTGATAACAAATACAAAGAACAATAGTTAAATATTTAGCATGATAGAACAGTAATAAGGTCATTTTGGTAGTGTGGTAGACAGATATTCAAACATGTTCCTGTTGCATTGGGATATGCTCCTGGATAATTTTACTTTATTAGGCAAACAGTTCCATAGTTTACAGGATGAAATACTGAATGACTTTTCATATATAGCCGCGCGGTATTTGGGAAGATGGAATGTTTTTGTAATGCGGGTTGATCTCTTTGTCGTAAGTGCATTGAATATAAAATTTTCATATAAATATGAAGGGGTTTTAGAATTCAGAACTTTAAATAATTGTGAGGCCTTTTGAAGCATTCTCTTCTGTTCGAGTTTTAGCCAATTCAACATTTTATAGTAAGGAGTTACACGCTCATTAAAACGCAAATTAAAGATGAATCGTAGACAAGAATTTTGGAGCCTTTGTAATTTTATACTTAGCTCCTTGTTCACATCAGCGTAGATAACCGAGCAATAGTCGAGATGTGGTAGTACTAACGTTTAAACAAGCTTCTGGCGTAATGTTATAGGGACTAGGTGTCTGAAATGCTTCATTGTGTAAAGAGTTTTCTGAACTTTATTAGAAATGGCATTTACTTGCTCGCGCTAGGTTGTGCTGCTTAGATAAACTCCTAGGCTTTTCACTGTATTTGAGATGTCAATTTGAATATTTAAAACACTTATTTTAGGGAGATCACTTGCGAGCAGCATATGTACATTGGCGGTGCTTCCAAAGATTATCGACTTGGTCTTTTTGGGATTCAGATTTAGCCGATTTTCAGTCAGCCATTCACAGATGAGTTGGATATCCTTCTTGACCAAGTCAATGGCATGGTTAAATTCAGAGGGGTAGGACTCAAGATATATCTGTAGATCATCAGCATAAAAGTGATGTTTACAATGAGTTATTATGGTAGCTAGTTCTTTTATAAAAATAGTAAATAATAAATGTCCGAGAATTGACCCCTGTGGAACTCCACATAGGACAGGTTGGAAAACAGATACATTCCCATCTTCATCTTTAACAGCTTGCTGACGATTAGACAGATTGGAGCGAAACCAGCGAAGGACAGAGTAAGAAAAATTGAGTTTGCTCATACGTTCCAGTAGTACCCCCTGGTCTACTGAATCAAAAGCCTTGCTCAAATCGAGTTGGACTAAAACTGTTACCTTTTTTGCGTCTATGAATTTGCGTATGTCATCAGTTACCTTTATCAAAGCCGACTGAGTGCTATAGAGCTTACGAAAGCCCGATTGATACTCATTTTTAGACACCACATTTTTAGACACCACAGATTTAGAACCACAACAGGCGTTGGTATACGTTAAAAGTGCACGGAGATTCAAAATATATCAGTTAGACAGTATTTTGAGAATCCTCCTATAGCTAGACACAAATTTAAAATCAATTCGCTGAGTTTTTCTGTAGCGGATAAGTACATAATTTAGGCCTAATAAATTGCAACGTCAGATTCAAAAGGATTAAACAGGGAGGAAAAATGATGAAATGATATATTGTCGAAGCATTAATTAAAAACCTGCAACCGGAAGAGAAAAAGCAGAGACAGCTGCACACCTAACTAAGGGAACAGTAAATAGAAAAAATGACAACGAGACCATACATTATACTAGATATCATTAGGAAGATCTATGAGAGAAAAAACTTGAAGAATGTAGATATATAAAAATGTAGAACGAAATATACAAAGATAGTAATACACTGAGGGGAGAAAGTAATGGAGTGAAAGAATTGTGGGGAAAGATGAAGTGGGAGGAAATGGAGAGTTTAGAGAGAAAAGGCGAAATGAGTTGAATAGTAAGGAAAGTAGAAAGAATTATGAGAACGCTATAACCGAAAAAATGTGCACACTCTTTTTTAAGATACGACACGGAAATCTTTAATCTAACTCAGAAGGATATTGCAAAGATGAAAATGATACATAATTATGCACATGCAAACTAAGACAATATGGCGCAAAAAGAATTAGGCGTAAATGGGAATAGCTTAGTTCCAGACGTGATGGTCAGATAGAAAAGGAATCAAGGGAGTCAGAATCAAATTCGAGCATGGGGGTGGAGAAAATTCCCGAGAAAATACTTAAGGGTAGAGAGGATGAGTTTTTATTGATTGATTCGTAGCATTTATGAGAGAGGAATTAGGTCGAAAGATGTCGTCAGTGCAATGCCAGTTTTATTCCAAGAAAGGATACGGCAGCCATATGTGAGGACTAAATTATAATAAGCTTGATTACACAAGTAGTTAAAGCGGTAATTTGGATTATCGATACGAGAATGGAGAGGAAGGCAAATTTTGCATTAGGGGATGATTAGTTTAGATTCAAAAAGGGGAGGGGCTCGAGGGTTGCCATATAATTAATGAGGTCACTAATAAAATGGAACATGGAGTGCAATCGATATGTAATTGTTTGTTTTGTCGATTTCCAGAGGGCGTTTCATAGAGTAAATTGGGCAGAATTAATGTATTTATTGGAGAAAATATGAGTAGATTGAAGAGACAGGCGACGTATTTCCAACCTGGGTATATCTGATAATAGCCAGTATAGAAAATTGGTGTCTATGTATTATCACCAGTGCTTCTCAGCATATAAGGAAGAAATGACAAGAAAGGCAGGGAAGGACTACATATGAAGGAATATTGAAGGAGAATTCATAACATCAGTTATTTGCGGATGATCAAGCTTTACTTCGCCAGTCAGCCATGAGGTTGCAAGGATTGGTGAACGCTTCCGAAAGTAAGGGAGATAGATCTGAAATGAGAATCAATGCAAACAAAAAAAAGATTATGAGCTTTTCGAGTAAGAGTTGCAGCTAAGATAAATATTAACATGAGAGACCACAAACTAGAGCGGATGGAACAGTTTTCCTATTTCGGTGTTTATTACCTAAATTGCCAAAGTAGCAGGAACATTAGAAGGAAAATTGAGTTAGGCAAAGAGGTTTCCACCATGTGTAAGAAATTAACGACAGGAATGCCGAGTAAGGATGTTTAGAAAAGGCTCCAAAAAATGTTGATATGTAGAATGGTTTTGTACGATGCGGAAACATGGTTGTTGAAGTCGTTAGTCGTAGATTGGAGGCTTTTGAAATGTGGGTGTGAAGGATGGAAAAGGTGGAATGAAAACATAGTAGGTCGTTATAGGCTTGGTTGGGGAAAATATAAAAGAGGCAGAAAATATGGATGCTCCACATCTTGATTGAAAATGGAATGTAGAAGAATTCAATAGAGGGGAGACTTTCAGGTAAGGGAAATGATTAAATAGGCATTTTGGCTTGGAAGGAAGCATACGGAATTGAAGAAATGTTAATTGTAGTGTCAGATGCCTGGTTATTTTTGCTAGGACAAGGAAATAAACGTGCCATTGGATAGTCTTGCGTCCATCCAAAACCTTCCATAAATGATGGATTGCCAATAATAATTATGAAATATATATTTGGGATACCTTGCGCAAGTTAAAAAAATTAGTAACACAAAATAAAAAAAATACAATTAATTTTTCTTTTTGTAAACCATCAATAAGGCGAGAAATATTTGACAAATGAAATATTAGTCGAAATATAAAGTTATTTAAAATATTTAAATTTAAGATTTTTTAAGAGGCTTCAATGCTGATTAATTATACCCTTTTCGGTTATTAACTTACTTGTATGAGTATTTACTGAAGCACCACTATCACGTCATAATGAATGTCTGGTTAAATTCACATAGCCATTTAAAAATTCAAACACCAATTAGTTTTCGTGAATAGAGTCGTATCCACATCATGCAAATGTAATCGTGAACGACTCAGTTGTCGGTGTGCAACGTGGTGACTAGTAATTATGTACCCGCGTTTTAATCAATTATCCTATTTGCCTTTTTAGTGCCCTGGTTAGTAATTACTCTGGCTCTCAATTCCCGTACTTATCCGCGCGATACGTTTACAGATATGCATAAATCATCAAAAGCTTTTGGTAAGGCAGATGTTCTTTTAATTACACATCAAATGACTATTAATTATAGTTTCGTTTTTCATGCTAATGTGTGCATTACTAAACTAGGCAACCTTTAAGAATATTTAAGAGCTTTCAAAGATGCTTAACCCAAAAATTCACTACGGATATGGAATTTTAAAATGAGTGTATCTTTTTTTTATAAATACACTTTATGACTGCCATCGGAAAACTTTAAAAGAGATCATGAGCCTCGGGTGAGCAACATGTCGGGAAAATACTATTTCCGCGATCCTTTGCTTACATCGGTGATAAGAAAACGTTTTCCATCGACGGGTCGCACAACGGATATTTTCTAAGCTTGCGAACCGTATTAGGAAAATGGTGGTTTATGTAGGAAATATATACCGCGTTTTAAATATTTTATTTTATTAGTATGCACATAACATAACCAATAAACTGATATTACAAATCAAAGTTTGTACCAGGGGGTGATTAAACTCCAGACATGAAAAATTATGTATCACTAAAATATTATTGGCTACAGGTAAGGTTATGTATTTTGACTTTAGAAATTATTTTTACAAACAGGTAAACACTAATTACTCTACCTTAATTTACACCAGTACTCCTTGCATTAGAGCGTAGCTATATTAAGGATTGAAAAAAGTATATCGTTATTTTTACTATTAGGGAATATACCGGTTAAGGTAGGTTTTTGGATAGAAAAATTACTAAATCAACAATTTGTGACCCCCAGCAAAACACAACGTCCCACTCTACATCAGGTCCCTTTTCATCTCTGGGTACTTTCTTCCTCCCTTCATCCCGTCCAACATCCCTATCCTGTTCCTTCCCTTTCCTCGTTTGCCTAACATACTCCCCTCAATTACCGTCTTCAACATCCCACTGCCGGTCAACACCCCCTTCATCCACTTTTCCTGCCTCCATAGGATTGCTCCCAACAAACCCCTCTCTTCGCCCGCCATACCAAGTACTTCCTCGTTTGTTTTCTTCTCTGTCCATTTCACCTTCTCCATTCTTCTCCACACCCACATTTCAAACTCCTCCAGTCTACGTCTAACCTCCTGCTTCAATGACCACGTTTCCGCGCCGCACATAACTACGCTCTAAATCAAAGATTTTACCATTCTTTTCTCAACATCCTTATTCAACGTCCCTGCTATTATCAACTCCCTCCTCCTTGTAAAAGCCTCTTTGCACAGCGCAATTCTTCTCCTTACGTCCCTACTAATTTGATCGTATTGGTCCAAAGCACTTCCGAGGTACGTAAACTGTTCTACCTGCTCTAGTTTTCCCTCCTATTTTAATGTTAAGCTTAGCCTTTTTCTTTCTAGAAAATCGCATAACCTTGTTTTATTAATATTGATTCTCATCCCATACCTGTCGCACTGAATTTCCAATTCACTCAGAAATGCTTGCAACCCCTTGGCTGACTGACAAATTGAAGCTTGGTCATCAGCGAACCTAACTGATTTTAGGAATTCCCCGCCCACTTTCATTCCTACCTCCAGTTCTTCCCATGCCTCTTTAATCATTTCCTCTGCATGAAGGTTGCACAACAACGGTGATAATGGGCAACCTTGCCTTACACCTCTTCCTAACACTGCCCATCCGGACTCCCTGTTCCCCGCTTACACCTGAGCAGTCTGATACATGTACCGGCTGCGGATTAGCCTCCTATCCCTCCAATGTATTCCTATTTTCTGCAATAAACTCATTGTTTTTTTCCCAATTCACTCTAGCAAAGGCTTTATCGAAATCTACGAAACAGGCAAGTGCTTCCTGATTGTATTTTATATTCCTCTCGTTTTATAATCTCAATCTGCAATGGCATCACGCGTAACTCTCCCCTTCCTAAGCCCAAGCTGATCATCCCCTAAGTAAACATTTGCCCTACTCTCTAACCTTTTGTCCTTATATATATATATATATATATATATATATATATATATATATATATGTATATATATATATATATATATGTATATATATATATATATATATATATATATATATATATATATATATATATATATGTATATATATGGACATATCCCTCCCCGGACTACAACCTTGACGTGGTGGAAGGGCTTGTGCGTTCCGATGACCCCTAGAGCTGTGCTGGCGGGAGTAATAAAAATTGCTCCTGGTAGGGTCACCCATGCCAGATAGGTCGAAGGTTAGGAGCCAGACGAAAGGTAGTCCACGCGGCGTCTGTTCCTCAGTGAGGCGGCTGCAATGGCGTCTGACCCCAGTGGGGCGGCCAGTAAGTGATGGTGTCACGTAAAAAACACTATTGAGGAAGGCAACGGGAAACCACCTCAATTATCATTCCCTAGAAAAATATGATGGACAATAGAGATATTTTGAGTCCTGGCAACCACGGGGCCCGGCCCAATCGACCGTGTGTCGTGCCCGGCAGCGGGGGAGGCAAGGCTTCCGCGGTCGTCATCCCACGAAACCCTTGCAAGGGAAAACCAGCAGCAGCAGGACAGAAGACGCAGGAGAAGAAGACCAAATTAGTTAGAATAGGAACGTGGAATGTTAGGACAATGATGAGGGCAGGGAAATTGGAGAATGTTAAGCGAGAGATGGAAAGGGGAAATATAGATATTTTAGGTCTATGCGAGGTGAGATGGAAAGATAGCGGGGATTACTGGAGTGATAAGTATAGAATAATATACAGCGGTGGGGACGAGAGCCAACGAGGGGTTGCCATAGTATTAAATGAAGAGGTAGGAATAAGCGTAGTCAACATAGAGCAGGTAACGGATAGAATACTACTAGTGGAGATAAAAGCAGAACCGACGAACTTAGTTATTATTCAGGTATACATGCCACCGAGCAACCATAAGGAAGAAGAGGTCGATAGGATATACGATCAGTTAGAGGACATGATCGCGCGTGTTCCTGCGGGGAAACATTTGATAGTGATGGGGGATTTGAATGCGACGATAGGCGAAGGAAGAGATGGTGATGAGGTGGGGGACTACGGTTTAGGCACGAGGAATGACCGCGAGGAGAAAGCAGTTGAGTTCTGCAGGAGACAGGGGTTAGTCATCACCAACACTTGGTTTAGACACCACAAAAGACGCAGGTATACATGAAAAATGCCAGGTGACTCAGGAAGATATCAGCTAGATTATATCCTGGTTAGACACAGGTTTAGGAACAGTGTGATATATTCCCACAGCTTCCCGGGAGCGGATGCGGACTCAGACCACAATTTAGTTGTTATGAAATGTAGCGTACGTTTCAAAAAGATAAGGCAGGGGCGGCGAGTTAGAAAATGGAATGTGTGACGTTGTGCTTGGCGCAGCGTCACTTGCCCAGTTCGAATACGCGCGCCCCTCTCGCGAGCCGTAGAACGGCGGGGCGCTATTTGTGGGCGCCGACAATGTATGTAAGAAAAAAAGAAGAGCGGAGCGCGCCGCGCGCGGAGAGTGACGGCCAACACGTGGCAAGCAGAGTTCGTTGTGAGATGTCCGAGAGAGAAGGTCGTGTGCTATCATCGTCGAGTCACCGACAGCCTGCGAACACCGGGGGTGCGCGTGCCAGCAACCGACCTCGCCGTGTGGGCCCCCCGCAGGCCCCGACCGGAACATCGGGACCCAGCAGTCGACAGCGAGGCGGCCATCTTCGGCTGCCGCCGAGCGGCCACCCAACATCGTGGCCCAGCAGGCGTCGGCACCGCGCGTCATGTTTGCTTGGGAGCGCCCACACCTTTTCTTGTGATAATAAATAGTTCTTATGAAGTTTACTCGTCGGAGTCCATTTTTATGCGCCTCCTTGCGTCCCTCGTGATTTCAGCTGAAGAGCCGCTGCCCACCCCGGGGCACATCAAAGGTGAGCGAGCCCTCCCCTGGGACGAGGAGTGTGATGGGCCAGGTGACAGCCAGCGGCGTGACTCTGCGGCTAGCCATGCGGCTAGCCTGGCGCCCTCAAAACAAGTAGAGTCACGGCCTCCCTTGTCTCGCGGTATCGGGGAAAATTTATCTATAAATTAAATACCGCGTCACAAATGGCGCCCAACGTGGGGCAGCCTTTCTATTGTTGTGCGAGAAAAGTGACAATTATATTTCGAGAGTGCGCATGAGGCGCGAGTGTAAAATGGCGTCGCGTCGGCCTTGACGAGGCAACAATGGTGTGAAGGAGAGCGAGCGGAGTGATACCGGCATGGTGTGCAAAGCGTGTGTGTGAGCGGGAACGATGCGTGATTAACATCGCGCGAGCGCCAGTTATTACGTACAGCTCTTTCGCGAGCGGTATACAATTTTTCTATTTGATTTATAAATTAGTCCTTTTTTTTTTGCTATACATTTTCATGAAATTAAGAAATTTAAAATTCCTTGTGAGGGAAGCAGTAAATAAGAGATTATAATTTCTACTCAATCTTTTGTACTTGAATGTGGTTTGTGCGGTTGCTTTGAGTGGTTGCTTGGCGTTGAGGGTGGGATGAAAGCTGTGAACATTCCCGAGGCGACTTGTTTCCAGTTAAGTTGCGGAGGGACGATCGGTTTCTAAGATTAACTACTATTATTGGCGTGAGGGAAGCTCCGTGCGTGGCCACGTATCCCCAGAGTGGCAGAGGATCATTTGAAAAGAGGAAGTGGAGTTTGTAATTTTTGAATTTTGAGGTTAGGTTATGCTTTTAATATAGAATTCTGATTTATTCTACCCTATTTGTTATAATAACTGTAGAACAGGGAAATATCTTTAGATTAGGATTAAATTTTTTCAGTAAGCGTATTTTAGGTTAGGTGGGGCAAATCCTTTAATTATTCAATAGGTTAAGAATTTTCTTCTTCCTAATTTACAATGGAGGGTGACACTGGATTTTTGGCGAGATATCAGAGAGATATGAGGGCACTGCTACGGCATTCAGCGGTAAAGGCAGAATTTGAAATAATTAAGCAAATGAGTGAAGAAGAGGTGGAAAATGAGTTGTCAAGTAAAGGACACTCCTTGGTAGGGCCACTCTTAGTGCGCAAAGAGCGATTATTGCGGGCTAAGCTTCTTTTGGCACAACCACGGTTAGTGACACCATGGTCAAAGAATTGGACGAGGATGTGCAGCCTGACGATGTAACCCTCTCAGGAGCTTTATACGCCTTAAACTGGGACGAAGACCTAGATGCAGGGCGGAAAATGAAACGAGCATGCAGTAAGGGGCATAAAAAGAAGCACATCGAGACGGAGAAAGTTGCCGCAAGCGACGGAGAAATTAATGAGGAACTGAACCCCATTCGGACCATTACAGCAAACGCAGCGGGAGGCCCTCAGCCCAAACTGCCGCTGATGGACTCATATGATTTTCCGCCGCTGGGGGAAAGGAAAGAAGCGTCAGATTTGACCAGAGAAAAGGAAAAACTGCGCATTCTGCCTTCGGAAGCGAAATCAAATCAGAAAGAGATACCAGTACAGAGCGACCGCAACTCTGAGGAAATAAAGGAGTTGCGGAGTCAATTGCAACAGCAGAACGAGATGATCAACAACCTAACGGATGGAATTAGCCGAATTTTACAAAAATTGGGCAGTGAGAAGAACGATAAGGAAGTGAACTTGAGAAAGGGTTCCAAGAAAAAGTATCGGAGGGAAATAACATCCACTTCGTCATCTTCTTCAGAGTCGGAGGTAACGAGCGGGTCGTTATCTACTGACAGCAGTGATGACTCGGACGATGCATCAGGGGACGATGGACACAGACAGAGCATCAGCTATGAGTTAGGAAGGGCCATAGCGAGACCTACGTGGTCTAGGCCTTCACAGGCGAGAGACCAGGGACCGGGCTTTGACGGAGCTTGTTATTCCTGCGGAGAGTCGGGACATAGGGCAAATGCGTGCCCGAGAGTCCAGTGTTTCAGCTGTGGCGCAAGAGGGCATATCGGTGTCAATTGCCCCAGTCGACAGGGTAGGACACGAGAAAAGTGCCAACTTTGCGGCAAGGTCGGCTTATTGGGAATTAATTGCCCTAATTGCAAACACCTGTTTACTCGGCAGGAAAACGGACAAGCGGGGAGTCGCCTAGCCCAAGCGGCTTCCCCGCAAACCAATCCGTCGAACACGAAACGGCTGAATTAGATTTAGATAATCATAGGAATAAGTCAATTAGGTTAGGAAATGGTGATTCGATTTTGGAAAAGCCGAGTTGGACAGCCAAATTCTGCGAACCAAATTCGATCAAGGAAGATGTAAATAGTGGAATAAAGGATTGTATAGGGAAAGGAAGGGAGATAAACTCAGATGGGCCAGATGAAACATCTGCTCCTGGGTCGAGTTGGACAGCCAACATCCACCACCCATCTGAGGCGTTGGCAAAGATCAAGGATGAAGAAATCTACTGATCGAGGTGGACAGCCAACCTCTATCGATCTGGCCAATGCAATGGAGCTATCAGGAAAAGCTCTCCAGCTGAGCAGTCGAGACGGACGGCCGACCTCCACCGCAAAGCTGATATTTGCTGTCCAGCCGTTGATTTCGCCGAGCCGAGCGGGTCAGCCCGTCTCCGCCCATCAAATCATATGGGGCAGAAGGGGCAGAAGGCGCATTGGTCGACGGAGTCAGCTCCGCTCTGCCAATCCGTTAGGTCGGAAGAAAGCGAAAGGGTCAAGTCTTTGGTAGGATCGAACAGGCCAGCCTGTCTCCAGCCACCAAAGCAAGCAGAGAGTGAGAGAATGAGTGAGAGGCCTCAGAGCATCTCGTCGGTGCCACAAAGCCCGCCGAGACATGCGTGGAATGTAGATTCTGCCCAGTCGCTTCACGCGGGCCAGAAATCAGAAGAGGAGAGCGATTATGAGAAATTGCCTCAAGTACTGTTCACTCTGGATCGGTTGTGTTCCAACAAAGGGACGGGCAGGAATGAGTCGAGTGAGAGTGTGACATACCCTGTAACCATTGAGGACAAACCTGATAGGCTGTGTCCGGTTCAGGGAGGGGGAGTCGGCGTGGAGCCCACGCCTAGAGTGAGTTTAGCGAGTGTGACAGCAGAGAATAGAGACCAAGTCTCAGTCTTGATCGGGGGAAAAGAGTACATTGCGCTCTATGACCCCGGGGCTCAAGTGACCATAGTAGGTCCCGAGGTGGTGAAAAGGTATAAGTCAAGATTGAAGGGGTCAATGACTCAAGTGACGATGCCAATGACGCCCATACCAGCTAAGACTTTGGGATACCTAGATGTGACGATTACCATCGATGAAAAAACGGAGAAGATGCAATGGAAAGCCGCTGATTTCCTGTCTTCTCATCAAGTGATCGTAGGAGCGGATTTGAAAAACCTCTTTTCAATTGATACAATGTCCGCGGAGAAGTGTTGGAGAGCAAAAAAGGGCCCGTGGCACCCATTTTGGAAGAAAGGGACAAGAAATGAACCACACATTTTCGCAGAATGCGCGGGTCTATCAATACTAGAGAGTTATCAAAGCGTAAGGCTCAGCGCACTACTGAGCGAATTTAATAGAGAGGAAAGAAAACAGGGTGAGAAAAAAAAACATGGAATGTGGAGGCATCACTACGCTCACTGATGACCAGAGAAGAAGACTGAACAGGGTAATAGAGCAAGCGATCACAGAGGGCCCGAAGTTAATGCTGCTGACAGAACACCATATTGACGTTCAAGGAGCAGAACCAATAAAACATCGGCCGAGACGAATGTCTCCTAGAATGATGGAAGTAGCTCAACAGGAACTTCAGAGGATGTTAGACGAGGGAGTAGTGGAAAGGTCGGCCTCAGCTTGGAGCAGTGCGCCAGTCATTGTCAAGAAAGCAGATGGTAGCGCGAGATTCTGTATCGATTACAGAGACCTTAATAAGGTTACAAAGAAGGATGCGTACCCTCTGCCTAATATGGATTCAATCCTTGACAAGCTGAGGAAGGCCAAGTATATATCGAAAATCGATCTCCGTTGGGCCTACAACCAGATTCCTATGGAGGAATCGTCTAAGAAGTACACAGCCTTTGCTATTCCTGGCTCAGGTCTGTTCCAGTTCCGACGAATGCCATTCGGTTTGACGAACGCACCAGCAACGTTCCAACGACTAATTGATTCGTTGTTCGGACCAGAATTCGAACCAATAATGTTCGGATATCTGGACGACATAATCATAGTCACCGAATTATTCGATGAACATCTGAAATGGGTCGAAATTGTGTTGAGAAAACTGGACCAGGCAGGGCTAGTAATCAATAAGGAGAAGAGCGAGTTTTGTTGTACCAGGGCTGCATATCTTGGATATCTGTTAGACGCAGAGGGACTTAGACCAGATCCGGAAAAGATAGCTCCAGTCGTGAATTATCCAGCACCATCTAACCTCAAACAACTAAGACGATTTCTTGGTATGATTGGATGGTACGCTCGGTTCATAAAGGACGATTCGGAAATCAAGCTTCCATTGGTCAAGTTATTGCACAAAGGTCAAGAGTGGGAATGGACAGAGGAACAGCAAAAAGCGTTTGAGACATACAAAAGGGCCATTACAGAAGCCCCGGTCTTGGCAAGGCCGGACTTCTCTAAACCCTTCATCGTACAAACTGATGCGAGTAGTGAAGCAATTGGAGGTGTTCTTTCTCAAGTGAATGAGGACGGAGAACATCCAATCGTTTATGTCAGCCGAGTTCTCACATCAGCTGAGAAAAACTATACGACGACAGAGAGAGAGTTATTAGCTATTCTATGGGCCATAAAAAAACTAAGGCCTTATTTAGAGGGCTACAAGTTCCTCGTGATCACAGACCACTCCGCACTTCAATACCTGCGAAATCTCAAGGAACCTACGGGTAGGCTCGCGAGATGGGCGCTGGAGTTGCAGCAGTGGGACTTCGAGGTGGTGCATCGTCGAGGTAAAATCCATGATTTGCCTGATGCACTATCTCGTATGTACGAGCAACTTTCTGGCGAAGAGAAGATCGCTGAAATTACGGAAGTAAAGGATGAGGACTACCAACGCAGAGTCGAGGAAGTCAGCAAATATCCGGAGAGGTATAAAAATTGGAAGGTCGAAGCGGGCCACTTGTATCGTTACAAGTACGATGAGCTGCTCGATCCAATCGCTGATTGTGAAGAGGGCTGGAAACTCGTGCTTCCAAAAGAATGTCGAGAGCGGGTCATAAGGGATGCCCATTGTGAACCTTCATCGGGCCACCTCGGAGTGGAAAAGACATTCGATCGAGTCGTACGAGATTACTATTGGAGAGGGGCCTATCACGACATTCACAACTTTGTGAGGCAATGTCAGGACTGTCAACAGTTCAAAACGTCGCAGCAAGCGCCTCAGGGACTATTGGGTAAAAGAACGGTAGAGAGACCATGGAGCATCGTAGCAGCAGATCTCATGGAGTTTCCGCTTAGCAAAGCCAAGAACAAGTACTTAATAATCTTTCAGGACTTATTTTCAAGATGGGTGGAGCTAAAGGCGGTCAGGGCTGCTACAGGGGCCAACGTGGTTAAAGCACTTGAGGAGCTTGTCCTATTTCGCTGGGGAACGCCGGAGTATCTCTTGACAGATAATGGAAAAGAGTTTGATAACAAATGCGTGAGAGAAGCATTGGCAGAGTATGGAATAACGCATACAACAACGCCTCCATACCATGCTCAGGCAAACCCAGTGGAAAGATCCAATCGAACGCTGAAGACGGCCATCGCGATGTTTGTAGAAAAAGACCATAGAGACTGGGATCAGCATTTACCCGAAATAAGGCATGCAGTCAACACCGCGAAGCAGGCCTCGACTAAGATCTCGCCAGCCTACTTGTACTTCGGAAGGCATCCACTGCCAGTGAAGAGTTTGCGGCGCGAGCTTGAGAAGGGGGAAGGCATAGAGAGCAGATTGGATCCGCAAGCGTGGAAAAAGAGGGCCGATAGGTTAGGCTTATTACGAGATTTAGTAGCCGAGAATATAGAGAAAGCTCAGAAAAAACAGGCGCAAGCGTATAATAAGGGTAGAAGAAACATCGAATTTAATGTAGGAGACCTAGTAATGCGTAGGACCCACCATCTGTCCAGTGGGATTGATAGGTTTTCAGCCAAGCTAGCCCCTAAATTTGAAGGACCGATCGAGATACTAAAAAAACTGTCTCCAACAGTTTATATCGTAGAAACGCGTTCCAATAAGCAAAACGCGAAAGTAGATATTGGTGACTTGAAACGATATATAGCACCAAGATCCACTCGTCAAAGTGGTGAGTTCTCCGAGCGCCAAGCCCACGGAGCACACTCTCAAAAAAATTCCTTATGAATTTTGGTATCATGCAATAGGTCAGCATTGTGTGTTTGCCTCATGTTATCTTGTCTGTGTGTCAAAGTGAGCGATTTATTTTTCAATGATGTGAAAATCTCTGTCGGACATTATTGTTGTTATGGCACATAGCCCTTGAATTGTGGTGAATGAAAGTTTGCAAACGAGGTGTGATGTGTTTGAGCTGAGGACGTACTGCCTTTTATAGAGTGAATTATCTGAGCGAGTGATGCTTTTGTTGAAATTTTGTGAGAAATTCCCTTGGAATGTATGAAAGATTCATGCCAAAAGTTTGTTCATACCAAATGTATTACTTGATGTTCATAGAGAATATGGTTAAAATTAGAAAAAGTTGTGCTATCCATTTTCTATCCAATAGCTGAAGACAGAATCTCAAAACTGAGTGAACTACTGGTAGAAATCTGTGAAATTGTTGTTATTATATTGTGTTCATAGGTTTCAGTTGCAGGCTCGTTTGTAAGCGGTCCACTCGGACGAGTGTCCGGCTTAGGGAGGGGGTATGTGACGTTGTGCTTGGCGCAGCGTCACTTGCCCAGTTCGAATACGCGCGCCCCTCTCGCGAGCCGTAGAACGGCGGGGCGCTATTTGTGGGCGCCGACAATGTATGTAAGAAAAAAAGAAGAGCGGAGCGCGCCGCGCGCGGAGAGTGACGGCCAACACGTGGCAAGCAGAGTTCGTTGTGAGATGTCCGAGAGAGAAGGTCGTGTGCTATCATCGTCGAGTCACCGACAGCCTGCGAACACCGGGGGTGCGCGTGCCAGCAACCGACCTCGCCGTGTGGGCCCCCCGCAGGCCCCGACCGGAACATCGGGACCCAGCAGTCGACAGCGAGGCGGCCATCTTCGGCTGCCGCCGAGCGGCCACCCAACATCGTGGCCCAGCAGGCGTCGGCACCGCGCGTCATGTTTGCTTGGGAGCGCCCACACCTTTTCTTGTGATAATAAATAGTTCTTATGAAGTTTACTCGTCGGAGTCCATTTTTATGCGCCTCCTTGCGTCCCTCGTGATTTCAGCTGAAGAGCCGCTGCCCACCCCGGGGCACATCAAAGGTGAGCGAGCCCTCCCCTGGGACGAGGAGTGTGATGGGCCAGGTGACAGCCAGCGGCGTGACTCTGCGGCTAGCCATGCGGCTAGCCTGGCGCCCTCAAAACAAGTAGAGTCACGGCCTCCCTTGTCTCGCGGTATCGGGGAAAATTTATCTATAAATTAAATACCGCGTCACAAATGTAGAAGCATTAAATGGGTTGAAAAGGAAGGAATACAAACAGGCGGTAGAGAAAATCATGGAGGATGGTAAAGGGCTTCGTACTATCGAAGAAAAATGGGAAATGATCAAGAAAGGGTTGTCTAAAGCCGCAAAAGACACTATTGGAACCGTTAACGCTAAAAGAACTAGGAAACCATGGATCACGGATGAGATGATTACAAAGATGGATGAGCGGCGAAAATGGAAGAATATATATACAGAATTAGGCAAAATGAAGTACAAAGAATTGAACAATAAATTGAGGCGGGCACCAAATAAAGCAAAAGAAGCATGGTGGAAGACGCAGTGCGAGGATATGGAAAGTCTGCAGAGGAAGGGTGAAATCGGTGCGCTGTACAGCAAAGTTAAATCGTTATCGGGAAGTAAGAAAGGAAGAGCTATGCTAACAGTTAGAGATAAGGCGGGTAAGGTAATAGTTGACGCAGGAAAGATCCAAGAGAGATGGAAGGAGTATATAGAGGAACTGTATAGTAAAGAACTCAGACCAACAAAGTTAGACATTGAAAAAGAAAATGACGTAGAGGAAGACAGCTTAGGTCCAGGCATACTAGACAATGAGATAGAAAGGGCATTAAGGGAGATGAAACTAAATAAGGCCGTGGGGGTAGATAACATTCCCGTGGAACTTTTAAAATGCTTAGGAAAATGTGGGAGGAAGAGGCTATATGGGCTGATCCGTAGTATTTATGAGGAGGGAATCTGGCCGGAAGACTTTGTGAGATCAGTTTTAGTTCCTATTCCGAAAAAGGTAAAGGCCACGTCATGTGAGGACTATAGGACAATTAGTTTGATATCCCACGCAGCTAAAGTTGTTCTCAGGATCATAAACAAAAGGATAGAGAGTAGGGCAAATGATTACTTAGGGGATGATCAGTTTGGGTTTAGGAAGGGGAGAGGTACGCGTGATGCCATTGCAGTAATGAGATTATTAATCGAGAGGAATATAGAACACAACCAGGAGGTATTTGCCTGTTTCGTAGATTTCGAAAAAGCGTTTGATAGAGTGAATTTGGAAAAACTAATTAGTATTCTGCAGAAAATAGGAATAGATGGGAGGGAAACGAGGCTAATCCGCAACCTGTACTCGTCTCAGACTGCTCAGGTGCGGGTGGGAAACGGGGAGTCAGGATGGGCAGTGTTAGGAAGGGGTGTAAGGCAGGGTTGCCCATTATCACCGTTGCTGTTCAACCTGTATGCAGAGGAAATGATCAAAGAGGAATGGGAAGAACTCGAGGTAGGAATGAAAGTGGGCGGGGAATTCGTAAAATCAGTTAGGTTTGCTGATGACCAAGCTTTAGTTTGTCAGTCAGCCAAGGGGCTGCAAGCATTGCTGAGTGAATTGGAAATTCAGTGCGACAGGTATGGGATGAGAATCAACATTAATAAAACAAAGGTTATGCGATTTTCTAGAAAGAAAAAGGCCAAGCTTAACATTAAAATAGGAGGGCAAAAACTAGAGCAGGTAGAACAGTTTACGTATCTCGGTAGTGTTTTGGACCAACACGGTCAAAGTAGTTGGGACATAAGGCGAAGAATTGCGCTAGGCAAGGAGGCTTTCACAAGGAGGAGGGAGTTGATGAGAGGGACTTTGAGTAAGGATGTTAAGAAAAGACTCGTAAAAACTTTGATATGGAGCGTAGCTATGTACGGTGCGGAAACGTGGTCATTGAAGCAGGAGGATAGACGTAGATTGGAGGCTTTTGAAATGTGGGTGTGGAGAAGAATGGAGAAGGTGAAATGGACAGAGAAGAAAACAAACGAGGAAGTACTTGGTATGGCGGGCGAAGAGAGGGGTTTGTTGGGAGCAATCCTATGGAGGCAGGAAAAGTGGATGAAGGGGGTGTTGACCGGCAGTGGGATGTTGAAGACTGTGATAGAGGGTAGAATGTTGGGCAAAAGAGGAAAGGGAAGGAACAGGATAGGGATGTTGGACGGGATGAAGGGAGGAAGAAAGTACTCAGAGATGAAGAGGGACCTGATATAGAGTAGGATGATGGATTTTGTGTTTTGTTAGGAGTAATAAAATATCTGTTTGGTGGTTAGTTGTGTCCATCCGAAAACCTACCTTAACCGGTAGATTACCTTTAAAAAATATGGACATATATGTGTATAAAAGAAGGGTCTTTAATGCTGGATGTTAGATGGTGTTTTATCAGGGGAGGCAAATAAATGTATCGTTGTACTGTTGCATAGAGAAACGTTTGATCATCCGACAAAACCTATTATGCTCCTAAAATTCATGGGAAAAGTGGGAAGGGGCCAATCCGGTAAATGAATAGAATGAGCAAATTGATCGGGTTTCACGTTTCTCAATGAATTAAAAAAAACTGATTGATCGTTTTGGATGGATTCGTTTAATTATACATAAATTTGGCTCTTTCTTTTCTCTTTTGGCATTTCTGAAATAATTTAAAAATGCAATGTTTTTTCTAGGCTAGCATGATTTTTCTACTGGTGGTGATGGTCTCTTTTTCGCCAACTCCATACTTTTAATTTTGCACCACATTATGCAATGGATTTATTTGTAACTATTAGGTTTTCCTTGATATGAAAAGTGGATTTCTTCGCATGGTGATTTTAAAAACTTAGTCGTTAAAGCAAGATAACACCCGTTGGAAAATTTTGAGACATGGTTGCAGGGAATAGTGGAAATGTTAAAATGAACGGAAAGGAAATGAAGCAAAGAAGTTCTAGGCATGGTGGGGAAGTAGAGAGGATTAGTGGGGGAAACCCAGAGGAGGAAGGAAAGATGGATGTCAAGAATTTTGATTGAGTGTGGTAGACTTACAGAGTGGAGAAGATTAGGAAAGTGAGGTGGGGGAGAAAAAATAGGTATGTTGGAAGGAATCAATGAAGGTAAAAAGTATGTGGAAAGAAAAATTTTTTTTGTGTGGGGTTCAAAGCTGTGTTTTGTTAAGCGGGGCTTAGAAATGTTATGGTACTAAATCTGTGTGAATCCAAAACTTATCCTAACTATCAACTGCTAGTACCTCTTTCATGCCAGGTACGTGACCACAACTCTTTGCATACCATTCATGCGTATTGTGGATGCACCCTCTGCCAAGTTTATTAACGATGGCCTGCAGGATATCATTTATTTGTAGATCTATCGAATGTTTGTCGTAAGGATCGGACGGCTAGAGAAAGAAAATACGGTAGGAGAGCTATATTAAAAACATTTGGGATACGAAGCGATGCCAAATCTGCCGTGATTTCTCTAATAGTTTTGCACTCCGCATCGCAAAACCATTTTCACAGCAATCCGATTTTATTCGAGCTCAGTCTTTAATGATGGAAAAAGAGACATGACCCATTGCACTGCATAAAGGGAACGTTTAAAAGCATCAAAGTTTGCCATAGGAGGCGCCGGGAGGGAGGGGGGTTGGGCTACAAAGCGTGCATTACTGAGAGAGAGAGAGAGAGAGAGAGAGAGAGAGAGAGAGAGAGAGAGAGAGAGAGAGAGAGAGAGAGAGAGATAGAGTTTGCTTTATCAGTGGCTAAACAAAAACAATTTGCTTTTCGGAACGATTCAGGTTTTCTGACTGAAAAACAAACACTCTGCAGCAGGTGAATTGAAATGCTCCGGCCACTTCCGAAGCTAAACTCACTCCAAAATACGCAATCGTGCAATTCCGTCACAACTTTTAAACTTAGAGAAGAGAGTTAGTTTCCTTCCTGGGAAAGTTTAAGGCGGGTGGATTCAACTTCCGTTTTCATAATATTAGTTTTAAAAAAGTAATTTAAACTCCATGATGTCTTATTTATAGAGATTCATTGAGTTGAATTAATGCAAAAGAAAAAGGACGAATTAAATTAATGGAACTTGTAACATGTTTTTTCAAAGAACGTGAGACCCATTACCAATATATTTAATTAATGTCTTGGTGTAATGAAAGTAAAGTAGGATTCATAATAAAACACAGAGGAAAAATGTCTGCTGAAAGCGTATGATCTGTGGGCATGATAAACCACTGGAAATATTCTGTCCGTGAGTACCCAATAATACACCCATTGTTCGAAATAATCAGAAATTTTGACTTAAAACCAAATCGCAGTGATAAGATAAACTCTCTAGGTGAGGTCTCTCTTGCATCGGGGATTCTCCGACCAGTAGGCTAATGTTATACTTAATAGACCACCACTTCCTCATTTTGTATCAATTTTTGTTGAGCCTGTGCAGGAAATGTCGTTGGCGTATTGTTATTTTATAAATATCAAAAAAAACGAGAACGAGAGATGAAGAAAAAAAGAAAAAAAAACAGAGAAAAGTTTACCGAACAAGCAACAACTTTCAAATTCGTTTATTTATTTTTCAACATAGTCACCGTTAAGGCTAACACATTTCTCCCAACGTGTAACAAGTTTTTCCATTCCGTCACAGAAAAACTCTTCCGACTTCTATCGAATCCAGGACTTGACAGCAGCCTTCACCTCATTGTCCGAGGTGTAATGATTACCCCTCAGGTGTCTGTTGAGTTGAGGAAAAAAATAAAAATCGCAAGGTGCAAGATCGGGGGAATGAGGACGGTGTGGAATCGGCTCGAATTTCAGGTTCTGCAGAGCCTCTCCAACGAGGTGTGTGGATGAGTGTTGTCATGTTGCAAGATTATTGAAGCCAGACTTCCTTTAACGCGACAAACTCAACGTCGGAGGTGTTTCAAAGTCTGTATATACAGAGAAGAATTTACTGTTGACCCTCGTTCTTGAAAATCGGTTACATAAACTCTGTGAGCATCCCAAAACACAGTCAAAAGAAGTTTTTTTTGAGGATGGTTGTCTTTTGAACTTGTTCTCGCTCGCAACCACGAAATTTTACTACCTACTGATTTACAGTAGATCTATCAACAGCATCGTCACCGTAAACAGCCTTTAAACGACGATATATTAGAAAAAGTAACTTTTTCAGCAATTAAAAATTCGACTACAGAACGCTGTTTAGCTCCCGTTGACATAACACTAAAACACGTCTCCATACTTTCGCTTCTCAAAATGCACTAGATGAATGAAACGACCTAAAACCTGTACATGCGTACTGAGAGGGAATGTTACTTCCACATGCCACCAGGAGTGCTTCTGAAGGTCATTATTGTGGTACCCAAGTATGTGTGTATTAGTTTTCAGCCTACCCTCGTAAAATGCTTACAGCTACGAAATACAATTTTGAAAGATATTAAAAACAAATTACCGCGACTCGGAAGCGAGCCATGTAATTTTTACCCGTCGGTAAAATGAAAAGCCCTCGAGAAACTAGGGACTCCTTTTCGAAAGGCACACACTTGATAGATTTAAAGGAAGGGGACATTAGTCTTACTTTTGATCCCTCAAGGACGACTTTAGGACAAAGCTGCAAAAAAATATTGCAATTAACTTTTGATTTATTGTACAGCGCAACGCATACCATCTCGTTCTACGTAAAATTCCTGTCAAATAAAGGATTAGAATCCCTGAGATTCGAAAACTCAACGCTACGTTGATTAATCCTAGCACAAAGTTATCAATCGTAGTTTTATTTGTTGCTTTGAGGAAATTATTCAGCTACCGTGTCATAGCAGAAGATCAGAGGGCAACGCAAGGATCTCAGAGATTGAGGACTGTTGAACCGATAACTCAAGGATTCGCTTTTCCATTGCTCGAATCACAAAAGCAAAACAAAAACATAATGAAATAACGATTTCAGGGCCCAAACATTTTTCCATTCCCAGACATTCCAATGCTTTTCAGGCTGGTGTCTAAAATTCCAAGTCAAGCTCCTTTGCGGTGCTGTACGCATTTTTAGACGCTCGTTTCAACTCACCAAATATTGTTTTGAAAATATGTCGCATTCTTCCGGTATATGGCATGTAGTATCATTAAAGTAATTGAAAATAGGACTCTATGCCGTGTTTTCAATCGCTTAAAAAATATCGCTTGATAGCATATTTCACGGCCACTGAGAATATTCAATTCACGTATGTTTACATCAATGACACAAGGAAAATGACACCACTATTGTCTAAAACTATTTTAATAGCTTATTCACTTTGCTGGATAAATCGAGAAAGGCAAAAAATAAATAAAAGCAAAAATAAATTAAAGGGAATATTGGAATGTTTCTCCACAAAATTGTGTTTTTTTTACCATTAAATTCCATTGCTTTCACCAGTTAACCAAAGTCTATTTTACGGAACCACTTTTTCAGATAGTCGATATTCTTGAACTCAAAACTTCTATCCTAAACTTCGTAATCAAGTTCATTCGATTATTCAAAACACTCCCGTCCCTCTGATTTGATAGCGCGCAAAATTGACGCGAAAGTCAAATTTTATAGCCTTGACTCCTTTACCATTTTTGGCAAAAATATTGCCGTTTAAAATTCATTTTCAATCCTTTTACCCTTTCATCAATTGTGTTGAGTACGTATATTGAGGATAAGTGTCGAGGATGGAGTCGAATCAACGAGATTTCTGGCAAAACTCCCAAATCATTTACTTAATGGCATATCTATTTATGTTATGGGGAGATTTTAAGTCCTGTTTTCTTTGGAATTTAAACTGAATACTTAACTTCCCAACAGTGTTGTAGATAAAATTACTTCTAGTTTTCGTCACAACTTAAAAACCTCAAATATGATTTCCAGAAAAACATCAGCAGATTATTTACGCCGTGGGAAAGAAGAACATTCACAAACTTTCCTTGCTATTGTGGGTTTCTAAGATCCATGGCTCACCACAGAGATCAAGAAAATCCACTCATGGATGGTCACTAGTTTTATAAGTACTCCCACCAACATAGGTTTTCCAAAGCCCATGCGATACCGCTTCCCGACGCGGTGCCGATGTAAATTAAGTATAGGTCACTTTTGTGCGAATAGGTTGAAATCCACAAGGCAAACTTAAACCAAACATTTGTGGATATTGGGTCTACAATTCGGGGTCAGCATTAAGACACGGCAACGAAATGAGCAAACTTACTGAACGAGTGAGCAGACGTGGACAATGAGCGGTGGGACTCGGAAGACAGTTGATCCTCCTTTGTGAAGAAGGCTGTAAAACGATGCACCTTGTAATTGGTGAGAGACTGCCGTCAGCCAATTGACCTTAATAAAACCTTGGAAAGTAGTGAAACAGTCCACAAATTGAATCACCAGGAGTGAACTACTCGGAAGAGTTCATCAGTTGAGTGTGTCATTTCATTTAGGTCAGCAGTCCTCTTTCGCATGAGACTAGTTAGGTACCGGTGCACCTAAAACTTATCCTACTGCAGGTGCAATAAAATACCTCGACTGTACTGATGAATACATTTACTAACCGAACCAAATCCGATTGAATGATTTACTTTTCTTTAATGCTATCTGGAAGATTAAGAGAAATAACTATTACATCATCGCTATGGAGTACAGTTTACGTTTCATTCATTGTTTCAGAACTACATGAATAATATGTCTAGCCTAGCTTTTAGGCTCTAGATGAAGATAGAAAAAGCCTTATTCAGAATGAAAAAGAAAAAGGTTTCTTAAGAGAACCTTTCGTTCCAACCTTAAATGCGCTCGTGGAGCTAGACTTAGCGTTAGAGTGATAACATTAAGCTACCCAATCAAATAGAACATTAGTATTAGCCTCGGTGGGAGAAGAATGATACACGACTTAGAGAGAGAGAAACCTGCAGTGATTAGATAAGCTGAATGCAGAAAATAAGCTAAAATACGAAAATTATTAAGGGAGATTTGACTATCACTTGATTTGTCGGTCAATGTGCGGAATGGAGTGGTAATGAAGGGACTAAGGGGAAGTGGTGGGCATATGGTAAAAGTGTAGGCATGGTTTGGTACGAAGCTGAATGGCAGAGGCGCAGTGAAGAGAGAATTCCTGACGAGGATTCCAGTCTAACTGAAGAAAATGAATCGACATTTTTCATTCAATTCAGTATATAAGTAAGAATTATTTTAACTAAACATTAAATTAATAATTACAGGAGACAATAAAATAAACCCAAGGTACAGTATCAGAGGGAATGAGGTGAATGGTAAGGAAAGGTACATTCTCCGTTTTGCCGATGACTTATCTATTTAAGCGAAGATTCAAGACGACCTTCAGGCACACTCTAACCAAAAGCAACAAGTACTTCCAGGATATAACATAAAAATCAGCACCTCAAGCACACGGTAAGATACATGAAGCACTAGTCCGTGGAAGGTAATGATGGAAGGGAGGAGTTAGGCTACGAGCAGAGAAATTCGAATCAAGAGCCCTTAAAATCGTTCATCTAACATCCGGGTTAGCGAAAAACTAGGGTGTAGTTTGTCAAGCATTAAAAGCAGAATAGCTCAAGCTATAAATGCGTTTATGATGAAGAGGCTAATGCTGTGATTAAAGAAGATGCGGTTGCAGGCAAGGGAGCAGGACGCGTAAACTTTCCCGCAGGATGTCTCTTTTCATGGATCATTTCAGAATTCGAAGAAGGAAGAATAAGACCCTTTATAATACGGCAATGAATGCGGCCGCTGAAGGTCTAATGCCCGGAAAAAATGGGAAATGAGCAAGTAAACGAAGAAACAAAAGGGAAAGAAGATATGGAGCCGGATAAAGAAAATAAGGACCAGATGGGAACAACTGGATGCATAACTAAATTGTTGGGGACTAGAATTAAGAGAAAATAGCCAGGGAAAAATCGAACGAAGAATGCTTAGCGAGAAACGTGTATCATTAATTTAGAGAGATATAATATGGTACCATTATTGAGATAGAGGGAATTATGATCAAATAGGGCAGTAAGTGGAATTAACCATTCAACAAATCAACAGGCAACAAATCGATGAATTCAAGGCTTAAGGATGATCATGATAGCCGACGTCAGCAGCCGAAGCGAGGGTAAAATTTTTTTCAGGTTCTTTTTTTTCTGTAATTGAGATTTTTAAAGAGCCAGGCCGACTGACATCAAATTAAGTCTATTTGTATAAAATATTAAATGTATGTCCTTTCTAAATAAAAATCTTATTGAAATAAGAAAATTTGTTCAGGCCATGTTGATTTCCTAATAATTACAATAATTTAATTCAGTATTTTGCATCGTACCATTTTTAGAAAAATTAGGAAAACTATTTTGTATGAACTCAAAGCATTTTTCAGACATGATACCTCTTCAAGTATACATACATGAAATCCAAACAAGTTACGCCTAAAACAATTCAATTTATTTCCTCATAATATAACTGCTCCTTTTGGCATAATTTTAAGATTGATGGTTTTAAAGTAGTCTATAATTAAGAATTTCAGCCAAAGCTAATTTATCCCAACGTTCTCAGGAGATTTGAGAGAAGGTTTTCAATAAACCCAGGCAATACACACTGCTGAACATCGACGCACTGGTTGACTGGGGGAATAGGAAAATGACTTTTCTCGAATTCACTTAGTATGGCTTTTACTCTTCAATAAGTAAAAAAAATTGGTATCTTGAACGAATATAACCAGTGTGGATTGTTATTCTGTTTTCCAGATGTAAAATAACGGCAAATGAATTCAGCGGAAGGAGAATGGATCAAGGGTCTCTAAATAGAGTTGAGCTCTATAGCTCTAAAAATAAGTTAAAATATATAAATATAAATACAAGTAAAAGAATCGTAGATACCAAAATCGAAGATTTTTCTGCAAGAATTACTGTGAAATTGTAGGGTGTATCGTACGTGGAATTTATATGTATGCTTTCAAAGACGAAATCTTATAATTGCTATGATTTGTATGGGAATATTTAACACGCGAATTAAAGACAAAAGTAAAAAAACGGATTCTATGAAGTTAAGCAGCTATCTCAGTTACATAATAAATTTCAGAGAGCATTGTGTAAAAATGAGAGGGAGCCATCAGGAATTCTTATATGTATAATCTTAGCAAGCACGTACTGAAGCTATTACAAATGTGAAACGATCACATTGGTATGTCAGCATGTAAAGTTGATATCTGCTGCAGAAATTTTATATCTAGTACTCGTACACGGGCGTCAGATCGAATAACAGTAATTAACTCTCAGGTTTCGTGAGAAGTACTCGATGAGTCATCGCTCGCATAGGAGTACACCCCACAACAGCTCGGCAGACATCGCACTCCTTCCTATATTTACGAGAGCTCCTACTAAACTACTGATGATTTATGACTAAAGACTATACCCATCATTTCAAAATTTCACTTTTGAGCCGTGAAATAGGTTTTTCATTTTGGGATGTCTTCTTCCGGGAGACTTCATCCCTAGGCGCTTTCGTTGGAAAAAAGAGAGAAAGGAGAGAGGGATAGTGCCACGCAATTCTCTTTCTTTTCATAGTCTAATCCTCTTTCTTTTCATATTTGGGCATCTGACACGGACGAGACGAACCTCACTGTTGCAAAAACGAAGGCTGTATACTTAATTGCACAAACGACTCCGTAAACTCACAAACTTAATTAATCGCGCCTGATAGACTTCGGAATCATCCGCTTAAATTTCATCGCTGACGCTGCTCTTTTTTTGTCCTCTCTTTTGGCCGGAACACAAGTCAGCCTCGGGTTATTTATAAAATACGATTTCTCCCCCGTCAAAATTCCTCTTACACGGCGAGAAATACGGTTTTCATTTCAGGATATCTCCCTTCGGGGCGACTTCACTTTCGCCGGAGGCTCTTTAGGCCTGGGAATGAGTGAGTGAGTGGGAGGGGAATGGGAGGAGATGGGAGGTTGGAGATGGTAAGAGAGAGGGAGAAAGTGGGGAGGGGAGGGGGAGTGTCGAGGCGGAGAGTCGCAAAGTCACATTTTTATTGCGATAGGCGGGCACCTCTCTCTCTCTCTCTCTCCCAACCCTCGATGGAAGCCTGCCCACCGGAAAAACCCGCCGGTCCGCGTGCCTCCCTCCATCCACCAGTGCGGCTGATTCCCTTTCACGCCGCCGCCGCCGTCGAAATGCACGTTGTAACGCGCTACACCTCGAAACAACGCTCTTCACAAACCCCCCTCATTCTCCCACCACCCCGGAATTACCCCCGCAAAATTCCCCCAACCCGCACCCATTCCACTTCCCGCTCGACCCACGTCGTTTAGCACAGCACTTCAAACGCCGAGCCGCACGAACGCGGGAGTAAAGGGGGGAGGAGGGGGAGGAAAGCTACCGACACGGCACGCCCACGCACCCTCCGGCCTCGATGAATAATTGATTCGCGCCCGACGTCGGGAAAAAAAACGCAAGCGCTCTAGCCGGCGCCTCGTGCCGCGGCAAGCTTTTAATGGGCCCGCGTTACCCGCCTATGGGCTCCAATGCGCCGAGCGCGCACCCGTCGTCCGTGAATACACCCGGTACCCAACGCGGTACACTTTTGTCATTTTGACGCCGAGTGCCCATTCCACCCTAATGTCTCCTCTTGAGGTGATCGCGATAGGCCAGAGACACCCCACTTACCTAGTTCACCACTTCCTTCTCTCCTGTCATTTTTACCACGGAAGATAAGAGAATTACTCTAAAGGATCGTGTCGGAGGAAAAACGTATTTTTGAAATTTAGATTGCCTAGTATGCTCTTTCACTAATTTATCTTACCCTTATATATAAATAAATAATATATATATATATATATATATATATATATATATATATATATATATATATATATATATATATTTTTTTTTTTTTCATTGGTAGAAACCATAAACACATTAATCAACCCGAAGGTCGGTTTGGTAGTTCACCCAGCACCAAGAAGGGTAGGGGGGCCAGTTCCTTTCCCTGTGCCGGTTATGATTTTCCAGGAAGATCTGATGCCCGGAAAATCACATAGCTTGGATGGAGCTTCAGGTGCTCAAAAAGGCTTGCCTGGGAATCGAACCTGGGCCCCCCAGTCAGTAGTCTTTACCCCTTGCCTACTGCGACACACCCACAAGTACAAGCACATACATACATACATATATATATATATACATATATATATATATATATACATATATATATATATATATATATATACATATATATATATATATATATATATATATATATATATATATGTGTATGTGTATATATATATACATACATATATATATATATATGTAAATATGTATATATATATATACACACACACATACATTCATATATACACACACACATATTTATATAATATACACCAAGATAAAAGTACACATAAACACACAAAAAAGAAACTCACACGTATTCCGGATTTCAGGTAGAGATAATTACCTTTCTAAAAGGAGAGAAGCAACTGAAACTGAGAACCACCCCTTGCCCCACACCCTAGCATTGGTTTTCAGGGTGCTATGTAGAAATGTAAAAATCTTTTCTCTCCCTACAGCGCCGGCTCGACCTTTAGGTTCCCATGGGATAGATTCGATTGTTGGGCCCGGATACGCTTAAGCTTTTTTTTATTTTTACTTCTTTCTTTCTATTTATAAGCGAGTGACGCGGGTGCTTTTCCCCTTCTCCTACACCCTCACCTTCTCCCACGTCCGCCTAAACCAACTGCGCCGTCAACGCCCGACAGATGGTGGTCGTCCACGATGGGCGGGCCGGCCGAGGGCATCGCACGCGCCGTCGTCGACCGTTCGATCCTCTCCAAGTTTCGCTTCGTTGACGCTCGCTCACAGGTGTCTCTCATTATAGACACCATCATCGCCCTTCCGAAGGATTAAAAATCAAACACGAATATAATTCATGGGAAGTGCGCGGACACAGGGAATCGAAAAATCAGTAAAACTTAGCCGCGTAATACGAGGCGTTCGATTTTGGGTCGGGTTCACTCTTGCACCACGCGTGGTGGGAATCAGTTTGGAATCAGTGCCTAGTGTACTAGCTTCACATCACGAGGGTCAGCATTTCAATCCCGTGGGTGGCAATCTGTTCAGAAGTATCGCGATGTCAGCTTAGGGTTCTATGCACAGATTCCCAATATCTCAATAAAGATTGAATGGGAATCGACCCAACTGTTCACAAGCATCATTCCTGTCATTCATCCTACGTTGGTTATGAGACAACTCTCCACTTGACTATTGTATTAGGGAAGGCCATCAAATGCTCGGATATTCTGGGCCTTTGGGGATGGATGGATAATTTGGTAGAGGCAGGATTCAGGAAATAGGGAAAGGTGGAGAGAAACTTTACCTCGGTATTATCATACTCCGGAAGCGCCAAGGTGATGCGATTTCGCTTCAAGCGACAGTCTTGGAAATAATTAATCACAAAGGAAAGCGGATGACCGATCGGAGTTAGCTAAACTCCATGTTGAAGCCGTACTACATTGGCATGGTAACTTCCATTGCTCTAACACCGGTAAAATCCTTAAGATTATAGGATTACATGAACCGACTCCCCTCTTCCGTATCACATAATGCCTACCTACTTGCCATGAGAGGGAAAGTAGTCTGTTATCGAAGGAAACTTATCAAAATTTGATGAAACTGAATGGTTTAAATGTTCAAGTTTAACCTAACGACAGTTAATTGCCCGAAATTAACGAAATTCCCCGAAAATTTGACTCTATGTTTTCCTACGGCCGACTTGGATGGGACACACTCGCGACCCGCAGACTGGGACAATGAGTATGGTCTGTCCCATCCAGATTCAAGCTTGAAATACCTCGTACTATTTCATTCACCCATTCGGTATTATATGAAATCATAAAGTTTTTGAATTGCATAACGATATAAAAGATATTAAAAACTTTAAAGGATCAGAGAAGAAGTTCTGCAAAGAATTTTTTTTCCCTTCAATAAATACTATTTAGTACAATGATCACAAAATCCTATCCTGGCATGAGATCATATTATTGAAAACATAGGGAACACTTTTTTATATTATCACGCAAATACATTTCTCTCGTTCTTGGCTAGTTTCCTTTCTGATATTTATATCATTTTTCACGTACTTGCTTTGTGCAAGCTATTTTTAAACCAAACCAGGAGAATTAATATTTGGTGTACAAACTCATACTTTAGTTGAACGGGACTCTAGGATATTAACTTGAATGGTTTTCAATTCAAGCCATGTCAGCCGAAGTGAATGGCTGATACGTAGAGTAAATCTCTAACGGGTAAAAAATGCACAAGGCCTATCAAACCTCCTTACTCCCCTCAATTCAGCCTTTACTTCCATATATACAAGAATTATCTCCTGTACAATAAACTTATTAATTAAAAAATCTCCTTTTCTCAGTTACTTATTTCAGACTCAACGAGTATTGTTTTACTCCTGTGCCGGTTATGGTTCCCCAGGAAGACCTGGTACCCGAAAAAATCACTTCAGCTTGGGTGGAGATGCAGGTGCCCAAAGTGCCTTTCCCGGGTCCCCCGGGACCGGAGGGTCCCGGGAATCGAACCCGGGACCCTCCGGTCAGCAGTCCAACGCTCTACCCACTGGACTACCGCGACCCACACACACACCTACACACACGCACACACACACACGCACACACGCACACGCGCGCACACACGCACGCACACGCACGCACGCACACACACACACACCCACACACATTCACACAAACCATTATATACAAACATCTAGTCAATATATTAAAATATTTATCTATTTCTCGTCATTTTATTGGGCCGAGATTGCGAGTATATAGTCCCTTCTTACAACTCACCCATAACCATTACATTGAAGACAATTACAAACATCCATGCCCTAGGTGGAGGAAAACCCAACGAGGCGGGAATTGAACCCACAACCCCTAGATTGCCGATTGAGAATGTTATTCCGCCGGCACTTGGACCTGAGCATATGCGTCAAAATAAGACCCAAATACGATATTGTTATGATCATGATGAATGTTAGAATTTTATGTGTTTGTGAAATCAGTTAACGATTCAGGAAGCCGATTCACAGATTAATATTTGTAAAATATATATCATGAAAATATATTGCAATATATTTTCATGATATATATTTTAACATGTAAAATATATTGTAATATATATAATGAAAAACTGCCGCTTCTGATATGATTTGCAAACTGCAGATACCAAACACTCATGGTAATTACTTCACGCGTTTTTGGTTTGAATCGTTGATACAAATCAACTTTTTTTTTGACCTCCGTTCTTAACATCTTCTCGGTATCTTAATCACGTTAAAGCAGACGGAGAATGCACCCACCATTTCAGGGGGCCCTTACCCAATCTCCTGAATGTTCCTTCCAACCGGTTTATGCTTCAAGGTCGTATAAAATACATTTTGTAGCATTTACTAATGCTTTTATTTTTGGATAGTCAACCATTAATATTTGATTCAGGGGCCCCAATGGTCGTAGTTAAGCCTCCGCTCCCTCCCATCAAAACCTCTCAGTGGACCACTTGCGTTCCGACATTTACCCCGACCACGTTTTCCGCCGTTTTAAACCGTAACCACACCACCCCTCGCTCCCCCCTTCTCTCTCTCTCTCTCTCAAATATCTATATCTTCTTCATTTGTTTTCCTCTTCGGATCCCGCTACTTCCATTTACAAACCCTCCACTGCAATGTACGCGCCGAATTTATGTGAAAAAATTCCGGAGTTTATGCAAATTGACTGAACAGCGCTCTTTTATTCCTCATGATTTCCCACGGGTAACAGTTTAATTTCTGCCGAATGCACGTCTCATCACCTCGTGCGGCTCTTCATAAAATAACTCATATTATTCACTTTGCATGAATTTTTGAAATTGTAATTTGATTCATTAACTTTTGATAAGGTGAATATCGAACTTTTTTTTTGCCTGGACTAAGGTCACGTGCCAAATTTTAATAGAGTCATGATTAATTAATATTACACGCCTATTTGCATTTTAGGCAGAATTTTTGTATTTGAAATGAGCTGAACGTGGACAATTTTTTTAAGGCACAAGAGGTAGTTAGTTTTTACTTACAAATGACTGCTTAATGCAGAAAGGCAACGTGGAATTATTAAATCTGTTTTGCTTTTTCGTAGAAAAAGTAAAACAGATTTAAGTTTTCATATTTTTATTTCATTTTAATCGAATTGAAATAAAAATAGTCGCGGCTGAGCGTAAAATAATCAAATAATTTCAATAGTCACACGCAAATTTAAATAATCAAAACTTTGTTTTACTTTGAAGTCAATGAAGCAATTTCACTGGGTTACATCTGAGGGCATCAATTAATAATGGAAAGAAATGAAGTAGACAACACAAGCATCGCACTTCCATAAAAACTGCATTTTTGTGATTAAACTCTATGGGCTCGTTTTATCCGAGCTTTGCCTTTTGGAATTGCAATTTAGTGAAAACTTTTAACGAATAAATTTTAGCAAATTTTTGCATTATTGACTGAAATCCATGATACTGCAAAATCTTTTATCAATTACGGATTTAGATTTATTTTGCGGATGATTCGGATAAATTTTATTGTTTATTTAGTCCAGGTGAATGCCAAGAGTATGGTGAAGAGTACGGAAGACCTTAAGAGCCCCTTCCTCATAAGGTGAAACTCGTTATAGAGCATGCTAAGCCAAATATGCTCAAGTAAAATATGCTAAATCAAACTGCAGAATAGTATGAATCTCGTTTATTCGATAAAATGGAATCTATGCTTCATTTGAATCGGCAAACATTCCATTTGAATCATCAAACACTTCATTTGAACCATCAAACATTTCTATGCACATGAATTTCATTAAACGATGTAGACAAACTATCTACGAGAGATAGATGTTGACCAAAGGTACTCACGAGCTAGTACGACTCAGGGAATACACCAATGCTAGTATTCAGGTCACCAGGCGACTTTCTTCATTGAAGTAGTTGTAGAGGATAAGTAAATAGCACCGTTTCTGCACTGAGAAACTAAGAATAAGACAATCATTACCAGGTATCTCCGTTCCTAGCGGATGAGTATATTGCTTACAGTGCTTGGAGTATCTATAGCGAACATCAATATTGGTTTGCCGCCTATGCATATAACGCGGGAAGGATGTGTGTGTAATTCTCAGAAGTGAAGAAACAGCAATTTAGTATCCTTGCTTATTGAGAAGAAATTGATTTCTGAGCACATAATTGATATTTGAGGGCTGAAATACTACCATAACGGTCGACGCAGTACAATTAGGTACTAATATACAAAGCTTCTCGGTATGAATACTTAGGATGGCGATGAGATTTACCTCCAAATGTTTGTGCAAATACACAGCATTTCACTCCGTAAGGGTTAGTGCAAGGAAATGAGATATTTGTAATTGTATATGCGAGGCCCTGAGAATAGAGGATGGTTCCCAAAAGCTAAAATTCAATTTACAATATCATCCGGTAGGTATACACACAATTTTTAATGCATACATCATTGGTATGATAAATATTATTTGTCTAATTCACACAGGATTTAATTAGCATTTTAAGGTGAATTTAACTACTTTTTTTAAGGACTTGCAAATTTATTTATATCTTTGAGAAACGATCCCAACGTAATATGAATGATTAATGAGAAAACCACGCTTTTCACGCACACAAAAACAACGGTGAAAGAACAAGTAAAAGTTTTACAATTGTTTAAATATGTAAAATATTTGCTGTAAATTCAATATAAGCAAGAAACCACTAGTTCTTAAGATGATCCTGAACTAGATTCATCCCAAATTCATGAATGTTTTCTCATATACGAGGGTCATCCGGAAAGTAGTACCCGTTCGTGCCGCATGAAGTGCTGACGACGCGAGTAGCCGCTGGACGAGGTCAGATAGCTTCAGTGGCTTGTCTGCCTTCTCTGAGCCATGTTGCGTGACGCTAGCATTGCCTGTGTTGTTTCTGTGATTGTTTACAATGTTTAAAAAAATTGAGAACGCCGCCAGTTGTGAAGTGAGGGCAGTGATTAAATTCCTCAATGCAAGAAACGTTCGCCCATGTGATATTCATCGCCAATTAAAGGAGGTGTATGGAGACAATGTAATGGACGAGTCGTCTGTTCGGCGGTGGTGTCGCAACTTTAACATGGGGAGGGGGAACACACACGACGATGAGCGTTCGGAGAGACCGTCTGTCATTACAGACCAACTGGTGAGCTCAGTTGACGAATTCGTGAGGAACGATCGGCGCGTCACAATTGATGACATCTGTGAGCATTTTCCCAATGTTTCTCGAACAATTGTTCATGAAATTGTTAAACACCATCTGCATTATGCAAAAATTTGTGCAAGATGGGTCCCTCGCGTATCTCAATGAGCTGGCGGCGAAGGACTATGCAGCAGGAATACAGAAACTTGTCACACGTTATGACAAATGCCTTAATTTGCTTGGAGATTATGTTGAGAAGTAGTTTAAAGTATCCTCTTTCAAATAAATTTTTTTATGTTTGTTAATATTTACTTTTGTGTCTTTATTTCACGAACGGGTACTACTTTCCGGATGACCCTCGTACTATACAAAAATTAATAATTCACATTACTAAAATATCATACCACATTTTCAAAACAAATCTTATAGGTATTTTAAGTAATTTAAAATGAATTCTAAATTACAGTTTTTTCCAGCACATTAGACCGAGGAAAAAATAAATAGCATCATTCAGAAACAATAAATAAGTCTAGGAACATTCATTCCAGCAAATGTAATGCAATAAAAAATTGAACAATATTCGAACACAAGATCAGAATAAATAAAAAATTACAACATAACTTGGAATATGAAAAATATCTTTTCATGTCAATTAAAACTTGAATTCGACTTAAAGCCGGGTCGGAAGGAGGAGGTAGCATCTTCTGGGCCAGTGACATTGCATATGGATTGCCAAAATTGAATAGTTTTGCTGCATGCCTCGACTATTAAAAACTTCTGGTTGACAAATATTTCGCTTCCCTAGATTTCTGTGCAATGTGTTTTCAATCATTTCTGTGTCTCTGCATGAGTCTTTTTAAATCTATTTCACTATACATTTCCAATAAAAATTTTAGGTAATCGATTTATTATTGTTTTTTATGCATGCTCGAGTCTTGGATTATAGTTGATATTTAAGGCAGAGACATACACATCGATTCATAGACGTGCAGTATGCAGATTGGAAAAGACTAGGTACGGAAACGAAAGGAAGGAAAAAATGGGCCATTCTCAGAATTAACTTCCTCATAGGGTGGAATAATGAAAATGAAAGAATATAGAAATGGCTCAGCAGGGAGATGTGCGTAGACTGAAACGGAGGGAGAGAGTTGGAAATTGAAATGGATGAAAGCGCGTACATATATAAGAGGGCGACCGGAAGGTCCTCTTTAAAGGCTAACGTAAAATATTTAATGTTTTCCCGTAAAAAGTATACTATTCCTTTCTGCAACCGATATATTTGTTTAGTTAGTTATGAGGAAGTACTCTAACAACGGGATATAGGTTATTGGTGGACACAATGTTGTCTTTTGGATGAAGGGATGCTGCTGAACCCCTGACCCCTGCCCTGAGCTCCACTAAGCACCTTAACTGTCGGCATTACAATAAACAATTCTTCAGACTAACATAATTTCTGTCTCAAAATCACCTTATCCCTCTATTCCATTTAACTTTTGAACCCAATTAACTTCCGTCCATGATGTCTATGGTGCACAATATTATCCTCACTCTACCTCACTTTCCCAGCACTCCCTCCTCCCTCACAGTATTATTCAATAGCCCTATCACTCGTATTCAATGCTTTATCTCACTATTAAGTACACTTGGAACTAAGCCGCCCTCATTGGCGCACCAAACTACATTTCTAAATATAACTTACTTTCTCAGTATATTTAAGATATTGTTATCCATCGTATTTTACCCATTTGTCTGAAAATCTCCAGTTTTATATTTTTCCTGTCGTATATTTTACTGTATTAAATGATATTTTTCTTATTTGACCCATCATAGTCCTTCTATCTCCTTTGATCGCTCACCCATTCATTCATGATTCTTCAAACTTCAATTGTCGTATTTTTTTACAAGGACCTTTCTCCGAGGCTGCTTTTCGCCTTAATACGAGTGGTTCTGAGTCTATGCCACTAATTCTGTGTATACCCTTTAGGCTCATTCCGAATAGAAATTCTGGCATTTCCTATCCTCCCCTATCTTTCAAATCATCTCGCCTGAGATACTTCGCTTATTTATCCTTTTTTATACTTCAGCATTCTCATGATTTGTTTTTACTTATACACTCATTACCTTTTTATAACGTCTTGTAAGTTTTCTGTATTTTATCCATATCTTTATTCTCTCTCTATTCCATTTCTTAGATTGTTAGCGTTATGCCTTTCATATTTCAAATAATGGCATAAAACTTTGATTATATAATATCCTTTTTTATTTGTTCATTCTGCGCTATATTTCCCGATCGAAAAATAATAATGTGATTCTCTATCTGCTCCCACGAAACTGCGCAATTTGACGAAGAACTTTAAAACCAGATTTTTGCTATTGAAAAAGATTAACTTCTCAGAAAATCTATCGTTTCGGACGATCCATTTTCTTGAATTCCACTCTAATATCTTATTCCCGCCTCATCGTGCGTACACCGCGTATTCCACTCCATAATAATCATAAAATCTTTCCCCTCAACCTCACTTCAAATCACTTTATCTCGTTGATCCTATACATTACATACACCTTCCTCCCTTTAATTACTCTTCGGAGTGACCTAAATGGCAAATAATTTATTTTTAATATTCTCTCACATCTCCTAGGGTTGGTCAGTTTATCATGCGCATACTCTCCATGAATATCCCACTCTCTGGTGTTGTATTCAGCATGTACTGGGGCTGTTCACGTTAACCCTCTTCTCTTCATCAATAAATTATTCCGTTACCAAGGCTCCAGTAGTCCCCGCTGTCTCTCCACGCTATTCCACACAAAACTATCATGTCAATACTTCCTTTCTACATTTCTCTTTGATGTTTCCCAAGTTCTCTGTCCACAGCATCGTCCGAAAGTCCGCTTCCCCATGCTTAAATTTTTGGTTCTCTTCAGGACCTTTTTTCCTTCTACTGTCAGCTAAACACTATTAAAAACGTATTACTATCTTAATCGTACTACTGCAGGAAAGATCATGGCAATAGGAATAGAGAGATCAAGCGTAGGACCGATACATTTAATATGATATTTTTCCCACAAACCGCACGGTATCAGGATAGCTGTAAACAACCGGACAATGTGAAAATAAAATAAGCAATAAAAATATCTTTCTTTTTTTAATCTAGAATGTTGTCATTACTTCATCTAACATTTATTTCTTGTCATTAGTGTTACTAGAAACTCAACAAGATTCTGAGGTGAAGTGTTTCACAATTAGGTGCAGGAGTGCATGAACCTGCTGGTACAATTATCCGAATGGATTGAATTACACTCCATTTTTCGAGTCTTCACCGCGTACGTTGGCATTGTTGACAACAGTTTTTAGGTATCCCTATCAGAGTCTTCAGGCCAAAGGTACCTTCTTATAAGGTATGCCGCAAACTAGCTACTTCGTAACTGGCTCAGAGTGAATACACCTTCCCAGGCTAACACCGAAAGCCAACGAAATCACAAAACAAACCTTAAAACATGAATAGAGAAGACGGATACCCTCTCCATACTGCATGGAATAGACACCTTCGAGATAGAGCCAAACGGAAAGCAGCTTCCTGGCAGGACCATCTATATAAAAGCGGCAAAAACCCGGAGGTATTACGGGTTATCCTCCGCCAGTGATTGAATGCCGCTCTCGAAGAAAATATATCAAATCTTTCCACCATCGTTTAACTCTTGGTAAACTCTTATTTATTTCCATCCGATTCCGAAGAAGAGTTGTTCTTAAAGCGAGAATTCCGGATTGTTATTTTTAGTTCATAATTGATTACTGTTATTTCTTAAGTATCTGCCACGATTGCGAAATGAAAACCTAAGAATTTCATCTTCAATCCGATATCTTCGAACGGAAGACGCTGTTTCGAACACCAGGGAACTATTTTCACCAATGTCAACGAACACGGTGAAAACCCGAATAATGGGGATAAATTCTCCTGTCAAATGCCTTGAATAACTAAGTCCCAGCATGGAAATATATTTTACATTAAAATTGTCGCTATCAATTAAGAAAACCAGGTCGGGAAGGCAACCCGCCTTACCTGAATAACTGTTATGGTTGCCTACATTCATAATCTCATTGACGTAAAGCATTGTTATGACGCATTTGAAAAAAAATTGAACGGCTTTCTCAATTACCTCTTCAGGGGTGTTTTTCACTGGACATCCTAACATCGAATGACCACTTCAATGGGGTCAAACCCCTCTGCCACTGCACTGAAGAACAGACGTGGGCTTTTTCTCTTCTCCATGAGTAACAAATTGAAGCATGTACGAAGTATGTCGTAATATGAGTTTTCAAACAAAATTATCATCAATCCTAGAGATAAAGGTTTTGCATGGCAACGAAGCCACGGCCACATATATTTTGTATGTAACATGTGAGTGAGAATAAGAGTGTTATCGTATCCAAAGTGTCATTATTATCCTCAAAATGTGGATCAGAAATAACTTCGTCGACTGCCATCGGAAATCCCTTTACAATGTTGGGTTAATATAAACTACCGAACCTATGATAAAATTATACGTATTAGGAGGGATAAAAAAGTCTAAATATGCATCAAAGGTCATAAAAAGGATTATCTATTCATCTTTGTTCTCGCGTCGTGGATTTTGCGAGAGAAAGGCCAATTTTAGAGTTCGTGAGAAATGAGTCCGGTTGAATCAGCCATAAAAGTGACAACATGAAAGGGATATGGAGGAAGAAAAATCGACAAGGAAGAAGACAAAGGGATGCGTGAGGTAAGGGAGCAGAAGGGAACCGCGGCACGAGAAACCGGTGGAGAGGAATTAACGAGTTGAAAACTAGACATATATATATATATATATATATATATATATATATATATATATATATATATATATATATATATATATATATATATATATTAACATTTATTTATATTATATTTATATATATATATATCTATATATCTGTGTGTGTACAGAATAAATATAAACAAATGCAAGAGGGAAAGGAATAGGGAAATTGAGCAAAATTAATGGAGGAAAGAAATATTAGAAATTGAAGGGATTATTGTGGCGTGAAGGGCCAGGTTGTGCTCTGTTGGTCGAGACAGAATTGCAGGGGGTGCTAAATTTGTGTTCATCCAGTACCTACCTTAATGGTAGACAGCCAGGGACTACATATAAATATATATGTACATAAAATATGCAACACTTTTTTTGAAAGTCTCACGGACGTGAATAATAATGAATAAAGGTTAGCACTAGTGGACACAGACAAAAACAAAGAAACACACAAAAAAGAAAAGAAACTCACTAGGTTTCGAATTTTCGATGGTCAAAGACATCTTTCTCAAGAAAGAGAGGGAGGCTCAGTTCTATCTCTCTTTTCCTTGAGAAGGGTGTCTCTGACCACCGAGAATTCGAAACTCAGTGAGTTTCTTCTCCTTTTTGTGTCTTTCTGTGTTTTTGTCTGTGTCCACTATTGCTAACCTTTATGCGTTATATATACATAAATATTAATATAAATATATATATTTAAATGTATACATATATGTATATATATTATTATTATAGGGTAATCTACCGGTTAAGGTAGGTTTTTGGATGGACACAAATACCAAATAATTATACTGTGACTCGTATGTATAAATAAATATATATATCTATATATATTTATTTATTCACACACACATTAACACGCACACGCAAACCCCGCATCATCAGAAGGGGCTGAGGATCGCGTTCTCTGCGTTTGGATTAATCACGCCCCTTACAAGGCCCGTCAAAACAAAGACTTTTCAACTCATTCATTGCAACGTGGCGCGCTTCCGCTTATTTTTCACCGATTGCGTGGAGAGAGAGGTAGGAGAAAATACTGTCGCGTCACACCCGCCCTCTTCACTCCGTGCCTCCACTCCCTCAACCCTTCGTCCCTCACCGCTCCACTGCTCTCTCTCTCTCGTTTCTCGTCCCATGCCGCCGCATACCTCCCGCGCTCCTATCATCCGCGCCTATTCCCACTCTCTTTTCTCCGCGTTCCCTTTCGTTTTGTCTACCTGACTCCCTCTTCCGCCGGCGAAACACACTCGGAAGCGTACGCGAGTGTGTTGCTACATTCTCGCTCGCTCTACCACCTCGCTCATCCACTCCCTATCCTCCCTTCAAGCACCTTTTCCATAAAGGGCCAAAGTTGCCCATTCAATCTCTAAGTTATATATATACCATACATATGTATATATATATATATATATATATATATATATATATATATATATATATATATATATACACACACACACATGCATACAGACACCTACCATTCCATTTCTAAACCTCAGCCACTTACTTGCCTCTAATACAGGAATCGGCATTCAATCAATTGCAATTCTTTACATCAAGCCTTACTTATATATAAATCAGTATATTGCAGAAAATAGGAATAGATTGGAGGGAAAGGAGGCTAATCCGCGACCTGTACAAGTCTCAGACTGCTCAGGTACGAGTGGGGAACGGGGAGTCCGGTTGGGCAGTGTTAGGAAGAGGTGTAAGGCAGGGTTACCCATTATCACCGTTGCTGTTCAACCTGTATGCAGAGGAAATGATTAAAGAGGCATGGGAAGAACTGGAGGTAGTAATGAAAGTGGGTGGGGAATTCATAAAATCAGTTAGGTTTGCTGATGACCAAGCTTTAGTTTGTCAGTCAGCCAAGGGGCTGCAAGCACTGCTTAGTGAATTGGAAATTCAGTACGACAGGTATGGGATGAGAATCAATATAAATAAAACAAAGGTTATGCGATTTTCTACAAAGAAAAAGGCTAAGCTTAACATTGAAATAGGAGGGCAAAAACTAGAGCAGGTAGAACAATTTACGTATCTCGGTACTGTTTGGGACCAACACGGTCAAAGTAGTAGGGACGTAAGGAGAAGAATTGTGCTAGGCAAAGAGGCTTTCACAAGGAGGAGGGAGTTGATAACAGGGACGTTGAGCAAGGATGTTAAGAAAAGACTCGTCAAAACTTTGATATGGAGCGTAGTTATGTACGGCGCGGAAACGTGGTCATTGAAGCAGAAGGATAGACGTAGACTGGAGGCTGAAATGTGGGTGTGGAGAAGAATGGAGAAGGTGAAATGGACAGAGAAGAAAACAAATGAGTAAGTGCTGGGTATGGTGGGCGAAGAGAGGGGTTTGTTGGGAGAAATCCTATGGGGGCAGGAAAAGTGGATGAAGGGGGTATTGACCGGCAGTGGGATGCTGAAGACTGTGATTGAGGGGAGAATGTTAGGCAAACGAGGAAAGGGAAGGAACAGGATAGGGATGTTGGACGGGATGAAAGGAGGAAGAAAGTACTCAGAGATGTAGAGGGACGTGATGTAGAGTAGGATGTTGTGTTTTGCTAGGAGTCACAAATTATTTAATTAGTAGCTATGTCCATCCTAAAACCTACCTTAACCGGTAGATTACCTAATAATAATAATATATATATATATATATATATATATATATATATATATAGATATTTGTTTATTTATTTTCCGGGAATCGCATTTGGAAACATTTGTCATGCAGATGACTTTGCAGGATCAGATGTCTACCTGCTTATGAAATCATTAAAAATAACGTAAGGATAAGATTCCATTTATCAATATATCCATACTTATTGCTATCCTTGACTTTCCCTTGCATGAAATCCACCCGACTTGTTTTTCATCCTTAAGGCTTCACAGTGTTCTCCCCCATCCTCATCGATTCCTCGCGTGGTGGCTAAATGAATGTATTAAAACTTAATGTAAAACGTACATATATTAACAACCAAGGAATACATATTAAAAGTCGTTTTAATTTTTGCTCAAATAGATAGTAACCGTTGAAATCTTCATTTGTGATACTCCTACCAATTAAATAAACAAATTTCTGATACCTGTCCTCTTATCTAGTTTAGCATCCTTTCCTTGTTGATATTTGAAGCTGTTTGTTCAGTTTAATTCAAAGTTAATGTCAACGACAACATATCCGTTACTTTATGGATATACCATAAAGGATAGAACGCAAGACTGGTGTCCACATGCCTCGGCGAATCATTGGTAATTTCTTCAACGAGAGGTGGGGGAGGCTCATGCTCATGAAAAATAATTTTGTTCCAAATTTTCATAAATGACGCAGAATGGGAAGACCGGTTTTTTTAGCACGTAATGTTTTATACCTCTAACCCCAAAAATGTGACCTTTCCATATTTCTCAAGATCTAATACCATCATACGAGTGAGCACTCTATTTAAAAAGGTCAGAGCATTATCGATAAAAATGGCATGAGGAGTTCGTTAGAGATGCAGGGGGTGAAATTTGAAAGGTTGCGCATTATATCCTCACACGTAGACGTATTTTACATAGAGAGGCAAGAATGTGAGAGTGATTCTTAACCTCGTCACTCATCAGAAAACCTTGAATTGAGATCAAGTCCTAGGCAAAGGTTTCAAATGCTTGTAGTACGTGAGAAAAATAACTCCACGTAACGAGATGGGGATGACGTACGTGGGTTTGGAAGATGAGAGAAAAAACGATATTCCCTGCAAGTAGAAAGATTTATAACTCTTTTCTGGCAAAACAATCATTGCCATAAGTTGTAAATGCTGTTACTTCTCAACGTAATAACTCTTTAGTCGTAAACTTTTTTACAACGCCCGAGGCATGGTTTCATGCCCACCAAGAGCATTTCTACTAAGGCCCCTTTTACTCACTGGAAAAACCGGCTGGTCCGTGGCCAATGCTTTTGGGTTGGCTGTCACACGAAGCTTACCTTTCTTTTATCTGTCGCACCCACGGATGCACATTTTCCAAATTTCATAACGCGCTGCATGTCTCACTCGATTGGCGATGTATTTGGACGGGTATTAAACCAGGCAAGTGGACAAAACGGATGATTACCCGCTCTTCTTTTATTCTAAATGACGCCATCATGAGTCTGGGAAACACTTATCACTCTAGCTGCAACTATACGAATCCTTTGCAAAGTTCAGTGCAGTCATCAATGTGTCGTATTCATTCAAGATTGCCCGCGAGTTCAAGTGAGCTCACCCCTATCTTTGTATCCAAAACTAGGCTTGAGAAAAAATTCGATGTGAGAGCTTGAAGCCACCTCATCGCACTGTTACATCTCGGTCAAAGGACTAGTTAAGTGGAATAGCAACGGTACAAACTCTTCAGTAAATACCTGAACTTGAAAATCGTTACGGAAACAGCGAAAAAGAGAGACATAATCCTTTACTTTGGGGTTCTATCTTTGAAAAGCACGTGCCGTCGATATATGTCCTAGTTCTGAATGTAATTAAATTAATTGAATGGCTCCGTATCGCAAATAGTCATTATAATTAGCATATCAGTGGTCAAAAATAAATTTACAAGTCTGAAATGCTCACAGAAGGTGAATTTAATTTGATTTTTACCCATATTATAGAAAATTTCTTCACAGAATTAGAATATACGAAGAAAGTAGAAAGATGCATCAACATGCCATAATCTATCATATGGACGTGCTAAGTTAATGTGCGCGGACGAGGCGACTCAGCAAAATTATCTGGCAGGTCCAAAACCGAGACCCTACCTAGCAAACGTGTCTCTGGAGAAGCGAGAGACGTTGTGAAACGGAGGCGCTAAAATATTTACCCTAACTAAACTCAATACAATAAAGTATTTGCAGTTAGAAAAGGATAGCATATACAAGAGGAAATCAGAACGATATTTTTGCAAAATGCAATACATTTATTTGTTAAGTTCAATTTTAATTGACCAAAATATATTGGAAATTAAAAATTGTGGAATGCAAGTATCAATCTGCTTTACATTTTATCTACGCACTGGAACATTTTAAGAGGGCTCCATGCCTCATGGATGAGCTTAGCTAAATCTAATTGGTGGAGGGCCTTCTTATGTTTATGCGATATATTTCGGAATTAGAGCTCATTAATTTCATTAACAGCTATAAAAAAATACACACAGTGCACTTTACATAAAAATATTTTACTTAGTCGTTGATGCTAAATTATTCAGCGCAAATAGTAACATTAACGTTGAAAGGACTTAAGTTAAACAAATGTAATTTCATTTTAGAAAATACGTAATTCATTTGCAGACAAATGATTGAGGACTCGAAGGACTTTTCTTGAAAGCAGATGATATGGTCACGTCATTTGAAAGTTGAGAAATAATTACAAGGTACCCTTACATACCTTAATAAGAAATACCAAAGAATAGAGATTGTGATTCACTGTTTCATCAAATTTTGAAAAATAGCTACTCCAGCTTATGGAAACACGACCTATTAGGAAAAATACAGGTACTTGCCTATTTAGTGTGCCAGCTGCAAGTCCTCGTGAAAAATAGCTTCCCTCCTTGTGACTCCTATTTCGCGGAGATTATTCCTGCATTACATGTCGAAGAATGTGCATGGAGAAGAGGATATTATCCTCTGTTCTCCTGCAGCACTCTGGGATATTGGATCTCCACTCTTCGTCTACAGAAGCGCGAGAAAACGGTGGATATCAACTAAGGGGAGCATTAAACGACTTGAGTAATTAGAATTCTGATTCTAGCCTCATTTAACAAGAGAAAATAATTATATCAGATAAGAAATGAAGTGCCGAGAAAAGAATAAAACATAGGAAGAGATCCTACGAACGGCGAAGGCAAGTCAAATGCTTTCATGTGGTGGCTCATTATGAAAAACGACGATTATCAACTGCTGTAAGAAATAAAGACAAACATTAAAAAAAAGTAGAATATCCGTTATTTTAGACTGAGCACCGGCTGAGGGCATCAGTATAGGTAGATTTAAATAGGCCAGTGTGACACACCAACTGAAAATGTAAGGAAACAAGAATCCTCGATTGTTAGTCGCGTTGAACCCAAATGCACCGAATTAATTGGTTAACATCAAAGAGAAGGCAGTTTTTTCCCATCTATTCGATAGTTAAGTTTTCCCGTAAAAGGCTGCACCGGGTTAAATTAATTCTGGAAAATTGTACGGAGCTATTTCAATTATTTAATTAGTTTTGCTAACAATACCAGGCACGTCAGAATTTCACAATAGGGTACCAGGTTTGAGGGAGACCGAGTGAATGTACATAGAAATACTAACTTTTGCGACCTCGAAGGATATTAGTGTACATATTTTCTTATACTTTTTAAAGGAAAATTGTAGAAGAGGTGCATAGATAAGAGAATTTTAAGATATTGGTGTGGAGAAGAATGGATTTAATATGTTTAGGAAAAAGATGAAAACTTATGACAAAGAAAGGCGAAAGAAAATATACATGCAAGTTGAATGTAAAGGGGCTGACATAATGGGCGGAGGAAGTGTGAAGTAGTGGTGTTCTGGAGGCCCAGAGAGAAGGGAGAGCATTGACAGTCGAAAGAGGAGCATAGGCATTTTGGGGTGAATGATATCAAATAGAAAATATGATGATGAACTGAAAATGAAAACAAAATATTCTACGAGTAATATAATGACCCAGCGCGGAACCTCATTCGTAATATTTGTTAATTAACATTCTATGCCTATATTAATTGTTATGTAACCTATTATGACTATTGTACATTTCAGTCTTAATTTCTAGATGCGATTCCAAACAACATTAATGAATACTAAGCCTCACTATTCGGAAAATGTGCTTAAAATAATACTTAACATTGATATTGAATATTATTACTCGTATTTTACATATACCTGCCAACTTAGTTTTAATGAGTCCACTATAATAGAGTATTAATTAGTTAAAATCTATTAAGATCTCCATTGGAAGCCACCGCTTTGTAGGCAAACATATTTCACGTAAAGGGATTTCCAGGGAAGAGAACATTATTTAATTTTGATATTTGTACTGCATGTTTAATTCATCTCCTACACTTCTCTATTCAATTATTAAAATTTGAAACTTAAGTCCTTTTTTGGCTCATATTTACTGTATTATTATTAGGTAATCTACCGGTTAAGGTAGGTTTCTGGATGAACATAATTACTAATTAAATAATTTGTGACCCCTAGAAAAATACAACATCCTACTTTATATCAGGTCCCTCTTCAGCTCTGAGTACCTTCTTCCTCCCTTCATCCGTCCAACATCCCTATCCTGTTCCTTCCCTTTCCTCGTTTGCCTAACATTCTCCCCTCAATCACAGTCTTCAACATCCCGCTGCCGGTCAATACCCCCTTCATCCACTTTTCCTGCCTCCATAGGATTGCTCCCAAAAAACCCCTCTCTTCGCCCACAATACCAAGTACTTCCTCGTTTGTTTTCTTCTCTGTCCATTTCACCTTCTCCATTCTTCTCCACACCCACATTTCAAAAGCCTCCAGTCTACGTCTATCCTTCTGCTTCAATGACCACGTTTCCGCGCCGTACATAACTACGCTCCATATCAAAGTTTTGACGAGTCTTTTCTTAACATCCTTGCTCAACGTCCCTGTTATCAACTCCCTCCTCCTTGTGAAAGCCTCTTTGTCAAGCGCAATTCTTCTCCTTACGTCCCTACTACTTTGACCGTGTTGGTCGAAAACACTACCGAGATACGTAAACTGTTCTACCTGCTCTAGTTTTTGCCCTCCTATTTCAATGTTAAGCTTGGCCATTTTCTTTCTAGAAAATCGCATAACCTTTGTTTTATTTATATTGATTCTCATCCCATACCTGTCGTACTGAACTTCCAATTCACTAAGCAATGCTTGCAACCCCTTGGCTGACTGACAAACTAAAGCTTGGTCATCAGCAAACCTAACTGATTTTACGAATTCCCCGCCCACTTTCATTCCTACCTCCAGTTCTTCCCATGCCTCTTTAATCATTTCCTCTGCATACAGGTTGAACAGCAACGGTGATAATGGGCAACCCTGCCTTACACCTCTTCCTAACACTGCCCAACCGGACTCCTGTTCCCCACTCGCACCTGAGCCGTTTGAGACATGTACAGGTCGCGGATTAGCCTCCTTTCCCTCCAATCTATTCCTATTTTCTGCAATATACTCATTAGTTTTTCCCAATTCCCTCTATCAAACGCTTTTTCGAAATCTACGAAACAGGCAAATACCTTCTGGTTGTTTTTTATATTCCTCTCGATTAATAATCTCATTACTGCAATAGCATCACCTGTACCTCTCCCCTTCCTAAACCCAAACTGATCCTCCCCTAAGTAATCATTTGACCTACTCTCTATCCTTTTGTTTATGATCCTGAGAACAACTTTAGCTGCGTGGGATATCAAACTAATTGTCCTATAGTCCTCACATGATGTAGCCTTTACCTTTTTCGGAATAGGAACTAAAACTGATCTCACAAAGTCTTCCGGCCAGATTCCTTCCTCATAAATACTACGGATCAGCCCATATAGTCTCTACATTTTCTCCTACATTTTCCTAAGCATTTTAAATTTACTGTATATATAGCCAGATTATCTTGCATTTACATGTTTAATTATATATTTATATCATTAAAAATAACAATAGCAGGAAACATCTAGATTGGACACCATTCCAAAAATGCACTCTAACTATTTTTACACTTTAAAAATGCTAAACATGGATATATGCTAGGAACTTGTTGATTAACGTTAATATTCTTGCATGCCATATTGTAACATTCCACTGAATGCCATTCACATGCGATCAGTAAGACATTTCCGAATGAGAAGCACGTCTTCCCTTGACGACCACGCGTATCTATATCGTTGAGTGGTTGCATCGACAGGGATGATACACAAGGAAGAACGACCGAGGGCGAGGAGAAACACGAATTTCGCTGGGTAATGCACTTAACTCGGAGATATTTGAACTCGACGATACATGTGTAGGTATAGCCGCACTTGATGCCGAAAATGGATCTGGACTTAACTAGGTTAACTCCTGGATGATGAAATAAGACGGATTAAGGAGGTAAGCAGCAGAGTGGACGGGGATTTCTTTCTTCGAAAGGACTTGCCGGATGAATGAAAAGGGGGAAGGAGCGTGGAAAGGAAGCCGGGGAAGAAAGGCTGGAGGTGAAGACGAACGCCAATCCCCTTTTATCTCTGTCTACTTAATGGGACTGGTGAGCGAGATTGCAACGGATTCTATCGAAATTTCGCCAAATTAATCGTACGTGATTAGACCCTGCAATGGGGCTAGATGAATTGGAAGAGTAATTAAAAGAAGTAAAGGACGAGGGCGGTCGTGGCTCCCGCCGGTAATTTTGCGGGAATTGGCGAGAAAGCACGAGACTGAGGGCAAAAATGCCAAAGAAATCTTTTAATTACATGGGGTTTTGATCTTTCACGGCACGCTTCTGTTGGCTAATCTTTAGTTCTATTGAATCATGTGCTAATCTCTTTATTCTGAGTGCCTACAACATTTCCTTAGCCTCCTAAGGTGAAGAGCAAAGAGGAGGTTGAAGCGAAAATCCACGAGTTTTCTAGCCACATACGTATGCACGTATATAAAAGAGTGTAATAAAATTCCAAAGAAACTGCGGGAGATGCCGCAACATTAAACTTTAACGGAGTCATCCGCTAATGTGTTGCATTTCAATGCAACAATTTCAGAGTGTAAAAATCATCCGCTTTAGCCAGTTAAGCTACCGGATATTGAGGGATCTGGGTTCGAATCCCAGTCAAGGCGAATGATTTTTACACTCTGAAATTGTTGCATTGAGTGTTATGAAAGTTTCTTTTTAACTTTCCCCGTGCCTCATAGAATGTTCCATTTTACAAATATATTTACACCCATCAAAAAGGATACAACATATACTCCGAAATGTTCAGTACCACAACCATTTTCTTCTGGGAGCAAAAGGAACTGAAGAGAATGATGAACCAGAGGAGGTCGGTGGCTGGAAGGGGAAGGGGGAAAGCTTTGCGAGTGGTGGGATTGAGTTGGAAAGATTTGGGAGGGAAAATGGGGATGAAAAATTATGGAGGGTGAGGTGCTATATGCCTAATATTAATTCCAGGGTAATTAAAGGCGTCTAAGGGCCATATGCTTTCCTTTTCTAATGTCTTGAGTTCAAGTGGTGTTTCGGAGGTTGGGAGAGATGCTAAAAAATAAAGGCTATAGTATTTGCTAAAGAGAGTGTTGTGATGGGAGGCGTGTTTCGGCATTGGATGCATCACAGGCAGAGAAGAATGTTTGCAGGAAGGGCATGGTATTGATACCAATGTTAAGGGGCATGGTACACTGGCTAAAGTAGAAGGTACTTCAGGAGATAGACTACATTGCTGGAAGTGCAGGAGAAGTAGGTAGTGGGTGGGAGGGGAATTGGGTTGTACAAATGGGACACGTTTTAAACTTTGGCTTGTTCAAGGGCATGGGAGTAGCTTTGTAACGGGCCGGGAATTTAATAAATGAATTGGTTGATTTGAGTTCTAATAGGTTTAAATGTAACGGAGGGTCATTTTGGAAAAAGTTTGGTCGTGGAACTATGGTCATTGAGGATGGGATAGATGTTTTTTAAAAAATGGATCTCTGATATTCCAAGCCAGGGAAGTGGGTTGCACAACTTACAAGGGTGTAGGTTTGGGAGTGTATGCATGGTTTTGGACTGAACCTACCCCCTATGGCACAACCCTTAATCTGTATGTAGAAATTACTTTTAAGAAAAAGGAATAATGGGTGTGGATGAAACCAGAAAGGCTAAGAAGACATTCAGTGATCGGTAGAATGGTTGTGTAAAAAGTATCGGTAACAATATTTTCCTAATCTGTGCTTAAAGTGCTGATTTCAGACCGACGGTTTAGCAAGAGAATGACTGCGGATCACATTGACATGGATAAGATGTATAAGAGATAAGATAAGAGATAATATGGTGCTCACCATATTCACCGAAAATTTGGCGATACGAAAGCTTTGTGCTAAATTCGACCAAAAGTAGATTTAAGTGTCTGCTGGCGATGGCCTTCTGTAACGGCATCGCGATGATTCCCCAACTACGTTACTATCCCGACTTGGCACCAGAAGACTATTTCCTATTCCCAGAAGTGAAATCCTCCCGCAAAAGGCACCACCATGGGACACTAAGTACCGTCACAGACGCTTGCACGCGTACCTTTAAGGACCTTCTAGCATTCGCCTATCAGGGAGCCTTTGAGTCGTGGAAATGCCGCTGGCAAAAGTGTGTCGACGCTCAAGGGATTTACTTTAATGAATTTTGAAGCATTTTAGCAATATCTGAAATAAATCCATTTTTTCGAAACTGTTACCGATACTTTTCATACAAAACTTGTAGACGAGAGAAGGTAATGGAAGAATGTGAACACAGAGTTGAGAAAATGAAGTACAAAGAAATAATCAATTAACTGAAATGAGAAACTAATGCGGGGAAAGAATTATGGAGAAAGATGCAATGCAAGGGCATTGACTGTTATCAAGAGATAGGAGATATGAATGCGATTTACATACAGATGAAAGAACAGGAGGTTATGTTAGTAAAACCGATTATACTATCACAAATACGGCGGGGAAATCATGAATTGAACCGGTAAACATTTAAGACTCATGGAAATAATTCGTAGAGCATATACCACATGAATATAGTAAGGATATTATGGCAGCAAGTGTAGACATTGAGAATATGACGTCGATATGGAGAGCTTGGGTCCAGGTATACTTTCCTGCGGATTTCCTGGTGAGAATGAGGAATTAGGGAAATTGAAATCTAATAAGACCGTGGGGATGGATAAAATTCCTGCAGAAATGCTTACGGGTTTTCGGAAATGGGGAAAGAAGACATTTATAGGGTCATTCGCAACATTTATGAGGGAGGAAGCTGACCGGAGAATTTCATCCACATCAGTGTTATTTTCCATCACAATAAAGGGAAAAGCAACCACATTTGAGGACCGTTGAACAATAAAATTGATTTCACACTAAGATAAAGTGGTACTCAAAATCATCAACAAAAGGATGAAGAGGAGGGGAAATTATTGCTAAAGGGATGACTAGTTGGGTTCAGAAAGGGGAGAGGCACTCGTAATGCCACAGCAGAATTGAGGTCACTTATAGAGAGGATCCTAGAATAAAATCAGAAATTACTTGTTGACTTCGTAGATTTAGATGAAGTAAATTCGGTAGAACTACTGAACGCATTAGAAAAGAAAGGGGGAGAGATAGGCGAGTTATCTACAACCTGTATATGTCTCCGACTGTTCAGGTAGAGCAAATGAAAAGTCCGAATGGGCAGTGTTCGTAAGATGGGCGCCCATTAACAGCTCTGCTTTTCAACGTTAATGGGACGTGGTGATAGCTGGAGAAAGGAATGAAAGTCGGTCGACCATTCAGAAAACCACTTCGGTATGTGGATGAGCAAGCTTTAGTTTGTCAGGGAGCCAATGGGTTGCCATTATATATATATATATATATATATACATATATATATATATATATATATATATATATATTATTAGGTAATCTACCGGTTAAGGTAGGTTTTAGGATGGACACAGATACTAAACAAATATTTTGTGATTCCTAACAAAACACAAAATCCATCATCCTACTCTACATTAGACCCCTCTACATCTCTGAGTACTTTCTTCTTGCCTTCATCCCGTCCAACATCCCTATCCTGCTCCTTCCCTTTCCTCGTTTTCCTAACATTCTCCCGTCTATTACAGTCTTCAACATCCCATTTCCGGTCAATACCCCCTTCATCCATTTTTCGTGCCTCCATAGGATTTCTCCCAACAAACCCCTCTCCTCGCCCACCATACCAAGTACTTCCACAAGGAAAAATTGTGGCTATAGAATAATTATTAGCCATTTTAAATCAATGAGTAATTAAACTTGGTACTTTTTCACAATCACTATATTGCAATACCACCGGTTTCAATGCAGAGATGGTATCATCATGTATCTGATGATGTCACATATGCGTCGAAACCGTTAGTATAGCTATAATGTTTCTGTGAAAAAATACAAAGTTTAATTATTCGATGATCATGAATTTTCACTAAGTAGAACCTTAAACCATCGAATTCAGCCATAGTATATATCTAACTATAATTCTATAACCTATTATTGATGAATACATTTTCCTCCCGAGCATAAATTGGGCACCATTAGAAAAAACCACCCTTAGCTACTAGAAACGAGTCAAAATATATTTTAAGATAAAACGTTGTGGAGATATATTTTCCCGGGTATACGTAATATGATTTAAACTTGAGAGATCAGTGGAAGCAAAATTCTCGCATTTCCGGCTATCATTAACATCATTACATGAAAGAACACTCACTAATTATCGGACAAACAGGGCATAACAGAACATTTCATACCAGAACCCATAAGCAAAATTGTAAAGAAAATACACATTAAAAATTAAATTTGGTGTGTAATATTGTACGGCACGGGCACATGGTCATTAGCGCAAGATGATAAGCTTAGATTGTGGAGGCTTTATTGAGGTGTGCGCGTGATGAGGATGGACTAAGTAATATGGACGGAAGGAGAAACTCACAAGGAAGTTCTAGGCATGGTAAGGCGAGAAGGGTATATGGCAAGCGTGTTACGTAGAGGAACCATTCGGGTCGGATGATTAACTTCACACGTAATGACAAAGGATAAATTTATTTACTTCCAAGAGCAGTTCACGGTTGGAGGCCACAGGAGATGCTGGACGCAAAGCTTCTGTGGCAGGGCAGAATTTAATGAAACAGAGGTAATAGGAGTTTCCCTTGTTAAAAGCATCAAAAATTTCCACCACTGGAGGAAAATATTGAGATCGGTCGAGACTCTAATAGACGCAATATTATTTACTCCCTGGCTAGTAAAATTAAGATATTTAATCATTTAACCGGGCTTAGGGCGAAATTGGCTTACTCCGCATCACTTATTATTACCGCATCAGCACAAATATTACAGTATATTACTCGGAAATAGGTCGATAAATAATAACATTTTCATGAGGATGGCAATTTTGATGTTTTTACTTGGTGAATTAAATAGTCATATAATGCAGTGACTTTTTATAATAAATTAATTCTGCAGTGTATTAAAACTCCTTTTGTTTCCCTAAGTGCTCGTCATTTATTAAGCGGGTCAAATCATACGGCATTCTAAAACCACTGCGATTGATTCGACAACGTTTAAACTGTCGGAGGGCGAATGACACATTGCATAATTCGTTCACCGGATCCACATTTGTGCCAAGAATCGTGGAAAAAACAATGAACGAAATGGAAAAATTTCACAGCCAAACAAATCAATCCTCTCTATATCGGGACTCAAACATGAATCTTGTCGATTTCCGATTGGTTAAGGTAATCGACCGGAAATCTAAAGGATCCGGGTTCGAGTTCCGGTCTACACGATCGAATTTTGATCTGCGAAATATCTGTATTTTGATGCAGATCAGCGGATGACTCCGTTTAATCAATTGTGGCGGCATCTTCCGCACTTAGTTACATTTATCTATCTTCTTTCTGTCTACTGTTATCATAGCAAAATTACTCCCAGTTGTCTATTAGAATCGAAAGTACTGAAAGTAAGCTTTTATTTATAATCTGCTGACTTTCGTGTTTCTTGGAAGATACTTCACATTTGGAACCCGTTTAATATTTCGGGCTAAAAATACTTCAAATCTTAATGCCCCTGAGAAAATAATGGTCATGACGCTATGCCATTTGATGACTATCTATCACAATTTAATGCGGCGTGTTCTGTAACCAAGTAGCAATAGCGCCTTTGAATTTCATCCAAGCTGATAAATGAACACAAAAGCAAATTAAGTATTCCATTCAAAACTTTTGATTGCGAGAAGAAGTGCTAAAATTTTTGAATGAAATCACATCATGGACTTGAGAAACTCCAAATAGCGTGCCGTATTCCTTGATAAACTGATAACTGGTTTCCAACTCAAAAGGATAAATTCTGCGCATACAAGCAAAAAAACCGACGACAGAGCTTTTGATACTTATATAATTTTCGTGTGCACGCCTTAACACTTCATAAGAGTTTTCAAAGGAGTTGCTTAATTTAGGGAGGCTTTTTGATAAAAATTGACTGTCGATTTTATATTGTGAGGATTTTCATCAAAATAGGTTTAAGGCAAATTATCTTCAAATTAACTTCAAAGGAAGCACTAAATCAACTAAAGAATTGGCCTACAAAACAATTGTAAGGCCTATTGTCGAATATGCGACCACAGTATGGGATCCCTTTGAAATAGGGCATGTGAAAAAATTAGAAGCAGTGCAAAGGAAGGCTGCCAGGTACGTTTTAGGGCGACATAGGCAGACCGACAGTGTAAGTGACATGCTAGGCTCACTAGGATGGGGGTCACTAAAGAACAGACGGAAGCTGAATAGACTGTGTGCCATTTTTAAAATATTGAAAGCTGACGGAGGCTGGAAAGAACTGAACGAGAGTGTAAATAAGCCATGTTATCTCGGCAGGAATGATCACCCGCTTAAAATCAAATACATGCCCCAAAGGACAAACACCGCCAAGTTTTCGTTCCTAAATATGGGAATCAAAGAGTGGAACCAGCTGCCTGATGAACTCTTTAAGCCCTTACCCAAAAGCATTAAATCATTTAGGCGTGAATGCAAAAGGTATACATGATGGGATTGTTAAATGACACTATTTAATGGCGACTATTTAATGACACTGTGATATGTTTTAAGAATGACTACTGTTTGTTATATCATGTCATTGCCACCCGGCTTATCGCCTAACAGCAATGTATCCCAAATAAATAAATAAATATATTTAAATAAAAGTGTTGCATTGAAGAGAGAGATACGTACGTATGCTGGCTACATTGGAACTGTATGAAAATATTTCAGAGGTATGCTGCGAATGATGAGTTGTAGACTATAATTTTATGTGTACGCGGTTGACCTACACGAAGCCTACTTGTAATCTATCTCGTTATTTAACTTTAAACTACCTCGGCGTATTTATGAATTGATCCAGAAATGAACTAACGGAAAGATCAAAACAATGACTGAGGTTAATTATTTTTAAATGTGTCTCTTCAGCGTACAAGAAACTTAAATTACAATAAATGAAAATTTTTCTACCAAGACAAATATATTCCTAATCGTCAATTTATTCTTCACTATCGTAAAATTATCGAAACAGTATAATAAGTAAAACTTTCCGTAGCAACTTACATAATTACAATATCATACAGTTCATCATTTGGGCCTGAATACCCATTTAAGTTATATGAATTAACCGATTACTGTGCCCCGCTATAATGCTCTTAATGTAGGATCGTTTATGCGTCGCTAGATTCATCTTTTCAACCATCAATAGAAAGCATACACGTTTCGGTTTTGGAACCAAAAATACTATATTTCACTGAAATTAAATGTGAAACTTAGTTCCCCCAAAAAAATATCGAAAGAAATTCAAAATATGTCATATTCTTTGCATAGAATATGTTTTAACGGTATTTTGCTTTGCCTACGTGTTGTTCACACGTTTGCGCAAATGATGCTGTGCATTTTACTCGCAGCTGCATATCGCTTCCTGCTGCAGATAAACCTGATTGCCGAATTAGATCGCGTGCTGTGTAGAGGACCTTGATTTACGAGCTCGTGTAAAACGTAATGATGAACTGAGGTTCGTATCCAAATTATTTTAGGAACTAGGCTGGGAATCACTCAGGAAGTTAAGTTTAAATTGTATAGTAATTAATCTAGCATAAATTGAAAGTGTATTATATTGACCTCATACTAATACGGCAGCTGAGATCATTTGAATAAAATTAGAGGGATTAAGTATAGTGCAGATGGATTTAAGATGCCATTTTTCCCACGAACGAAAAGGGATCAGAATGACATTATCCGAACGCGCTAGGGGGATAGTTGTTTTGTGCCAATAGTAGTGAGGTGTGTAATCATCCCCTAACCACACACCCTAGCTGTGACTTGTAGGCTACCATGTATATTATAACATATAAAATGAATGCATTCAATTGTAAATTGTGAAGAATTCGGCCAAGCATTCGTCTTTTAGGTGCAATACTGAATGAGGCTGCTTCATTAGCAAATATATCAAACTTTAAAGTTAAAAAAAGAGTTCGCCTTTCTTCGCACATTCGGGAAGATGTTTCATGAACGAAGATACAAAGAAGAATTAGAGCAAGGTTTGTGCGAACGGAGCAGGCTACCTTTAAATGAATTTAAACTTCGCCGAGCAAAGATTGAAAACCAGGGTTCCAAACTTCAAAAGGCCAACCGTAATGGATACCCTAAGTAGGAAGAAAAAATTTTGATGATGCTAAGTAAGGAGCAAATGCGTTTGCATAATATTTGTTCGCTGGAGATTTTGGATACAAACAAAATTCTACAACGGGTGAAATATTTTATAACTTAAGGATTACAAGTGTGGTAATACAGTGGTAACAGAATATTTTAAATTATTTATCTCTGTCTCTTTCATGAAAGCACTGGCTTGTAGAACGTATATCAGAATATTGGGGGAATAATACGTATTTCGGACTGAATATTATTAATTTATCATTTATTATCAGTGCTCAGGAGTGAAATTAGTTCTATATATATCGGCTTATCATAACTGATATCTGCTTTAGAGTCTCATATATATATATATATATATATATATATACACGAGGGTCATCCGGAAAGTAGTACCCGTTCGTGAAATAAAGACACAAAAGTAAATATTAACAAACATAAAAAATTTTATTTGAAAGAGGATACTTTAAACTACTTCTCAACATAATCTCCAAGCAAATTAAGGCATTTGTCATAACGTGTGACAAGTTTCTGTATTCCTGCTGCATAGTCCTTCGCCGCCAGCTCATTGAGATACGCGAGGGACCCATCTTGCACAAATTTTTGCATAATGCAGATGGTGTTTAACAATTTCATGAACAATTGTTCGAGAAACATTGGGAAAATGCTCACAGATGTCATCAATTGTGACGCGCCGATCGTTCCTCACGAATTCGTCAACTGAGCTCACCAGTTGGTCTGTAATGACAGACGGTCTCTCCGAACGCTCATCGTCGTGTGTGTTCCCCCTCCCCATGTTGAAGTTGCGACACCACCGCCGAACAGACGACTCGTCCATTACATTGTCTCCATACACCTCCTTTAATTGGCGATGAATATCACATGGGCGAACGTTTCTTGCATTGAGGAATTTAATCACTGCCCTCACTTCACAACTGGCGGCGTTCTCAATTTTTTTAAACATTGTAAACAATCACAGAAACAACACAGGCAATGCTAGCGTCACGCAACTTGGCTCAGAGAAGGCAGACAAGCCACTGAAGCTATCTGACCTCGTCCAACGGCTACTCGCGTCGTCAGCACTTCATGCGGCTCGAACGGGTACTACTTTCCGGATGACCCTCGTGTGTGTGTGTGTGTGTGTGTATATATATATATATATATATATATATATATATATGTATATGTATGGGTCGCGGTAGTACAGCGTTGGACTGCTCACGGAAGGGGGCCGAGTTCGATTCCCTGGGAAGGCACTCTGGGCACCTGCAGCTCCACCCAAGCTTTGGGATTTTTCGAGTACCAGATCTTCCTGGGAAACCATGACCGGCACAGGAAAAGGAACTGGCCCTCCGACCCGGATGTGTGGATTTCAAACGCATTCGGGCTTAGTACTGGGTGAACATATATACAGGTATATTATATACCTGTATATATATAATATATATAAAATTATATACATATTATATATATATAATATAAATAAAATTATATACATTATGTTTATTTATTTTATGCTATGTACATATATGGTTGCCTGAGAACCCGCAGATCTCAGTTTAAATTACGTTTCCTCGGTAGCTAAAGTGGTTAGAATAAGTCCGATAGTGGTAGATAACATTCCTGTGGAACTAAAAAAATGTTTAGGAAAATGTGGGAGGAAGAGACTGTATGGCCTGATTCGTAGTATCTATGAGGAAGGAATGTGGCCGGTAGATAAGTAAGTAGGAAGGATATAGTATACAATCAGGATATATTTGCCCGTTTCGTAAATTTCGAAAAGGAGTTTGGTAGAGTGAATTGGGAAAACTAATGAGTATATTGCCAGGAATGGGAATAGATTGGAGGGACAGGAGGCTAATCCGCAAGCTGAACATGTCTCAGACTGCTCAGGTGCGAATGAGGAACGTGGAGTCCGGATGGGCAATGTTAGGACGAGGTGTAAGGCAGGGTTGTCCGTTATCATCGTTGCTGTTCAACGTATATGAGGAGGACATGATTAAAGGGGTTTAAAAAGAACTGGAGGTAGGAATGAAAGAAGGAGGGGAAACCGTAAAATCAGCTAATTTTGCTAATGACCAAGCTGTAGTTTGTTAGTCAGCCAAGGGGTTGCAAGCATTGCTTAGTGAATTGGAAATTCAGTGCGACTGGTATGGGATGAGAATCAATATTAATAAAACAAAGTTTATGCGATTCTCTAGAAAGAAAAAGGCTAAACTTAACATTAAAATAGGAGGGCAAAAACTAGAACAGGCAGTTCAGCTTACGTATCTCGGAAGTGTTTTGGACCAACACGGTCAAAGTAGTAGGGACGTAAGGAGAAAAATTGCGTTAGGCAAAGAGGCTTTCACAAGGAGGGAGTTGATGACAGAGACGCTGAGTAAGGATGTTAAGAAAAGACTCGTAAAAACTTTGATATGGAGCGTAGCTATGTACGGCGCGGAAACGTAGTCATTGAAACTGGAGGATAGACGTAGACTGGAGGCTTTTGAAATGTGGGTGTGGAGAAGAATGGAGAAGGTTAAATGGACCGAAAGGAAAACAAATAAGGAAGTACTTGGGGGGCGAAGAGAGGGGTTGTTGGGAGAAATCCAATGGAGGCAGGAAAAGAGGATGAAGGGGGTATTGACCGGCAGTGGGATGTTGAAGACTGTAATTGAGGGGAGAATGTTAGGCAAACGAGGAAAGGACATGAATAGGATAGGGATGATGGACGGGATGAAGGGAGGGAGGAAGTACACAGAGATGAAGCGGGGCCTCATGTAGAGTTGGTTGCTGGATTGTGTTTGGTTAGGAACCACAAAATATTTGTTTGGTAGTTGTCCAGGAAAAAACATTGTATATATATATATATATATATATATATATATATATATATATATAAATATATCTTCGAAATGGAACGCTCTTCGGCGACGCACAAATATATGAAAACACGGATGTAGATTTGTAGAATATAGAGACACAAAGAAAGGACACTCACAGTATGTTATTTGACGTTTCGACAGCTCGGCTGTCGTCTTCAGATATATATATATATATATATATATATATATATATATATATATATATATATATATATATAATTGGGTATATAGTATATAATTTGTATATATATATACATACAAATCCTCTATAAGAATTCAAACTACTGCCATCGGCGCAGCACAGTTTTCTGAGATTTCTTGTTCAATGAGCAGCATTAAACCGTATTTAACTTCGTGCGAAAACGTTTTGCTCCTTCAGACGAGACAAAATTGTTTGCTTTCGAGGAAAGTCGCTGTCTGCATCTGAGTGAAAATATCTCACGAAAACCTTACAAGAAGCTCCTTAAAATGAAATAAGTTAGCGCAACAACAAAAGGGAAGAATTGCTTTTGGCAGCGCCGCAAAATTTAAAATTTCTGCCAAAAATAACTCAAAGATTATGAAACTTTGGTCCTCCTGCGCTTTTTCTTCTGATTTCCGTCAGAGCGCTTTGAAAACTTTCGAATTCATCCCCAAGTAGAAGAGGAAGAGAAGGATGCTTTTCTGTTTGTTTTTAAGTAATCGTTTTCCATCGCCCTATTCTCCGACTGCTGAGGACACAACTTAAAGAGGTCTCATTCGTGGGACATTAGGGCCTCTTTTAATCTCCTACTCATGCCCGGGCACGCTCACTAATAAAAGTTAAATGTCGAGCTCGCGGAGCCTTGAGTCGGGAACTCCGTGTTTTTCTTTAATTCCCTGGGCGACACACAATACGCTCACATTTAAGCGGTAACACTAGTTTTTCGCCACCCCCAGTCGAGTCGAAACTCGCCCTCGGAAGTGAGAAAAGGTTTTTTAAACCCGATCTGTCCGATCCGCCCCTTATCGATATGCTAATTGTCCCTTGGAGTCGTTTGATTTCCTTTTTTCATTGTTTACGGTATACATCTCGTTCATTTCCACTGTTCGGTGCTCATGAGCTAATGACCGTTCCTCGAGCGCGAGTGGGGTGGGAATTGCTATCCGGCTTCGCGGTCCTCCGTCGTAGGGGTCGATGTGAAATAACATACCAAAGGATACATGCGTTCGGCACACGGGCGAGCGAACGCGTGTAATACGCTCGTCGTACAAGCGAGGGGGCGTGAGAAATAGGGGGAGAGGAAAGGGAGGGAGAACTCCGCCACATTCCGGAGCCGCGACGGGGCGAGAATTTGGAATAAAAAAGAGGGGGTCGAATTGCCGAAAAAAATGAATAAGAAAAAAACGAAAGGAGGTCGCGGGATTCGGGTCACGTTTTCCCCTCAAACATTTCAACTTTCACTGGGTCCGTTTTATTATCCCGGGATGGGTTTCACCATCCCCCGTTCTCCTCCGTCTCCCTTATGTTCTTATCCCGTTCTCTTCGTTTTGTCCTTACACCTTTCTCTCTTTCTCCCCTTAATCCCAAAATTTAACCTTCGTTTCCCTGCTTTTCATGTATATTTCTCTCTTCGTTAAAAATCAAGACTCCTTCCCCTCCTATTCCCCCTCGCCCCTCAAAATCAAGTTTTCTTAAAGGCTTTTAATGGACGCCTCCATTACCCGCGGAACATTGCAATGCTTTCTCGCATGGGGGACTTAGGGAAACAACATGCTGGTAGAAAGAATGAAGCATCATGGAAATGGAAGTCTTTGAGATGTGTACCTTTTGAGAAACGTGTACTACGCATGATTAGTCAGTGTATTTTTTAAAGCTGAAACAAAAAAAATTAACTTAAATATTTGTAAACAGTGATGCGGAATATATCAAGCACTCGCACAGAGCCAATCGCCTCGGAATCGTAATTTACAAGAAACTAATCAAAAAATTTAGTTTTTATTCAACGTATTTCACTCTTTCATTCAACGATACCCCCCATTAATATCTCATCAATATATTACCCTAAGGGTATCAGATTGGCATGGCAGCGAATGCATACTCAGGGTATAGCGATTTTATCATGAAAGTTCAACAAAACGAAGCAATATTTTACTTCAGTGATTTGAAAGTTTGCATGCATTACTTTATACTTTTTCCTGTTACCATCTTTTACCCTATTTTTTAAGTTCTAGTTCTGGCCTCGCCTAAAGATATAATTTGGAGTTTTAATTATTCCATCAATTAACCATGTACAACATTTTGAATTTCTCCATTAAGTTTAACAGTACAAGCAGTCTTGCGTCACTGTTGACTTTTCATGATTTTCAATACCTGTGTAATGCTGTCTTCTTTCCGTTACTATTTTCCAAGTATCGAGCGATTTTATTTATGTAATTAACCTATTCATATATTTTTTTGGGTTTGTAAACAGGCACAAGGTGTGCTCTGGACGAGGTAATTGCGAGGAAATGGGGATAACATAGTAAAATCGTTATTAATATTTATTTATTACAGGTTTTCCTTCGTATTTATGTCATTTTTCTAATTATTTGAGGACTTCTTTGATGTAATTACAAGCCTAGACACGGAGTCGCAACTTAATATTTGGGAATCTCTTTCTTAATCACATAGGCGGAGAATGCCTTAGTCCGGCGGTGATGATACTTCACTCAAGAGGGCCGCCGTCTCAAGCCCCGGGGGAAGCAGCTGATTTAATTGGCATTCCGATCCCCTTATGGTGAGCACGTTCAAGTGTTCGGTATTTCGTCCTTCGGATGAAGCTTTACGAGTAGAATGTGGACTCTTTGGAATCTCCCTCTAGGAGTATGACACTATGGATCCCGGGTGAATTTCTCTCTTTTTTCCCCTATCTACTGCCTCGATTCTCAGGTTCACCATTTTTAGCCAGAGTATATTTGGCCTGACCATATTAACGTTGGATAAGCTATAGACTACCAGATGACTTTTCAAATCATTCCCATCATAAAATTTCATCATTTCCGTGTACGCACGTGCTCGCAATATGTTGATATATACATCTTAAGCAAAATACAGAAAAATAAATAGTTTCGATAGGATAAGTACGAGGTGTCATACTTGAATCCGCCGAAGTAGTAGGTTAAGAATTAAAATACTGCACACTACGTGTAATGTGTTTTTTCAAAAATGCAATAGTTATTTGAATTATTATTCTGTTTTAAAAATCCAAACCAAATCGATAGTAATAACTGCCCTTTATCAGCCTTATTCTCACATTTAAAGGCGAGGAAATGCTAAGATTAGAATGGAAAGTGATTGAATTGGAGTAATGAAGGGGCAAGAACGTGATCAAGTCGGTAAGGTTATAAATGATTTAGCAGTAAAAAAGCCAGACAGTCAAAAGACTGCAGTTGTTGCCGCATGTAATAACGGAAAAATAAGATACGGTTTCGATGATTTAAAGATAAGAACATGGACCGTCCGTTGCATGATTTGGAAGGCTTAGAGACAAGAGGTAGGACGTGGTATAGAGGATTTTCAAATGAGGGTAGGATAAAAATAGTGTAAACTAGATTGCCTCAGTCGAAGGCTAACGACAAAGTTTTAACAGTGCATGGAGAAGGGTAGAAGTTTCTGGTTGAAATCCGAGGAAGGTAGAAAAAAAGGTTGTCAACTGCAGGATATAAAAGAGGTGGTGGGTTGCTGAAGGCCGTGATAGAATGGAAAACGTTAGATAAGTGGAGAATTGGTAATAAGAGACTGAGGTTTTTTAGCCAGAGTAAAGGAAGTAACAAGTTATGAAGATATAAGGAAGGAGATACTATAGGGAAAATAATGGGAAGCCCACGTGATATGTTATAATGGAGAACCAAAACTTTTCTTAATATAATTATGGTGATAAAGTAGTATGAATGATTTTCATGGAATTCCTGGGAAACTTTTTAATTTAAAAATTAATTAGAATTTATTGAATATTTTATTTCGCATGTGATTATAGTACTAAGACTCGTCCTCTACCTATTTTCGGTGAATATCTTCCCTGATTGGGAATCCTAGCAGACTTATTTCGCGCGTGCATCTTTCCCTAGTCGGTCCGTAGGTTTTAATTTTCGCATAAAGATAAAATGGGAAGAGCGTGCATATTGATAATGAAATTACAGCTATTATTCGAGGTAGTCAATCGAAAGGCAGGAAGTTGTTTGAAAACTGTGGAAAACTTGTTGAACTCTAGCATTACTCTGAAGAAAGCAAGCACTTTTTTCCTCCCACTGCTGCTACAATTTCGGCCATCAGGTCTCTGGCTCACTGACGTGCAGTTCAAAATAACTTTTATTTTCCTACCTCCTCTTGCTGCAACATATTGCCATACCATAACTAGACCGCATTAATGTCTTTTTTCTCCTTTTTCCCGAATACATCCCATCAAATTCATCTCACCCCTAGGATACCCAACCATCAATTACTGAACGCGAACAAAGGTACTCGTTGGGAAATTTATTTAAATTTTTTCCAACAAAGCACTACATGCGAACAAAAAATAGAGGGACAAAAATGAGCTAAATGTTTTTATTTCGTGAATAATAATAACTTGAAAATTTCACCTAATCATTAATGCACATAGCCTTTTAGACTGCCATTTTAAACTGCGCCATCTAACCTGCTTTCCTCGTGATTGGTCTTTGAAATAATTATGTCAAGCATGAATTCTTATGGGTAATTCTGCTGCGCGCAGTAAAATAAACCTTTTTTTAAAATATAAGGGAAGAGCTCCCATGTTACTTCGGTAAATGTTTGTAGATCTAATATTTTCTTATTCCCCGCCGTGAAGCTCTAATTGGTGCCTTGACCCAAAAAAGTTGGGCATGGTTTGGTAAGTGCAAAGTTAGTAATTTAGTGCTTCAGTTTAAGGTACTAGTTAAAATTGATTATTGATGTATCCAGTGACGATGGAATATTAAATATTAAGTCTAATCTTACGCGTCACTGAATAAATTTTCATTTAAGTCATATCAATTTGCTAATTTTTATCTGCCAAAGAAAAATATTGCAAAATTTAATAATTATATAATCCGAGATACCTCTTTAGACTAAATTTAAACAGGTATGTTAAAACAAGTTTCTCAAGAAATTAAAAAAATATGATATGAATAAAAATTGAAAACCGTATTTGACAAAACGCACAATCTTCCTCTATGTTTTGACGCAGATACCCAATTTATAAAAACGTTTCAAATGAGGAAAAATGAAATTGTCTCAGTCGAGAGTATGAAAACTCACTCCAAATTTGCTCATCCATACTTTCCCATAACTTTTCACTTAAAAGGTCATTCAATTGAGTGAACAAATGGTGATTGCTGGATGCTAATGGTCTGAATGGAGGAACGTGACCATATTCAATACTTTAATTGGAGAACAAGCTGCTCTGTGGGATTAGCATTGTCGTGAAACAAAATTATGCCGTAGCTCTGTTTTCCAGCTTCCTCATTCTTCAGTGACCTTAAGGTTTTTAACGCTTTGCATCATCCTTATCGCAGGTTTATTCAAACCCCTTTCGGCATGAGCTCTGCGCAAACATCCCCCAAGTCCTTGACCAGAATCAACTCGCCGAAACATGAAATGTGATCAGGAGTCGTGGACACTGATGTTCACTTGCCTCTAATGCCAAGTTTGCGCGTCGAATCTGAATGAATTCAACGTAGAGAGCTGCTAAAGTTAATTACCGATTGCTCCGCAAGGCATTTCATCTTCCCTATGGACTACCGACACCTCAAGCTGGATTCACTCGGATTCAAATGTTTCGCAAAAAAATTGTACATTTGCACGAACTTCCGTCTAAAATTGTCTGAGGCGTCACTTTGTGGAAGCGATTCATATCGGAAAAGAAAGAAATACTTGGTTGTTCCACATATATTTTATTAACACGACCTAGGTTTCGACTTACAAAGTCATCATCAGGTAAAGAACAGAAGACACAGGGCTTTATATAGTGGATAGAGAACTGGAGAGGGGAGGTGTTTGAGAAGAGGGAGGAGGGGAAAGAGAAAGGGAAATGGTGTGTAAGTTTGGGGGGAGGGGGAGAAGACGGTTGTGTATGGCGTCGGGGTGGGAGATTACGGTTGGGTACTGCTTCAGGGGGGGAGAGGGGCTGAGGAACAGAGGGAGGTCCAGGAGGGGGGAACGGGAGGAATAAGTTAGGTCATTAACTAGAATACCCTTAAGGTGACTATTCTTTGAAATTTCCAACCGTTCCAAGGCATCTAATCTTAAGCCTTTTTTCTCTACATGCAGAATTTTGGGGACAAAGTCACTGGAGTGGTTGTTTTCTATAAGGTGCTGGGCAAAATTGGATGACATATTTCCGTTTTTAAAACAAGCGTAATGTTCCTTGACACGATCACTGAATTTCCTTCCGGTTTGTCCAATGTAGAAGGCAGAGCACTCACAACACAATTGATAAACTCCACTCCTTTCCAATGCGGGAATTTTGTCCTTGCAGTTTGATAAAAGGTTCCCTAAGTTGGCTCTATTATAGAAGGCAGGTTTAATATTGTTTCCTGCAAGGGATCTGGTGACTTTACGGGAAATATTCCCCAGGAAGAGAATTCTTCTCCACTTCGAAACGTCTTCCTTGGGGATGGATCCGAATATTGATTTGACGGCTATTTTCTCTAGTTTTTTCCGATACAAGTTATCGACTAATTGGGAGCAGAAACCGTTGTTTTCAGCTATTGTTTTAATGATTTTAAGTTCGTTTTGGGTATTTTGTGGCGATAGAGGGATGCTAGTCAGACGGTGGACCATAGAGTTGAAGGCCGCTAATTTTTGTGGGAAATGATGTCTTGACGTAGAATGAATGATATGATCCGTACAAGTGTCCTTCCGGAAAATGGAGAAGTCCAGCTGCCGATTATTTTTAGTGATTGTTATATCTAAAAAGTTAATGGAGTTGTTGAGCTCTTTCTCCATAGTGAACTTAATGTTTTTATCCAAGGAGTTAAGGGTTATCAAGAAGCTATCCAGTTGTCTTTGTGAACCAGCCCATACACAAAAAATATCATCTACGTAACGGTGCCAAGAGATTATGTTTTTCACCAAGTTGTTGGAAGAGGAGAACAGAGTACTTTCCACCTGGTCCATATAGATGTCTGCTAGTAGAGGGGAAACAGGGGATCCCATGGCCAGACCATGGGTTTGTAGGAAATATTTTCCGTTGAACTTGAAATAGTTCTGCGATACACATGTTTTTAACACCAAACACAACTCACTGATTACTGGGAACGGGACCCCCTTCCGAAAAAGGATTTCTTCGGCTAACTGGAGGGCTTCCTGCGTGGGAACACTCGGGAAAAGGCTGCACACGTCGAAGGAGACAAGGATGCACTTGGGAGGGAGGACTAACTCTGCAAGGCGGCGGGTCATATCGGAGGAGTTTTTGATACCAAATTTTGGGACGAACTTGGTGTGCTCCTTGAAGATGGCGTTTGCTCTTCTTGCCAGGTGGTGATTAGGGGCTGAAATATTGGAAACCACCGGCCTGATGGGAATATCTGGTTTGTGAGTTTTTGGGAGACCAAAAAACCGGGGCGCTGAGGGATTCATTTGCACTAACCGATGCACTTCGGGTGGTTGGAAAATAACTGAGCAGGATTTTATTACTTGTTTGACCTCTTTATGGAATTTTGGAGTTGGATCACCATGGACTTCAAAAATGTTATTGTCCTTTAGGAACACTTCACACTTATTGATATAGTCGTCTTTTCCTAGTATCACCACCGAATTTCCTTTATCAGCCTTAAGAATTAATAGATTTTTGGAAGCCATGGACTTCTTAAGCCAACCCTCGATCCCAAGGACAATCGTCAGGAACTAGCCGCTTTGAAATCAATTAAGAAGTCCATGGCTTCCAAAAATCTATTAATTCTTAAGGCTGATAAAGGAAATTCGGTGGTGATACTAGGAAAAGACGACTATATCTGCTGCTGGCCCCGGGACCTCACGACCGATCTTGTTCCCAACTGCCCACTCGCCCGCGCCCACCCGATAATATACCCACGCGACCAATATGGCCGGCGGGTACATTAAAGAGTAGGCACGGCCCGAGAGGGCTCGTCGGCCAAGTTTTCGGTCGTGGGGACCCAGGACCAGGTCACCATTTGTGACTGAATTTCTTTTATTGCTTGGAAATACATATGGAACAAAATGGGACGCGTACGGAACACCACTCCGGATCCGCGTCTGAGCGTATAATAAGACACTGTATTATCAACAGAAATATTTACACAAACATTGAACAAATTTAGGTCACATAACAACAGAAGGGTCTCTTGCAAACCGTATAGTGCGGCGAACGTCTCAATTTCATTAATATGCCAACCCTGCGGCACTGGGAAGGATCTGGAGATGCCCCAACGGGGAATAGCCACCCCTCCTTGTGTGGGTGTAGCGTCCGTGTGTACTTGGATGATTTCACTTGGTTGGGGTAGGTATACCTGTTTGTCGAATATATCTGTGTCCAGGGATGCCTGCCAGTAGGTGTCGTCTCTCTGGTACACGTGTGTGATCATGAAGGTCGGCAATCGGAGCACCCAGGCAATCCAGGCGAGGTAGCCAGCGGCCTTGGGAATATCCGCCTGGCGCAGACGGGTGAGTATGGGGATGAGTGATTTGACGCGCCTAATTGCCGTGGTTGTAAGTTGCAGTGACTGGGCGCCCGTATCTATACGGACACCGAGATACTTCAATTGTTGAGTGGGAATGAGGACCGATTTACTGAAATTCACCGTGATGCCCAAGGTTTCATGGATAAAGTCGGTGATTTGGTAGCCGCAAACTTTATGTTCACTAAAGAACAACCAATCGTCGAGATACACCACTGATTGCACGTTGAATTTGTTCTCGATGAAAATCATAACGTCCTCGGCCCAACGTTGTAGAATCGCGGGGCTCAATGGGTGGCCCATTGGGAGGCGCGTGAAGGCGTATTGCTCGTTGCGGTAGCGCACTCCGTAGTATTTCCAGTGATGTACGTTCACCTGCAGTTGATAGAACGCACTCGCGAGGTCGATCTTGACCATGAAGCTGTCCTTAGGTATAAGGGCGATGGCTCTCGCTGGGCCTAACAAGGAAGGAATTATAATGGCCCCACACTACTTAGGTAGATCAGACCACAAAGATAAACTAAGGGAGATAGATTCATCTACATCTACATCTACTCAATACCCCGCAAGCCGCCGCAAGGGCGTGTGGCGGGGGGTGCTAGGACACCACCCATAATTTAGAAAAGAAAAATAAAAAAAAAAAAATCGCATGCAATAACGAGAAAATCATATATAAAAAAAAACATGGCATACATTCATGCATGAACACTTACACCCCACACACATGCAAACACTCAAACTACCAACTAACATACACATGCACCTGAAAGTATACCTAACATCTCTATAGTGTTTAATTTTGTTCCGACTTGTATATTCAAAGTTTTTAATATTTCTAAAGTGACTTCGGTTTCTTGCTATTATGATTACTGATTGTTCGGGGAAAGAATGAGTATTTGTACCTATCTGTCTTGGAATCTATCTCCCTTAGTTTATCTTTGTGGTCTGATCTACCTAAGTAGTGTGGGGCCATTATAATTCCTTCAGTGTCATATTTAAACTCGTTTGTTCTGAACCTTTCTAAAAGTCTAAGCCTCGCTTGTTCTCTCCGCACTTCAAGTGGTTCCCAGCCTAAATCCCCTAAGAGACCTGTCACACTTGTGTTTTTATCATAACAATTTTTAACGAATCTAGCGGATTTTCTCTGGACTTTATCTAATTCTTTTTGCCAAATTTTCTCCCACGGATCCCAAATACTTGCGGCATATTCCAAATGAGGTCTAACTAGAGCAAAATAACACCTCTCTTTAACTTTTTCATTACATTTCCCCACCACCCGTTTTATGAAGCCAAGTTTCTTTAAAGCTGATCCGCATATTGTCCTGATATGTGCTCCCCATGAAAGGCGTGGTGTTAGAACAACCCCCAAATATTTAACTTGATTTGCCGTAGTCAATACTGAACCCTCTATTTTGTAGTTTATATCCTGTTCCTCGCTTCCTTTATTCCAAAATTTGAAAAATGCACATTTATCTATATTAAGTGTTAATCCCCATTTATTGCACCATCCCGAGATATTGTCTAAGTCTCTAGAGAGTAGCTCGCGATCTAGTTGGCTCCTTATTTCCCTGTATATCACCGTGTCGTCAGCAAATAACCTTAGATTGCTACTAACGTGTGTGCTTAAGCCATTTATGTATATTAAGAACAGAAGAGGCCCTATTACACTTCCCTGGGGGACGCCCGAAGTAACATCTCTCTCCGTTGAGCACAACCCATCTATGACTACTATTTGTTTGCGGTTTGACAAGAAGTCCCTAATCCAATTAATTATTTTCTCATTGATCCCATAGTATTTAAGTTTGTGTAACAATTTATTGTGTGGGACTTTGTCGAAGGCTTTTTTGAAATCCAGGAATACTGCATCGACTTGGGTGTTGTTTTCTCCCGATCTAAGTAATTCGTGAATGAAGAGACCAAGTTGTGTTTCGCAAGATCTGCTTTTCCTAAATCCGTGCTGGTTGTGGATTAGTATTTTCCTACTATCAAGAAATTTCATAATGTTAGTGACAATAACGTGTTCCAATATTTTACAAGAGATCGATGTTAAAGAAATGGGTCGGTAATTGGTTGGTTTATCCCTATCGCCGCCTTTATAGATGGGAGTTATATGGGCTAGCTTCCAGTTGCGAGGCACTGAGCCTTCTTCTATCGATTTTAGAAAAACAATATGTAAAAATGGGGCAATGTCGTCAGCTAATTCCTTTAATATTCTAGCAGGTATTTCTTCCGGACCAGGTGCCTTGTGTGCTTTGATACTACGGAGCAGATGTACTATTCCCTGCTTGGTCAGTGTTAGATCGCTCATGTGTTCCCCGGGTGGGTGTGGAGGATCGTTTGGTGCGTTTGTGTTTTTGTTGTAGACGCTCTGGAAAAAATGGTTTAAAATATTTGCCTTTTTCACGCTATCTGTAATGATTTCTCCATTTTCCGTCTTCAAAGAGTGCACAGTGGGACGTTTACCCTGTATTTCCCTAACATAGGACCAGAATGACTTTGGATTTTCCTCAAGATATTCGCTTAGCATTTTAGATTTAAAAGAGTGTAGTGCTGTGCGCATAATACTTTTCGTCTTACTACGACATTCTTTTAGTAGCTGTTTGGTTGTATTCACAAAACTTATATCGTCACTTTTTAAACTCTTTTTGAAATTTGACTGTAGCTTTCTTTGCCTTCTTAATGCCGATCTGACTTCCCCGTTGTACCATCTAGGTTCCTTACTGTCGCATTTGAGTTTGGACGGGATGTACGTCTTTATTCCTTCGCGTAAAATATTTAAGAAATAATTCCAAGTGTTCTCTGTATTTGTTGTCAGTGTTTTTGTCTTGTATTCCGGTAATTTTATCTTTAAATATTCTCTTAGTCCGTTAAAATTTGCCTTGTTGTATAGGTATATTTTACGCTTTTCTTTGTTTATTTTGACGAACTTAGTTTTTAACTCCACAAGAATAGCCTTATGGTCACTGATTCCGTCTATTATTTCAATGTTAGTAATGATTTCGGGCATAGAAGTCGCAAAGATGTCTAGTATGCTTTGGCCCCTTGTTGGTGATTTAACTATTTGTTCTAAGGAGTGTTTTGTGAATATATGAAGGAGTTCTTGGCATGAATCTCTGTTTTTGGCAGATTTTCCCACGCAGTAGTTTTCCCAGTCAATTGACGGTAGATTTGTGTCACCAGCGATTATAGTAATACTGTTGCTTTGTCTGCTGCTGATAGTGGATATTTGTTCGTCGAGCTTGTGTAGGACATCTGTGTTAGAAACTGGGGGTCTATAAAATGAACACACGTATAGGCTTCTGCCGTTGTAGTCCTTAATGTTGCACCAAACGCTTTCTATGTCATCTACGTCGCATTCATATCGTTGGCTACTAAGATGTGACTTTACTGCAATGAATACTCCCCCACCCAACCTATTTGGTCTGTCCCTTCTGTAAATTGTGAAGCCGTTTGGAAAAACCTCATTGTTTGCTATATCTCCCGTGAGCCAACTTTCTGTTCCAACTACTATGTCTGCGTTTGTACTGACAAAAATATGTTCAATATCCGATATTTTGTTTCTAATGCTACGGCAATTTAATGTTATAATTTTAATATGGCTAATAACTTCTTGTTTTTCGGTTTTATGTACGCTAACAAAACTGTTTAGAGACGATTCGTGGTGAACAGAGACAAAAGAATTACATTCACTTGCATTGCTATCTGTTATGTATGTAGAGGCACCAATTTTATTAAATTTACGTGGGTTATATGTTGTTTTAACGCAAGTGCTTGTTTGTTCAATATTTTTGGGGATTTGAGAGGCATTACCTGAACTGAATTGACAAAAAGCGCTGGATTCTACTTTATTTTTCCCCATATATGACCTACGCTCTTGCCTACCAGCTATGCTAAACCCTCGACACGTGTTCGTGTAACCTACGCGCTACCAACTGCGATGCCTCGGCAGTATAATGGACCCCGGAGCGATTAAGGGGTACCCGACACGATGAGAGGACGGGCCTCAGATCAACGAAGTCCGCTCCGATTCCCCGGCAAAATCCCAGCAATCTCTCATTTAAACCCTCAATGCGGCTCCAAACGAGCCTTCCGCGGTCTGAACGCGGCACAATACTACATATACTTAATTTAATTGGGACCTTCAACTCTGCCTCGACTCGTTTCACCTCCGAGTGCATCTCCTTAAAGGAGCGCAGGATCTCTTCAGATCCACGTTCCGAGGCGTCGTTTGTCCCGACATGAGCCACAATGCGTAGCTTGGAGCAGCCCGTATTACTGACGGCCGCCTTCACCGCCAGCGTCGCCTGGGGTACCCCGCCGCCCGGTATACACCAGGACGACAAGAATCCAACACCTCCCTCCTGTTGGACTCTGCGGCGCAGCGGGTTCATTATACGCCGGACATTTGAACTACCTAATATAACGGCTCCCTCCCTCCCCGACCGCTGATGCCTTACCCTAGGCAGTGCCCTCGGAGCCGTTATATTAGAACCGTTATATTAGGTAGTTCAAATGTCCGGCGTATAATGAACCCGCTGCGCCGCAGAGTCCAACAGGAGGGAGGTGTTGGATTCTTGTCGTCCTGGTGTATACCGGGCGGCGGGGTACCCCAGGCGACGCTGGCGGTGAAGGCGGCCGTCAGTAATACGGGCTGCTCCAAGCTACGCATTGTGGCTCATGTCGGGACAAACGACGCCTCGGAACGTGGATCTGAAGAGATCCTGCGCTCCTTTAAGGAGATGCACTCGGAGGTGAAACGAGTCGAGGCAGAGTTGAAGGTCCCAATTAAATTAAGTATATGTAGTATTGTGCCGCGTTCAGACCGCGGAAGGCTCGTTTGGAGCCGCATTGAGGGTTTAAATGAGAGATTGCTGGGATTTTGCCGGGGAATCGGAGCGGACTTCGTTGATCTGAGGCCCGTCCTCTCATCGTGTCGGGTACCCCTTAATCGCTCCGGGGTCCATTATACTGCCGAGGCATCGCAGTTGGTAGCGCGTAGGTTACACGAACACGTGTCGAGGGTTTAGCATAGCTGGTAGGCAAGAGCGTAGGTCATATATTGGGAAAAATAAAGTAGAATCCAGCGCTTTTTGTCAATTCAGTTCAGGTAATGCCTCTCAAATCCCCAAAAATATTGAACAAACAAGCACTTGCGTTAAAACAACATATAACCCACGTAAATTTAATAAAATTGGTGCCTCTACATACATAACAGATAGCAATGCAAGTGAATGTAATTCTTTTGTCTCTGTTCACCACGAATCGTCTCAAAACAGTTTTGTTAGCGTACATAAAACCGAAAAACAAGAAGTTATTAGCCATATTAAAATTATAACATTAAATTGCCGTAGCATTAGAAACAAAATATCGGATATTGAACATATTTTTGTCAGTACAAACGCAGACATAGTAGTTGGAACAGAAAGTTGGCTCACGGGAGATATAGCAAACAATGAGGTTTTTCCAAACGGCTTCACAATTTACAGAAGGGACAGACCAAATAGGTTGGGTGGGGGAGTATTCATTGCAGTAAAGTCACATCTTAGTAGCCAACGATATGAATGCGACGTAGATGACATAGAAAGCGTTTGGTGCAACATTAAGGACTACAACGGCAGAAGCCTATACGTGTGTTCATTTTATAGACCCCCAGATTCTAACACAGATGTCCTACAATACTATATACAGATGTCCTAATACATAATACCCCGCAAGCCCTTGCGGCGGCTTGCGGGGTATTATGTAGATGTAGATGTAGATGTACACAAGCTCGACGAACAAATATCCACTATCGGCAGCAGACAAAGCAACAGTATTACTATAATCGCTGGTGACACAAATCTACCGTCAATTGACTGGGAAAACTACTGCGTGGGAAAATCTGCCAAAAACAGAGATTCATGCCAAGAACTCCTTCATATATTCACAAAACACTCCTTAGAACAAATAGTTAAATCACCAACACGGGGCCAAAGCATACTAGACATCTTTGCGACTTCTATGCCCGAAATCATTACTAACATTGAAATAATAGACGGAATCAGTGACCATAAGGCTATTCTTGTGGAGTTAAAAACTAAGTTCGTCAAAATAAACAAAGAAAAGCGTAAAATATACCTATACAACAAGGCAAATTTTAACGGACTAAGAGAATATTTAAAGATAAAATTACCGGAATACAAGACAAAAACACTGACAACAAATACAGAGAACACTTGGAATTATTTCTTAAATATTTTACGCGAAGGAATAAAGACGTACATCCCGTCCAAACTCAAATGCGACAGTAAGGAACCTAGATGGTACAACGGGGAAGTCAGATCGGCATTAAGAAGGCAAAGAAAGCTACAGTCAAATTTCAAAAAGAGTTTAAAAAGTGACGATATAAGTTTTGTGAATACAACCAAACAGCTACTAAAAGAATGTCGTAGTAAGACGAAAAGTATTATGCGCACAGCACTACACTCTTTTAAATCTAAAATGCTAAGCGAATATCTTGAGGAAAATCCAAAGTCATTCTGGTCCTATGTTAGGGAAATACAGGGTAAACGTCCCACTGTGCACTCTTTGAAGACGGAAAATGGAGAAATCATTACAGATAGCGTGAAAAAGGCAAATATTTTAAACCATTTTTTCCAGAGCGTCTACAACAAAAACACAAACGCACCAAACGATCCTCCACACCCACCCGGGGAACACATGAGCGATCTAACACTGACCAAGCAGGGAATAGTACATCTGCTCCGTAGTATCAAAGCACACAAGGCACCTGGTCCGGAAGAAATACCTGCTAGAATATTAAAGGAATTAGCTGACGACATTGCCCCATTTTTACATATTGTTTTTCTAAAATCGATAGAAGAAGGCTCAGTGCCTCGCAACTGGAAGCTAGCCCATATAACTCCCATCTATAAAGGCGGCGATAGGGATAAACCAACCAATTACCGACCCATTTCTTTAACATCGATCTCTTGTAAAATATTGGAACACGTTATTGTCACTAACATTATGAAATTTCTTGATAGTAGGAAAATACTAATCCACAACCAGCACGGATTTAGGAAAAGCAGATCTTGCGAAACACAACTTGGTCTCTTCATTCACGAATTACTTAGATCGGGAGAAAACAACACCCAAGTCGATGCAGTATTCCTGGATTTCAAAAAAGCCTTCGACAAAGTCCCACACAATAAATTGTTACACAAACTTAAATACTATGGGATCAATGAGAAAATAATTAATTGGATTAGGGACTTCTTGTCAAACCGCAAACAAATAGTAGTCATAGATGGGTTGTGCTCAACGGAGAGAGATGTTACTTCGGGCGTCCCCCAGGGAAGTGTAATAGGGCCTCTTCTGTTCTTAATATACATAAATGGCTTAAGCACACACGTTAGTAGCAATCTAAGGTTATTTGCTGACGACACGGTGATATACAGGGAAATAAGGAGCCAACTAGATCGCGAGCTACTCTCTAGAGACTTAGACAATATCTCGGGATGGTGCAATAAATGGGGATTAACACTTAATATAGATAAATGTGCATTTTTCAAATTTTGGAATAAAGGAAGCGAGGAACAGGATATAAACTACAAAATAGAGGGTTCAGTATTGACTACGGCAAATCAAGTTAAATATTTGGGGGTTGTTCTAACACCACGCCTTTCATGGGGAGCACATATCAGGACAATATGCGGATCAGCTTTAAAGAAACTTGGCTTCATAAAACGGGTGGTGGGGAAATGTAATGAAAAAGTTAAAGAGAGGTGTTATTTTGCTCTAGTTAGACCTCATTTGGAATATGCCGCAAGTATTTGGGATCCGTGGGAGAAAATTTGGCAAAAAGAATTAGATAAAGTCCAGAGAAAATCCGCTAGATTCGTTAAAAATTGTTATGATAAAAACACAAGTGTGACAGGTCTCTTAGGGGATTTAGGCTGGGAACCACTTGAAGTGCGGAGAGAACAAGCGAGGCTTAGACTTTTAGAAAGGTTCAGAACAAACGAGTTTAAATATGACACTGAAGGAATTATAATGGCCCCACACTACTTAGGTAGATCAGACCACAAAGATAAACTAAGGGAGATAGATTCCAAGACAGATAGGTACAAATACTCATTCTTTCCCCGAACAATCAGTAATCATAATAGCAAGAAACCGAAGTCACTTTAGAAATATTAAAAACTTTGAATTTACAAGTCGGCACAAAATTAAACACTATAGAGATGTTAGGTATACTTTCAGGTGCATGTGTATGTTAGTTGGTAGTTTGAGTGTTTGCATGTGTGTGGGGTGTAAGTGTTCATGCATGAATGTATGCCATGTTTTTTTTTTTTATATATATGATTTTGTCGTTATTGCATGCGATTTTTTTTTTATTATTTTTCTTTTCTAAATTATGGGTGGTGTCCTAGCACCCCCCGCCACACGCCCTTGCGGCGGCTTGCGGGGTATTGAGTAGATGTAGATGTAGATGTAGAACGGTTCCCTCCCTCCCCGACCGCTGATGCCTTACCCTAGGCAGTGCCCTCGGAGTAGGGATAGGGGCTGCAGGTACGGTGGTGCTGTCATCCGACAGCACCTGGTACCTGTTGGAGACGGGGATGGTATCTGCCTCCGCAGAGTCCAATCCTCGCCGCAGCGTTACCTTCCCCTTGCCCCGAGAGACGACCCTCCAATCGTCCGACCTACGGACGCGAGACACTCCCTCGTTGAGAGATGGGACACGGGGTAGGTCTCTAATCGCCCAGCCACGTGTTGCATTCGGACGAATCCGTGCACCCCTATGGGCGTGGCGGGTTTTCGAATTCCCACCCTGAGCACCATCTCTCCCGAGGGGAGCCCTCCGGCCGGCGATCTCCGATCGAAGCTCCCGCACCATTCTCTCCAGCATGACGATACGGGCCCTTAAAGCCGCGCATTCGCCAGTGCCTTCGAGCATAGCAACAGGGGACCTGGATGAAGCCATCCTAATTTAATTACCAAGTTCCCAACAAAAGCTAACCTGTATACACTATGCTAAAAGTTCTAGAAGGGGTTAGCTAACTTTAGCTCAAACAATAAGTTACGATTTGGAATTGAATATGAAGCCTAAGTCCAAGACAGATAGGTACAAATACTCATTCTTTCCCCGAACAATCAGTAATCATAATAGCAAGAAACCGAAGTCACTTTAGAAATATTAAAAACTTTGAATTTACAAGTCGGAACAAAATTAAACACTATAGAGATGTTAGGTATACTTTCAGGTGCATGTGTATGTTAGTTGGTAGTTTGAGTGTTTGCATGTGTGTGGGGTGTAAGTGTTCATGCATGAATGTATGCCATGTTTTTTTTTATATATGATTTTGTTGTTATTGCATGCGATTTTTTTTTTTTAATTTTTCTTTTCTAAATTATGGGTGGTGTCCTAGCACCCCCCGCCACACGCCCTTGCGGCGGCTTGCGGGGTATTGAGTAGATGTAGATGTAGATATCAATAAGTGTGAAGTGTTCCTAAAGGACAATAACATTTTTGAAGTCCATGGTGATCCAACTCCAAAATTCCATAAAGAGGTCAAACAAGTAATAAAATCCTGCTCAGTTATTTTCCAACCACCCGAAGTGCATCGGTTAGTGCAAATGAATCCCTCAGCGCCCCGGTTTTTTGGTCTCCCAAAAACTCACAAACCAGATATTCCCATCAGGCCGGTGGTTTCCAATATTTCAGCCCCTAATCACCACCTGGCAAGAAGAGCAAACGCCATCTTCAAGGAGCACACCAAGTTCGTCCCAAAATTTGGTATCAAAAACTCCTCCGATATGACCCGCCGCCTTGCAGAGTTAGTCCTCCCTCCCAAGTGCATCCTTGTCTCCTTCGACGTGTGCAGCCTTTTCCCGAGTGTTCCCACGCAGGAAGCCCTCCAGTTAGCCGAAGAAATCCTTTTTCGGAAGGGGGTCCCGTTCCCAGTAATCAGTGAGTTGTGTTTGGTGTTAAAAACATGTGTATCGCAGAACTATTTCAAGTTCAACGGAAAATATTTCCTACAAACCCATGGTCTGGCCATGGGATCCCCTGTTTCCCCTCTACTAGCAGACATCTATATGGACCAGGTGGAAAGTACTCTGTTCTCCTCTTCCAACAACTTGGTGAAAAACATAATCTCTTGGCACCGTTACGTAGATGATATTTTTTGTGTATGGGCTGGTTCACAAAGACAACTGGATAGCTTCTTGATAACCCTTAACTCCTTGGATAAAAACATTAAGTTCACTATGGAGAAAGAGCTCAACAACTCCATTAACTTTTTAGATATAACAATCACTAAAAATAATCGGCAGCTGGACTTCTCCATTTTCCGGAAGGACACTTGTACGGATCATATCATTCATTCTACGTCAAGACATCATTTCCCACAAAAATTAGCGGCCTTCAACTCTATGGTCCACCGTCTGACTAGCATCCCTCTATCGCCACAAAATACCCAAAACGAACTTAAAATCATTAAAACAATAGCTGAAAACAACGGTTTCTGCTCCCAATTAGTCGATAACTTGTATCGGAAAAAACTAGAGAAAATAGCCGTCAAATCAATATTCGGATCCATCCCCAAGGAAGACGTTTCGAAGTGGAGAAGAATTCTCTTCCTGGGGAATATTTCCCGTAAAGTCACCAGATCCCTTGCAGGAAACAATATTAAACCTGCCTTCTATAATAGAGCCAACTTAGGGAACCTTTTATCAAACTGCAAGGACAAAATTCCCGCATTGGAAAGGAGTGGAGTTTATCAATTGTGTTGTGAGTGCTCTGCCTTCTACATTGGACAAACCGGAAGGAAATTCAGTGATCGTGTCAAGGAACATTACGCTTGTTTTAAAAACGGAAATATGTCATCCAATTTTGCCCAGCACCTTATAGAAAACAACCACTCCAGTGACTTTGTCCCCAAAATTCTGCATGTAGAGAAAAAAGGCTTAAGATTAGATGCCTTGGAACGGTTGGAAATTTCAAAGAATAGTCACCTTAAGGGTATTCTAGTTAATGACCTAACTTATTCCTCCCGTTCCCCCCTCCTGGACCTCCCTCTGTTCCTCAGCCCCTCTCCCCCCCTGAAGCAGTACCCAACCGTAATCTCCCACCCCGACGCCATACACAACCGTCTTCTCCCCCTCCCCCCAAACTTACACACCATTTCCCTTTCTCTTTCCCCTCCTCCCTCTTCTCAAACACCTCCCCTCTCCAGTTCTCTATCCACTATATAAAGCCCTGTGTCTTCTGTTCTTTACCTGATGATGACTTTGTAAGTCGAAACCTAGGTCGTGTTAATAAAATATATGTGGAACAACCAAGTATTTCTTTCTTTTCCGCTCTTCCGTCTCTTAGTTTGTTCAAGTGTCCTCCCAATTCAGGAAGCCAACCGTCGTTAGCCACCCTAGTACTTCATAAGCATCTCTCACCGCTCTAAAACGACATGGTAGAATCTAACGTTTTTATGTTCCCCTTGACCTACTGGTCAGAAGAGCAAGACCATATCTCAAATTTCCCCCTATTAAATGGAGAAGAAAATAATGTCGCAATCAGAACTTATAATCGAAGAGCATGCTCCTTTAAAAAAGATTTTTAACAGGTTGAGAGAATTGATGAAGTTTAGCGTTTAAACCTTAACAAATTTTGAGACAATGTTTCCAGCGTCATTTACGTACTCCCTGAAACAGGTCGCGGAAATATGAAGTACAAATTGTAATGCATGACATTTGCGGACCACATTTAGAATCTATTATATTTATTTTCAGGGGTCGATAAACATTTAGAGGGATGCGTTGAAATAAAAAAAAACTCCGCATTAAATTCATTTTTGTGGGAAGCATTCATTCTTTTTCTTTGGAAAGGATCTCCTGCATTTGATTATCCGCAAAACTATCAAATATCGTGTTTTTTCGTTTTTTCTTTCCCTATTCCGCAATGTGGTTATTTTAATATCTCTTCCATTAACGTTTTGTTTATTAAATTAACTATTGATCATGCACTTAAAATTGACAAAAAATTGAATTACCTATAATTTTTATTATAGTATCCGCGTAAAGCTAATAATCAGATAATGCATTAGTTTTCCTTTTTGTTATTGCAATGCATACACATTTTCATTTGCCAAAGGTGAAATTTAAGTAGAATTCTCTTGATCTGAATTTTAAATAATAAACGAAAAATTATTCAGCTGCCATTCTAAAAGTTGAAGTGAAAAGATTTATTAATGCGTGGAAATGTCGAGTAGATTAAGTGAAAAAAAGACAGCCAATTTCAAATGGAAAATCAAATACTGATTCAAAAACAAACCTCAGATGAAAAAAGCAAAAGTGCTGATACGGATAAAAATCTAATAAAAATGTTTACATTCGCATACAGGCATTTATTCATAAATTAAGCCTCTCTAAGGAGATTATAATTGCCATTTAATTATTGAAGGCTAAAAAAACATTGAGGAATAAAAGAACTGTGCAGGGTCTCACGATGATTTTCAGGATAAATCCAGCCTTATGAACATTAATCGGATTCGATCCATTGCTGGGTCAATTTTCAAAAACTTGAATCAAAATATGTTATCCTGAATAGGTCTAAATATACTTGGATACACCGCATCCCACCAAGACCGAAGACCGCAGCTTTCGATTAGCTGTGGGGACTGGAGTCGAGATGTTCACTTGAGCATAAGCCCAAAGACGCACAGGCAGTCGCGCAAGGCACTTGGGATAAAATTAACTGCCATATGTGTTCCAGATGAACCTATAACCGAGAAGAAGGGAGAGGTCGGCGTCCATGCAACCTAAATTAATTAGAGAACGAAGATTGTGTAACTCCAGTCAAGTATTTGAAAGGACCTTAGCAACATGCCCGTATTACAAAGCCGGAACTTGGATAAATAAGAGAAATATTAGAGCAACTCAAGGTCAAAAAAAGCAACAAAACCAGCAGGTATTTTACTCTTAATTTTTAAATGCATTAAATTAAGTTCGCAAAGCAATTAACGTGGAAAAACATTTATTTGTAAATAAAGCAGGGATATCAGATAACTCATACGATTTATTTTCATGTAGCTACGTGAATGTCTCGTATTTTTATGAATTATAGCTAAGGCAGGTCGAAAGATTTTTGAACCAAAAAAGTAGGGACACAAAAAGAAAAATTACTTTGGGCAAAGAAGAATTCACAAGGAGGAGAGACAGGAACGTTGAGTAAGGATGTTGAGAAAAAACTCGTTAAAACTTTGATAAGGAGTGAAGTATGTACGGCGCGGAAACGTGGTCATTGAGGAAGAATGCTAGGCGTATATTGGAGGATGCTGAAATGTGGGTGGGGAGACGGATGGAGAAGGTAAAGTGGACAGAAAGAAAATGGCGGAGGAGAGTGGATTGTAGGAAGAAATCCAAAGGCGGCAGGGAAGGTGGTTGAAGAGCGTTATGATTGGCGAAGGGATGTTGAAGACTGTGATAAAGGGGGAAATATTAGCCAAACGATCAGGAGTAGGAATGGAGTAGGTATTTTGGACAGCATAAAAAGAAAAGGAAGTATGTGGAATCGGAGAAGGGCTATTTGTACTGTCGGATGATAAGTTTATTTTTTACTAGGAGAGTCAAAGAAAAGTACCGTCGTTCATCTGTACAATTGGTTTGCCCCAAAAAAGGTAGAATGGTTTTTTTACGCCGACGTGGACGGCTGGATTGGGGAAATTTGTGGCGGAATAAGTGGTTGGAGATCTTGCAAAAACAACGCATTTGGCGTCAGTTGTCTGCAAGTCGTTGTATTCGGCTGATTATTACAAGACCTGACCCCTGTTCGAGGGTCGCGTCACGAATTCAAGATGCCGTTCCATGGAGCAATGTAATAAAATTGTGTATTGAACTTGAGAAATTGGGTTCAAAGACGACCATGGTTAAAGATGCCTATGGGGATGGAGAAATGTCCCAAGTGAGGGCTTTCTGCTCGCACAGGATGTTCTAGGAGGGTAGCCAGGAGTTTGATGATGAGGAATGCCCCGGAATTCCATGAAAAACACATTGCGGTGAAAATGTACAAAACGTGAGACCCATACTCAATGCTGACTCCCAAGTGTCTCCATGTTCCCTCCAATTGACTCTAAATGTCAGGATGTTAGCAGAGGAGCGAAATATTGAGAAAACCACAGTGCATTGATTCTTAAAGAAAATTTAGCCATGAGAAAGGTGTGCCCTTGATGATCCCCAAGGTGCTCTTGGAAAGCTGCTTGTGTGACAATCATGCCTTGGCCTCTTGGACTACGTTGAAAGTGACCCGAATTTTTGGAATAGTGTTTAATCGTGACGAGACATGGGTATTTGAGTACAACCCAAGAATAACCTCTTAGAGTACCATTTTGGACCACTGAATTATCTCAATGACGCCATGACGAGGGGCCGGAACGATGATCGTGTTGATGCCTTTCAAAACTTCTTCCACTTCCACAACTGGCGGAGGCACTAGCATTGGTGTGCCAAGGTTGCTCTTACGAAGAATTTTAGCAATCTTCACTATGAACTGATATAAAGTTTTTCCCCAGATTTATTTTCACTATTTGAGACAGACCTTGTAGCCTGTGTTCACCCAAAATCTAATTAAATGGTAGAATACCAACAATACACAGTGAAACAACTGTTGGCTCCTGAATAAGTAATCAAATTAAACCGCTGAAATAAGAAAGCCTATTTTGTGTTCAGATTCATACACTGTACTGTTCTCGGACAGAGCTCCCGTGATTTCTCTCCGAATGATGAGGCGAGGTTTCACGATATCGACATATCTGGTATGGGTGGCCCCAGGAGCAATTATTATTGCTCCCATCGGCAGAGCTCCAATGGTCATCGGAACGCACAGGCCCTTCCGGCACGTTAAGGTTTTAGTCCATGAGATGAGCTGATTAAATAGATACCAATAAATTTTGCAGAGAATTTGACTTTGGTTTACGTTAGTAACAAGGCTTTTGCAGTCATTCTGTTAGTCTGTTACCGTATAATAGTGTTCAAATGAACCAAGAATATGGTGTAAAATATTCTAATCCATTACTAGAAGTGCAAAACTTCTGCAAAGTGTATTAGATGCATAATTTATTGATAATTTTTTTATAAAGTATAAATATTCAGTCAGACAGGTGGTATCTTCTATTACTTTAATTTTTTCATTATTTTAAATGAATTAAAAAATTAAACACAATCAAGGTTGTAGTCCATGAGATAGAAAGACCTTGATATAGCTATACAACATCTGCAAAAGCAGAAATGCAATAGTTTCGCTGCCTAAACCCTATTTCTAAAAATAATTTTTGGCTATCGTAAATGTCATTCCATATCTCCTTTCACCCCATTTCTCTTTCACCGTGAAGTTACTTGAAGGCTAATGCACGATTCCCATGCAGTAAATTAACGTATTATATTGCTGGACGCGAACATTTTACAAAATTTGAAGCCGGTCACGTGCTACGATGGAAATAACACCTATTTGAAAGGATTATTCTTAATGCACGTTTTAAGAGCAAATATAATAGGAAAAATGGTGCCGTACAATGCTTATAAAAGTCAACCTGCTCAATGGTTAAAGTGCTCGTACGAGATGATGAAAAGATGGTGGTTTGGAATTAACCTTAGTCAGATGCGCATGATAGTCTGCCGTTAAAAACCGATAAAATGTATTTACGACAGCAATGAAAGCCACCCCCACCTTGGAAATTTAAAAACAAAATACAACTTAAGCTCTCTCTCCATAATTGCGTCGCATTACCATGCTACCATTTTACTGTAAGAGTAAAGAAAAATCAAGCATTCATGGCCCCTCTCATTGGTTTTAAGTAAAACTATTTTTAGTATTTAAAAAGTTAGTAATTCTCGCGCTTATACTGAAGAAAATGGTGTTACAATATTTAAGCTTAAGGGATTTATTCATTAACTTTATGTAATGCCTTCCCCTCTTTAGGCTAAGTACAAATTAAAGTCCCATTTTATTGCCAGCGAGGAAAGAGAGAGAAAAAAATTGATTCAGAAATTCTTAGTCTTCACGAGCCTCTGCAGCCTCTTCTTGCATTTAATCAATGATAAGAAATTAATATTAAGCCCCATATCTTTAAAGTTATGTGCATGTGTCTATATGTATATATATATATATATATAAATAAAATAAAAACACACATGTAGATTTTAAAACCATAGAAGCACAAAGAAAGGACACTCAAATATGTAGTCTTGACGTTTCGACGGCAAGGCCGTCGTCTTCAGAATAGCGTTCTCGGGGAAGAGCGGAGAGGACATGTGCGGGAGAGAGGTGAGGGAAGGAGAAGTAAGGGACCAATAGGAAATTAACAAGGGGCGGGAGGGGATATGTAGGCAGCCATATGATGTATTCAGTGGGCTTGGTTCAGCCCGGACGGTTTAAATGACTGGGTCACCCAGATACGCGCCATCTCGCGGGTTATCACCTCTATTATACTAGCAGATTTGGGAAGGAGTTCAATCACCGAAACGGAGAAGCAGTCATCAAAAGATTGATTGTGGGAAGCAGTGTGAGTAGGGATCGGACAATTAAGGAAGGTGGGAAATTTGGTGGAATATTGGTGGTTACTCATGCGGAGGGAAAGTGTGGTCGTGCATTCGCCCACGTAGAAGGCAGGGTAGAAGTTAAAGGAGAGGCGATATATGTATATACACACACACACAAACAACACACACACATAGTTCCATTCCTTTTATTTGCTTATACGTTTGTCATTTACCAATGCCATCCTTTTGTTAAATTTATATGCCTCTATTATTTAGTATAATTAAAATCTAATTTAAATGAAATAATTATCACAAATAATTTATTTGAATTACCTACTTTGATATAGAGCTAATTTCAATATATCTTGTTCTGTCAATGCACGTAATTTTCTGCAATTTTACACCCTCCTTATCTGCACTGTATATAATTTACCGACTCGCGTAACTCGAGAAGTTCGAAGAGCGGATGCTCATTTCGAACGCGTCACCCGAAAACAGTTTCGCCGCTTTGCCGTGAAAGCACTGGTGGTGGGTGCGGAGGGCTGGCAGTGGGCATGAGGGGTGGGGAGAGAGAGGGAGAGAGATTCGGGGTGAGGAATAGGAAGGGGAAAGAGAGGTTGGAAAGGGACGGTAGAGGCGAGCGCACACACGCAAAACGCATAAAGGGGCCGAGGGATGGAATAAAAAGAGTTGACGCGGGAGATGAAAGGAGAATGGCGTGCCCGGGAAAGAGCAAGAGGGTGAAATAAAGAGGCGGGGAAGGAACAAAGGCCGGAATCATTTTAAAATTCCGCGCCACCACCGAAACGTATTTCCGCCTACGCTATGTATTTGCAATTATGTGGAGCGTTATTCTGTTCAGTATATTTTTTTTGAGGCCGAGGGTGTTGGTGAAACAGGAGGGCGAGAGGTAAAAAACGCAAATCTAACAAAGAGGTGAAAAGGCGGTCAGCCTTGAGCTCTTTCCTTCCGCCTCTCTTTATTACTCCTTCTTTCAGTCCCCTTCCCCTCTCCTTTCCTTGCCTAACACGCAACGGTCAAAGAAACTACTAAATGGCTGCCGTATCTTTCGGCTGACTCCTCTTTCACCATAAGCGACTCTTTTGTTTTAAGCGATATCACTGCTGGCTGCTGTGAAATAAACATTAAGCCAACGGAAGATAGAGACTGATAAAAATATCTGGAAGGCATTAGTATTTTACGAATGTAAGTTCACGTGTTCAAATGATTTTTTCCGTAGGGCACCTAAAAGCTCGGTGATAAGGTGTAAACCAGAAACAGTAAGGAATCTCAGCGTTCTCCTGGGTCACATGGGAGAGTGAAAAACAATGATACATCTTTGAATAATATTCTGATATTTTTTAATTAAAATATTACATTTTAGTGATGATTCGGAAATCGTAGATGGATAGACCCCTTGCTCATGGCCCTCGGTTTCAGGCAAGGAGACCGGTCTTGGTTAGAAAAATATTTTCTTCTTAGAATCCACACTTTTACATCTTCACTGCAACCTTGGTACTCATGCTTTAAGTGCGTGGCAAAGCATTTCCTTACGTTCATTGCAAATCCTTGGGTATAAAATCGAAACGGGACAGGATTATGCATGCAGAAAACTGAAACAAACTTACATGCATAGGTTCAAAGTAGTTTCATCTCTCATTCCCTAATTCTCTCTCTTCTCATTCCCTAAGAGAGATGAAACTACTTTGAAGTTTCGTTACGATCATCACTGAAATGCTAATTCGCACAGTATATATTAATACGAATAAATAAATATAAATATATATACATAGTGGGTCGCGGTAGTTCAGTGAGTAAAGCGTTGGACTGCTGACCGGAGGATCCCGGGTTCCATTCCCGGGTAAGCCACTCTGAGCATCTACAGCTCCACCCAAACTTTGAGATTTATCGGGGACCAGATCTTCCTAAAAAACCATTACCGGCACAGGGAAAGGAACTGGCCTCTCTACCCTGATGTGTGAATTTCACACGCCGTTGAGCTCAGTGCTGGGTGAACTACTCCATTACCTACCAAAACGACCTTCGGGTTGATTAATGTGTTTATGGTTATATATATGTGTATATATATATATATATATATATATATATATATATATATATATATATATATATATATATATATATATACAGGCACTGTATATCCCTCCCATGGGCCTTGATGTGGCGTAGGGATATCTCTGTTCCGATGACCCCTAGAGCTGTGCTGGCGGAAGTAATAATAATTGCTCCTGGTAGGGCCACCCATGCCAGATAGGTCGAAGGTTAGGAGCCAGACGAAAGGTAGTCCACGCAGCGTCTGCTCCTCAGTGAGGCGGCTGCAATGGCGTCTGACTCCAGTGGGGTGGCCAGTAAGTGATGGTGTCACGTTAAAAACACTATTGAGGAAGGCAACGGAAAACCACCTCAATTATCATTCCCAAGATTTGTATGATGGACAAAACAGAGGTTTTGAGTCCTGGCAACTACGGGGCTCGGCCCAATCGGCCGTATGTCGTGCCCGGCAGCGGGGGAGGCAAGGCTACCGCGGTCGTCATCCCACGAAACCCTTGCCAGGGAAAACCAGTAGCAGCAGGACAGAAGACGCAGGGTAAGAAGACCAAATTAGTTAGAATAGGAACGTGGAATGTTAGGACAATGATGAGGACAGGGAAATTAGAGAATGTTAAGCGAGAGATGGAAAGGGGAAATACAGATATTTTAGGTCTATGCGAGGTGAGAAGGATAGCGGGGATTACTGGAGTGATCAGTGTAGAATAATATACAGCGGTGGGGACGAGAGCCAACGAAGGGTTGCCATAGTATTAAATGAAGAGGTAGGAAGAAGCGCAGTCAACATAGAGCAGGTAACGGATAGAATATTACTAATAGAGATAAAAGCAGATCCGACGAACTTGGTCATAGTTCAGGTATGCAAGCCACCGAGCAACCATACAAAGGAAGAGGTCGATAGGATATACAATCAGTTAGAGAACATAATCACGTGTGTTCCTGCAGGGAAACATTTCATAGTGATGGGGGATTGGAATGCGCAGGTAGGCGAAGGAAGAGATGGTGATGAGGTGGGGGACTACGGTTTAGGCACGAGGAATTGCCGCTGGGGAAGCAGTTGAATTCCGCGGGAGACACGGGTTAGTCATCACCAATACTTGGTTTAGACACCACAAAAGACGCAGGTATACATGGAAAATACCAGGTGACTCAGGAAGATATCAGCTAGATTATTTTCTGGTCAGACACAGGTTAAGGAACAGTGTGATAAAATCGCACCACTTCCCGGGAGCGGATACGGACTTTGACCACAATTTAGACGTTATGAAATGTAGCGTCCGTTTTAAAAAGATAGGGCAGGGGCGGTGGTTTAGGAAATGGAATGTAGAAATGTTAAATGGATTGACAAGGGAAATTGATTGATTAAATTGATTTATTGATTGAATTGATTGGATTTCGGTGTATTGTTAGGTGTCGCAAAATATTTATTTGGTAGCTGTGTCCATCCAAAAACCTACCTTAATCGGTAGATTACCTTAGATTAGATATAAATTTAGGTAATCTATCGGTTAAGGTAGGTTATGAATGGACTAAACTTCCAAATAAATATTTTGCTACTTATAACAACACAAAATCTAACATCTTACGCTATAACAAGCTCCTTCTCATCTCTGTGTATTGTCGTCCTCCCTTCATCCCACCCAAACTCCCTATTTTATACCTACCCTTCCTTGTTTTGTTCACTGTCAACTTTCCCGCATAGATTGCTCCTACATTGATACTATTGTTTTTGGAACAATTTTCGGTATTTTTCGGTATTTCGGTAGGAGCCATATTTTGTGATGTCTTCGTCGAGGGGATACTTAATGTAACCATGTTTGATAGTGTGACATGTAATTTGGATGGGTATAACTAGTATTCGTTTTCAAGAGGTCCTATTGAGTTATGTTATGCACACGAGTGGAGAGACCGTTGTTGGGATGGGTGATCACATGTGGGGAAATGGTAGTTATTCTAATGCAGTCAGATTTGTCGGTGAAGCTTCGGAAGTTTGTTGGGAGTGACCTGTAAATGATGGAGGCGAAGATGAAAATCTACATGAGTCGAATTGTTTCTGTGCAGAAGCAAGAGCCGGAGATGATAAGTTGACCAGGGGTGCCAACTTTATGAACTAGGAACGGGTAAAATTTTTGGGTGTGCGCAGGGAGATAGGCGATGGGACAGGATATGGTGGTTCATGTTTTGATAGGTGCTCTCTGGGGTTGGTAATGTGAATTAGAGCGACATATTTTCGATTCCATTTACCAGAAGATCTGACGGAAGGGACAACAAAGGGTCATCATCTGTATGATCAATCATTGCCACCTATTTGGTTGGTGAAGAGCGTGTTTGCTAATTGGGATTGCGAAACTACCTCTCTCGTGTTGTTTGCATTTGGGAACGTCAGCGTGCTCGTGGCTGAAGACACATTTTCAAGACCTGAGTATTTCGGGTGCCAATAATTGCTTCACTGGCATTAGCACCATATGTCTGACAGCAAGTCCGTGCTGCGTGTTTGATTTTATTATCAGTACTTATCCTCCACAAATATTAAAACCGTTCTGAATTTTTAAAGTGCTTTTTTCTTGTAATCAAACCCTTATTTCGCTCGAATTTTTACATTTTTTATTACGTTTGCGTTTAAGTTGCATGCATTAAAAGTACATTACGCTTGGAGGTTTTTACGTTGTATATCCGTCGATTCCGGCGCTCGTTGGCATCGGCAGACGAGGGGGCGACGAGCGTTAATAAAAGGATAGGAAAATTGCACTAAAATGATGGAATTTGATTATTTAATACTGGATATAGTCATTCATTATCTTTATTTGGCGATGAACTGCGATTGGGAGCTGCTGGAGAGCTGATGACAAGTTCACTAATTAATGATATACCTGTAAAAATATTATAAAATACTTAAATATGAGGCATAGCACCACACGGATGTATAGCCTGGTCTTAGATGCAAAAACATGACCGTAAATTTGAGGAATTCGAGATAAAGTTGAGGTGAGACATGATGAAAATAAGCTGGACACTGAGAAAGATATAAGCTGTAGCTTTAAAAAGGAAAAGGCAAAGAAAGTTGGTGGAGAATATATTGAAAGGTAGTGGTACGTATGAGGCCATAATAGAAGGGGAATATCGGGTAAGCAGGGTGGAGAGAGGAATAGAATAGATTTTTTATACAGCAAGGAGCAGGTATACATATTATAGTATACTACGAAGAAAGGAAAAAGAAAAAAAAATTTGGCAAACTGGGCAAATTTATCGCAAAACTTTTGGGGAACTTGACGTGAGGTGTTGACCAAAACACCTTTTTAGGAAGAATAGCTTAAATGAATGTATCATGGAAAGTAAAACAATAGGATAGAGGGAATAATATAAGGCAGGAGGGGTGGGGGTAGAAAAAATAGGCATTTTGGGCGGAAAGAATTGCGGCAGAAAATACTCGGAGTTGAAGGGTTTATTTATAGTGGTGTCCGGTTATATTTGGTAAGTTGAGGTTCAGAAGTATAGCAATGTTCAGTTTATATTTACGTTCAAAAACGTTTTGCTCTTCTACCTTAAAGGTAGACTATTATATGAAGAATAATTATGGCCGTTGGTTTTTTCTATCGGGAACGATTTCATTAAACTCTATGCATTATAATAAATAAATAAATAAATAAATAAATAAATAATATATATATATATATATATATATATATATATATATATATATATATATATATATGTATAAGTAGGGTTATCCCGACAACGATAAACAAGGTTAAGCTTTCTTCCAAGGATGGAAGCTTTCACAATGCATGAATAAAACGTTCAGGGACCGAAAGGGATATGAGTCAGTCACTCGACTTTTTATCGCAGCTAAAAAGTACTGAGTGATTTATTCATTAGTTAAAATTAAGAACGAAGCGAGTTGACACAATCGCCGATATGATATACTCAACAAAAATTGACCTTTGTGGTGAACTCGAAGTGTAGGTGCAATCTGGAATTTTTATCGAAAAATACTTTGCGTACTATCTCTTCCATAGTATTTTTCTTTTCATTTTTCCCCCGGAGAGCCATTCTTTTTGAAACACGTCGAAATTTTCGCTCGTTACGACCATTGTGCAATGGTAAGCCCAAAATAAACCCCCGAGCCTAAAATTAAACCGTGCGCCCTTCAATGACGCTGCACTCGGGTTTAAAAATATAACGCGTCCCTCAGTCCTGTGGCCAGGCCGCTGAGTAAAGAGCTTGATAGATTTCGTCAAAAATCTCAAAAAAGAAATTCGGGCAGCGGAACGCCACAACAGACGTGTGGAGCCGGACGAGATAACGGCATCCCATTGGAAATGGTAACTTTAACCCTCCGTCGTTCTCGTTCATTGGGATAATCCCGACTCTCGTACGGAAGAGCGTGTGCTCTGGGTCGGACGGCTGCAGCTCGTACTTAATGGGACTTGAACCTTGAAATTTTCCAGGAATCACACAACTCCCCTGAGAAACGCTTCCACGCCGATGTAACCAAGAGCCATTCTCCGAACACACAAACCCTCCCCTCAACCACCCCCGTTACACCGAAAAAATTCGGTTCATATGCGCCGAGGAGATAAAAAAATGGAAGACTCTTCCTCCCGATCGCCTCGATCTCGTGAAAGTTTCTGGTTATAAATTCGAACGCTCGAGTTTCTCGTTTGTTCAATTTTATGCAGGCGTCGATTGCATACTAAAAGTGGTGTATGTTTCAAGGCCGGGAACCCGGAGGAGAAGAGGGAAAATTCGTGACGTGACATGAAAATGAATAAAAATGTAAAGGAAAACCTTGTATTGGATGAGATTTGATTTTTTTATTGTTAAACCTTCACAAATCCAAAGATGGATGAATGAGCCCAATTTCGGTGAATGGACTGCCTGATGACATCCTAGATACTCACGTTAGAGTGAAGTGGTCTGCTGAAGCCTTTGCTCGGCGTAATTTCATATCAAGTATGGAACAAACATACTCGAGTTAAAAGGTTCAAATCCTGTCGGCGTTTGATCTCTCATTATTCACTGCGGACACTGCTTCACTAATTTTTACAGCGACACTTTAGAAAGTCATACCCTCAGTACAGTGCATATGCAGATTATTCAATGCTAGAGTAGATTTAGTAAACCGCGCAAGAGATGAGGACTATTTCAAATTCAAACTTCGCAATAGTAAGTGGACAAATAGAACATCCAATATACTTTGATTTACCATTTTTGTTGAAAAAAACACCCAAATGATAAATTGAAACAATTTAATTCTAAACAGTCACTAAATATTGAGCCAATTGACTTATGACATATCTAAAAGGTATTAATTGTTTGCATCTAATGTAGTTTCTGATTACACGCTTCTGTAGAAAATGATAATTACAAACAATATGATTGTTTCGTTACGTTTTTAAACTCCGACAATATAACTTTCTTCTTTTCGCACAACAATATTTCATGTTTTACGCAGATTTCACTTCTTTCAAGTTTCATATTGCCCTTATTTGGCTAAATTATATTGAATAATTCATTACGATACGCTAAAATTCTAAAATTGTAAGAAAATCAATTGAAACTATACCTCTGAGTTTATCAACGATATATTTTATTATTATATTATTGGCATTGTGAAGCAATTCCGAAATTGATTGAAAATGCATGCAAATGCTTTCGAGCGGTATGCTTAAATCGATGAGTGTTTATCAGGAGAGGCGCTCGAAAGCTAATGTCATTTTAGGTATCGGAGATGATTGGGAAATTTGCTAGACTTGGCGTTATTGGTAAGCGGAGGAAGGATGAAGAGAAACAGAATCACCATTAATCAACTGTAAGAGAGATGCGCCAGTGAGGCCAAAATTTTACCTTCTAAACGTAAATCCAAAATTATACTTTATTTATTCCATTCGTCTTCTCTCCCCATAATTTAGTCCCCTTATTCTTATTTTCATTAATGTCTATTTAAGGCTATTATGCCTGGGAACATGTCTAATGAGTTTTGCTTTTCTTCACTGCTACCTTTAGAGAAAACTTTACTCGGCTTATGACTCACTGGTGAATATTTGTGTTCTTTTGGTCTTCATTGTTTCATTTAATGGCAGTGTTCCCCTACTTTTCTTCACAAAGTTCGTAAATGACTTTTCTAATTATCACAGAATCGTACGCTGCATTTAGTCATCCACAGCTATACCCGAATATCATTTTCCCTAAGCATATTTATTTAACTCAGAAATTAGGACCAGCGGGCGAGCATAATTTTCGTTTGACTATAAAGATTATGAACTCATTTCATATTCTAAAATGCATGCATAAAGCCCAAATACATAAATCTGTATATTATTATCAAGTAATCTACCGGTTACGGCAGGTTTTGGATGGACCAACTGCTACTCCTCTTCCCTACACTGCCCATCCGGAATCTCCGTCCACCACTCGCAACCAAGTAGTCTGACACATATACAGATTGCGGATGTTAAGGAAAGACTCGAGAAAACTTGATGATAGAAGTAGATTTGAGGCTTTTGAAATGTGGGTGTGGGGAAGGATGGAGAATTTGAAGTTGATCGAAGGAAAAACAAACGAGGAAGTGCTAGGTATGGTGGGCGAGGAGAGGGGTTTGTTGGGAGTAATCATAGAGAGGCTGGAAAAATTGATCAAGGGCGTATTGATTGGCAGTAATAGAGGGGAGAATTTTAGGCAAATAAGGAAAGGACAGGATAGGGTTGCTGGACGGGATGAAGGGAGGAAGGAAGTACATAGAGATGGAGAAGGTCTTATTATAGAGCAGGATGCTGGATTGTGTTTTGTTAGGAGGTATTTATCTGTTAGTCGTGTCCATCCAAAACAAACCTTAACCCATAGATAACGTAATAACAATATGCAACTAATGTGATACTCAGCATCAATTGATCATCAATTAATAGAAAAAGAGAAGGGCAAATGATTGAAGCAGGGATGATCAGTTTTTATTTGGGAGAGGGAGATGCACGCGCAATACCCTTGAAGCAATGAGATAACTAATCGAGTGGAAAATAGAATACAGTCACGACGTATTTTCCTATTTTGTGGACTTCGAAAAGGCGTTTGATACAATGAATTGAGAAAACTAATAAGTGCTCGTATATTGACGAAAATAGGAATAGATTGAAGGGACAGGAGGGATGAAATAGTCTGAGATATGCACAGGGTCCACATATATATGTGTGTGTGTCTGTGTGTGTGCATATAAATATCATCTTCACTCTCTCAGAATTACGCAGAGATACCTGACTGAAAAAACAAGGAAGTGCCACAAATCACCTAAATCACATTATTTAAATATTAAATTATAGTAACAGCGATAGTTGTGGAGGCATAGATCAGGAAGAAATAAATACGAAGCTTTTACTGTGTAGGCACAGGGATCTCTCTTATAGTTAATCCTTGGTCCTCGGAGACCTTATTTACTGCAATATTTAGAGGACCTACTAACAATCAGAACACCGCAAAGATTTCATGGCCGAATTCCCTAAAATAATATTTAAAAAATATTGAATTAATTTATATTTTATAGCAAAGTTATTGCTATTGCCGTTTTAAAAACACAACAATCTAACTTAAAGGTCTGCAGAGATATTAATTGCAACCTCTCCTTTATCACAAGAGAAATTATTTCTCCTGATTTATGCAGTGAGATAATGTAATTAAAAGCCACTCCGAAGGTACCTTTAATATACACCAACGATTAAGTTTTTATGAACTCTTTATCTTTCTCTCTCTCACTCCCATCTCTTAAAATGAATATTACTTCGTGTCACGCTGTACAGAAGTCCGTATCTCAACTTAATGATCTGAAGTATCGCACGTTCGCTCATAGTCAACATTGTCTAAATGTGTTCGAATGAGATGTGAGCACGTTTTATTTGCACCCACACGTCCCCTTCTGTTTTCCACGCCTCTGACTCATTCATTATTTCAATGCCGAGATTTGAGAAGAAGACAACATTCGACATCGACTGAATTTGTATCATGATCTTTCAAACTCCTGAAATACCGTATTTACCTGACGGTCAAAGCGTTTATTCGTCACATGCTGGCGTTAAATGTCTGAATTGATCCGAATAACGGGCGAGAAAAATTATTATTTTCTCTCCCAGCAAGTTGTTTCACTCGTGAGAGATAAACTCAAGTTACGTGCTCTTTCAGAAATAAGCTCTTAAACTGCGTCTTTCATTATGAGAGACATTAATAACCTAAGAATGAATTATACGGACAAATAATTTATTATTATTCTATATTGAACGACTTTCGTACATCCTTCGGAGAAAACTTAAGGCGCTTTTTGACCGGCTACACACTAATAGGACATCTTCTGGCTAAATATGGGGATTTTAATCTATCTGCCCAGTTTCGTGTACCGTCAAACTCAATGACCAGGACGCTAAGTTAAGAGTGCATTAATGTTATGTTCATCGGAATATATATAACCTTCATTTAAATTCCTTAACTCACGTGTTTTTACAATTTGGAATTGGTCATATTTAAATGTGATTTTATTTAGAATCTCTTAAATGTTTATTAGGTAACTGTTTTCAATCCTAATCAACTATCTCACGCGCACGTAAATAGACTTCATTTTTCGCTTCCGATCAATATGATCTCCAGCAAATAACTTGACAATGTTAGACAGGACACCGTTATCTTTCGTTCATTGCTGTTAAAGTAATTGAGAAAACAAAATTTAAAAAAATTTAAAAAATTGAATCCCATTACGTGTTTAGATGAGAAAAAAGAAACATTAGTAATATTGAGAAAATATTATGTATGGACGCAGGCTATTCAATTATACTAAGAGCTTTTGTTCACGCACAATACGGCAGATATTTATAATAGAAATGTACTGTGACCTAGCCGAGAAATAAACCACGATATTGGAATTTGTAGGCCAACCAATTAATATACACGTAGCTACATGGCAGCTATTAGAAGAAACCTAAACGAAATAGGTTAATTCCCGGTTGATCTTGGTCTTAGTTTCATTTCAATTTTATACCCGTACAAATTGAAGCATACATACAATGTAAAACTATCTTAATGTAAAATTATCTTCCGAGCAATAGTTTTGTAGACTTTTGCCCCTGATAAGGAATGCATTAAAACTGTAGTACTGTTTAGTTGTTTTGATACGCGAAGCGAAGCATAAGCGTTCAGGCGAAGAATAGCTCAAGCTAAGAGAACGTTCACTATGAAAAGACAACTGCTTTGTTCAAAGAAGATCGAACTACAGACGTGGAAACAATACGTGAAAACATTTGTATGGAGCGTGGAACTCTATGGATCAGAAGCATGGACCATCGGAAAAGTAGACCAGAAAAGACTTCGAAATCTGCTGCTGGAAGAGGATTCTTAAGATCAAATGGACGGATATAATTAGAAATGAAGACGTATACAGAAGAATAGACGAAGAGCGGACCTTATGAAACACCATAGAGAAAAGAAAAACCAGATGAATTGGCCACACCCTGAGGCACAATGGATTCGTGAGGAATATAATAGAAGGAAAAATAGAAGGAAAAGTCCCAAGAGAAAGGTCAAGGGATAAATACATGGGAGAAATAAAGATGCAAGTACATTGCAAAAATTCCAGGAAGTAAGACAATTAGCCCAGATAGGGTAGGATGGAGGGCTGCAGTCAACCAATCTTAGGACTGAATGACCAATGATGAAGGGATGCATCAAAAACGTAGTACTGTTTAGTAGTTTTGATACCTCACATTACATTAAATCTTGGAATAACTCTTAGATTAATGCAAATTTAATAAAAAACTAAACTTATTGGCTCCAATAATTTCTTTCAAGTAATAACCTTTTCCGATTAAAATAAGAATGTGATCCATTTCATTAATTAAATTAATAAAAGAGCACAAATGGTGATGGAAATAAAATTATGGAATTTGATTATTCAACATATTTTACCCACAGTACGTATTAAAAAGATTTTTAGTATATTTTCTGAAACATTCGTCAAAAAATATCCATGGAATTGATATTTATGTAGCATGAATATTTCATTCAATAAGAAAAAGGCGATTACAAGAAAAACCTTTAAGGATGAACTCATATAGGCATACATGACGAAGCTTTTACAATTTGATACCTATTCTGAGGAATCCAGTTAAAGCATCTACTTATGCTGATAAATTATTCTCAGACGCCATTGGTTAAACTCTGAGTTAATGCATAGATCACATTTCACACCCTTACTTATGGTAAAATTAATTTGTTACCGGGCATTACGAACAATATTTACCATAAAATAAAATGCAAACAATTTAAGTAATTGATACTGTAGGCCAGTGTTGTGAGTTAATATGTAAAATAGAATCACCTACGTGTACGTGAAAACAACAAGGCAGCAAAAACCCTCGTACTCTATGTAGAATGTGCGTTAATTTTTGTCTTTCTGTTTAAATTAGCAATAAAACATAAAATAGAGATAGGGTTCTTTTCGATGCATTCTTTCGGAGAAAATGTGGACATTCATTGTAATAAATTTATTTTGACATGGGGAGACTTACTTGAGGTTAATGGATACCATTCATTGTTATGATCTTTTATTACCGAATCAATTCATAAATATGCCATTATAATTTACGGTCAAGATCACTACGTAAGTCTAGCGAGGTAAGCCTGTATTTTGTCGTTATTACTCGCCTATAAACATGTCGGATCAATGATTACAAAACATCAATTTCTGCGGAAAGAGAATGATGCCGTCAATACATACTCACACGTACTTGAATAATGAATTCTGGCAAAACGGAGGAGAGCGACTCACACCGGTACAGACGAGTAGATACCCCGGTGAGCATTCCTGTACTGTTGGTGGAGTAAAATCAAGGGGCTAAACCGAGATAGGTTAGAGCAGTGGTTCCCCTAAGTTGGCGCTGCCGCCCCCCGTGGGGCGGTGCTCTAGTCTAAGGGGGCGAAAAGAGGCAAGGGGCGGCAGGGGGGTTCCAGATGGCCCTAAAAATATGACATTTGTGAAGGCTCGGTAACCTTCCTTTTGTCTCCGTTTTTAAGCTTCGTTTTCAAAGTCTGTTTTTTAAACATAGTTTCCTGTTTATGGAAGTAATTTAGACCATGTGTTAACTTACATTTTAAAGTATGAACGATTGAGAAATATTCCCCAGCACTTCTCGCACAAGGGAAACTTTTGAAGGGATTTAATCTCATTTGGTCTTTCGTTGGCACAACTTCACGACACTGAGTACTTGGGCTGTACGGTATAGTGTGGATAAAACGAGTGTGAATCTGGAGAAGAATCAGATCATCTGAAAATTAGATTCGGAATTTTTACATTGAATATTTACCCAGATAACCATTTTCCAAACAACTCGGGTCAAACGATATTATCTAGGCTATATTGATAAGTTATTTTTCATTCATTGCATGATATCATTCTTGTTATAGTACTATTACATATTTTTTTATATTGTTTTATAATGGTGATGTATATTACAAAAAAGAACGGCCAGTACATTGTTTATGTTTCCATGAAATGTTGATAGATAGTTCAAAAAGAGGAAATTTTCTCTCATACTTCGTATATGTACGATGGAACTTTCCCTTTGCCGGCTAGATATCAATTAAATAAATTCCCGGTTCACTGACCTAACTCACGTTTTTGCTGAAGTTGTGCATTTCTTTGAAGCATAGCTTCTTCTAAACAATGGGTAATATTCCCAATAAGTATTTGAATAAAAAGAAAACTTTGGAAGTATTTCGCCTTCGCGTGTAAATTGAGTAGTAAACTTCTTCAAGAAATTTTTCTTAATAATATGAAAAAATGAAATGAAATGAAAAATTGGCCTTACTATGGAATGAAATTTAGTTCAACCAACGCTCACACAAGTATCCGAAAATTGAACCAAAGGCAATTTCATCGCAATAGTCCCTTGCCTATGAATACTGCCTGTCCTATGAATACAATTACGGGAATTTCGTGGACTAATACGATCATAACGACAGAATAGGAGCCAAAGAAATATTATTTAATCCTCAACCGACTAGACATGTGTTATAAATCAAATACGAGAGGAGCTTACTTCACAGCCGAGTGTTTGGTTTCTCTATGAAGGACGGCAAAGGTGCATATGGAGACCTTCGGCATAAACTCCCTACGCACCATTTTCGAATTCACTCTCGCGTGATAATTGTATTACATTTGTATATGAAATGTACAATATTTATACAAAATAAAGAAATTGTATTAATATTTTCAGTTTACTGAAGTAAAACTACTACCGTTCAGGAGCACAATAACTTGTAAATAAATCCTGTTTTCCACCAGGTATGCAGAACAAATACATATATTCAGCCTTGCTTAAATATGTCTGAAATTATGCCGCAAGTATATCAATATTTTGTTTTGATGTTTTTTATAAATTTATTAATAATTTTATTTAAAAAAACAACCACATAAAGATTGAATCCACATCCTATAACTAACTCATGCGTGCATTCTTACAGACTAATTGACTATTTTAGGGAGGCACATCCTAACGAGAAAAAAACACTTTTAAATTTTTTCATTCCTTCTAGACAGATGTCAAAATCACCCAACCCTTTCAAGTATGTTGCGCAATGCTTCAAAATATATCAATGATGGCTTGCGTGCGTCATACAATATTTCACCATTAATCGCCAAATCTGGAAAGTCACATAAAATTAGTGAAGAACACATTTTACTGGCACTAAGTCAAGTCCTGAGTACTGTTCTGCATAAGCCAGCATATGATACAATAAAAATTTTTCCCTTTAGCAACACTTCAGTTAAACAACGAATAGAAATGGCTGAAAGAGTGGAAAATTCTGCATCAGCCTGAAAACGACAGAATTTGCATAACAGTTGGACGAGTCAACTTTGACAGGCAATGAATCTGTGTTCTGACGCTTTATTAAATATGAAAATCTACCTCAAGAGTTGTTGTTTACAAGGCAATTACCAACTGACACTAAATGAGAGTCAGTATTTCGTATATTAGAGCAGTTCTACGGGGACGAAAATTCCATTTTCTAACATACTTGCTGTTGCGACAAACGGAGCTCCATTAATGACTGCTCATCGCCATGGCTGTATTGCATAATTCAGAATATATATATATATATATATATATATATATATATATATATATATATGTATATATATATATATAATATTTTTGCTATTCATTGTGTCATTCACCGACACCATCTAGTGGTTAAGACACTGAGTGATCGCCTTCACAAGTCCTTAAATATTGTAAATACAGCGGTTAAGAAAATCAAGGCATAGGCTCTTAGTGATCGACTCTTTCGAGAATTGTGCGATGAGAACGACGCAGATTTCAGACGTTTGTTACTGCACACAGAAGATCGTTGGCTGTTAAATGTCAACTGTATAACGCGCTTATTTAATTTTTTTGACACATCCTGAAGTTTAATGAGGAAAAAGATGCCTTTCTTTTTGAAAACCTTTAAATTATCAGAATGAATTTACAATTGCAGGGAAATGTAACCCTACTTATGAAGGCAAAAATCTGTGTTGACTGTTTATTTTCGAATTGATTTTATTTAAGCGTAACATTAGTCACCACGAGCTTTATCACTTCCTTTCTGCTTAAGTTAGAAGAGCACGCTGGGTATGGATGATGATGATGATTTGAGAGTCTTTTGTGACCATTTAGCCACCTTGCATAAAAATATGACGAAGCGATTTAAGGATCTTCTTTTGTTGGAAATTCCAGACTGGATGATAAATCCGTTCGTAGATATTGAGTAACTTGGGGTATTAGAGGAAGAATTAATATGACTGCAAAATGACGTTGAATTGAAACCAAAGCTAAAGATAAATTATCATCCTAGCCAAAGGAGGTTTCCGATCGTTATCTTGCATTATGGATGGCGGTTAAAAAAACTCCTTGGATTTCTGACTTCATACGGTATTTGGTGGAGCGTGGCTTTAGCGCAGTCATTCAGTTTATTTTCAAGAAAAACAGACTTGAGGTTTGCGAACGTGGCGATTTAAGACTCCTGCTAAGTGACATTAAACAGGACGTTGGAGAACTGGTGATAGGTGATCAAACACAAACATCCTGATAAACTTTATTTGATTGAAATATGTTATTAAATTAGGCAATGGAATCTCCTTAAATGACTTATAGACCATGAAAAACTATAATCAATAGTCTTTTAATTGTTTAACTAATTTAAAAAAATGTTTGGTTATTATATTTTACTAAATTGAAAATGTTCATTTTACATAATTGTCAAATTGAAGTTAAAAATGACGTGTAACCTTATAAAAAAGAATTATTAAAATTATTTGTTTTGGTAATTTATTTTTCTCACCTAAGTTTCTTTTATTGTGTTTTAAGTCTTTTGCATAAATGTGATATGAACACTATAAATCTATTGGATTCTAAATAAATATCCATTCAGTCATTGTTTTTAATTTAATTATTTCAATTTTCCTCATTTGGTTATTTTGTTTTATGAATATGATTATTATTTTAAAGCTATCGATTGGGGGGCGTTGAGTATAGGTTTATGGATCCGATGGGGCTGTAGCTCGACAAATTTGGAAAACACTGGGTTACAATCACAGTAAATCACTTGTGAATCTGGCTTATACCGATTGAATAGCTTATTGAACTGAAGAGCAATTACGTAGAGTTATAAGGAAGGAATTAAAGTAACAAATAAACATAACTGCTCTACTGGAGATCTCCATATTGTACGCACGCAGAGATACTCAATCCAAACCTACTGTTTCATTACGAATTACTTGAATTAAAAACTGAGTGATTATTTTTTTAATTCAACAACAGGGAGGAGAATATAATTAAGCTTACAAAAAATATAATGTTTCATTTAAAATATAATGTATCAAAGGTGACTAATGAAAATATCGGGCATTGAATTAAATCCAGAATTATACGAGCACATTGTTTCGGCCAACGTTTAACGCCACGTAATATTATTATAGGTACAGAGAGAGTCATTTTTCCACCCTATTTTTATTCTTCCAACTTAATTATAGCCTTATTAATTAAAGCATCCATATTATTATATAGGTCATTCTTCCTGTTTCATTATACCAAAATGCAGTGATTGCATTTTCAATATAAAGCACAGGATTGCAAATAATCCTCGGAATATACCTATTCATTGATATATATAGGATGGATAAGGATTTAAGGCAGTGGATACTAATTTTTCATATCAAATAAATGTCCCATTCTGTAGGCAAAGACCAGAAAATGTTTCTTTAAAATAAATTTATAGCGCTACTTCCTCTTTGGAAATCGATTCAACTTGGAGATGATATTCAAAAAATCTTTCTTTAATAAACAGGGTGTGCGTACATATACATACTTATTTATGCACGCACACCCTGAAGGGAATCTATAATAAACAGTGGAATAGAGAGAAACTAAGTTACATTTTTTACAAATCGTTGGAAAAATGTACCTCATGTAAAGGCTTAGCCACTTTTTGCTAAATTAATTGAAAAATGTTTCATTATTTTAAATTTGTAAGTAAATAACTCTAAATTAACATCAAAATGTACCCCGCATTATCTTTGCATTCCGGTAAACTGGACAGTTGTAGGGACCTGATTGAAAAAATAGAAATATTATTTCAAATAATACGCTAATGATGAAGGATTAAATACGAGTTACTTGATAATTTTAAAAAATTATATTGATTAATGTAATTAATAGTTCCAATGAAATAAAATATCATCTCATTTGATGAAAACAAATGACATGGTGGATTATATGTAACTGATACAATAGGGTAACTGTTTATGGATTATTAAACTAATATGGAAAAAATGTTATATTTTTTTTAACAAAGAACAACAGAGCATTTGAAATACGATTATCATGTGACTCAGGCATAAACAGATTACTTAATATTAATATCGAGTGAGTTTTGAATATGTGCATAGATAGCTGAAATGTTTAAACACAATTACGCTTAAATGACGATCATCATTCAGTGGCAGCTGAATTGCCGTAAAGAATTTTCAATGTATTATACGCAGTTTGGGCCCCATTGTTTCATTATTTTCAATAAACGCAAAGAGATTTAGTATATACATGCAAATACTTCGTCCTGTGCCGGACGTTGTTGTTGTCCGCGTTGTTCGCTGTTGGACTTAATCGCGGTTGTTAAGAGCAGGACGGACCTCATGACATTACGCTCTTATCAAAATTATTCCCTTCAGGATATCTAATTTCACTCTCATATGACGTATTAATTATATACCAGAGACAAAAAATTTACATATATTTACTTAATAGTTGTTTATATTGGAAGAGATACCGATTGAAAAAAAACTCAACCCAATTAAAAGAGCATCAAATCTTGGATCCGCTGAAAATACAAAAGCCATTGACTTTTACGTTTTAAATCGACAATAAAACTTCAGTAACTCTCTCATTGGTCATTTTAACTTTCCGAAAGTATGTATTACTTTTTTTTACGGGAAATGAAGTCAAATTATATATTCCTTTAGCGTTTGAACTACTAACCGGAGTTATTTCATGCCACTGTTTAGTTCCCATAATTTTTTTCTGACAAAAGTCCATTTGATATTATTTTTTTTAATTTTCAAAATAGGTTTCCTTGACAAAACAAATGATACATAACCGTGTATGCATTTTTCCCCATTCGGTGATTACACCAATCCTATTTATTTCACAACGCGATTCGCTCTATTGTAAACGATGCTTTCCGTGACAAGAAGGACGACAAAAATAATAATCAACGTGAGTTTCCCTCATTCATTCCAGTGGCTCTCTGCTTTTTTTTGACAAATGTTTCATTAACATGCGTTCACTGCGTTGATTTTTCCTGTTTTTTTTCCACTTTTTCCGCGGACCGTACCGTGGGTAAAGAGCGGATTGGCGGACACTATTGAAGTTATCCCGAGATCTGCATTCGGTGTACTTTTTTCCCCAATTCCCAATTCCACCAGTTGAGAGGGGGAGAGAACGGTAGAATTGAGGGAGAGAGAAAGGAATAGAGGGGTTGAAAAATGTTTCAGACATCCAAGGTCGACTTGGGGGGAGGATCGCGTCGGCGATAATATGCGGTAAAATATCGTCCATCTGAGTGTCACCTAGTTCGCGAAATGATGCATTGCCGCTCATTGTAACTCGCGAATCGCAATTTATCACCCGAGATATTCCTTGTTGCCACCCTTATTAGCACCTTTTCCCCCACCCTTCTGCTGTGGGAGACCGCGTCACGATATTGCTTTTGCATAGTACCCGGCGGTGAGGTGAGGGGAGGGTAGGGGATTGGTGGGGGGGACGGGTGAGTGGATGGACGGGCTTGGCGGTCGAGAGGGAGAGACGAACCGTAATGCAATCCATGCCAGGGCATTCATCAACACAAAATTCACGATTTAGCCCCAGCTGTTGGAGGGAGGGGGGCTGCACGAAGATGAAGAGAACACGTGCCCCCATCCCCTTGGTTACGAACGGACCCATGAGAAACAACTATTGTGTGATTTCGAGCTCTATGTGAAACACCTTTCGACTTTTGCGAAATTTCGTAGAGTCGTTTTCACACGACCGGACTTCCGCGTCTTGTGGAAGAAACGAAACGAGAGGAACCCACAACACCCAAAGGTTAATCGCGATCTTGGACGTAGAGAAGAGCTGTGCAGTGGGCGGGAGAGGAGGAGGGCCCCCCATCAAGATTACAACATTAGCGCTGCCGAAAATATCATTGCTGGGTTAAGAGGGGAGTGAAAATATTTATGCGGGAAATTTGAGATCCACCCATTGACTTCGCGTGTGCGAGGCCCTATGCGCTCCCGTTCCTTGTCGACTCCTTTTATCGCTTTTGGATTCCTATTTATATTTTGACGATACGGTCAAAATATCAAAATCATCCTCTCAACTAAAACTCTCAGCTCCTCAATTACTGGAAGTTAAAAAAAAATAAATCTGCCACTGAAAATCTAATAAAACATTTTGTTTAGGATGTAGGCATAATGAAACTCAATTATTTTTATTTCCATTTTTTTACGCGATATTTTATGGCCTAGGTTACATCGTAGATATGAATCGATGTCTAAAAATTTCGAATCAGAGTGAAGTGGTTGTGAAACAAAGGGTATTATTATAAATTAAAAATCTTGTGTTTATTTATCCTCAAAGTATTTTCACGAAGTCATTCATGAATCAACTTCGATGGAACTGATTCCGAATTCGAAAAATTCACGTGCCATTTTACTTTTGCCAAACTTAAAGCGGAAATTACAATAAAAAGATTGACATATATTGTACACCTTGAAGTGAAAAAAGAGATATCAAGTTTTCAATACCAGAGTTTTCTCCGCAAAACGCTTCAATTTCACGTTTCAATTCTGATATTGTACTATATTAATCACATGAATTGAAAGTCGTCAACACTTCACACGATTCTATTGAGAGGTCTCTTTTTGGGAAGTTGGGCAGTTTTAATCCATTGGTTATGATCATCTGTTATTCCTCTCTTACGAATCATACGATATCAGAAATATCGGAAAAAATATTCCAATAATCTAATTTTGAGGTCCCAGCCGAAAAAGTACTTCCTTTTTCGAAAATGATAGAACTAACAGAATTTGTTCTCTTGCTTGGTACTGGATACATAACATTCATTGCTAAATTAACTCTGAAAAATGGAAAACTGTGTAAAGCTATTGAAAATTGGAGAAAAATCCATGAAAACGATAACACCAACAATAATCCATCCCAATGTTCATTTGATAGTGAAGTGGAGAGCTCAATTCATACTGAGATCTGCAGTACATGTGTAATTCACAAATTAGGGAAGGGATGCCAGTTCGTTTTCCTGCATCAATTTCAATTTCCCTGAAAGATCTGGTACCGTAGAGGAGCAGATTGGAAGAAACTAGGGGAGGCTAGAGACGTCACCTGGATTGGAACCCCAGTATCTCTTCGCTCAGCTCAATAGGCTACCGCGCCTCAAAAGTAGAAAATGCGTACTTAATTTAGCGCCGTAAATCCAATTTTCAGAAGTAAATAAATCTCACTTCAACAAATAATAAAATGCGTATTTAATTAAGGCTGTACATCAATTATTCAGAAGAATATAAATCTCAGTTTACCTGATTAAGACCCTCACTCTTGCTTAAACAACAGATTATGTCCATTTAAATTTTGTAATTTTTCAAAATGGTTGACAACATGAACCATTCATTGATAAATGTGAGTGTTTCAAATTCCATAATTAATGCGTTCAGAATGACACCAATGGTAAAAGATAATATTTATTTTACCCATTTATTATAGATAATAATTGCCGAATTAAAAAATTCGCTGTTCAACAAGTTGAAAAATGTTATCGTGATGAATTTTCCAATATAACCATTGAACTATTGCATACAATTAGTTTATAAATATTTCTGGATAATATATATGAATAAAAATTGCAAACATTTTATATGAAAACCTCATGGGGCTTAGTAGGACCTAGAAGAAGGATTAATATTTAAAAATGTATTATTTAATTTTGAGCTATGCACTGCTGTTATTCCTAATCTAGATGACATGTCGCAAATGCTTATTACACTTAAATAAAATCTGAGTTTCTACTTCTCAAGTTTAGCATCATCACCTTTAGATATATCATCACCAATCCCGTCTCTTTGATCACCTAACTCATTTTCATTCTGTAATTTAGAAAAGACTAGGCATTTATTGCAAGGATGTACTTTCAGTCAAATTATCATACTTTCATTCTTTAATCTCTTCAAATTATTTTAGCAGTTAATTCTATAAACATACATACATATGTATAAATATATGCACACACATATTATATATATATATATATATATATATATATATATATATATATATATATATATATATACATATACATATACATTTTCATATACACACATATATCAAAAGAAGAAAAAAAGTAGTGCGCTTATACGAAAACTATCCCTGCCATTGCCATGGAACAGGAAAATCATCCTGCAGAATAATTACATCCTATTAATCAAAGACCAATCATGTATAGCAATACAAACAGGGACCATGCATCCATTTCCCGCACTCGAATAATTATTTTTGATTTATCTTTTTCATTTGAAATCCAGTCCACTTTCCTTCCCTGTTAGGCCATTACAATAACAAGGACGGACGCAATTCAGAGATACTCTTAGCATCCCAATTTTGCAATCCCATGATTTCCCCGTAGTAAACTATCAATGCTAATTAATTCAGGGTAGACAATGTTTAAGGTTTCTTGTGATTGGCTCGAATTGAGCATAATTGTATCGGCAAAAGTGGAACAAGATACTAAACGCTAAAGCGTTAATGGATTAATTAGCGAAACCAACGTTAACACCTTTCATTGCGAAATTAACGGTCTGGCACATAGAAGCCAGTATGGAACCACTATCAGTGAGAGACGTCTTAGAACATGAGTTAGGCACTTTATTTATATTCACTCTGACGCAAACTATATAACCATTCTCTCATTCGGCGGATAAGAACGGTTTATGAGTGACACATTTCCCGCACATTGTCCCGCCGATTATCCGTAAAATGTTAATGGATATAATGAAAAACTTCGCTTTACCCTGGGGATGGTCATCACGACATCAGACGTGTATGTGACTGCGAAAAGGAAACAAGTTTAATGGGTAAGGTCCAGCGCCATATGCATACGAAATCCTCGGGAGGTCGAAAGAGTTTTAAGACGAAGCAAGCATCAATCCATCCCTTTTGGAAAAGACGTGGGTTTTCTTGCGTTCCATTCCATTCCCTTCACCAGAGACTAGCGAAAAATTACGAAATTTTTCATTACAAAACACAAAGAAAAATCAAATGGAACTAATTTTAAAGCGGATAATTTCCGTCGTTTCCGAGGAATTTCGAATGAAATAAAGTTAATTAATTTTCTCCTCCAAATTAATTTATTTCCTCTTCATTCACCACTCTTTTGTCTTTGCTGAAACAATCAAAGCATTCAAGAAGATCCTGGAAATTAATTGGTCAATATAATGTTGCTTGTACAAATATTCTGCATATGGTCTCACTATTTCCCGCTATTAATGCCTTTCCCCTAGCTGAAATGCGGATATAAACTCCGCAGACAGGATTTCGTTGAAATGCTAAAAAGCACCGGAGTAGGCACTCGCTACTGTAAAATATCCCTCGGCCTAATTCGAATTATATCTCAAATCGTATAATATAGTGTTTATTCATCGCTTTAAGGCTTGCGGTAAATGCATACGATCGCTTTCCCATGTATATTTCCAGTTTGGACCACTCATAGTTTAACCACCTCTTACACCAACAACAACATCTTTTATCTTTCCCCTCCTTTCCCGGATGGATTACACCCATTTAAAAAAAACCATCAAAATCCCAACAAACCCTATTACTCCAACCATACAGTTTTTTTGTTCTCTGTTGCTATTAGGGGAGGCGACCGACTGCTGTGGTTATCTGCGTCATTACGGAAAGGTGGATAAATTGGCTGAGATAGGATGCTCAGGGAATGGTGAAAGATTGGCGAGATATTCGGCGTCGGCAATACCTACCATTAACGAAAGATGACAAGGGGTGCAAAAAATTGATGCCCCATACGACGGACAGAACGGTTAACTTGGAGTGCTCAGAACGTGGGACCCCCATACAGGGATTGGGATACCACTGGAAAATTCTGCCACCACCGAGATTCGACGCCGGTTCATAGGATTGGAAGGTCAGTAGACTAGGCACTGCCCGAACTCGAATCTTTATTTTTTCTTCCAACTATAAAGTAAACCCACAGATATTCTCTAAAAATCCATTTTACACTTGTAAAAAACAAAGGTAACTGATAAGTTGGCGTTTAAATAATGAAAAATAAACTGCACACTACATTATTAATTTTACATAATGTTTATTTTACTGTTTTAGGAAGGTTACATGGGGAGAGTTAATGAGATGATTTAATGATTGGAACTGCTTAGATAACAAAGATCTTGGTCTACTTTCCTAATCCGAATATCATTTAAAATCCCTTTTTGAATGGAATCGGAAATTTTTATTAACCAGTAGATGCACAAAATCACAGGGCAATTAAACGAACGTAAACTTATGCAATAACCTCCATAGTAGTGATATCTTCTTGGATGAAAAGATATCTTGTAATATTAATGATAAATATATAAACTATTCACGTCAATTCCTAGGCACTTGTTGTAAAATTTAGTTAGCTTTAGTGCAAAATGAAATACATACATCGGCATTCACAAAAAGGGTCTATCATAGAGGTACACATAAAGAGTCATTAAGATTAAATCAATCGGAAATGGAGTGGAAAACCGGGTTTAACTTCAATCCACGGTAATCAATTTCAGTGTTTGATGAAATCATGAAATTCGGCACCAAAAACCCATAATAATGTGTTCATAAATTTTGAAAATTAATCTGCTTTCAAAATATACCGGCTAATAAAGGTTTTGGAAAAAAAGGGCGAAATGATTTATTGAAATTTTAAATGAAAACATTAAAGCGTGAGAAAAATTCGCCAAAAGATATTATAATTTCAAATTTTCGAATAACGGACCAAAATGAGATTATAAAAAATTAGTGATGCATTTGAAAATACAATGACCACTCTAATAGGATTGAGATAAAATCTTTTCCGCATAAAACCCTCCTGTAAACCTATCTTATTGGGAGTGGTTTACATAAAGATTTACTTGTAATATAATCTGGGAGGAAACAGATTATTAAATAATTCAGCTGTATATTCAAAAAACATTTGAGAATTTACTGGTTTCCTGAATTGATCAGATGTTAAACATATGGTATTGAGTTCTGGTGCTAAAATATCAGTTTGCACACTAATCAGGGTGGAAATTGAAACATTCGAAAATATTCCTTCACCAGACATTTTACCCTGCAAGCCGCCAGTTGGATCTTGTGGCAGAGGATAGTGGATTGCAATCATTAAGAGTATTGGTTAATGTTCCGTACATTATTCTTTCTAATGCTGTGATGACTTATTCATTGATGGATACTTTTACTCCGGTTCTGCAGTCAATTACCCTTAAATTCTCATTGTGGTCTCGCCAAGCTATGTAATGAGGCGATAGGATTATTCCTTTGGTGCTGGCGTAAAACTTGAATTATATGAAATGTTATCATTGTAACGTGAAAGTTATTAATTGCGATAAAACTTGGAAATTGAGTTAAAAGTTAACATTTTCTGAGGAATACTCTCCAAATAAAGTACATATATTTCATGCATATTAAAACTAGTAAGGAGTTTTAAGAAATTAATACCTATCGCATGTGCTGACTTTTTATCACCAAAAGTTATCGAGTTACGTGTAAACGTGGCTGAAGATACTCTCCAAACAAGGGTTATCTATTAAGAGTATCGAGAATCAGATGACTGTGCTTGAAGGAATTCGTTAATGTGGAAGAGGCAAAAGGAGTAGGTGATGTTGGCTACAATGGAAATTATTAATCAAAGTATATGAATACCCTGGAATTACTGGAAATAAGTCTTTTTGATTTTATCTGACAGGAAAGAGGTGTGCAACGCCTACTGGAAGTTAGAACTGTCTGCGTCATCCATTTCACGGTGGCGTTGTTTTGAATGAGGTTCCGCGAGAGGCTGCGAGCGAGCGAGCGCTATAAAAAGGGAAAAGGAGATTGGTGTGCTCTGGTTTGGAGACACTGCTTTTGCTCATATTAATCCATTTTTCTTTCTCTTCCTGTCTTATTCACCTTCTTCCGGCATTTTCCCTCGCCTAATTCCACATTCCCGTGTTTCCCGATGATGATATCTGCTGCAAATTACAAATAATTAATCTGAGGTAATTATGAACAAATATTTATACATATCATCTTCGATTCCGATTACACGTGAAAGCTTTCTCTTCTTCTCTCTATACTTGTACTACCGCCCAAAACATTATCCTCCAGCATCCGGACCTCGACTTATCTGCCGAGAACACGGGGACAACATTACACGTGAAGACTATGCATAATTACAGTCTCATCGGATCCAGTTAGAGTTGCAGCAGAAATATTTAACTTGGTAGCAACGCTTGATGACTACAACCCATTTTTACACACCTTTATCTGTTTATTTAAGTAATAAATTATCTACTACCTTGATCAAAAATTTCCCGGAATTTATTCAGAAAATTAAAAATACAAGTTTATTCATCTAAATCTATATTGTCCCCTTCAAAGTAATCCCCATCGACTGCAACACACTTATGCCAGCGCTTGATCCAATCCTCGAAACATTTTTTATATTCGGTTTTCGGTATGTCCATCAGTGCTTCCTGCGATTTTTCCATTACTTCCTCTCGGCTGCTAAAACGCGTTCCCCGTAATGGTTTTTTAACTCGATTGAACAGAAAGAAGTCACAGGGAGCCAAATCAGGTGAATTCGGTGGCTGTTGGATGGTATTTGTTGCATTTTTCGTCAAAAAATTACGAATAATGATAGCACTGTGCGACGGTGTGTTATCATGGTGCAAAATCCACGAGTTTTCTGCCCACATTTCTGGTCTCTTTCGGCGAATTGCTTCACGCAAACGTCTCATAACGCCCAAATAATACTCTTTGTTTACTGTCTGGCAAAAATTCATGATGCACTACACCGTTGTAATCCATGAAAACCGTCAGCATTGCCTTCTTTTTTGACTGAAAACGACGTGGTTTTTTTGGTCTCGGCTCATTTGGTGAACGCCATTCACTTGCCTGATGTCTGGATTGCGTGTCGTACTCATAAACCCACGTCTCGTCTCCAGTAATGATCCTTTTGATGAATGTGGGATCGGATTCAGCCTCGCAAATCATGTCTTTTGCGACGTCAACACGGTCTCTTTTTTGCATGAAATTGAGGTCTTTTGGCATGCTACACGACGGAAACCCAAATCATTAACCACAATGTCTTGAGCGGATCCATAGGCAATGTTCAAGTCCTCCGCTATTTCTCTGATGGTTAATTTGCGGTTATTGACCAACATTTCTTTTACTTTATCAATTTTTTCACCGACTTTCGATGTCGATGGTCTGCCACTGCGTTCATCATCTTCGATTGACTCACGACCACTTCTGAACCGCTCGTGCCACTGGTAAACGACCGTTTTTTTTAGAGAATCGTTGCCGAAACACTTTTCCAACATTTCCAACGTCCGTGCGCCACTAAATCCGCTTTTTACGCAAAATTTAATACAAGTTCGTTGCTGCAAATTTAAATCCATTTCTGCAATTGTAAAAAATCGCCAACACACACAGAGATAGATGTACTCTTGGCTACGTAACTTTTGCAAATATCAAGTTATGACACTAAGATTTAAAGGGAATATCAACAACAGATGTACCAATTTAACAAAAAAAACAGAACTCAAATCGGAACGATGGGAGCGCCACACGGTGGTTATTCCGGGAACTTTTTGATCAAGGTAGTAAATGAAAACTCTTACTAATATGGCAATAGTTTCTGATGAAAAAGTTCCGATTCAATTGAAGCGTTTAAATTCATTCGAATCGTTGACCGTCATTTTTTATGAAGATTTAATTGTTTCCTGTCATTTTGTGACATTTTTTTGGTCATTCGTTTATATGCGGTATAAAATAAAAGTTACGACAGGAAGCAGTAATTTGTAGGATTTCATTACGAACGGAACTTGAATTTGTATTTTCCGCAAGGTTTTTTATTCTCTGGTCACGAAAAGTTTAGAGCCGCACTAAATGTTGTAATTAATTAAAGCTGTGGGACGTACCTGTTGATGAAGCGATAATGTCTCACAATAAACCGCTCAGGTCGTAAAAAGCTAACTGTGGTCAAATAAAACCTTGCAGTAGTCCTTGATTATCAATTTCATATCTTACATGTTACTGACCTTAGACGAATCTCGAGCGATTTCCAAAATTACCCAATAAAATTAATTGCTAAATAATCTGCGCCGTAAAACTTCGACTTGATAATAGATTACACAGACATACATGAGCACGCTTGGTGAAAATAATATTTGAAAAAAATCCACATCGTTGCCCAATCATCACGAAGCACTAACGGCAAGTCATAACGAGAATCATATATTCTTTGCTGGATTTACCTTTTAACAAAGGTATTGATCGCAGAAATTCCAAGCAATAGGTCCAGGAAGTAACCTCAAATCACGAAATGTATTTCCAAAAATTATGCGAAAAAAATTTCCAAAAAAAAATGTCGAAAATGAAAGCCGAAAACTGGCGACTACAGTTTTCATCTTTTTCGCTTTCTTCTGTCCTTCCCTTGATCCTTTTCCTTAGACAACGATTTCCTCTACAACAACATACCCTTACCTTTCGCCACACCACATCCCTACTCCGGTACCCTCGAATAGAAGTCTACCTGTTCTCCCAACATTCAGCTGTACCCGCGAACACCCATCGCTAATGGATATGCCAGCGAACCTCATGTATTAATATTTCGTCCTTTCCAATCCTCAACCTTAGTGGTACGGAAATACTGACCTTCCCTCATCCCACATCTCACCTATCCCCACTTCATATTCATAGGACCACTACATGCCCACCTGATCTAATTCACGTTTGAACACAATTTGAGGTTCTCATCGCAACAAATCGGTTTTGGTTGGCTTTGGGGGAGCTCATCCGGAAATATATCTTGAAACACACGAACTTAAAATACTATTAAGGTTACAGGAGAGTCAGTTCCTCTTCCTGTGGAAAAATTCAATTTCTCATGAAGTTTAGTTACCAGTAAACCGAAGCAAATCGGAGTATCAGGCTGGTTCAAAGATACCACCCGGGATTTCACCCTAGGTCCTCTGGGCAGCAGTTGAACGCTGTACGTACTGGATTGTCACACCGCATCTTAAATTGTATATAAATTGATATCAATGATCTAATTTTGGATGTACTTCAAACACTCACAAGATAGGGGTGTCCTATCACCTTTGCTGCTCAACGCAAATGTAGAGGAAATGGTTAAAGGGATATGGGACGAACTAAAGATAGGAATAAATTCCAAAGGGGTGTCCGTAAAATCAGTTATACTTGCTGATGATCAAGCTTTAATTAGCCATGATCCAAGGTTAAAATCATTGCTAAGTGCATGTGAAAATCAGTACGATGAGTCAGTAAGGCATGGGAGTTAAAATAAAAAAATCATAGGTTAAGAGCTTTTGGAGAAAGAAGAAGACTAAGTTAATCGTTAAATAGGACGACTTAAATTAACGTGGAACAGCTTATCCACCTAGCTATTTTTTCGGACTAAAATGTCTCAAACAGTAGGGGTTAAAGAAGAAAAATTGTGCTAGACAAAGAAACTTTTACAAAAAGAAGTGAATTGATGCCGCGTAAATTTAATAATAACGTTAAACTAAAATTAGCGGAAACATGTACGAGGTGAGTGGTTTTATACGACGGGTAAACTTGGTGGTTGATCTATATGATAGGCATAGATTGGAGGATATTGAGACATGGGTGCAAAGAAAAATGGAAAAGTGAAATAAAAGGAATATACAGTAAAATAAACGAAGAAGTGCTAGGCACGGTGGGATAGGAGAGGCGATTATTGGCAGAGATTCAAAGGACGGAGAAAAGATAATGCATAGAATTCAGAGTGGAGATGGAATGTTGAAGATTCTGATGGCGGGGAGAACGTAATTCAAACGAGCAAAAGGTAGGAAAAGGATACAAATATTCGACGAAATAAAGAGAAATCGAATACAATGTCTGCGGAAGGTAAAACATATAATTATGGTGTGGGGAGTCATATGGTGAATAATTAATTGAGCATTAGAAATGCAGGAGATTTATAGAGTATGAGAAATAAAAATTAGCACTTTACCACAGGTTTAAACCTGTAGAAAGGTGCAAATTTGTTTTTTTTCATAATCACGAACTTCCACTTCATCTCGCCTTAATCTGTTGAATGTAAATGTAGTAGTGTTTAGTCTACGTTGATCCTAAACTCACCTTATATTGCAGACTTCCCGGCAATAGTACATAAAGTACCGGCTACCAAAACCTCACTTACAAGACGATGCGAGGGGGATATAGGGTACGAACACTTCCTTGCTAATATAAGATGCCACGTACGTCTTTTTATGTGATGGGCGTATGTTGGAATTACCAGGTGATACCAATACGCGTTATAACCGAGGTCGTGCGGAATGACCGGATACCATTTAGACATCCGATGAATGTCATGTTCTGGATTGAGTAAATTATTAAAAACTGTGTAGAAGAAAAAATACAACATGCAAGAAATCCTTTGAATAAGTAGTTTTGTGATTTGAAACCGAAATGCGTCCTACCGCACGAAAGAATAGCATTCTGGCCAAATTTTTTGGATACGTAGTACCTTGGCACGAAAAAGGTGGACATTTTGCTCTTATTCACCCTCTCCCCTCCACCGATACCAAGCTCCTCCCCCCCCCCCCCCGACGTCTGATTTATCAATTCCAGCTGAATCCCATTAACTTTTTATAAGGCAGCTGGCTCCAATAAACCCTCAGAGACACATTTTTTTTAGGAGGCTGGGGTGGGTACCAGCAGTCATTGAGTCAGCAGTATTATTTCCTCTGAAGGTTATAAATGACGCCTGAGCGTGCGTTTAAAATTCACTAGCATAATTTATTGACGCTCGTTGCGAGGGAAATTGAGGGCAAAAGCTCGTGTGCAAGGGGAATGTAAGTGTTGGAACTTGAGGTAAGAGAGCCTACTAAGAATCTTTTCCAGCATTTATTGCCAATAAAATAAGGTATTGAGAATTTTGCCTTCGAGTTGAAATGCTTAACTTGCAACTGAGATGTTTAAATAAGAAAATTATGCACAAATAAAGAATTCGAAATGAAAAAATATAATCAAACATTCGAAATTCATAAAAGCTTCGGTTCTTCATACTATAGTACTTTTAATCCTTTCAAGGACATGATCTTAATCATCTTTTCTTTAATTATTCGATGAGGTGGAAACATTCTGTGCTGAGATTTCACATCAAGACACACCCGATGTATTCGACGGAGGAAACTGTTATATTAACTGTAACAAAAGTTAGGCACAAAAAATATCACTGCTTCTTAAAGGATCAGTCATGAAATGCACTTATATGGAAGGCACTCTGACAAAGCTCAGCAAAAGAGTTCAGTTCTGCAACAGTTTGACCTACATTCGTAAGTTAAAAGATAATTGGTGCTGAAATTTGCCATGCAAAATTTCAAGGAAATAGGATCTTAAAAGGAGTTTGGGCACTGACTGAAAATCTAGTTATGGGTTGATGGCACAACACACCGCGGAAGAAGACTACCTTCCTGCCAAGAACTTTATTAGTTCTTCGACTTCCTTAAAATATCCACTCGCGCATATTTTTGTCACTTTAATTTTGTATATACATTTATATGTATACACACACATATATATATATTAATATATATATATATATATATGTATGTATGTGTATATATATATTTAAATATATATATATACTACCTTGATGAAAAAGTTCCCGGAATAACCACCGTGTGGCACTCCCATCGTTCCGATTTGAGTTCTGTTTTTTTTGTTAAATTGGTACATCTGTTGTTGATATTCCCTTTAAATCTTAGTGTCATAACTTGACATTTGAAAAAGTTACGTAGCCAAGAGTACATCTATCTCTGTGTGTGTTGGCGATTTTTTACAATTTCAGAAATGGATTTAAATTTGCAACAACGAACTTGTATTAAATTTTGCGTAAAAAACGGATTTAGTGGCGCACGGACGTTGGAAATGTTGGAAAAGTGTTTCGGCAACGATTCTCTAAAAAAACGGTCGTTTACCAGTGGCACGAGCGGTTCAGAAGTGGTCGTGAGTCAATCGAAGATGATGAACGCAGTGGCAGACCATCGACATCGAAAGTCGGTGAAAAAATTGATAAAGTAAAAGAAATGTTGGTCAATAACCGCAAATTAACCATCAGAGAAATAGCGGAGGACTTGAACATTGCCTATGGATCCGCCCAAGACATTGTGGTTAATGATTTGGGTTTCCGTCGTGTAGCAGCAAAGTTGGTGCCAAAAGACCTCAATTTCATGCAAAAAAGAGACCGTGTTGACGTCGCAAAAGACATGATTTGCGAGGCTGAATCCGATCCCACATTCATCAAAAGGATCATTACTGGAGACGAGACGTGGGTTTATGAGTACGACACGCAATCCAGACATCAGGCAAGTGAATGGCGTTCACCAAATGAGCCGAGACCAAAAAAACCACGTCGTTTTCAGTCAAAAAAGAAGGCAATGCTGACGGTTTTCATGGATTACAACGGTGTAGTGCATCATGAATTTTTGCCAGACAGTAAACAAAGAGTATTATTTGGGCGTTATGAGACGTTTGCGTGAAGCAATTCGCCGAAAGAGACCAGAAATGTGGGCAGAAAACTCGTGGATTTTGCACCATGATAACGCACCGTCGCACAGTGCTATCATTATTCGTAATTTTTTGACGAAAAATGCAACAAATACCATCCAACAGCCACCGAATTCACCTGATTTGGCTCCCTGTGACTTCTTTCTGTTCAATCGAGTTAAAAAACCATTACGGGGAACGCGTTTTAGCAGCCGAGAGGAAGTAATGGAAAAATCGCAGGAAGCACTGATGGACATACCGAAAACCGAATATAAAAAATGTTTCGAGGATTGGATCAAGCGCTGGCATAAGTGTGTTGCAGTCGATGGGGATTACTTTGAAGGGGACAATATAGATTTAGATGAATAAACTTGTATTTTTAATTTTCTAAATAAATTCCGGGAAATTTTTGATCAAGGTAGTATATATATATATATATATATATATATATATATATATATATGTATGTGTGTGTGTGTGAAATGGACAGAGAAGAAAACAAAAGAGGAAGTACTTGGTATGGTAGGCGAAGAGAGGGGCTTGTTGGGGAAAATCCTATGGGGGAAGGAAAAGTGGATGAAGGGGGTGTTGACCGGCAGTGGGATGTTGAAGACTGTGATAGAGGGGAGATTGTTGGGCAAAAGAGGAAAGGGAAGGAACTAGATAGGGATGTTGGACGGGATGAATGGAGGAAGAAAGTACTCGGAGATGAAGAGGGACCTGATATAGAGTAGGATGATGGATTTTGTGTTTTGTTAGGAATAATAAAATGTTTGTTTGGTAGTTGTTTCCATCCAAAAACCAACCTTAACCGGTAGATTACCTATATATATATATATAATTACAGTTATAAAATATCAAGATGATTTTTCTCATTCTATATCTCTCCCTTTCTCGATGGGGTGGGGGCAAGGCGACCTGAATGCTGAATCCCGCTTGCTACTGATTGAATTGGTGGGGCGGTGGGCGGATAAGTGTGAAGGACGGGGATTTGGAGGGGAGTGAGGGTTAAGGAGAGTTTCTCGCCACCAAAATTTGCGTGACTACGTACCCCAATTTAGTCAGATGTGGGAAGTGGTTAGAAGGTGACTGGGGGATTTGAGGAAGGGGACTCCTATGCCTTTGGGTGAGAGGGGCCGAGATCGTAAGATGGGATAGGAAGAGGGTCTAAGAGGGAGAGGTTAAAGAAAGGGCAAGAAAAGAGAGATGTGCTGGGGTAGGGTAGGGTTTTAACGATAGTGGAAGAGATAGGAAATAATGGTAGAAAGAAACGGCTTTCGAATGTTTCGCCTACTGTTATAGCCTGGCGAAAAAATGCGTAATGATCTAGATTGGTTCGGTCATTGAGATGGCATTTTGTCATTCATTGTGATTGTCAAGTAGTCAGCATTTGCTTCTCACATTATTATGCAAGGATCTTACTCATGACGCCTTATTAGGGATGCTTGTTGTGAAACACAGAAGACAGTTTTCAGGATGGTGTCGGAAACAATGTGCCCTCCTGTCTTCCCTATACAAATGAATGCGATATCAGTTATTTACACCTGTAATCCTTGACGGAAGGAAATTAGCGTGTAAATTTTCATAATAATACGACAAAATGTTATTGTAAAACAATATCAACTAAAACTTTTAAAATTAAAAAAATGAAATTATATGAAGCATATGGAAAATTGATACAAGTAAATCATTTGTGCGTAATAAAAAAATCAAGCTATTAATTATAAATAGATTATGGACAGTTAAAGCAGGTCAGAATATGTTCTTCAGGAGGTAATTGATATTGTCAAATGTTGACAATGACCAAAAATCTTTACAGACGTTATGGAAAAAAATACGATGATTCATTGGAAAAGAAATCTTTGCTGCGTGCGTAGGGCATTAAAACTTCATCCCAAGTAACTATTTTTGACAAAGCAATAAAAACATAATCAGAAAAGCTTGATATAAAAAAGCATAATACGATTTAGATATGTATTATGGCATGATTTTGAACTAAGGATACAAAAATTAGCACAAACAAAAAAATCATTCACCTTTTTCTAATACGTGCATATTATATATTATCTCACTAGCAGTATGATTTTAGTCATGCATTTCGGAATGGTGGTTTCATGCTTGCTATAAATGCAGATAATTTAGGTGGTTTTCGTCATCATATTGAACAAATAAAATCCTGAAATGAATCATTGAGTTCTTACGCCATATTCCATTGCTTAAAGCGTTATCCCTAAGTTTCACTCGACGCCATCGTCTTCGAGGACGCAATTTGGTAAACTGTACAAGTTAACTTAGCAATGCTTCATCAGTATTACATAACTTGAAATTATCTCCGGTGATTAATTGCTGAAGAAGATGGCGTTTATTTCCGTAGTAATTTCAAATTTCTAAAATATTGCACAGTCATAGAACAAATAAAATTTTTTATAATTTATTAACTACTGTAAAATTTGCAGCACAGTTAACTAGGCATGACACATAGAAAGAAAACGGAATGATTTCACCATTCTGTACATTAAGACCAGAAGTATTTCTAATATTAACTGAATCACGGCGGATAAGCTAGCACAATGTCTGGGAGACAAATATCGAATGGAATTTGGAAGCTACAGCAACTATTCACTTCGATGATGCCTGGAATAGGCCGTTGAAGTCAACATTAACAGTGAATACGGCAAAAACATTAGAAAGGTCAGCGAAAATATTTGTCCACATTGCATGAAATGCCTCCTCTGCCCCTGTAAAAACGTGAACCCATAATGGCAATTGGATGCTGCGGTATTAAATTCCTTTATCAGTGGATGCTACGTCATGTGCGGGACATAAAAACTATCCTGAGGACATAAACACTACACTACACTATATCTCATTATATATTATTGCTAGCATTTTATTATCAAAGACCAAATTTTTCCATATGACAGTTGTCTCCTTGAATTCAGTGTGGCTATGATAGTTATACAGATAGAATTTCCAGTTTTGAATTACTGAACTTTGCAGAGTCGCAGAATTAGTCGTGAATATTTTGATTCCGTGAATGCGTCAAGTGTTGTGCCATTTTCAGAAGTTTTCGATTGAAGTATTTCGCACGCTACGATGATGTTTGTGCATATTTAGTCCAAGGTATGTTTTCAATCGTAAAACTCGTTGCAAAGTATTCATTTCCAAAAAAAGTCCTATCATTTGAAACTTTTCCGGCTTCGAACGTATGTTTAAAATTTCGCTGTTTCGTGTGGATACTTTTAAGGGGACAACTGATTGAAGATAAAAAAGGGATTCATAGGGAAAATCTTCTCATCTTTCATTCTTAACTGTCAAAATGCCAGACTGAATTATTTTAACAACAAACGCGTCATCTACGAGTAAGCTTTTTCTAAAAGTTATAACCAAAACATTAATTACATTCACAGAATATTATTGCTCAGGCAAATGTTCCGAACAGCGGGAAGACATGGTGGCGATTAGTATGAAGGGTACATATTTTGATTTCTATCACTAGAAATATGGCAGGAATAAAATGATTTAAACGTAATTACCTCCCAAAACTGTTATCCCAAAGCTAAATTGTTTCAAAAGCGAATCCACCAGCTCAATGCATGACAAGGGCTGTCATAAAACACACATATGTCTTGCGAGGAATACTTTACATTCTTAAACATTCACTCGCTCTGACACAGTATTTTTCAACGTCATCTAACAACAAGACATCCTAGACTAAAATAATTGCTTCTTTAAACCCGCATATATTATACCACTCTGTTTAACACACCTATTCATTCCCAATGTAGTCTGCTTAAAGCTCTCTCCTTCTCCTGATCGAAAAGCTGGAACATTAAACTTGCCTGGCACCTCTAAATTACTCCCAACACACCTTATGTCTAACACATCTTCGTTTGTTTTCATTCCCGCCTATATTACCGTTTACATCCTTCCCCACACTCACTACTCAAAAGCCTACACTAGCGTGTAAATATTATTAATGAATACTCTTAAATATCGCACGAGCGCATGAGCACAAACAAATGTACGCTCGCGTATAAACACACAAGGGATATAAATGAACATACTTACCACAGGAAATTCATGAGAGCGGCGCCAGTAAACAGTTATTGGATTGGGCAGTGAAAGGGGGAAAGCGGCGAGGCCACAATGACGGGGTGAAGTGGAAGTGGATGCAGATACGGGGTGCTATATGGGTCGGCGGGATGCGCACGGGGGTGGAGATCGGGTGATAAGGAGGGCCGGGATAATGCCGGGCGGGAAGATGGGGGAAGAGGACTTTGCACGCTGAAGGTCTCTGGGGAAGACGGCTGAGATGAAACTGGAGGGGCACTTGAGCGGAGGAGGAGAAAGGAGAATGGGGTGAAGGTGGAGGAGGGGATGAATCCAGCCAAGAAGAAATTGCCGTTTGACGAGCGAGAAAAATGGCCGCGAAACCCACGGTCAAAAAAAAAATGGAATAAGAGTAAATTACCCGACTGCTGGATAAAAGGGTTTTTCCTTATCTCCACGCAAGGATCTCCATCTTTTCGTCTATATGTAAATCAACTTTGCAAGCCGCCTCGTGAAACTACGCGAAGCAGGAGGTGAGAGAACTCTAGGTTTTAATAATAACCCCGCAGGAAATAATGTATTTGCACTCAAAGAACAGTATTCACGAGAATACGGCTATAAAAAGTCGTCATTCCTTCATTAATATTTCAGTGTTTTTCTTTGGTTTTCGTGGCTGGAATCGCTAAAGGGAATAGAAAATATTTAAATATATCAAAAAGGAGGCCAGTTTCATTAATGTTTGGGTTGTTTTACTCTCAAAGAGAGTTGAACTTTACTAGCTCCAACTTTGATATTAGACATGACTTTCAATGGCCCTTATCTCCTCGATATGTTTATTTCTGTTTGCTTTTGTCGCGAGAGGAAGCCATATTGTCCAAGTACTTCCAAGGACCAGATAACTCCCAATCTCTTCTCGCTATTAAAAATAGGCGATTTTCTTCTAACTCTGTTTCGATTGAAAGCAGTGACTGCAAAATGACTTCTTTTTCATAATGAGACATGTTGGCCATAAAGATACCTGCTGATAACCAATCAAAAGATGTCATCGACACGACAAACGACAACGAGGTTTTATTGAGGTTTGTTATGAAGATCGGGCCACGAAATGTAAGATTTTTACTTCTATAGAAATAACGCCAAGTGTAGTGAAGCATCAGTTTTTCAGTATCAATGGTAGGTAATATGTGGATACAAACGAGGAAAAGCTCGGAATAGTGAGGGAGGAGAAGGGACTGTTGGCATGAACCCAAAGGAGGCCGGGAAGGTAGAGGCAGCGCATTTTGATTGGAAATGGGATGTTACAATCTGTGATAGAGGGAAGAGCGTTAAATAAACGAGGGATGGGGAGGAACAGGATAGTCATGTTGGATGAAATGAAGGGAAGAAGGAAATCTTAAACGGTAGAAAACCAATAATAATAATAAATGTAACATGTGCATATTATTAGCTTTGAAAATATTATCCGTTCATAACATTTAATAAAGTAACTACATAGCTCTATATTTCACGCGACATAGTCCATTTAAAAGTTTGTGGCAATATTTTATCAAGGGGAAAAAAAGTGACTTTAAAAACCCAAACAATAAGGGCAAATAAGACTTGGTTAATTGAGAAATTGAAACATACTTCTAAAGCACGCATGTATATGGCGGAATGATAATAAATGACTGACGTACAAAGAATATTAGGATAGCATAGATATATTCAAAGAAAATTAGAGAGGAGAGATATGAAGTTACTAGTTGTGAAATAGGATTAAAACGCAATGAATATTTAATAAGACACATGTAACAGAAATTAAAAGATGCCACATGACGGAGATGGAGATGACATGCGTACCAGATAATATGTAATTCCTTTTTGTGACAGTTGATATATTTTACTCAGGAAAGATAATCTCATATACATCTACATAATACACCGCAAGGGCGTGTGGCGGGGGCTGTTAGGCCACCACCCGTAAAAAGGAACAAAATAACATGCCAAGTCAACACACACATGAAAAAATACATCCACAGTGGCGTATTCGTTCATACAAAAATTCTTTCATTAAACAGCATGCAAATACATACACCACCATCTAACAAATAATGGCAACTTACGATACAGTACGAAATTAATCCAATAACGTGCAAGCTAAAATTTGAAAAGCAAGATATCTCACATCCACGTGGGTCATATTTATACAAGGTTTGAACGAATAGTATCAGCAATAATCTTTTCTTCACTTGACCATGGTAGCTCGGTGGTGGGGGTCTGAAATTCAATACGCGCAAGCGCCAATCGCCTGCGAGCGTTCGTTCAGGCTAGATCGTGTTTTAGCAGCGCAAAATGCAGCGAACGTTGAACACCGTTACGCCATCAAATTATGTGTTGGACTGGGGAAATCAGGCACGGAGACGTTGAACATGATTTGCCAAGTTTTCGAAAATGGTATCGCGTCACAAAATGCAGTCTTTAAATGGCCCGAGCTCTACAGAGATGGCTCAGAGAGTGTGGAGGACGAACCCCGCGCTGGACGACCGTCAGCATTAAAAACTGACGACTACGGGCAACGTGTGCGTGTGAATACGGAATTCAGACTGTCGGTCATGTGGGACCATGATCACAGATCGTATTGACATTGATAGGATGACAGTGTACACCATTTCCACTAAAATTTGACGATGCGAAAGATGTGCTAAATTTGTCCGAAAGGCCTTCACGAACGACCAAAAGCAGAGTCGAGTGTCTGCTTGTAAAGGCCTTCTGGAACGGCATCGCGACTAATCCCCAAACCCCTAACAGTCCCGACTTGTAATCAGCAGAATATTTCCTATTCCCAAAATATAAATTCTCCCTCAAAGGACACAACCATGGGACCCTATGTGTTGTCAAAGAAGCTTGTATGCAAACCGTTAAGGACCTTCCGGAATCCACCTATAAGGGAGCTTTCGGGTCGTGGAAAAGCCGCTGGAGAAGTGTGTTGACGCTCAAGGATGATGCTATGAAGAATTTTGAAGCATTGCAGAAATATTTGAAATAAAGCTATAGTTCCGAAACATTTACCCATACCTTTTGTACGAACCTTGTACACTTAAAGGGATATTATATAAGTTTCGAGTGATGCAGATTGTAGTTAGTCTGAGGGATTCTCTCAAAAAAGGTTGTTTTCTGAGCATTTCAATATTTTTCAGTGCTGTCCCAGATGCACCACCATCGACTCGCTGTCCGTTTGATGTCACGCTTGATGATCGCGTAATCAATGTTTCTCGATAAGTTTTCCTGGAGTTGAATTGCCAAATACCCTAAATGGTTTCCCATAATTTATCACCTTGATTGATTTTAAATCCTCTGATTGGCAATAAAACCTTTCTACTCTTCCCATTTGTATACCTACTGATTTAATTGCCACATTACTACTCCTCGGTCAAACACATGTCCCAATGTTCTCAAACTACGAGTTTATCCCCTCTTAGTCTTACTCCTTCAATTCATTCCTAAAATATTTCCTCACCATTACTGCATATTACGATAAAGGGAAGCAAAATATCATAACTGACATAACCCTACTACAATAATGACTGCTGTATATTAAAAGTAACGTCCACGTTTATATCAATAACGAATACCTTGAATACCAAGATATAGGAATCTAAGAAATGATTTCATTCCTGTTAGTCCAAAAAATTATATTATAATAAGCACAAATTTCCTTTTATCATATTACTACTAGTGGGGGAACATGTTGACTCACAATACATCACGCGTATGTACGCATAATTAGTGAAGTTACTCGGCGCTAACAACGCTACTAGGAGCGGCGAAGTAAATTCATTAGCGGGAAGAAAAACCTTTCGCATATTTAGTGTCCAGATAAGGAGAGAACAAGTAGTGCAATTTGCGGATTGTTACGTAAAGCGTCATTTCAAATCCAGGTCAGAGCCTGGACGTTAGGGAGGGGCATGATAATTGAATATGGGTGAAAATTAACCCTTTCAAATTTTGAGCTATTTTTGATATACATTGCCAATGGGAAAACAGCACTGAAATGCAATGAAAAAAAGAGTACATCGACGATTCTATTAAAGAGACCAAAAAAACACATGCGCCGCAAAATAATTGAGGATTCTCAGGAGCTCTTTCTATGGAGTTAAAAGCCGTTCAAAATGACACTTTAAGGCTGAAGAATAATTTAGAAATTTTTTCCAAGGATCAGTTCAACGCATGCGTCATACAAATAAAGTAGCCTTCCTGTTACTAAGGACAGAAACAAAGTTGGCAGAAGAAAGAGCAAGGCTACAAATTGGTGAAAGGAAAATTAATTTTCGCGTGCCTGGGGCCGGGCTATTTTCAATCGGCTAGTTAATCAGAGAAGGGTCTTATTTCAAACACAGGAAAATGGAGAGGTTTTTCCCAGCTTTTGCTTTGTTTTCATCAAAATGTTAGGAAAAGCGAAATATATATATATAGAATATTATATATATATATATATATATATATATATATATATATATATATAATTAGCCTACAAGTTAAGCTATTTTTGTCGAATACATATTTACATCCAGATGCTGCGAAATGAAAACTCATTAGGCATTTCATCTAGATTGGCTAACACCCTAAAAACATCAAACAAGGGTATTGAAGGGTTTGCTAGTGCCTTTTACTACGCAGTCACTTATTACAAGGAAATATGATGTTTTTAAGTATAGGACAGCGCATGCAACAGTTGATGTATCTGCACATGTTATTTTATAGTGGAATGCGCTTTTGTTGTGGAACATAATTTGATGAGGTAAGATTGAACATTTATTTATACTATTATGGATGTCAATTGCTCTTATTTCTGGGCAAGAATAGTAAATAGAGTGTTTTCTTAAGGCAAACATATAGGGACGCACCCAAAAGTGGTAGAACTGATTTTCTCTGGCGCGAACGGAGCGGTGGAGGAGGGTCTGCCTGGCAGGGTAAGGTGGAGGGGGCTCTTAGCAATAGACCAACACCAACCTTAGTCGTCTGTGGGCTGTCGTTGAGTGAGGACACCGTTTTTAGTGAAGCAAGTTTTTTGTCCGCGTCGAAAAACAAAATGAATCTGAATTTAGAGCAATGTTATTCCGTGAAGTTTTGTGCGAAACTCGGGAAGACGGCAACTGAGACCCTCGATATGATCAAGCAGGCTTATGGGGACACTGCCATAAGCCGTTCCACAGTATTTGAGTGGCAAAAGTTGTGTAAAGAGGGTAGGGAGCTCGTTGAAGACGACCGTCGCTCCGGACGGCCGTCGACGGCAAGAACCGACAGGAATGTGGACAGAGTGAGGACACTGCTGAACACAGACCGACGCTTAACCAGTGAAGAAATTGCAGACCAGTTGGGTCTGTCTGCATCCAACGTCCAACGCATTATTTCACAGGATTTGGCCATGCGCAAGGTGTGCGCCAAGATGGTGCCGAAAATTATGCCATGGCGCGCTCGTCGTCAGACAGCTCCTGGCCAAATACGGCGTTGCCACGTTGCCGCACCCGCCCTATTCTCCCGATCTGGCACCACCGGACTTCTTCTTCTTCCCCCTGATGAAAAGACAGCTCAAGGGACGACGTTTTGACTCGATAAAGGCCGTTCAAGAGGCTTCGACGAGGGTCATCAACGGCATCCCCGAAGAAAATTTCCAGCGGGCGTACGGGGAATACGTAGAGAACGTTATACTGTGTAGCAGCTCAAGGAGCATACTTTTAAGATTATTAAGTCGATGTAAGTATATCGTCAATAAAATTCTTGTAAAAAAATCAGTCCTACCACTTTTGGGTGCGACCCTGTATACCCTCAGTACCTAAATGAAAACACATAGGCATTAATTTATTTCTAATAAGAGATTTTTTAGATTCAATGGTAGAAGTACTATTTTTGCAGCCCATAATGTACATATTCAGTGCTTTTCCCAGCAGTGAGCCCTCTTTAACAGTTGCACAAAATAAATGGTGATTAAATAGTACCTAGTTAAGATTTTCAAATTAATTATAATTGTTTTGTTTTGCAGAGAAGGTGGGTCATATGAGATAAAAAATGAGAGAAAGCATATTCTATAATAATGATTTAAGCTACGAGCATAAATATTAAACCTTATTTTAACAGAACTCTGAAAAAGGGAACATTTTGGAGGACTTCACGATTGAAACAATTCAGCGTGGATAAACATTTAGTAATTTATCTGACACGTGAGCAGGACTACTCTGTGCAAGACTTTTAACTTAAGTCGCTCTTGAGTTAATTACCATTGCATATCTCACGAAACTGTGAAAAATTCATGAAAAATCATTATTTGCCTTTAAAGACTACTTTTTATTAATATAAGGACATGGTCACACACGTTTAGGGAAAGTGATGAACTGACTTCATCGGGTTTTATATTTTACAAGAGTGAAGACGCAAAACATCTCCCACTAAATTACGATTCGTCCGTTCGTATACATTTCCAAGGGGGCCGGCCAGGTTTGCTCCGTATAAATCTCTCTGTCAACTGCCTCGTTTTCGCGCACAACCCACTCGACAGCACGAAAGCTTGCGACCTCTTGACCGCGTCCGACCCAAAAGGAACCACGCTACGGCGGGGCGATGTCGAGGACTTCCATTAATTTGCCGCTTTTTTCGCGGAGGGATCGCTGTGTCGGGACGCACTACCGGAGGGGAAGAGGAAACTCCGTGTCCACTCGATTTTAGGATGCTTAGGTAATCGAGGTCGCGCAGGAATTTAGGGGAGGGGCTGGGGGCCGGTAAGAGGGTTGGATTGCTAACAAGCGGGACAATTCCCAAGAATAAAAAAGAGCTTGAAAAGCTATCATTTTGGAACGCCGGATAACGTCAACGAGGCCGTGACAAGGTACGAGGCTCCAGATACGTAATCGTACCGTGACCGACACAAGCGCTGGAATCTTATGTGTCGATGCCCGAGGATGATATTTTGAAGAATTTTAGTAATTTGAATTTTATCTGCAAGACATTTTTCCCAGATTAATTCTACTTATTTTTGGGACAGACCCTGTATCACTCAAACTTTGATCTTGTTTATCTCAACGGTCATTTACCTTTTTTTAGGCACAATTTCCAGCGGACAAAGCAGATGTAGGAACCGATAAATAATAGCGTGGTTGAGGTATTAGACGATGAGCGAATCTTGGACAAGTTCTTAAAGTGGATGAGTACTGAACCCACGACGGTCCCCAACGCATCTTTCCCGATTCTCCGAACCAACCCTTCCGCCAATCTCCCCGCGTTGATGTCGCCCATAGCCTCGTCCTTCGGGGCTTTAAGTCGGTAGGGCAGCGATGCCACCCTGGGTTTTACCAGGTACTTGGTTATGAAGGTGGTGTGGGACGATGCGTTGTCGCGGTGCAGCCTGCGGTTGCTATACCTTCCTGACGTGTGGCACCCATTCCCGCAGCCTTTCGAAGACTTCCACAAATAACTTACTGTTCAATGTCTCAGCCTGAGGCACAAAGTCTCTACAAAGGATAACGCGTTTTGAGTTGGAGATGGGGATGAGTTTATTTTTACTTATTTTTGAGACATGTTGCACGTATGGATAGGTTGAGCTACTACAGTGATTCCAAACCTGGCATTGATTTTTACAGCAGAAGATTTGAAATTTCACATTACACATAATTAATTTTATTTCCTCCGATATAAAATATTGCGGTAAACCTATTTATTTTGTTCCATACGTATATTATGTATCTCTAAAATAATTCAAACCTACCAAGTAATTTCTCTATATTTGGGAACTGAAATTTTCTAATGCAGCCAGCAGGATCCAAAAATATATTTTGCGGCCAGTTCACGAGGAGATGTTGTGCATCACCGTGCTAAGTTATTTAGGCCGACATGCAGGCTGGTTTAGCTAATAATGCTCCATTTTTTGAAAAAAAATTATGAAAGTCAGCTTTTAACATATGCGTTTTTGTACTCTTAACTACAACCCCTCAGAAAACCATTTGAATTTTCTCAAATATTTAAAAATTTATTTATTGAATTTAATGAATCATGGTAATTTTATTTTCCTAATTCATGTTTCCAACCCATTTATCGTGGTTTTCAGAGGACGGCACAGAATCCTTGAGATTAACTCGCTGATACAGTGCTGACGTATAATCTTCATTAGAGTTCCAAAATATTAAGGTACGCTTTTCGCGATTATCGATAGCTAATGAACAACCGTGTGGGATTCTACGGTTACGCGAAATGTTTTCCTAAATTAATGTGTTTTAGCCATTAATAATTCAAATTATTTTTTTTAATTCCATAAAAGTAAAATATAAACTTAAAATTGAACAACGTTTAGCTTGAAAATATCTAATACCTACTATTGAAAATAATTTTCACGGTTTATCGCGACCTCAGGAATTTTGGAGCATACAAGTGAATCGTTAGTGCGCAAACAATGGGGACCTTGCCAGATAGATTCATATATGATGTGCACTACATTCAACTTCCATCGTGGAAAGGAGGGAAAGCGAGGTGGTGACAAGCAAGACGCAAAGGGATGGGGATGGGGCACCGGAATTGGCGGGAAGTGAGAAGGCGGAGAATCGAATGGGGCCGATACGGCAAAGCGGGAAGATGCGAAGGCGTGTAGCAAAGTTTTTTGGGGCGCAGAAGGGAGAGGGGGGAAGGAAGGGGCGGAGGTAAGGGGGTGGAAGAGGGAAGAAAGACAAGGGAGAAAGGCATAGAGAGACACCGCGAAACGACGAAATTGGGCTCCCCCTGCTCCCTTGGGTCCGCTTCTCACAATGTGTGCTACATTACGAGAGCTGCATGTATTATCTGAGAGGCATCCCCCCAAGGGATGAGTTCACTGGAAGTGGAGGTAAGAGGGCAAATAAGTGAGGAGGGTGTATGGAGAGGAGGAAGGCTGAAGGTAGAGTGGGAAGGGGTGCGGAGGCAAAAGGGGTGAAGATGATTCGGGGAGAGGGGGAACGGAAGAGGAGCCGCCCCCTTCCCATTACCTAACCCTGTACTCATGCACCAAACCCCGCGTGGACGGGCCGGGGAGAGATCGTGATTATCCATATCTCGAAGGGAAGGTTGCGCGTTCCTTCAATCGATGCTCGTCGTTACAAGGGGGAAGAGGGTTCGGGGGGGCGGGAGGGAGCGAGGATATCGCAGGCGAGGTTGAAAATGAAAGGCACCACGGCGTCAATTCGACTCTCTCCCTCTGCATACTTTACCAACGGGGCATTTTACGGGCTACATGAACGATTAATGAGCGAATCTTCCGATATAGGCACTCACGAAGACAATAAATAAACCGGACTTAAAGTTTTAGGAAGATACAGGGCGTATGAGATTACCTCCGACGCCTGGGGAACAATTAAAACCACACACACACTCTATCGGGAGGTAATTCCAGCCTGATAGAATAAAAGATAAGGGAAGGCCGGAGTAATAATCTTAAAACACTCGTGTTTTCATCGCACGACTCGCGATCGTAACGAGGTCAAATGCATCTAATCCTGAATGCTAACGGCGGAGAAGAAAAAAAGTTTTTTAATGAAGTTCATCATTTATATTGAAGGCAACATCTTAGTTTTGAAAACCCTTTTTTTGTAGAAAATATAAATTGAAAATTTAACTTTCTGGGTGGCGACAAACCCAGATCTCCTAATATGCTTGCAGGAAATGGCGTTTTGGCACATAATGGTGGTAATTCTGGATATGCTTTTAGCTGGTGAAGGAAAGTTATGTAAATTTCTCAACGAACGTCAAATATTTTACTCTGCTGCTGCATGAGTGAAAATATTTGTATGAATAGTATGAATTTAAAAGAAAGTATTTCACTGTTTCTTAAAAATACTTAATTTTAAGCGATAAAAGTGGTTCATTTACTACTTGAGAGCCGTACTATAGGTACGAACACATGAATTAAAATGCACAAATGGTTATTTTTATACGGTCTGTAGGTCACAAAACAGGTGAAACAAACGTAGATCAATAACCACAGACGGTTTTGAGACTAATTCAATTCAGTAATCATTGAATGAAACTTGACCAAATGAAACAAGCAATCCAAAACGAAGGATACTCGCTCATCGACCTTCGTTCCATAAACATTCTCCATAGGTCGCGTAGATTTCGCCGAAAGTTACAAACCCAAGAATATAAAATTTAAGATCTATTTAAAGCCTGATGAGAGATAACAAAAACGATATAGGATGTCTCCAGCACACCCACATAAACATTTCAACATTCAGAAAAGTTGAATTGACCATAAAGTCGCTGGTGATAAATTTAATGGGAGAGGATTTGCGACACTGTGGCCACTTCTCGGAGGATTCGGAAATTACTGCCGAACCTCTTTGTCAACTTTAAGTCATCGTGAAAACAACTGGTTACATTTATAACTACGATAAAACTGTGAAAAGCAAGAACAACGGCGAGGATATTTACGGCGATCATTGCTTATGTACTGGAAACGTAATCCGAGTTCCAATATGCAAGCACGAAGCAAAAATCAAAATATTCATTAAGGGAGCTCATGATAATGTTGTCTGCATTGCCGCTTTTGCTTTAAAATGTTCTCCTAAGATGTACATGATTGGAATCTCTGATAGGAATTATTCAAGAGAAGAGTTAGTCTTTTATGAACTCCCGTTAACTTAATGACCGAGACGAAGGAAAATAAACAATTATATCCTTCCGTAATTGATTTCATTTTCAAATACATTTCAGTTAGAATATTTATTCAGGAAAAACACCCAGTCAGTAGATACTCTTAATACCTTTATAATTCATGTGTGTGTCTTTAATTTAAAACCATTTTAATCGCCATAGCAAATGCTAGTGGTTGAGGTTTTGTGTTTAACTAATAAATAGATAATATAATTATATTTATTTATAAATATAAATTTTGTGCATTTCTCTACCTAAATCCGTCATATTGGTATTAATTTATTGACATTCTGCACGGAGAGCATCCCTAAATGCGATATGCCCACAGTAAACCCTCACTTTACGTTAGGCTTTGACTAGAGAAATTTATGTAGCTTTAGCATAGGAACTAGATATTTATAAAAATCTCTTAAAACGATCTAATAGTAGAATAAAAATCGAGATATATTTCATAGTATGACTCAGGAAGATATCTAAGATTTCATATGCTTTAACTGTGGATAGTTTCATGTGAGTTCAAATTGGTTGACATACTTTTAAAATCAATGACCGGGATGAATTATCGAAAGATGGACCGAGACGGTGAAACATACAAATATCACGGGAACTAACGAATGATAGTATTACGAGTACTTTCCATTTCAATAAATGCTCTGAAACAAGGAAAAGTTAATCATTTCTTGCGTTTCCTAGCCTCTACGTGAAATTTTATCGTAAAATTTTAATATAGTTTTGCTACTTACAACAAAAAGATATGCAAAATACGTACCTCACAAATGGGTTAGTTTATTAGAAAATAGCGGGCGGGGAATATGAAGTCGGCACGATGTTCTTAGTTTGAAGGAAATTTTGACTACTTACGGCATAAAACTGGAGATACGAGTACTCGTATAGTACGTAGATGTATATGACGAAGTACATTATCATGTAGAATTGAGGAGAATTTGGCTGAAAATTTTCATTACTGCAAATTTGCATTACTACAATGGCGTCACGCGTGTATCTCCCTTCTCTGTACCCAAACTGATCTTCCTCTAAGCAATCATTTTTCTTGCCCCTCTTGTTGATGATTATAGGTAACACTTAAGCTGCGTGGAAAATCAAACAAATTGTTCTGGAGTCATGCATTTTTGTAGCCTTTAACTTTTTTGACGCAGGAATTAATACAGAAAAACCCTGTTTTTACATCCTTCGATTTCCTTATCTCATCCATTTTTTTAATCACCAATTTAACCCTTCCTCTGCAAACGCTCCATGCCCTTGCTCTGCGCCGTCCTTTACGGTGTTTTTGCTCTATTTTTATCCTCTCAATATATAATTTAAGTCTTTGTACTTGCTTGCACCTCTCTCTACAACCATATTCTTCCATTTCCTTCTCTCATTTAACTGTCTAATTATCTTATTCCTGGTTCATAGTTTCCTTTTCCTATTAACACTTCCGTTAGTTTGTTTTGCGTCTCTCGATATCCCTTTTTTAATAAAGGAGGTCTGTTAAAAAAGTATCATGAATTTTGAATTTTAGTGGGTTGCGTATATTTAATTTTCGATTTTTTATGCGTTGTGTTGGTATTTATGTTTCTCACTTATGCCGAAAGGTTCGGCCATTTTGAGTTTTCAGTTAATTATTGACAGCTGTTTTGCTTGGACGTGATTTGGCTTGTCTTCGATTTTTTTCTGTTCCAAAAAATGGAGCAAAGAAACTGTATAAAATTTTTTGTGAAAAAAGAAATCAAGTTCGCGGACGCATTCCGAATGTTTACTGTGGCATATAGAGAAGCTTTCTTGGACCGAAGCAACGTTTATTGGTGGTACAAAATGTTCTCAGAGGGCCGAGAAGATGTGAACGACGAAGGGCGTGCCGGACGCCCGAGCACGTCAACAACAGACGAAACATTGATGAAGTTAAGAAAATAGTATTGGCCAATCGTCGAATCACCGTTAGAGAAGTTGCTTAGGACCAAAACATATCGATTGGCTCGTGCCATTCGATTTTTACCTCTGATTTGGGCATGACACGGGTCGTCGCGAAATTCGTATCAAAATTGCTCAATTTCGACCAAAAACAGCAACGAATTAACATTGCTGATGAGGTGTTAAACTCTGTCCGCGACGACCAATTTTCGCTCATAACTGGTGATGAATCATGGGTTATGACGGGGAAACTAAAGCTCAATCATTCCAATGAAAGCTGCAGAACGAGCCTATGTCGGAAAAAAGCGCGCCAAGTTCGGTCGAATGTGAAAGTTTAGCTTACGGTTTTCTTTGATTGCAGGGGCGTGGTGCATCTTGAGTTCTTGCCGCAGGGTAGAACGGTAAATAAGGAATTTTACCTGCAAGTAATTCGCAATTCGCGCGCAGAAATCCGCCACAATGCCTGGATTTGTAGAAGAACAAAAATTGTCTTTTGCGCCATGACAACGCCCCTGCTCACACATCGTTACTTGGGCTCGAATATTTGGCCAAAAACAATACACTAATGATGCCGCAACCACCGTATTCCCCAGATCTGGCCCCAGTGAATTAGCCGTGCTCCGGAAACTGATGAGGCCCGCGAAAGGACGACACTACGATACCATTGACGAGATAAAAACTGCATCGAAGGAGGAGCTGATCAAGATCACAAAAAATGATTTTTTGAAGTGCTTCGATGTTAGGAAAAAATGTTGGCACAAGTGGTGGGGCACAGTGGTTGGCACATCTAAAGGGGATTAATTTGCCGGGGACAAAATAGATATTCATGAATAAAAAAATAATTTTTGAAAAAACACAAAAGTCGTGATACTTTTTGAACAGACCTTGTATTCCTATTTTTCCTCAATACTTCTCAGGTCATTTCCCTCTCTCATGATTTATTCTATATCCTCCTGATACTCCTTCCTTCTCAAATAGTTAATGATTCTACATTCAATTTCCTATCCTTCCTCCCGACTCTTCTTTTTGAATCAATATAGACTATTTGAATTGCCGCAAAGCTCGCTCTATGGTGTCATTTTCGAACCTTCGGTGTCACAATAAATTTCCTATTTTATTCACCACTCTCCCAGGGATCTATGTGTAGTTAAAATCAGAATTTTTTAAATATATCCAACTTTATATTTATATCTCCCGATGGTCACTCGATCTATGACTTAATCATCCTATGATTACTATGATCAACTAGAGCAATCGCGTAATAAGTATTTCCATTATGGCTCTTATATTCTTCGGTCACTTCTTTCACGGAAACATACCTCGTAATCATCCATTTATATGATAATTTTTTTTCTAATTTTCCCCTTCAGTTCGTTTAAAAGTTTTGGAAAAGAAAGTGCGAAGTCTTCTCAAAATTACCAAAGGTGACTAATCTCTGCCTCTGTCATTAGGTTAATTAGCGGGTGATAATGGGAAAGGGCAAAAAACATCTAGAAACATGAACACCCGTGACAGTTATCCAAACGCCTCATAGCCCTTTCTCTGTTTGCTGCGAAATTTTACATCTGCGTGCAATATTCTTGAAGAGTCGTCACAACATCAACATTTTGAAGCTCAGCAGTATTACTGCCACCTTCAACTTGAGAGAGACCCTGCCTCCCTAAACTTCAATCCTTAAGAATGCGTCTTGCTCAAGAAAATAAGCAGAAAACTGACTTTTTAATATGCTATTTTGTACGCACATATGAAATCATACACAAATAGGATGAATATTCTCTTTCAGATTTCTTCTCCTTCTCTTAATCGTTTTCAATGTATATTGGACATCTCAGGTGTGAAAATGACTAATTTAATACCAGTGATGAAGACATATTTTTGAGCTTATCTTTGGTTGAAAATCTGTACTGCTCCTCTCTAAGAATCATTGAAGAAGGAGGAATTTAAATCAACTTAATACTTTGCAATGTCCCAATGGTGGCATTTAAATTGGGGAATAAAGGCGAGGTAACATACCAAAACGCGAATGTTTTTACAAGATCCTTTGATTCAAATTGCACTGAAAGAAATATTAGTGGTCAAGGAGAATAATCCAATAGAATTGTGTAATTCTACCTCAATTTGAGCAAAAATGAAACAATATTTTAGAAGAAAATGAAATTTTTTCCGCAGTTAGACCAGAAAATTGGAACATTTATAGCCCATTCGTTAAGAAATGAACTTAACTGAGCAATATACTAACTAAAGAGAGGATAATTCGGTTCCAAGTTGCCAGCTAAGGGCAATATGCGAGGATAGCTGTCGTATTAGATAGGAGTTTATTGGTTGGTTGGGAAAACCTTAGGTGCTACGTAACAACTAGAATGTGAATTGATGTGACCCCATGCGAATTGTTCTCCCTTTTCACAGCTCCACCCACGCGTGTTTGTCCATCTCATGATAGTATATTTGCCGAATGAATCAAAGCGAGTAACTTAGGAAAATGAAATATTAGCGCGAGAAATTGATAACGTTAAACCATGACGTAAATTACGCAAAAATTTCCATCGCCTGTTGATACTACTCTTCTCTTTTCTCAATGAAAGATTATCATTAAAATATTTTTCCCATTAATAATTGGATAGTATACCCTAAAACATCCTCTTAAACATAGCCGAGAATAAACGATCTCCAAGTTTACACAGCAAGACCAATGTCTCAAATAGGATATTGTAGAATTATTGAAACATAAATACCTAATTTACTTGATTACTCTAAATGCACTAACCGGACTAATATCAGTTTCAGTATCCGAGTAAGAACATAACGAACTTTGCCACCTCGGGAAATAAGCTTCCCTAAAGTCTTTCTAAGATTCACTATGTCTCTTTAGAAATAAGTCAATTTCAATGATTTTCAAAACATAGCCCTAATTAGAAATGGAATTAACCCAAGATATTCCCTTTCAGGTGACTTGTACGCCTCTAGAGACACAAAGTCACATATACTGTTCAGATAAGGTTTACTCGTTTAATATCCTGGAATTTTAAATTAATTAACCACTCTTTAAAATGCTCTCATTACTAGTGAACAGTAATTTGGCAATTAAATTGCATGCATGAGAACTCTCATATCAGTATAATCATAAGTCAGGCATAATGGGGAGGAGAGAGGGTCTTTGAGAGAAATCAAAAGGAGGCATGAAAGATGGATGCAGAGCATTTCGATTCGCAATGGAACGCTGAAGACTGTGATAGATGGAAGAATGCTAGACCGGCGAGGAAATGGTTGGAATGGGATAAGAATTTTGGACGGAAAGAAGGGAGACAAAATAAAACATATGTGAATCAAAATCATCTTATTATTATGTGACATATCAGGTTGTACCTTGTTAGGCAAGACTAAGAACTGCAGGAGTGTTCTGTTTGTGTCCATGAAAAACCTACATTTAATTGTAGATCAACAAATTATAATAATGATCGGTCAAATGGTCGCCTTCATGCTTTCCTGATGTATTACCCTTATTGGTGTTTCATAAAATTAGTAGGTGCGAAAAAATCCTAATGATATAAAATCAATAAGAGTTTATTAATTTAGTGAAACTTTTAAATGGCGGCATGTAGAAGTGTGTACTATAATTTTTCAAGCTAGAAAATCCAATGCATGGAAAAACTCAATATCACTCAAATTTGACCGAGAAAACTGAACAAGCCGAATAGTCTTCTGGAAAACAACAAGATGATATACTCCGTTACTCAATCCATGCCAACTTGTATAGTTAGTTCTTCCTGCTTTGAATGTACGTGCCATTATAAAATGAGGATAAAAAATTGAATAGAAGATTTTAAAAATAAGTTAACCGATGTTCAAAGGTTTTCTAGAAGAGCATTTTAAAAACAGCGGAACCCTATCCCTGCCAGCGAACTACATGCCATTATTAACAATCTGGTGAAAATTGCAAATAACTATTTTTAAAACGAAGAATTAAAACTTTTAATCGCATATATACATGGTATGGATAATGTTTAGTCACAAAAATACAATCTTAGTGTGCAATGAAATACTTAATTAAATGCTCCTTCATGAAATGATTAGTAAAATCCACTTCAATTTTCTTTGGGTGCCCTCAAATTTATTCAACTTTCCTTTTAATCATGGAAATGGGATCGGTCAGATGTAAAAATGAACAGAGTACTGATACGAGGAGCAAAAGAGGCTCATTGCTGTGGTGATATACGTTTTTTATTTGCGCATAAATTTTTCATGGGATAAAATTTTTTAAAAGCTGCCATATGAGTAATATAATTATATTAAACTAAAATTAAAATGCTGAATGTGCCTATTGCATTAGAAAAATAGGGCTATTTACCACTATAATAATTATAATATTGTTCGCGGTGCACTCAGCGCGTTGAGCACATAACTCGTGAGTACCACATGGTCGGCTTATTCGCTGTTCCTTTACATTATTGAATTATGATGCCGATTTTCAACCAAGGTTTTATCATGATATAATCTTAGCTGAGAGCTCATCTCCCACTGAAATATGACTCTGAGAAGCCAATTCGCTGGAAATCTACCAGTGCCTTCACCTAAAAATAAACTTTTAGTCAATTGATGGAAGGTGGACCTCAAAGAAGTAGATTTGTTCATGGATATTTCAGTGCTCCCTTTCACGGAGCGCGTATAAGCTGCCAAACGACGTGGTCTTAATTATATGAGCTAAGCTCTGTCACCGCTTTACGGCTGGGAACAGGGTTCTTTACTCAGTAATGCCCCTCATCAGGGGAGATTCATTCCGTACGGCTTCTGGGTTTCAGCCACCCAAAAAATAAAACTTTAACAGGATTAAGATCATTCTTACAGTTTGATTGTCCTTGGCATAAAAAACTCCTTGTTTAATCCCCGAGTCTGGAATTTTTTTTATCAATGTGAATGAGACAAGCGCATAATCGCTTGACTTCAAACTTATTTTATGTACGCGTATATATTCTCATTAAGTAAGTAAAATGCACGAATTTGCAGTGCATACATACATTCGTGCAATGTTTGGCAATGTTTCATTAATATCAGTGCTTATCTTGTCCAGTACGTGACTTGGTGGAATGGAATCACTCGAATAGATAAGATGGGGGATAGATTGCTTAATCTATCCTCCTCCTAGTTCCTTTAATTCTCCTTTCCTCTACCAAATTACAGCGGTGAATGCAAGAGTATTGAAATGCAATAACCCTACCGCAAGAGGGCGTACTGGGAGAGTGGGAAGATACACACCCATACCGTTATCTCAATTCACATCACGTGATGGATTTTCACCAAAAGGGGGATTTGAATTGAAAAAAATCCTTTCCATTTACTTGTCTTGGATATATTTTTCTGGATAATTTGTGAACGTTGTCACATTCCTCAGAATTAAGGAGCGACTAAATACATAGGGAAATAGTTAATTTATTATTAGAAGTCGTATGGGAGGGGGTATTAGAGGTCTTTAGGACAGGCGACCGACAGGTAAGGTCATCGCGCCATTAGGGATGGACAAGAATGGATGAAGGGTGGAGAGAAACCTGGCGTCGGCATTAGCCTACTCTCAACGAAAGGCGCCAAGGGGTCCGCAGCTTAACGTTTCATCCGTTGGACGGCGTCCTCACCCTGTGTCTTCGATAAATCACCTCAAGTAGGGATCGAGATACTACTGAAAAATATTCAACGCCGCCGGGATTCGAAGCTGGACCTTCTGGGTAGGAAGCCAGTACGATAGCCACCCCACCACCTCGATTCCCGTCCTATTATTTTGCGTAGTCGAAGCAATAGATTTTTGGATGGACACAGAAAAGTATTGGATGATGTCATAGTCTATCTAAACCCTTAATATGTGCATATAAAGCATTTCCTCACGAAAACGTCTTTTGGCTTAATTTATTCCACTCTCCCACATCAAATAGTTCCTACATTCCTTAATGCCTCGTAGAATACCTCTTTCTTTATCTACTTCTTCCAAGCTCACCTAAAATCCTGACCTCTGGCGCAGCTCCCAATATCCCATTATCTCTTAACCGCTCCTTCGTTCTCCTTTTCTACTCTCTTCAATTTCTCCGAAGATCTTCCTCTCTTCCCTCGCCATCCCTTCAACAAACCTCTGTTTGTCCCCTTTTCTGTGAATCTTGGGTTGGTACCAGTGAAAGCTTTTATGACTATTCTGTTTGAAAATGTGTTTGCAGAAGATTCAAAATGAGTATATTCTATTGTTTCAGGCTTCACTTCGTGGAAGTATTTAATATCCATACTAAAAAGAAAGACTTGTACTTTTCCACAGATTTTATTATACGGTACAACGCGTTTCACCGATTTGCGGCATCATCAGGTACAAATTTGCAAAACAGACAGAGCAAGAATATATACCCTTAGGACAGAGAGGGGAGGGTTGGAAGGACCTGAGAGGGGTGGGGGCTCGCAGGTGCGTTGATGGATTGTTTTGACCATTTCCAGGCTAGTTTCTCGGAGAGGAGTGGGGAGGGGTATGGGAACAATTGCTCATTACAAAGTGTCGTGTTGGGGTTTACCAAGTGCCTTCTAATCTCTAATTGCTCGAGAGCATCCATTTTTAATCCTTTTGGGAGTGTGTGTAATATCTCTGGGACAAAGTCACTGCTGTGGTTGAATTCTAGTAAATGCTTGGCGAAGAGAGAGTTGTTATTCTGATTTTTGTGACACCTAGCGTGTTCCTTGACTCGTAACTTGATATTCCTGCCGGTCTGACCGACATAAACGCAGTTGCAATCCTCGCATTTCAGTTTATAAATGCCTGATTTGAGAAGGCTATCCTTGGTGTCTTTTCCATTGGCTAGAAGTTTGGAGAGGGTTATGGGTGGGTAGAAGGCTGCTTTGAGTGAGGTGGGTAGGCAGTTGGAAATCCTATATGAAAGATCTCCCAGAAACGGGATCGAGCACCACTTAAAATCTTTAGATACTGCGGGCTGTGATACGAAAATGCTTTTTATGGCGATTGCTTTTTGTTTTTTCCGTAGTAATGCCGCTTTCCGTAGTTTCCGTAGCAAATTTGTACCTGATGATGCCGCAAGTCGGTGAAACGCGTTGTACCGTATAATAAAATCTGTGGAACGAGTCTTTCTTTTTAGTATGGATATTCAAAATGAGTTTTACCTTACGGAAGTCATACATATGCATACTTCAAGATAATAGTATCTTTAATTCTGAAGTGCAGTTCTTTGCTTCCACGCGTGCAGTGATTCCATTCCTATTTCATTTTATGCATAAAATTTAGGCACCGTGGGCTCAGGAAGGAATGGGCAGAGGTTACCCGAAAAATGAGTGGCATAAAACTCAATAATAAACCTCATACCTGAGCTGAACTCACGTCTCTCTTTTCATAACTTCACATGAAAAAGCTGAGCTCGGATAGGAATGTGATTATAATTAATAATACCAGCAAGTGATAATAATGCCACAAGGTTTATTTAAATTAATCTTTGACGAGACGACAAAAACGAGGGAAAAATTAATAAGAAACTTATTTCTCTTAGCTCGGAGATATTTTTTCTTCCCATCTTCTGATAAGTCCCAGATGACCGAAAAAGATTACTAGCGTGAAGCACCTTCGTACCAAATGCCACCAAAGGCTAGAAAGGCAGTGCCTTCTCTAGACGCGCAGTGCTATTCTGAAACATGCACTACCGCCAATCGCGAGATCTCTATTTCCTACTCCATTTCCCATTTGATTCATTTCTTTTCGACTGTCTTTTTTTCTTTTGCCGTCAGCATATTTCTGCCAAGTTGCCTGACGTTCCCAACTCGTTTATTATAGTTCGCAAAATCCTTTATTTTTACCCGTCGTCAAGGAATTCGTGTAGCCTTTTGTCCCGGATCTGAAATGATATATTTTACAATTGAATTAACGGGTCTTTTTACCAAATATTGGCAGGTATATTATTCTTAACTTGTGGAGTCATCGACTCAACCATATTAGTGTGGTGGGAATTTAATGGAAAAAGACCACTGGTATACATTTATCACTCAGTTCGGCAGCAAACTGTGACCAATGTATTTCAATTGATGAAACAGAGAGAAAAGAGAGAGGGAGAAAATCATGGGATGGCAAGAGTTGAATATTGTGAATATAATAAAAGATTTTGTGAAAACCTTTCCATGGGAGTTTTGTAAAACTTGGACATTATATTATATCTAGCGGAGCATACAAGTATCCGTCTACTCAAGTGAGAATACCGCCAAATTCAGGACGATACCAGGGGATGATAATGTTGTTGAAGAACGCTAATAATACTTATTTTAATGGCATTGTGTTATCAATTAACATTACTGTGATGTCCATGAATAAGTAGTAAAAGTGACTAGAACTAGGACTGCTAGCCTTCCAATGGTGAATAGGAATGAAAGCCCTTATACAGTTTATAACATTGGTCATTAGCTTAATTGGGTTTCACTAATCAAGGTAAACATAAATGTATACATCTGCTAAATTCAGCAATAACTAAATTCTTAAAATAAGCCTTATTAATTGAAAATGATAACGCTTTGATAATTCAGATTTCGATACTGTTTACTACTAGGTATTTGAAAGGGATTAAATCAGTAACTTTTTCATCACAATTATATGAAATATATCAAAAAATGGATAGATCCTAGCATATATTAGATGTGACGCAACTCGTAAACTACCACCAGCTTGCTATATACATATTTCTTTCCCTAGTTATCCCATCTCTGCTTGCCTCGACGCCTTTCAACAAGTCTGTCCTCTACATTTATTTTCTCCCCTTACCAAATTCAGCCTACTGAAATATTGAAACTTTTAACAGAGGCACAAAGGATTTAAAAGAAATAAAAACCATATAAAAATCCAAGTGCATTTGTCGGCAGGAGTACCTTTGAGAAAACTTGATTAAACCTTAAATACCAGCCAGAAGGAGAAAAGGAAACAATAGGAACGGTAAACACTAAGGAGATTAATAAACTATGGAGAATGGAGAGAGAATTAGGACGGAGAAGAGAAGGTAGTGAGAAAACGTTAAACACGGAAAAGGGGAGAAGAAAGTTCATAGAAATAAATAATTAACTAAGTCAAGAAAAACCAATAGGATCGAGGAAAAGAGGTGGGAGCGTCAGCGCGAGGAGATTTAAAGGGAAATTTAAGAAAGGAAAAACGCTCCACAAGTTAAAACCGGATAGCAAGGTAAAACAATACTCCAACTATAAGCAAGAGAGACGACAGAAGAGTTAAATATGAAAACAAGTGTGATCGAGGAAAGGTGGGTAGAATAAGTGTAGCGACGAACGTTTCGTGACGTTATTATGCCAGCCGACTTAAAAATAGAAGGGGAATGCAAAATTAGCAATACTCATGGAAAATAGGAACATTCATTTTTAAAGAGGATTATTTGTCAAACAATATGACAAATATGATGGAGAAGTGCTCATTTTACCGCTTAAAAATTAGAATTAAATGCTGCCAACCTTATTTTAATAATCAGCATTGCATTCAATCAATATTAAATCTCAAAACATTGTGACCAGTAAGTCGGACACTATCCCCCCTATAGACGCTTGAAGGTTAGTGTTTCAAGGATTTTTTTAGGTGCTGTTGCGTGTGAACTACATTGATATAATTCATGGTTTACACTGAAGGAGGGAGCAATATCTGTGTATGTGAGATGCCTGCCGCGTAGAGCATGTCTCTTATGCCCATACTGCGTCTATTCAATATCCTGGAGCCACTGTTCGTACAGGATTTAGATATAGAAAAAAGTCCTGTCAGATGCTCTAGCAGTAGCTCACTACGGCTAAATGGCTATATTTTGGTATCAATTCCTAATTTTTAAGAGGGAAAAAATTTACGATAGAATCAAAAGAACCCTAGTGTCGTTTATTACGGATTAATTTGTAGATTTAAAGTAAAGCAATCACTTGCACAGATTGAGCACTATTTCAAATGTGAGCCGTGCATTTGACGAAAAAAAATATTTCCTGTGTCGTCATCAGCGTAAAAAATGACCGTTATAGATTTATTTTTTGTGGAAAAGGCTACTCGGATTCTCCAACGGGTCGATTCCTCCATCGATGACGCCAGCGTTTCGGAAAACGAGTCGTTTTCCATCCTCAGGGCTGATGAGACATTCTCAGGCATTGTTTTTTTGTCGCGTTTTACCAATAATTGGGCCATTCTTGTCACCCAACTATTTCATTTCGCATAATCACCCTTTCGATGACTTGAAGAAAATCCTCAGTCATGGAAAATGTCTGCCTTCCCTATTACTTTTCATTTGAAAACATTTAGTTTTCTGGGGTTATATAGTGAACAATGTTTTTGAATTAACGATTTATATCCCATCCAGAAAACGAATGGAATACTCTTTTAAATATGCGAAGAAAATAGCTATGGTACCAGTGAATAACTTAGATACAGAATAACATGCTACTGCTATTAATTATTGATATTAATTTGGAGTAGAATTTGAATTGCACCCGTATGCTAATGAAATGGTAGCTAATTATCGTACCATTTCTGATTTTCTTTACGTAGGACTTTCCAATGTTGGAACAAAAGCTAAACTCGAGAGCGGGAAGTGATATCCATGTTCCATTAATCTATCCGACATTGCACCTACTTTGCAAAGCTGGCCTGCGAGAGGCAATACCGCAAACTTGCCCCCTAGTCGTGATACGAACTCCCAAACGGCCATCCCGACCAAGGGAACATCCGTTTGGGACTTCATTAGAGACTCATATTTTCTGTTTCATGAATGATGATCAGTATCCTACTCATACTCAGATATAATTAGTTTCTATTTTATGCTCTTGATTGCGTTTTGAAAAGCGAGTTTTCGTGAATTTTCACGTTCAGTGCGGGCATAAAAACTTTTTCCGCGATTTGGATTGCATGAAGTTGGTTTGAGAGAGGGCTCATTAGTGAGAGGGAGAACTGTGAGCAATGGGATGACTAAATGAGTTCCAGACTCTCGAATTTATATGCAACAAAATGAACACGAGAACATGCGAAATAAACCTTTCACGTGTTCTCGCCACGCTTTTTATCTCGTCTTAAGGCAATAATTGATACCTCGCTTCCATTAGCCTCTAGTTCATGACTCATATTGACAATTCACTCAATATTAATTGATTCTGTCGCAAGAGATTTTTTTAATTTGAAAATAATATTTTGCATAGTTGCGTTTGCCTGTAATTATTTTAAATCTAATTTTTCACAACGTTACTTGAAATTTCAAATTCCACACTAATTGAATTTACTTCAAGACTCAAAACAAGTGTAAAAAATATATCGAGTGATATGAAACAACCAAAATGAAACAAATAACTTATGCATATTATCTTTATGCTTTCAAAACTCCCTCAAAATGGGCTGAAATATTTCTTTATCAGACAATAGGAATATTAGACTAAAATTTATCAGCAAGGGCAATCAGAAATGTAGTTTTAAGAAAAGTAAAGGATAGGCTTTTAGTTCCTTTACTACTGCCCATACTGATATTACTGCAAGCGGTTTTCAAAATCGCGACGAATTAATATAAAGTGTAATTTTTGAATAACGTGATTGATAACTATTTCATACCCGTACCTCGAACAGGCATATTTTGTTTAATTTTTGACTGATTCATGTGAATTTTTAATTAATTTTATACGCTTCAGAAAAACTTATTGGCATATGAGAGGACAACAGAATATTGAATTAGGAATAAATTTTCATTTTTCAGTTGAATACATTTTCATAAACGATAAAGTCAACAGTAAATACAAAATTAAGCTACAAAAATTATCATTTTGTAATAAAATTTCTAGATTCACGCGGTGTTTAGCATCATGTATGAACCAGTGAATAATGAGCAAATAATATGGGTTTTCGTTCGATGTTAAATACAGCGAATATCAAAACAAAATTTCAATCGATAATTCCACAGCCTTATACTTTTTACTTGCGATGTCGAAGGGACTATACACTTAAATAATCATGAAGGGTGGCCACTCGGTCAATGCTCTAAATTTCACGGTTGATCATGCGCATACATTTTCAAGGCAGAAAATCTCCTGAAATATTTTATGGAGTTAGGTGACGTTCAAAATTATGTACGTATTTTTTAAAAGTTTGATATGATCATAACAATATGGAGTCACATAATTTATGTCTCATAGTAGAATTCGTAATTTCAGAATACACCATGAGGAAATTTTCCATTACGGAAAGAGAAAATGTAGCTTGGTTAATTCCTCTTAGTGTTTCAATCTTACGACCTGGTTTTCAATATATTGTATCATCATCAGGTACTTTTTTGAGCTTTACCTTACATACATGGACATGGTGTAGCAAAGACTCAAGAAGACAATGTAGCATGCTTTTCTAACTTTATGTGACGTGGAAAACATTTTTGCTCGGATATCCCATCCCTTCCTACTCCTATCCAATCCCCATTGGCCCAAACTGTTTCCTGAACACTAAAAGGTATATATTTGGAAGGCAAAACTCAAAAAAGTATCTGCTTATGATACTACCTGTAAGTATTGAAACCCTGGTCGTAACATTTAAACATTTCGTGGAGTCAGCATTTTTTCTCTCCGCCCCAAAGTAACGTAAATTAATCGTTATCATTAATACATTGGATACCAACTTATTCACTTTGCAATCCCAGGAACCGAAAGAATTTTTTATAAATATAAGAGAAGCATAAAGAAGCTGATGCAAATAATTTTTTTTAAATATCAAAAATTGTGAACCTTTGATAAGTCTTCGCTGGTTCGCCGTTCTCTACTGCGTGATTACCAGACTTGATCCAGTGTATCCAATTCAGGATTGAACGTCTTGCCCGAGAAAATTGCAGGCACCGAGAAGATGCGGGAGATGGCGGGACTTAGACGCAGATAATTGATGTGAGATAGTCCGGGATATGGGGAACGAAAGTTGAGAGGAATATCTTGAGCCTGAGATTATGAAGGAAATGGTTCCACGGGTGAAGAGTGCGCTAACAAAGATTAAACTTTGGTTGGGTACCTCGTGTAGCAGCGTCCATTCCGCTCTTGTAGACGTTCCCTGCAGCACGACAGAATCGTAGAGTGGCAAAACGCTCCTCTCGAAGTGGAACTCGAAAGTTTCCTCAGCGTCAACACAGCGCTGAGCAAACCAAAAGATCCAACTTCAAACACGCTAGGGGCCAAATTGGAGCGTCAATCCGGTGGCTGAAAATGGTTTCTGTGGAGATGAAGACGGTTTCCCGCGTTCATCATCGGAGTAAGCAGAAGGAATTTCTCATTTCTATCGCAGGGATACGCCATTCCCAAAGAAAAACAAGTGTCAAAACGAAAAAAGATTTAACTCAAAAAATTGAGGAATTTAAGCGAAAAAATAAATTGGCTCTGATTGCTTTTCTCATTCGGCACGTTAATTTTTGACCCTAGATTTTTGAAAGATTCGGACACAATGTTTCAAAGGCGACGTAAATAATGCAACGAAAAGCATTGCAGTGATATATTACAAGGAAAATAATCATTAGATCTTACGTTTTATGGAGATAGCCGTCATTACTCAAACTTGTTAATATGTTTTTTTCGTCTTCGGGTCGTTACCCCGCACACTGAAACCCTAGGTAAGGGTTTTAAATTGCCATGGGCACGTCGGTTAGCGGACGTGAATTACGTGTGGAAAATTTGTATATTAACAAAGTAATTTTAACGTTGCAACACTATTGAATAAAAAAAGGAAAGATTTCCAGGCAACAGCGATTAAGATTTGAATTTCATGTAATGCTCATATTATAATGCAAAATAAAACCTTGGTATAGGTTTTCATACGTGATTTACTGAAATTGAACGAGTCCTCGGTCAATTTCATAAGTATGCATGAGAAATTATGCAAAGAAACCCATAATAGCCATACAACCTTTCAATGCCTCTGTAATATCTATGTTCCTAAATATTAACCTACAATTTTAAAATATGGGTCATTTTTGCGCAAGACAAAGTAATTTTTTTCTGTTTATTCTTGAATGTGATACTAGTACTTCAGTAAGAGTTACAAACATTTTTACAACAACAAAGTATTTTTGGGGTTATTTTTTTGTATTTTCAGTACACTGTAATCCACTAATAGGGTGTGAGGCAGGGGTGAATTAACATGAGTAACTTTGACCAGAATATTTTTACCCGTAGCGTGGTCAGACAATGGTATTCTGAGCCCTTATTGTACGTGGAAAAAATAACATGTTAACCCTATCTGTTCTACTCTTAATCTTTCTAATTTTATAGACACGATCTCTCCTACCATAGTACGAAGGGGGTAATAATACATTTTCAACATCACTGCTAAAGAGACGTCCTTCCAATTTATGTAAGAGCTTCAATCTGTGATTTAACCTTCGCTGCGTGAGTGGCTTTCAGCCTAGCTGCTCTAATATTTTGGATACGCTACTAAGTTTATCAGAACAACGTTTTACAAATCTGGCTACTCTGCGATGCACGCGATTCAATTCGATATTCAATTCAACTTCACGAGGGTCCCATATATTTGCAGCATATTCTAAATGAGGTCTTACCAGCGTAAGATAACATTTATATCTGAGCTTTTCAACCCATTTACCCAGTACTGTTCTAATTAATCCTATATTTTTGTTAGCTTGTCCACAAGCAAATCCTATATTTTTGTTAGCTTGTTCCAAGGGTCGCGGGTTCGATTCCCGCCTGGGTGAGTTTTCCTCCACCTAGGGCTTGGGTGTTTGTAAATGTGATCATTGTTATCGTTGTTAATAGTTCGATGTAAAGGCCAGTTTGTGCTGTTTTCGGACTTATGCTGAATAAATAAATAAATAAATAAATAAAATAAATAAATTCCCCGTATGTGTTTCACCCAGGAGAGATCGTGAGTGAGGGTAACGCCTAGGTATTTAATTGAGTCCATACATTTTATTTTAGTGTTGCCGATGCATTAGGGATTCTGGAGGGAATAGCTCTTTTTCCGCAAATTCAATTACAAATTACTTTTTTAAGTTTAATTCTAATTGCCAAGTGTCGCACCAGCGTTTTATGAGGGTAGGCTGAAAACTAAGCTTGTACGAGGGTCATCCGGAAAGTAGTACCCGTTCGTGAAATAAAGACACAAAAGTAAATATTAACAAACATAAAAAATTTTATTTGAAAGAGGATACTTTAAACTACTTCTCAACATAATCTCCAAGAAAATTAAGGCATTTGTCATAACGTGTGACAAGTTTCTGTATTCCTGCTGCATAGTCCTTCGCCGCCAGCTCATTGAGATACGCGAGGGACCCATCTTGCACAAATTTTTGCATAATGCAGATGGTGTTTAACAATTTCATGAACAATTGTTCGAGAAACATTGGGAAAATGCTCACAGATGTCATCAATTGTGACGCGCCGATCGTTCCTCACGAATTCGTCAACTGAGCTCACCAGTTGGTCTGTAATGACAGACGGTCTCTCCGAACGCTCATCGTCGTGTGTGTTCCCCCTCCCCATGTTGAAGTTGCGACACCACCGCCGAACAGACGACTCGTCCATTACATTGTCTCCATACACCTCCTTTAATTGGCGATGAATATCACATGGGCGAACGTTTCTTGCATTGAGGAATTTAATCACTGCCCTCACTTCACAACTGGCGGCGTTCTCAATTTTTTTAAACATTGTAAACAATCACAGAAACAACACAGGCAATGCTAGCGTCACGCAACTTGGCTCAGAGAAGGCAGACAAGCCACTGAAGCTATCTGACCTCGTCCAGCGGCTACTCGCGTCGTCAGCACTTCATGCGGCACGAACGGGTACTACTTTCCGGATGACCCTCGTAGACCACAAAAAAAATGACCTTCAGAGGCACTGCTGGTGGCATGTTGAAATAATATTCCCCCTCAACATGCATGCGTAGGTTTGAGGTCATTTTATCCACCGAGTGTATTTTGAGGAGCGGAAGAATGGAGACGTGTTCTAGTGCTATTTTAACGCAAGTTAAACAACATGTTATTGTCCAGTTTTTAACAGCTGAATAAGTGACTCCTACTGATAGTGATCGTCGTTTAAAGGCTGTTTATGGCAACGATGCTGTTGATAGGTCTACTGTGAATCGATGGGTAGTAAAATTTCGTGGCTGCGAGCCTGGAAAAGCCATAATTGTTGATGAAACTTTTTTTGAATGTGCTTTGGGATGCTCACCGAGTTTATGTGACCGATTTTTAGAGCAAGGGGCATCGGTAAATTCTTCTCAGTACATAAAGGCTCTAAAATAACTCCTACATCGATTTTGTCGGGTTAATGGTAGTCTGGCGCCAATAATCTTGTGACAAGGCAACAGTCGTCAACACACCTCGGGCGCAACTGGAGAGGCTCTGCAAAACCTGAAATTGGGACCGATTTCCGCACTTTCCTTTTTCCCCCGATCTTGCGCCCGGCGATTTTTATTTTTTTCCTCAACTCAAGATACACCTCAAGGTTAATCATTACACCTCGGATGATGAGGTGAAGGCAGCTGTCAAGTCCTGGATTTAGAGAAAAGTTGGAAGAGTTTTGCTGTGACGGAATGGAAAAACTTGTTACACGTAGGGAGAAATAAGTTAGCCTTAACGGTGACTATGTTAAAAAATAAATACATGATTTTGAAACTTAAGAATTGTAATTTAATATACCTTTTGCCCGATCTTGCTATTTGTTTTTGTTCGCTCTCTACAAGCATGTGTGCATTTGTTTTCAGCCTACCCTCGTACTAAGGTCATCTGATAACGCTGCTGTGTCCTCCAGATTACGGTTATCACGGCAAAACACTACACCGTTCGCAAACAAAGGTATGGTAGTAGTGATTACGGAGTTAATGTCGTTAATGTAAAGCTGGAATAAAAGAGGTCCGATGACAATTTCCTGAGGAACACCTGAAGTGATTTCTACTACATTTAAGCTAACTCCATCTATCACTACTCTTTGTACCCGACCATTCAAAAAGTCTTTAATTCAATTTATCTATGCCATTTGCTTCTGGCTTTGTGAGTTGTTTACTATGAGATACCTTGTCAAAAGCTTTCACAAAATCTAGTTAAAACGCGTCCTCTGAAATTTGCTCTCTACCGAACTAAGGATATAATGAACAAAAAGATTAAGTTGTGTCTCGTGTGATCTATCCTTTCGGAAACCGTGCTGATTTATCACCAATAACTTCTAACTATCGAGATGTCTCACGATCGAGCTAACATCTCTATATTCTATGACCTTGCATGAAATGTATTGGAGGGAAATAGGTCTGTAATACCTTGGTTCCCTCTTTGTCTCTGTTTTTAAATATTGGTGTTACGTCAGCCATTTTCTGATCATTAGGAACCTTGTGACCTACCAGCGATTTAAAAAAATATGATATTTAGATATGGTGCCATTTTTGACGCTAGTCTCTTAAATATACGAGCAAGTATTTCATCGGGCCGGGAGGATTTTTTGGGCTTAATATTTTTCAGCAAACCTCCTTTTTCATTACATGAGATTTCAATTTTGGGCATCGTTTGCCCGGTACGATTTGGTAAGCTATCGGAGGCATGCGGTGAGATATTGGTGAAGATGTTTCGAAAGAAGGAATTAAATAAGTTAGCCATTTCCAAACTTACTCTTTCGCCTTTATCATTTCTGAGAGAGTAAAGAGTTGACTTCTTTCCCTGAACTTCTCTGTCGTGTGACCAAAATACTTTGGGATTCTATTTCAAATTTTCCGCTTAACTTTTAATTTTGAATTCCCTTAACGCTTACCGAAATTCATCTTCGGCTCCCTCCCTAGATATCATATCTCGTAATATCTCCCTAGATATCATATCTCGTAATCATAAGTGATCTCATTCCTTTTTTCGCAAGAGATATCATCCCTAATATTTTTCATCTTGACACTATATAGCCTTGCAATTCAGAATGCCTTTCGAACATCCACGTTGTACATCTAGGTTCCGTGTTAACCTTTATAAAGTAACTGGGAATTAACCCGTTGACTGCTGAGCGCGAGATCTCAAGGAAGTGCCTCTACGTATCCTCAGTATTTCGATCATTACTGTCTTTCTGAAAATATACAAATTGAGTCTCTAGCATACAATTAAGACCATTATAATCCCCCTCTTTAAACAAGTAAAGTGTTATTTTATGGTTCTCATTTCTGACCCCACATAGCGAAAACTTAGCATTTACTGTCCCTGTTGTCACTAATTCCTTTGTAATTCATATAGTTAAGACTATCGGGTATGTTCGTTGCTAAAAAATCAAGACTATTATCGCCCGTTGTTGGAAGGTAAGAAAGCCATAATTTTAAAATTCGTCCTACCCCGAGAATTAAGGAAAGATAGTAAAAGCAGTAAAACAAAATATTGTATTTAAGTACAATTTTCAAAAGATGTATGCATTCGATATGTTGAATCCTTATGTTATGGAGAACATTCAACCGTCTCTCCACGGCCAATCCCTGATCACACTAAGGAGAGAATTTTGGTTGGTGATGGGTTGATGGCGACTGTGACAGAGGGGAGAGCGTTAGAAAAAACGAGGAAGGGATAGATATAGCAAAAATGTATGTTTCACTGAATGAACAGAGGAAGGAATTACTCGGAATTCAAGAAGGATCTGATGTAGCTTCGGATCCATTATTAGATTTTGTGAGAAGAGGCAAATGGAAGTTAATTTACTCAGTTAAAGTTATTAAATTAGTCAAAGGCAAGTTATAAAAAGTGAGTGTCGATAAAAATTACTTGAAATGGTAGAATGCCAGCTAAAAAGAAGTATTTCTGTGAGGTAATGTTCCGTCTACATCCATTTACAAAGATAACTTTCGAATTCATCCTTAAATAATACATTTTCCCAATCGACATAATTTTATATTTTTGATTTCATACACTTTCATCGCAATCCAAACGGAAAAGATTATATGCATCATAAATAAACCACCTGCTTGCAGAAAGTAGGTGGGTAGGAATCGTGTTTGTTAATGGCTATGGTCATCATCAATCCAACTTCACAAATAATTTCTTATATTTAGGATGAAAATAACTGGATGGATATTTTGAAAGTTTTGTTACATTGGGAATATGGCTATATCAAAGTATTATTACAGCATGTAATAATACCTCTTAAGGTAAGAATTTCTAATATTTCTGTTGAAAATAACTGACTTGATATTTTGAAAATTTTATTGCTTTGAAAATATGGATGTCTCTAAGCATTGATTAATTACTAAGAATTAATTTCTCTGTGGGAATGCAAAGTTATTTATTTTTCATTTTCTAAGCATTAATATTAGTATTGGTAATCTAACTGCTATGGTAGGTTTTTAAATAGACACAATAATCAAATAATAATTCTCTTGTCTCTTCTTACAAAACACAGCCCAACATCACATTATAAAATGAAATCCTCTTCAACTCCGTATACTTCCCTTCATTTCGTCCAATATCCCTATCGTATTCCTGCCCATTTCTCGACTGCCTTAAAGCGTCCATTCTACCCACTATCAGTCTTTGACATCTCATTGCCAAATTATATGCTTTGCATCCATTTTTTCCAACCTCCTTTGGATTTATCTCAACAATAATAATAATAATAAATAATCCCCTCTCTTCTCCTCCGTACCTTGCACTTCTTAATTTGCTTTTCCCTCTGTCCACTTCACCTTCTCCACACCAATATTTCAAAAGCCTTCGACTTACGCACATTATCCTACTTGAATGACCATGCTTCCGTGCCACACGTAACTACTCTCCATAACAAAGTTATAACAAGTCTTTTCTTAACGTCCTTACACAACATCCCTATCATTAATTCTCTCATTCTTGTGAAAACTTCTTTACCTCATGCAATTCTTCTCCTTATGTCCTTACTACTTTGGTCATTTTGGTCCAAAAAATTTCTAAAAATAATAAATTGCTTTTAAGCAGGAATATAGTATATCTCTTCCAACCTCGCTATCATAATATCCATTTTAAATTTGTTGCATCTTCTTAGATTATATTGATTTCCGTCGATTAAAAGTTTTAAACGCTATTTTTGAAGCTGTTTACAACATGTACCTTCACAAATTTTGCTTAAATGTTTCCACCGGTTTTGGGCTAACGAGTGGTTTACAAATACAGGGTCGCACCCAAAAGTGGTAGGACTGATTTTCTCTAGCGCGAACGGAGCGGCGGAGGGGGTCTGCCTTGCAGGCTAAGGTGGAGGGGGCTCTTAGCAACAGACCGACACCAACCTCAGTCGCCTGCGGGCTGTCGTTGAGTGTGGACACCGTTTTTAGTGAAGCAACTTTTCTGTCAAAAAACAAAATGAATCTGAATTTAGAGCAACGTTATTCCATGAAGTTTTGTCCGAAACTCGGGAAGACGGTAACTGAGACCCTCGATATGATCAAGCAGGCTTATGGGGACACTGCCTTAAGCCGTTTCACAGTATTTGAGTGGCACAAGTTGTTTAAAGAGGGTAGGGAGCTCGTTGAAGACGACCATCGCTCCGGACGGCCGTCGACGGCAAGAACCGACACGAATGTGGACAGAGTGAGGACACTGCTGAACACAGACCGACGCTTGACCAGTGAAGAAAATGCAGACCAGTTGGGTCTGTCTGTATCCAACGTCCAACGCATTATTTCACAGGATTTGGCCATGCGCAAGGTGTGCGCCAAGATGGTGCCGAAAATTATGCCATGGCGCGCTCGTCGTCAGACAGCTCCTGGCCAAATACGGCGTTGCCACGTTGCCGCACCCGCCCTTTTCTCCCGATCTGGCACCACCGGACTTCTTCTTCTTCCCCCTGATGAAAAGACAGCTCAAGGGACGACGTTTTGACTCGATAAAGGCCGTTCAAGAGGCTTCAACGGCATCCCCAAAGAAAATTTCCAGCGGGCGTACGGGGAATGGGAGCAACGTTTGTACTAAGTGTGTAGCAGCTCAAGGAGCATACTTTGAAGATTATTAAGTCGATGCAAGTATATCGTCAATAAAATTCTTGTAAAAAAATCAGTCCTACCACTTTTGGGTGCGACCCTGTATTTCTCTTTCGCTGACATTGCTTCTTCGATCACTTGTACTTCGTTTTTTTTCTAGATTGTAGTGATTGATATCTCTTAGTCCCCTTAGTTGCTAACGAATCCCTAAGGTCCCTTGAAGAGACCGATTAAATATTAATGCAAATTGCCAAATAGCAGCAAGCCGTTGTTATGTCACGCTAGCAGTTATCCTGAGCGTTCACCTTATGCGACTTCATACGCGACATCAAAAGTCGGTGCCTACGTACTTATAGGTCTCCTGGCGCGACTTATGAATCTACTCCTGCGCTCCCTTGTCCTTAGGGGGTCATTGTTGGGTGATCAGACGGCTATTCAAGGCGAGGAGACATATTCATGGGCAGCGGTCGCTTCGCATCACCAATGGGATGGCGAGAATACTGCGGTGACTATTGTATCAACTGTGTAGAGAAACTGCCAATGGGCGAACGTGATCGTGTCGTCGGAGAAACTTAGCTCGAATCTCTGACACGACGGGCTGAAAGGGGGTGAACGACTCAGAAATAGATGGTTTTTTGCACGAAAATGGGGCGAAATTTACCCAACAAAATGAAAAAATATAATAATGACAATTTTTTTAGAATATCACTTCGGGGAATATTGTGCGAAATTTCATGTGGGTGATATGAATAACGCGGGGAGCAATTAAATGGATGAGCATAACGGGCAAAAATGGATAATGGGTGGACTCTGAAAGGATTAATAAAAAAATGATGACCAGGCAAAATTAAAAAATATAATATTAAAACCTATACCCAAAGGGAATGATATTTCAGAATCCATATTTTTAATTTTTCGAAACAGAAGAGTCAGACATCGTCGCAACTGCTCCGTTAAGCTTGGCAGACATAAAACCGAGATACAGAATTAAACTAAGCTCAGGATAGAAGACACATTTAAATGCCCATACATTTTAAAGAGATGAAATGTTATCTGCTGAATCATTTGACTCAAGGGAGAAAAAAAAAACATTACTATAATATACTCCAGGAGAATGCAATAACTCGACCCTTATTCCTGGATTAATTTCTTGAGTGGAGAAATAATTTTCTGGTACGCAGCCACTTATTTCATTTCATGTAGTTCCTAAACTTAAATTATTTAAAGTAATTAATTATGCTTTCATGAAAAATGAAAGTTATAAGGTTGAAAATTAGGGCAATGAATGCTTTCATATGAATAATTACTTATCATCCTGACTAGATAACGAAAATGTATCATAATTACGACTGCATTCATCTCATTAATAGATACTTTGTATCACCCTTACTCATTTCCCTGTTTAATTAATCATCCATATTTTATTATTAAATTATTATGGGCTGAATGGAAGAAGGGACCATTGGGTCTCAATGTCGCCAAAATAAAGACCTTTATCAATTAAATGATCGCATGGCCAAATTTATGATAAAAGAGATATTCAATGAAAAAAATTGAAAAACTATGAACAGGAAAAAGTTTAGATTTATCGGAAGTAAAAAAGGATATCATAAACGTTTTAACAGCATTACCTAGCCTAAATATTGTGAATAATAGTCTCTGTAAAATAATAATCTATTCTATGCAAGTAAAATTAAATTATCAGTAAATTTTAGCTGATAAAACCACCGTATGACGCTCCTAAAGAAAATCGCTTGGATTCCCATGCCCCCCCCCCCCCCCCGACCACGGTCAATGTATCTCGAGGCACAAAGTTATGTCACACGTGCGGCAAGTCTGCGGTTTAAGGGTCAAATAATTTATCAACGCAAGTCAAGACCCTTGGAAAGGTAACAAGGTTTTAACCAAGCTTGGTCTGTTACAATGGTTCAAAAAATTGAATTATTTGTTATTTCATAAAGAATGAAATTTAAAATTTCCTTAGGAAAATATTAGAAACGATCGTTAAATTTCTCAGTATGGGAAAGTGAGCTTACTCGCTGTTATAGTATTATTAATTTTGAAAAACCTAAAATTTTAGATGCAAGCAAACTAAGGTCAGTATTATCACTAATTGTTCAATGTCTCAATTAGCTAGTCAGTAGATAAGCTAATTGAATTAAATTCAAGAAAGCGTACCATGACCCCACCGACATCATTTACAAACTGCTGAATGCAAGACTATAATATACGAAATATTTTGCTAAAAGTTGCCGGCAGTGTAAAATTAGATTACATTATGCTTAAATCTCATCCCAATAAATTTCATGTTTCCTTTTGGCGATTTTATAAATATTTCAGGACAATAAAAGAACGAGAAATGGCAAAGCGAGCAAGAGTATAATTCTTTTTCTGATAAAATGCCGCAGTCATCTTAAATAGGATTTTAAATCAAAAAGGGACAACAAATATTAATCTATAAAATCCGTATACTTTTTTACTTAAAACATTGATAAATAAACTGTAGATAATCATTTTAAAATTATTTTTAAAATAGACACTTAAGTATTTGGAATACATCATTAAACTTTTTCTCCTGATGTAATTTACAGCTGGTACTCAATGTTCCTTCCTCCTTCAGTTTTTCCAGTGCCCATAATCCATTTTCCATGGCTGCATAAACACGAAATATCCATGTGGATCCTCCCCCTTTAGGGACTGTTTCTAGTTCCTGGGATAAGAGGGTGCCCCATCTCCATCATAGGATGGAGGAGAAGGTTCATAACAACCTTCATTCGGTCTCCAGTGCCATGTTAGCACCCCTTAGGTGCCCATCCCCCACCACCAGGAGTTGTGGCTGGATATTTCTCTTCATTGAGAAATTAGACCTAAACGGAATTTCCCAAACCCCTTTAGTATTTTAGGGGACAAGAAATGAGGAGGAAACAAAGAGGAAGTTTGAGAAGAAGTTAACTGAAATAGCTGAGAGATCAGAAGAAAGAGTAAAGTGGAATAAAATGAATCGAGGAATAGTAGAAATGGCAGATAAAGTCCTGAATAGGAAGAAACTTGAAGCTCCTTAAAACCTTGGATGACGGAGGAAATTTTAAACCTAATTGAGAAGAAAAACAAGCCAAGAGCGAAGAATGATATGGAAGAATACAGAAGATTAAAGAATTAGATAACGGACAAATGTAGAAAAGAAAAAGTGAGGTGGACAACACTATGGGTGAAGAAGATAGAAGAACATATCCAGACAAGAAAACAAGATCGAGTATATCGGAAAATCTAGGCTCTACATTATCAACTGAGATTAAGGTCGACAGTTATTAATAACGAAGGGGAAAGGTTGTTAGTAGATAGATCGTAGGTAGATCGTGTGAACGATGGAAAGAATGCATGGAGCTAAAACATGGCGAAGATATGGCTACTAGAGAAAATAATATTGAAATTATAGAAAAGGCAGGAACCGAAAGTGGGCCCCCAATTACGAAGAAGGAATTTGAGCATGCCCTCCAAAAGCTAAATTCAGGAAAACTACGGGTGATGATAATGTACCGACTGAGATATTAAAAAACCTTGGAAATAAAATTTAAAAAAACACTTTAAAATAGTGCATGAATGTTATGAAAATGGGGAGATACCTGAAGAATTTGTTGATAGCAAAACTAAAAATAAAAAACTCGTATTATCGTATGATACCAAAAGCAGCAAAAGCAATTGAATGCATGAACTACGGAACAAATATATTTTGCCACACACTTACAAGGTTGTTTTTACATACAAAAGGGAACAGAATCAAAAAGAAAGTGGAGGAAAATGTTAGAGAAGATCATTTTGGCTTCCGGGAAGGTAATGGAACGAGAGACGCTACACTGGTACTGCGCTTGATCCTAGAGAGAAGACTAGAAATGAGCAGGAGACTTTTCCTTTCCTTGGTTGATTTGGAAAAAGCCTTAAGACGCAATATATTGGAAACTTATGTTTGAAGCCATAAGTAGAAAAGGAACAGACTACAAAGACAGGAAGCATTATTTCAGCTAGACCAGAACCAAAGCACTTTTGTAGAAGTAAAGGGAGGTGAGAAAGAAGCAACGATTAGGAAAGGAGTAAGACAAGGTTGTCCACTTTCACTATTTCTATTTAAAGTATATATTGAAGAAGCTATAGAGACAATGACGGAGAACATAAATGGAATAAAGATAAATGGAAAAAAGATACACTGCATTTGGTCTGCAGTTGATAATGTGAGCCTGTCAGATTCTGCCAAATATACGAATAGAATACTCAAAACCCTTTCCACAGCTTTGAATAAATTGAGCTTGAAAATGTATGAGAAAAAAACCAAAGCTATGTCAGTTTCTAGAGACATGAACGAACCCCCCGTAAATTTAATGATAGAAGAATCAATGATAAGCCAAGTAGAATAGTCCTGCTACCATGGGGGTGTAATTACAAGGGACAATGGATGTACCACTGCAGTGAAAAGAAGGATAGCCTTAGCGAAGAAAGCATATGAAAATCAAAATAATCTTTTAGGAAAGAAAAACATGACATCGGAAAGTAGGAAAACCTTTGCAAAAACGTTTATTCGGAGTAAATTATTATATGAATGCGAAACTCGGACATTGGGGAAAGATAGAAAAGGCTCGGTCGGAAGCAATGGAAATGTGGATTTTGAGAAGAAGAGCAAGAGCAAAATGAACGAACAAAAAGCAACATAGAATTTAGAGACAGTAAATTTCTTCTCAGACATACAAATTCTTGGAAAATATAATGGAGGGGAAAATAATAGGAAATAAAAGGAAGACAATGGCCGAGAAATAAATTTATAGATGATATTAAGTATTATGGGAGTAACAACCAACAGTGAACTGAAAAGAACAGCAATGGAGGGAGACCAATGGCTGCAACGACAAGTTTTCGCCTTTAGAAGATGATGATGACTCAATGCTATCTACACAACGTGGGTACTTCTTTCAGCCAAGTTTCTAAATAATCTCGTAGAAGTCAGGCTCCAAAACTAAACTTACACAAACATGACATCATTACACAAAATAAATAGTATAATATGAAATAATTATTTTAAATATGCTTGAATAGGGACATTCGTTCTATTTATAACCGGTATTCAGTCAGTTAAAGTAATACCGGGAAAACAAAGGATATTTTGCCTTGTCTTTTGAAACATCACTATCATTACAATTCTCAATTGACAGGACACTAAGTAAAGATAAATCGCACTGCACTGAGGGATACAATATTTATCTTGATTTTTGTTAAGATCATACCAAACTTCTCAACAAACATTCATTGAAAATGTACGGTAAAATCATTTAAAATAATTATGAAAATGAACCACCATATGAAACTACCGCAATGCACTTGATCAAATATTTTCCGATCTTTTTTATTTTTCATAACATCACATAAAAACACATTGCTTATCAAGGCATTGGATGTTGTTCGAAAGCTTATACTATATATATTCAATGAATTTGTAGTCATAAAAGAGTAAAAAAGTATAACTAAAGGAAAAAACAAATAAAAAATGACATGATAAATCTACGGTAAACACCCATTCAAAACAATTTTCAATACAATTTTTACATTTTATTCAAGCTATTCTAACTCGAGTACGCCTTATCTATTATCGTACATGGACTACACGGCTACCATTGCATGTAATGCTTACTGTTTAAGAATAATATAAGCAGGCATAATTCACGGACATGATATCCAATCACAACCTATTAAATTAAATAACATTGAAATACTATTTCTTAATACTGACATCCTTCAATCTAGTTCCTGTCCATATAACTATTAGGCTACCGTTTTATTTCGTTTATAAGTGAGAGTATTATTATAAATTATTTTTAAATACTTATTGTGAGGTCACTTAATATCCAATGATGCGGAATTTGTTGCTAAGCTTTGGACATGGACTCTTTATTGTTACTCAATCGTTTTTCAGTAATGCATAATTTTTCGTAATGATGCAAAATATGAAATGATATAAACTAAATTTTTCATAAATATTTTCACATAAAAAAACGAACAAGCAGAGCAACGCTGCTGTATTTCTAAGGTAAAAAAATTCATCTCTCAAATACATTATTAAAAACACAAACATTAAAAATATAAACCAAAAACATTCGTTAATGTTCTTGAAGATTTATGAAAGTTTATTATAGAATTATGATCATATTTATTGAATGCAGAAAATATTATGCATAATTATTACAAAGAAAGACTGCTTTGTCACACGAAAAACCATGATAACACTGAAAGAACGAGTTTGGGCGATAAGTTTGTCTAAGGTAAAACTCACCCGAATGCTACGCAAGACTTTTGTGACAAGATAAACGGAGATTCCCGCATATTTTCACGTCTCCTGAGCGTGCAATTCATAGTCATAGTAATACAGGAATAGCAGAGGGACTTCAATAAAACTCAACTCAAGTGAATGCCAAAAGATTGGTAGCTAATGAATGAGTATGTCCACTATTATCACCAACAACTTGCGTCCAATCTCTACGATTTTAATGGCTATAATGTGCCATTAAGTGCTGATTTTGTCATGGGCGTCGATTTACTGAATTTTTTTACCGCATTAAACTTCCTAAAGTATAACATAGCCATATTGCATGACTAAATTTCACTTTAGCAGTCCTTATCAGAGTCTTCCTCCCAAAACTAATTAAACTGTATCTAAGGTCCAATCAGAGAGTCATAATGCACTAAATATGGTTATCCTCTAGTTACACTTGAAACATAGATTTATCAGCGTCATACTACCCTTGGTAAAATATAATTTTGATTTAAATTATTACAGTCATCGCCACAAAAAAATTACAGCAATGATTCAAATTGAAAATTTATCTTCATTGCCCTCATTCCCACTTGAAGACGGGGGCATTAAATTTTCAGCTTAGTACAGTAGCACAATTCCTTACAGGGAAGTTACCTCCACTAGTAACGGCACATACTTTTTTCAACTCAGGTATCAGAATATTATATTCATTTAGTCATATACATTTTTATTTTATTTGAGATTGCTGGAATGGCTGCATTATGCATGTATTTCTCCGAGAAGGGCTGTAAAAATGGTGTCTTCTCCGTATAATTGATAGAAAGTTTTCCATTCTCGTAAAAAAACTATCAACAACTCGCAGGTTGGATTAAAATTAGAAACGTTGAAGAGCTCACCTCGTTCTCTTAAGCTGGCAAAATAATATAATTCAAAGTAACAGCCTAATTTTGACGTTCAGAGAAATCTTTCGAGTAAATATTCAACTTTCGCCCACCAAAAACCCCATTTTTAACCATCTCACCACTTTTTAAATGAGGAACTCATTTAACATAAATTGAAAATAAATGTCGAGTTCCTAATTACATTTCATCATCATTAATTATAGTCTACCCTCTATTATAATCCAACTTGCTAATGTTAAAAAGATCCATTTACCAAACCTGAAGAGGTATTCATAGGACATCAATGAAATTTCTACGTGAAAACCCTTTCTGTATTAAATTCTGTTGCTTATCCACTGATTTTAATTTCATATAGTGATCGGGAAGAATTTTTAAATCTTAATTATTTAGCACTTGTCATAGTCGAGTAGCATGATTGTGATCCGCCTGGATAATGTCTTAAGTAAGGATTTTTCTGTTTCGGAGGGTTATTCAAATGTTCATGATTTAAGATTTATGAATATATAAGCTTTCACAGAGATATATTCAAAACCAATATAATTATGAAGAAATAGATATATTAGATAAGAATACAATGGATTACGATATTTTTCTAACAACACGTAGCCAATAGAATATTTGCTCTATATTTTCGATTTCACGGAATGATCTTTGTTCAGATATCAACAAAACTTCGCAACTCTAAAGATCCGAAGTGCCTATAGACTCCTCCGAGCTTCTCAGGAAAAGTTAATAGCTATCAACGATATCACTGAAAATTCTAATTTTAGCATTTTATTTCCACAGAGGCTCCGGAGTACCCGTTAAGAGCATTAACAAGGCGCTTCAAGAAACATTTTATATGCCTTAAAACAAGTTTTTCTGAGGCGCAGAAGATTCTCGAACGAAAGAACGTTCACTGAACTGCTTAACCAAAGATGTGTTGACATTGGAGCGTTGCGGGAAATTGGGGCACTAAGACTATCTGAAAATGTATGTGGCTCAAGCTATTATTTTGGAGGTTGCAGTTGCTGTTATTAACAGTTTAAGAAGCATCAGCAAATGATATGAAGAAAACATATAAATACGAATAAATCCGAGGTGGAATAGCAGGGTAAGTTATTTATAGCCAAGCTAATTGCCTTCTAATGATCCTTTGCAGTCGCTTCAGTAATCATCGACAGTGCGCCAGTATTGCCAGTATTAAAGTTTGAAGCTGAATGATTCTCTCGATAATTAGTTAATGGCAACGTTTTAGGTGCTTCTGAGCAAAGAAGGGTCTTACTTAATAAAGGTAAAAAATGGGTAGGTAGGTAGGCTCTGAGTTTCATTGAAGAAAATCTTTCGAACAAAATTTCATTACATGATTATTTATACGAGTTCTCCACCAATATTAGCGTCTGAGAAGGCAATTACTGTTACCCTCTTCTTTGATTTATTTATTCCTTAGACGTAGATCATGAACACTATTTACCCATTCAAATACTCACATTGCTCTTGAAATTAATTATTTCCCACTCCAAATGCACCTTGGTTATAGGTTTATTACTGCATTTTTGATTAATAAGTAACACTGATGATTTGGAATGGCGGCTGGAAAATACAAAAATACGAAGCGCAAGTTATTGCTCAAGAGTCTGCATGATTTTCTTTAATAAGATGCGGACGGAAAGTATATAGTGTAACGCGTAACTATATACGTAGTGCAAACTACTCGTATATAATTAAAACTATGCAGTGCAAAGTATATTGTAAAAACTATGCAATACAACGTTAACTTCAACCATGGCTTTTCCATTTTTTCGTACGTCAAGGATAAAATAAACTAGTTACATACATTTTGCAAAGTTGCAAGTTTGCAAAGAACTCCTGAGAAATTGTACATACTATAGGTATGAGTCACGAACAAGCCTGGAGCTAGTGATAAGAAATAAAGCAATGAAATAGTCTATGGTACATTATCAAATATATATTTCAAAATTAATCAAAATAAAGTAACAAGTAAATCATAAAAATAGGAGAAAAAATGTTAAGCTAAAGAAAATTACAGCAAACTTAATATTTCTCTAACCGATTAAGGGGATTGAGAAATTTAGGCAAATGCTTTCTACCCTCAACTGTCATTGCGTAGGCGATATTTATAAAATACCCATCTAAAAATTAAAAATAATTGACCTTTAACTTCAGCAGTTAAAAACCACCAACGACGGAAACATTTTGTCACCTATAACATTTCAAGGGCCGGTTCGCAAGGAAGCTTAATAGTGAAAAGAAGTCGGGGGCACATATTTCGACAACGCAGGGCGTCACGATTATGAATGCTGAATTAGTTTGGTAACAGAAATTTATTTAAGTTCTCTGACCAGTGGATTCATTCCTGGGATATTCGGAATACGAACATGATGCTTAACATCTGAACGCAAAACAGTGTTTACGCGATCAAATTCCCTGCGGAAAGTGGTCTCCTTTTTCGACAATAAATTCATTGTGCACATGACGCTTGCCTTGTGAATGCGCTTTCTGGTGGTCATTTTATTCGGAAGTTCTGCCTTCCATACCATTGAAAATTTAATTGGTGTGGCACAGGTCACATGGCGGGACGCGACACGATAGGTACGGCTTCCGTGTCAGAGTAGACCATTGAATAAATCTTGACAAGCACCCCAGTTCACCGCAGTATCTTTTGCTGCCCCTCACCTCGTAACTCCTAATTTTCACTGACATCCATGCAAGATCGTTTACGTTTGGAACTATTCGAATTCACCCAGGATAATCAGAATAGAAAATTATAAATTTACAACTTTTAATTGTGTCTGCAATAATTAGCCCACTCTCAGGAAATCTGTGCATGGTAACGACTGTAATAGGTAGCTCAAAATGCCCCAAGGAAAATGGCTAGGCAATAGCGAGGAAAATCACAACGTCCTGGAAGATTATAAATACCTTCAATTTTCACGCAAAACGGGGAAAGTGTATTTTTAAAAAGCTCAAAACTATTAAATGAACCGCAATGTCAAATTGATCTTAAGCCACCTCATGTTTGAGGTTTAGATAGGAACATTATTTATTTATTTATTTTATTTATTTACACAATTACGTTGCAATTAGGCAAATTTCCTGGTGGCAACGGTCAGGTTAGGTCAAAGATAACTACTAACAACGAAAATTACATACGAACACATAAAAACAGATAAGAGACAAAATATTTTTACATAATGACACTTCCACATCACATACAAACAAAATTCCACACCACATACAAAATGCCGTCCACATTACATACAAACAATATTTTCAAAACTGCAGTGAAGTTTATTACCCAGTGGCTACTTTACATTTCAACTTAAAATTTCTAAAATTGGATGGAAAGGGCTCAAACAAACCTCCAGGCAGCTGTTTCCAATCAATAATGGTTCTATTTAAAAAAGAGTATTTTTTCTTATTGGTTTTTTGAGTCCTTATTTTTATTTTGTGGCTATGGTCGTTTTTTCCCTTAAAGTTAGGCTTTTCTATCCCTTGCCATAAATCTTCCCACGCTTCGTCCTTTTTAACAATTCTATACTTCGCGCCTAACCTACTCCTTTTTCTTCTATTTTTCAAACTCTCCCATTTCAGTAGATCTAACATATCCGTGACACTATCTGTTCTTTTGTACCTTCCGAGTACATATATTGCTGCCTTTCTTTGAACTTTTTCTATCTTTTTAATATGTCCCACCTCATATGGATCCCATACTATGGAGGAGTATTCTAGGATAGGGATAACCAGTGCCATATATGCTTTTTCTTTTGTGGCTACGCTACTTCCTTTTAAATTTCTCATCACTCAATGCAATACTTTAAATGCCTTCCGTGTCAAATTATCTACTTGGACTCCCCACCCAAGATCCCTAGTTAAATAAATGCCTAAATATTTGCATTGACTAGTACATGGGATTCTTCCTCCAAAGAGGGTGTAAATTTCCTTTTCTGCATTCTTTTAATTTGAAAATTTTATATGCTTACTTTTACTTATATTAATGCCCATATTATTATTTGTAACCCAGTCACCAAGGCGATCGATGTCATTTTGTAATATTACGTGGTCATTTACATGTTCTATCCGTCTCTATATAATGCAGTCATCAGCAAATAGTCTTATTTGGGAATGTAAATTGTTTGGTACATCGTTTACGTAAATTAGGAAGAGTAATGGCCCAAGAACACTACCTTGTGGAACTCCTGCTAATACGCTCGCCTCATTTGAAAATGTATCCCCTAATTTTACTTTTTGAGTTCTGCCTCTGAGAAAATTTTTTATCCATTGTTTTACCCTCAAGTCCAATGGTAACGAATCCAACTTTAACAATAATTTATCGTGAGGCACTCGGTCAAAAGCTGCCGAAAAATCCGAAAAATCAACAATTACTACATCCACTTCCTTTACTTCGTCTATTGCGTCGCCGATGTATTGACTTAATCCCAAAAGCTGCGTTTCACACGAGTATCCCTTTCTAAACCCATGTTGGTGTTTGAATAGCCATCTATCTCTTGCCCACCATTCCCGAATGTAGTCAGTGATTCTTTTTTCCATTATTTTGCAAGCAACTGAGGTTATGCTTACCGGTCTATAACTGTTGGCTATTGTTTTATCCCCTTTCTTGAAAATTGGTGTAATATTTGCTTTTTTCCAATCATTGGGCAAGGCATCATTATTTAAAGTTACTTTGAATAGATGACGCAGGTACAAAGCTATTGCGGTATCACCCAGTTTTAGAATGTCAATTGAGATATTATCCGGTCCCACTGACTTATTTTTCCTCATCCTCCTTATTTTTTTCACAAAATATGAGTCCTCCAAGATAATACCGTTTGTCGAGGGCAGTAGGTTATTTGGTGCTGTTATGCTGATGAAGTTCTCTGTCGTTTCCGAGCAATTTAGGCAAGCCTTATTTTCCTTTTTGTCTTCTATTCCCCGATTAATAAGCTGCGGTGTCCTAAAAAACCCTAATCGTAATTAAATTTGGTGACCTACTAACACACCCAAAGCGTGTCGCCTATTGGTCGTTGACGTACCGTGATTTGGTTGATTCGAGCCGCAAGATTAATTTAAAAGCAGCGGGAGAGTTGCAATTGGGCATCAAGAATTGATTTTTTGTTTGGTTGAGAGAATTTTGCCTCGAGGATTGCAAAAAAGTGTCACCAGATATTCATTATTTCGTTAGAAAGCAAAAACGAATTGAAAACCCTTTATGTAATTTGATGATCCCACACGTTACAGTATAAAATCAGGAGAGTACCCTATTGACCAATCCGAATGGTTACTTAATCTCTCTGAACGGTATAATTAAAGAGCGAATAAATTAAATATCAGCAAGCATGGAAATGTAAAGATAAAAATGCAACAGGGTGAATCATCGTGAAACATAACTGAACAAATTTATGCAAAAGAAATAGATACGCAATTTTCCACAAATAAACTTATTTTTGGAAATTACTTGGAAATATTAATGAGAAATTCCTCGTACATTTTTTTTAGCAAGCATACTCGATTTCCATTCAATATCGCGCGAATTATCGATCTAAAAAATGATCCAGATGCTTTTCATTCCGATCCAAGCAAACCGAAAAAAAGAATTTTTTCCACATTTCCTGGAATATTCTTGGATTTTAATTCTGGAGTGCATTGAAGAACTAATGAAAATGAAAAGTCGTTTCTCCCGAGCCGATCCCTGCGGTGGCCTGGTGAACCCAACTGATTGTGCAGCTAAGAATATTACTATGAGTACGGTAAACCGTGGCTCCTTCACTGAGAAAGCTGCTCGGGGCGAAACTGAAAACAGTGAAGGGGAGGAGAGTCGGGAGCAATGGGAGTTATGGCAGAGAGCTTGGCCAGCCAGTTGAGTGGACCATTGGAATACACCAGCCTTATTTACTATCCTCATGCCGCTTTCGTTTGTAGGAGGGAAAGGGGATTGGGGAGTCTGTCGACTTGCTTTTGCTGTCCGACTGGCCAACTCGAGCGGTCATTCGAACTCCGTCCGCGCATCGGCCCTCCAAATCCCTGGGAGAGTGTGCCCAGAATGCGAATGGACCGCAATTCGCGGGGCGTCTCGGGAATTTCACGGTCGGCCTACCCACGACCCCCTCCCTCTCTCACTCTCTGCTCGAGAGATCCACCGACAGCGCGGATCGAAATCACGGTCCGATGCGGAGAGAGATGTTGATAAAATGGAATACAGCGCTTAGTACCTTCGTTCACGTTGCAGCGTCAGCATTAAATTCGACGGGTTGGACGAATGTGTCGGAATAAGAATGTTCGGGGATGGCATAATGCAGAGTTCCAATATGAGGCTGCCGAGCCGAGGGATCATTCACCCTTCTTTCAACCCCACGATTCGCATCTGCGGCACGAACAAAGGAAAGCGCACACTTCTTTCCGAGGTCATGCGCGTTTAGTACTCTTCTTCATTCCCAAATTTGTATCAGAATTATTATGTTCGTAATATCTTTCAACAGACTCAAGCGAGAAACCAATATAATGAAAAAATTGAGGTCGAAAACATAGTGAAAGAATATGGAGATTTTAGGGTGAAATGGTGAGCTATACAGGAAGGTGGAAGTACTTTCTGGAGAAAAAAAGGAAAATCCGTGGACACTGTCAAGAATACGTCAGGACGGGAGCCAGGAAGGATTAAGAAGATTTGTAAATAATGTACAATGGATCTATAAGGTATTTATATTAATTATTATATCAGGCCAGCAAGTTTCGGAAGAGGATATGATGCTATGGAAACTACCCTTGTCCAGATATACTTGGCTGCGAGATAGAAAGGGTACTCAAGGAATTGAAATCAAAGAGAACAGTTCAAATATCATCCCTGCGGAACTGCTAAGATAGGCATCCCTGCATAGGCTATGTTTCACGGACCACGTATTTTTCCATAAATAACCTACCTTAAACAGTAGACCAACATGATTGATGACAATTTCTTCCTCCACGCCTGAAGATATTAACGATATTCACCGTTTACTGGAAAGCAGGCCGACCTCCAGATAAAGACGTTGGCATCCGCAAAATAAACGAGGGTACTCGAAAAATGAGCAATCTTCCTCTAAGGACGTTGACACTCAAATGGTGTTGGTGCATCAATGGACAAGATAAAGCTATTAAAAGGTTGCAGGAACGCCCCCAACCCTACAAGGAAGACATCAGTTGCTCATTGTATATCAGTGAGGGTAACTACAGGGTACATATAGCAACGCCCAACTAATTGGAATGGTGGTAGAAACTACTTAAACAGCATTGGCACTGCGATATAAGTGACGAGGGGAAACGGCCAAATCATTAACCCGAGGAGTAGCAGCTAGCTCTGCTGCAGCTTTTCTTTTATTTAGGGGAAATGTGCGCCCCCAAACATTACACAGATAGAAGTTGCTAAGCAATTCTTAATTAGAAAGTATTTAAAATTTAATATTACGAAATAATTCAAGTATATGTACGAAATTAACCTGTTATTTAAAAGAAAACACAGAAAATTGGTCAGTACTCCTATTGGTGAATACCCGCGGTAATTTTCATGATGCCGGTTATATTAGATCAAAATTAGCTAACCATGAATGGATTTCAAAAAAATTGCGGGAGATACTACAACAGTAACTTTTAACGGAGTCATTCGCTAAGTGTCACAAAAAAATCAGAGTGTAAAAATCATTCGACTTGACCATGATGGCCAACCGAGTGCTTTTGCCAGTTAAGCTACCGAAGCGTCTAAAATAGCTTTACTGGCTTGTTTGAGAGCTTTAAAGAAATAAGATGTTGTGAAGAAATATCGTGCATACAGTATCAAATTAGTGAGATGGGAAAACTAAAAAATAAGTATCTTTATATTACATTCATGCAGTTATTTTTAGGAATTTTATCAAGCTATTAAAATATCACAAGCATAATTCATCCAAAACATTATTTATTATGACCAAAATAAAGGCCATATTCTGAAAATATTAAATTACGAACCTATAATTGTTGCCGATACGTCATATTTTCCTAATCTTTAATGCGCCACGATGAATGTCTGCTAACAAAAAAAAATCTTGGTAAAATATATATAAAAAACACAGTTGGAAATAAATCATTTGATGATTTGTTACAAATGAATATGAATAAGCTGCCTTAATGATCATTAAAAGAAATAGCTAGGATTATTCAATATATTAGCCATAATCCTGGTAAATATTGTGTTTGAACGTGAATTTTCTTCAGTGACCATCGAAAAGCTGAAATGGAGATTTTATACCTTACTTTAGAGGGTAAAGTTATTGCCAATATTCTACAATGACACACTTGTAAACTTCGATTTAATCTGTACTAGTTCACGTACCTCCTCAGCCGCAGTTCTTCATACGGTACCAAAGAGGATTTCATTGGTATTTTTTATAACCAGATTAAATTTTACCGTAATTTATTTTAGCTGAATTACATTTCCACGACCAGTGAAACACATATCAATGTAAACATCCAACTAATACCATACGGATTGAATTCTTTGCATCAATAATACCTGGAGCTGAGCAACCAGCACATGCATCAAGATGAGCGGGAGTGCTGCTTTTCATTGATATCTAATTGGAAATAATATTGCATTCATCGAAAGAATTATTTAGAATGTATTTAGTAATTATATACTTCTTGCAATTAAGGCAAATCGAAAACTTCGTTTCAAAACTTTTAACATAGTTATTATTATGAATTTGTGTAATAATAATTAACAGATATATTTGGAAGTAAAAATTCCTCCTTTAATCAAAAAATTAGTTAAACATTCAAGTTATTAATTAAGTAAATGTTGTAAATTTAGTCTTATCAGCAGTTGGCGCATTAACATCAGGAATGGCGGGAGAACCTCGATTAAGAACAAACGCATCAACGTTCAGAGTAAAATAAGACTTATCGACACATTTGCCGGTGAAATAATGATCTTCCTCACAGGCACTCAATGATGCTTTACATACAAACGTACACGACGCAACCCTCAATGTGTAACTTCCATGGCGAAAGTTTTTTAATCGCTGCTACCGTATCGGAGGAATGAAAGATTTTTCGACACGAGCGGAAAAAACTGCAAATTTTTTCCGGGAAATGAAAACGATCCATTGGGCGTCAACCTTCACATGAAATACCTTGAAGCATTTGAGGCGAACACTTTTGATTTCCGCTCCCATGCTCCCTGAAAATATGCCCACACGCTTTGAGACGCATTAGTGGATTATCACGACCCAGCGGACTGTCCGGAAGCAATACATATTCATTTGGGCACGCGATTCTGGAAGTCACCTAGGGCATGGGGCCCACAAAACCATCCTTCTTCGTGAGGTGAGGAGGGGACAGTGGTTTACTAAGCCATCCATTATACAAACGAGGTAAATTTCAATGAACTGAATGAACCGAATTAAAAAAAAATACAACTCAAGGGAGCGATATTTTGAGAGTCCGAAGCCTACATTTCTTATCCCCTTCACACTCCTTTCTGTATTACCAATTAGTGTCAAGCAGAACCACACCTGGAAAAAATTGAACCAATCCTTCAAAGCGAAAGGTTAGATGATTTTTGTACAAAACATATGAGCTCACATACACCGCACTCTTCGGAAGTAATCAAATAACCCGTACCGAGATAGAGGCGAAAAATATCCCATTTACGGCCAATTTAATGGGATGACTGGTTCATCAATCACGAATAACACGAGTACAAAGCCATCAATGAAATTCTGTAAAAGAAGAACACCCGCAAGGGGTGATTTATGCATTTCTTGTGCCCAGCAGTAAAATTTCCAAGAAGAGCTTTGAGGATTTCTTACCGATTTTATAAAAAAGATATGACTATAATTACTCCCCTTCACTCCTCTCAAGTGCACGCTAGAGCGCGGCAAGCAAGCAAGCAGTTTTAGGATTAGATATTTTAAATTTAAGTGATTGAAAATCTTTCGAGGCACCCTGAATATATTTTTCAATTTCCTCGAAGGGGCATTTCAAATGGAAAAATATTCAGCGCGGCTTCGTTAGGTTTTCCATTAATTTTCACTTTGGCGAGGCTAATGGTTCAAGTTTTCGACAAATCCGCCCATGAATTACCGGAGATTGCCCCTGAGGCCTACGAAAAATGAACTAAGACCAGATTTCCTCGAGCCTTATGAAAGGTATATTTCGGTACGGTGAAAAAACAATTGCGCTAGAGGGTGAGTAATTATCGAATCAGAACGTGGAAAGATAAGAGTTTTGACCATGATTTCGGAGATTGGGGTCTATTTAAACTCCTCTCCTCTTTGCCTCTTTTCATTTCTGCCTTCTAAATTATATGATGCAACCTCTGCTCTCCATGCTTTTCATATCCAATCACAATCATCATCTCCAGCTCCTTTAAATCAACTGCCGGGAGATATGTGTCACCAAACTGGCACATAACTCAGAAATTTTATTTTTCTTCCTATCTCCCTACTTCGCTATCCTTCACAGTAGTCATTTATCGGCCACGCAATGGAAAGCGATGCCGCATCATTCAAGTGCGGCCCCCTTCGAAGATTTCCGGCGTTAAATTTTATTTTCTCATTGACATTCCTTCCTTTATCATGCTGGACACGTAGCAAGGATACCATAACTGCTTACATTACCAGATGATATATTATGTACCCGTTAGTAGTTCATTATTATATGAATTATTGCCAGGATTCTCGTATTCTTATACCCATTCCAGCGTGTGTCTTACAGATTCTTCACGCCGGCATTGTTTAAGATTCACTCACATTATTGCATCTTTTTTTATAAATTCTTCGCCGCACGATATCTGTAGTGCATATCTTAACTAAGATTTCATGACAACTTGTGCCATTCTCAAGGAGGTTTAAGATTATTCGATCCCCATTGTCCTTCACGTGAATATCTATATTGATACACGATTTTCATTTAAGTTTCCTCTGGAAATATTTTGAAACGTCCGTAAAATCCACGATATATTATTCGTCGCAACTTAGCCAATCAAGAAAATGAATGTCTTTAGAGCTTAAACCTCTTCCTTTCTTGTGTCCTTCATCACAAAACTTTTAATCATGAATGAATATTGAAAATGTTTTAATCCTGGCGCTCTATAGATGCCTTCCTGGCATCCTTTATACGCTTTTATTAGTGCAGTATCTTATGATGTACTTACGCATGAAATCAAATGTCGCATCGAGAATAAGTAGCTCAGCCCAACATCTGCGTGTAAGTTCGTTATCACAATATATTGGGCGAACTTTTACTGTGATACAATTAAGGCATTTCATATTTCCTTGGATTATTCTTTCAAACATCATACTATTACATAAAGAGAAACGAATATGACAGAACAACTTACTCGAAGTATTGCAGCACATACGGATGAAGGGCATGTGTGAAACTGGACACGGCTGGTTACTTGAGTCCAAATTGTATTATGCATATTCTTTTTATTAAAGGAGTTATATAATTTTTTCTCGGTAGCTTAAGATGAATTTGATAGAATTAACAAAGGACTGCAATTATATATATATATATATATATATATATATAATGGGCTGACACAACATAACACAAATAGAAAAGAATAGACACATATAAAAGAACACTTACACGGTAAATTGTTCGAGCTTTCGGCCCTCTCAGGGGCCTTCTTCAAGAGAGACTGAAAATATGCTATGGATCAGGAGAGGGGAAAGAGTTATGGGCGTGGAGGGGAGGTGTGGAGGGAATGCTGGGAGGGAAATTAAATATGGCGGTTAAGGGTGGGAATTTTGAAGGAACGGAAGGATAGTATGTAGGCGGATTCACGAGTTCTCACCTCTATGTTGGTAGCTGAATCAGGTAGGGATTCTAGGATGCTGAGGGAAAAACACTGGTCGAATGAAAGGTTGTGGGAATTAGCGTGTGAAGGGATAGGAAGAGAAGAGAGTGAGGCAGAATTACAGGAGTACCGGTGATTATTCATTCGGATGGATAAGGGGGTAATGCATTCACCTATGTAGAAGGAAGTGCAATGTTTGCATGATAAAAGATAAATAATATTTTTTGAGAGGCAATTAGCGTGGGAACGAGGTGGGGGGGCTATGAGGGGATGTAGGGAGAGGGGAGTAGGCATAATAAGAGGACAGGTTTTACATCGGGGGCGGTTGCAAGTTGGGGAAATATTGGGAAATTTGTCACGGGGGGGCGCCAAAGGGTTGGTGGATCTCAGAAGGTTTTTGAGATTGGCGGGTCGTCTGTATGCGATAGATGGGCATTGGGGTAGTAAGGATGAGGTCGCGTCATTGTCATGTAAAATTGGAAACAGTTCTTTGAGGAGGGTTTTCAGTCTGTGTGATCCGGGGTAATAGGTGGTGCAAAGGTTGAGTCCTGCGTCAGATGTGGGCTTGTTATTGTGTGGTGTGTGTGGTCGGGTGGAACGGTGGATTTTATTTCGTAGCAACTTTTCTGGGTAACCGCGTTTGAGGAGTGCAAGGTGTAGATTGGCAAGGTATTTGTTGAGAGTGGCTGTGGTGTTGCAAATTCGGTGTCCGCGGATAGAGAGAGAGTTAGGAATCGAGCGTTTCGTGTGTTGAGGATGACAGCTTGTGTGGTGTAGGTATTGCTGATGGTTAGTGGCTTTGATGTGTACTGAAGTAGTGAATTTGTTGTTTTGAAGTGAGATGTCTGTGTCAAGAAAGGTGATGGTGCCAAGTCTGACCAAGGGGTCCGGGGACGACTAACGGGCCTCTCTGGGCACCTGCAACTCCACCCAAGCTATGTGATTTTTCGCGTACCAGATCTTCCTGGGACACCATAACTGGGACAGTGAAAGGAACTGGACTCCCAACCGTGATGCGTCAATTTCACACGCCGTCGGGCTTAGTACTGGGTCAACTCCACAATCACCTATAAACCGACCTTCTGATTGATTACTGTGTTTATAGTTTTTTAAAATATATATTTTAAAGGCTATAATTAATAACAAAAATTACTGAATGGACGTGACTATTATAATATTTACTCAGCACCTAATTTATAACTGTAATTTTATTTGCAGAAACAATTTCTGCTATGATGGAACTCGACTGCAAATTTTGAGGCCATCAGAAAACAGTAATTAAGGAAATTGAAAAGTTTGATGGTTTTTGATCATTTTAGTAGAAGCCTTTCACTTGGAAATTTCGTTCAAGACTATCAAACATAGGGAACGATGGCAACAAAAATAGTGAAACCTAATGAAGAGCACTTTGAATATGCGATTTTGTTCTGCCATTCGGAGAGTTTTCTTCATGTTTAGCCTTGTACTAATGACTATGTTGTACGTTCCTCTGCCACTTCTCCCCATTGGGATTTTGTTAGTTGGCAGCTGGCGGAGATGCTTCGACCTAGGCTCCATGGAATTTTTTTTGAAATGAATTAGTCATGAGCTCACAGCTTTGATTTTGGACTCACCTTGAAAAGTTATTTTTCTGACTTTTTTCCGCTTTGAAGCTTAATACACGGTGATAAAAATGGGGATGAGATGAGTTTTTTCCCCTACCATATTCATTATTCTCCACGAGATATTATGCAAATATTTAGTGATAATCTCCAACTTGGCCTTTTGGGGACCCTGGTAAGAATATTTACTTATTTATTTCCCCTTAGAACACATGCGCATTTACTTATTTCGAGGAAGAATTATTCGAGTGCGATTTTTCTATCCATTAATCTAGGAGAAAAAGATGAAATGAAATGATTTCAATAGAAATTTAGGTTCATTATATTTTTGTTCTATTGAGCGGGAAAAAACGGAAATTAATTAATGCACTAGAGGTCACTGAATCTGAATTTCACCTAAATCATCATTTTAATCCACAGCTCAATCGCCTAGATTGGGCCTTGGTTTCCTCCTATTACATGGCTCCAAACGAATCCACCTCTAGCCCTCTCATTCCACTTAGCAACTCCCATTTCCCTCAGATCTTCTTCCAAATTCTGCAGCCATTGTTTCCATGGTCTTCTCCTCTCTCTTCCTGACCATTTCCATCTTACCATTGAGCATTCGTTTGGACATTTTCTACTCATCAATTCCTTCTATGTGGCCCAGCTGTGGTAGTTGCAATGACTTAAAGAACCTAACTTTATACCCCCCTTCAAATAATTCATTCATTCATCTCTCAGTTCATGCTGATCCCCAATACCTGCCCTTCTCTAACCGGGCAATAAATTCTCCTCATGATTCTCCTTTCAAATCTCCGCATTGTTTCATCGTCATTCTTGGATAGGACTCATGCCTCTTCTCCGTATGCTGCTGCAGATCTTACGAGAGCTATACGTATATATTTTCAGTTTTCTTTTTCTTGAGAAGCGCTTTGATTTGAGGAGAAATACTTAAGCATTATGGGCCCTATTGCCGGCTGTCGACCACTTGTCAATCCCATTAAAAATCTTGCTTTCATTATTTAGAACGACTCCGGCATAAGTAAACACTTTGATACCCTCAAACTCATAGTTCCCGACTATTACATTTTGAAAATTACGTCAGCTCTGTAGAGGAATGATTTTCATGAATTTGTCCTTTACTTCATCGACACAAAGTCCCGATCTTTCACCAATTTTTCCCCTAGCTAAAACTTTCTTAATGTCATTCATATTTCGTACTATTAGGTCTTATTTACCTGAATATGAAAATCCGTTTCAATTTATGAAAAATAGTTCCCCCGGCATCAAATCTGCCGTTGATTTAAGTAAAACCCAGTTCAATAGTGTAACTCAGAGTGAATGCTCTTGTGTTACCTCGGAAGGCATCTTAAAGGCTATACTTACTCTACTCAAAATAAAAACTTTCTGTTGGGATTTCATCAGTGCTACTTTAACCAATTGTACCTAAATATTTGCACTTAAAGGTCGTAGGTGTCACTTTAGGGACATATAAATCATTTTTGCAATAAAAATCATTATAATCTCTTGTAATTACACTCCCAAGGTAGCAGAACTCTTCTACTTGGCTTATTATTATTATTATTACTATTATTAAAAATACACATGTGCTGATAGACATTGTCAGGTGGCACACAAGTCCCAAATAATTGCAAAAGATAATACATAAAACTAGACTTCAAAACACAAATCTCTTTAACGAAACAAGTGAATCCCCATCCCATTTACAACCATTAATCAGCAAGAAAAAAAAAGATAAATTAAAAAAAATTAAGCTATTGTAATAGCTATAATACCATACACCACACATCAATCAAATTATTACATATATGCCTTACATCTATTCTTAAAAGTATACACTCTGTTAGGAAAGGGCTCGAATATTTTTGCAGGTAAGGTGTTCCACTCAACAATTGTTCTATTTAGAAAAAAAAAATTTTTATTTGTCCTCTGTGCCCGGCATTTTATCTTAAATTTTTGATCATTTCTGCCTATAAAATTTGGATTCCCCGCCTCTTTCCTAAGATCTGCCCAAGCTTTCTCCCCCTTCAAAATTCGAAACATTCCACAAAGTCTGCTTACTTTTCTTCTAGATTCTAGAGGTTCCCAGCCCAGCGTTTCTAGCATGTCAGACACACTCTCCATCCTCCTATGCTTCCCCAGTACATATCGGGCAGCCTTTCTTTGCACCTTTTCCAGTTTTTTAATATGACCTTCTTCATGAGGGTCCCATACAAGAGAAGCGTACTCTAAAATTGGTCTTACTAGGGTCTGATAAGCCTTCTCCTTGGTTGCTCTAACGCTCCCTTTGAGGTTTCTCATTACCCAATGAAGAGTTTTGAGAGCTTTCTTACAGATGTACTCCACATTTAGCCCCCACCCTAAGTCCTTAGATAAATATACACCTAAGTATTTGACAGTATCACTTCTAGGAATGACATTTTCTGAGAATTTATATTCCCTATTGTTTCCATTTACCTTATTGCTAAAAGTGATGGATTTGCATTTGTTAACATTAATATCCATCCCATTTTTCTTCACCAAATCTGCCATTTTATTAATGTCCCTTTGAAGTTTGTCACGGTCTCTGTCATTTTCGACTTTCCTGTAGATAATACAGTCGTCTGCAAAAAGTCTTATCTGAGAATTAATATTTATTGGGAGATCATTTATATATATTAAAAACAAGAGCGGGCCAAGTACGCTTCCTTGTGGGACTCCCGATGTTACCCTTGCTTTTTCAGAATACACTTCTCCTAATTTGACCCGTTGTGTTCGACCTTCCATGAAATTTCTGACCCAAGAGATTACTCTTCCATCTGTGTGTAGTGGCAATTGGCCCATCTTAAGCATTAAGCGATCGTGGTCAACTTTGTCAAAGGCTTTTGACAGGTCGACTATTATAGCATCCACCTCTATTCCCGCATCCATAGAGTCGAACATTTCTTGGCAGAACCCTTATAGCTGAGTTTCGCAAGAGTGCCCTTTTCTAAAACCGTATTGGCGACTATACAACCAATTCTCACTCTCGCACAAGTCCCAGAGATAATCAGCCATTATCTTTTCTAATAGCTTGCATACAACTGATGTCAAGCTTACCGGTCTATAATTATCAACTAGTGCCTTTTCTCCTCCTTTGAAAATTGGCGTAACATATGCCTCCTTCCAAGCATTTGGCAGGGCATTATTGTTTAAGGTAACATTGAATAAATGATTTATATAATTTGAAACTACACTACCGCCCAATTTAAGCAAGTCAACTGAGATACCGTCTGGCCCTTTTGATTTATTTGCCCTCATTTTCATAATTTTTTTATAAATTTCTGCGCTGGTCGTTTTAATACTTTTGGTATTTAATATTTTTTCGCCTCCTTGTTGACTCAGAGATGAATCTACAGGATCCTTTTTATTTACCATAACCTTAAATACACTTGCATACCAATTGTTAAACGTATTAGCCTTTTCCTTATCATCAACGATTAGTGTCCCATCCTCTTTTTTTAAAGCTGTTATGTTTTCCCTGTTGTCTTTCCTCCTCCGGAGGTACTTGTAAAATTTATTTCCATTATCTATCCCGATTATTTTCTGTAGAAAACTATCTTTGGCTATTTTCTTTTCTCTATTCAATTCACGAACTAATTTTTTGTAAATTATGAGCCATTCCGAGCTCTCGTTCCGTTTTTTGTGAATCACTCTCAATTTTTTCTTCAAGGATCTAATTTTGCGGTTGCAGAACTCTGGATCAGTATTTTCTTTAAGAATTTTTTTCGGGAAAAATTTATTTAATCCCTCCTCCATTATCCCCTTAAATGTTTTCCAGATTTCTTCTACATTCTGCCCACCACTTACCCATTGCGAATACTTTTCCCTTAAAAAGGTCTGGAACCCTTCCCTATCACCCCGTTTATATTGCCAAACTATCTTTTTGTTTACTAGCCCCTTAATACAAGTTTAAAGCTCGTAGACTTAGGTTTTAAATAAATGGTAGTTAATTAAGTGAACTATAAAAATATATTCTTTTCCGAAAATAGTTTTGCCTATGCAACAACCTGCCGAATAACTGCATTATATCAATAATACCTTCTATGGCAAGTGCAACCAACCAACTTACCAACTAACCTATGTAACAAAGTTTCATTGATACATTAATGAATTCAAACTAGGCAGGAGCGCACTAAAAATAACGTTCACGTAAAGCAGACAAGTTTTTCATGCGCTCTGGTGGTTAGAGCGACAGGGAACTATGCATCGAAGAAAGAGGAAAATATTGCATGTTACATAACAAACCAGATCAAGGACACATCTGAATGCGAAACTTAAAAGTTCGCCGGCTTGAGCATGGTACACCACCAGCCAATTTGCCAAGTCGAATCAACGTAGTCATCCCACGCAGTACTACGTATCGCTTGAACTTTCTTTGTTTGCCCTACATCTACCCTTGATCTCGGATGCTCCCGCGAGTCTGTGGTGGGGGATGGCAGGGTATATGTCTTACATGCAAAATTATTTGTTAATGCATGCGTTTAAATACATATTAGTTTCATAAAAACACTAATACAAATAGACTACGCAGGAAATTACATTTAATTTTGCGCTGCGCAGCAAAATCAAATGCAATAATATTTTATTTGTGTCCTCATTTGCTATACCAGTGGTCGATAATCTCTATGTTTGCAAGTGACATTACATTTATTTTAGAACTAACTATCACTAACTAAAACTATCCACTATTCACCGTTCATGTGATTTTGAATTTGCTATGCCAATGGGGTTTTAGATTTTTTTGTCGATCTTGTCGACTGTCTCGAAGATTGCAAGAACGAATAGATACCAGCCTAGAGTCTTCGGCTACATATCCAAGATAACGTAACACACGGAGAGATGGGCTTTTAAAGTTCCCTCACAAATGTTCATTGACTGCCCAAGCGGGCAAGTATAAACCGTCCCGGTGAGTGAAGTCCCACCTTTATCGGTCATTGTACATAAGAAACGCATGGCATTTGAATAAAGAAAGATGGCTGAGGTGGAAGTGTAGTTTGCAAGAAGGTAAAACTTAAAACTAGGAATAAAATTTGAATTCTAAATCTAACAAGAAAGGAAAGCCGATATGGAACGGCCTTTTACAAAACTAAAAAAAGACCGTCACTAACAGCACCTACTGCCCATCGGCACACTCTGAGCATAGAGCGGTACAAAAGGAAGCGGAGGCGAGGGTCGCCCATTTCCCACAGCGGGAATCGTCCGGAACACACAATAGCTAAATAACTAAAGGTGGTAATGGTAGCTAATATGGGAGGGCCTTGTGGTGGTAATTAGAAAAAAAAACCTCAGAAACTTTTGGAATATTAACAACTTAGGTCTTTAAACGCACAATTAGGATTGGGTGGGTAATTTGGTGGTAGAAGGCGATTTTTGGGAGCAGAGGATGTAATTGATGCTGCGAATGCGCTGTAAGATGCCCAATACTGCATTGCGTGGTTCACTTACATGTATTCAACGCGCGATAAATCATAGCTTGTGCTGGGCCCTACGCTTCGATTCTACCTTGAGTAGTGAAATCTTAAATCTATTGTCGATGTCACTATATTTAACGGTGAATTGATTAGGATATGGATCGGGTTTCGATCAAAACGTCCATTTCTATACGATATAAATCCATGTCAATGTATCGCACGATGGAACAGGGTGCAGATCATATCCTTTATATCAAGTCGCAAAATTATGACGCACATGTGATATGGAAGTAGATGCGATGTAATCTATCTGTATTGCAAAGGAAAAGCCCCCCAATTGTGCATCCAATTTAATTGTCATTGCACACAACTGCTCGCATTTGAAAGTCACGTTCGCACAATGTCAAACTGGGAGTTCGAGATGTCTCTGAAACCAGCCACTGAGAGTCAAACCGGGCTCGCAAGGGTAGTAAGTGGATCCAATAGGCACTTCACCAATCCGGTCCCTTGGTGCACTCGAAAGGCCGAACGTCAAGGCACACGCAAATAAATAACTGGATGCACTTCACTTGATTTTATTCATCCGTTGGTTTTTCACTACCATACGGTCTGCATACTTGTTTGAAGACAAATAATCTTCGATTCCATATTTCAAAAAAATAGGAAAGCATGCGTATAGGTATAGGATTTGAGGCATTCATGTTTTACCGGTGAACAAGGGGGGTTGACAATCCACGAGACGTAAACAGTTCGATGGCTGCGGCATTGTTCTCAATGACCTGCTTATTTGTACGTATTTGTGTAAGGGCGGGAACATTCTAAGGATAAGTGATTTCACGTATCTGATAGCAAACCGGCTCATTCACTGATGACAATACATGTACCTACCATATTGACGATGAGATGGAAATGGCATTAAAGAGATGACACTAAATAAGGCCGTGGGGGTGGATGACATTCCTGCGGAACTACTGAAATGTTTAGGAAAAGGTGGTAGGAAGAGACTATATGGACTGATTCGTAGTATCTATGAGGAAGGACATCGGCCGGAAGACTTTGTGAGATCACTATCCGTTCCTATTCTGAAAAAGATAAAAACTACATCAAGTGAGGAATACAGAACAATAAGTTTGATTTCCCATGTACCTAAAATTGTTCTTAAGATAATTAAAACAAGGTAGGGAAGCACCGCATATGATTACTCAGGGGATGATCAGTTTGGCTACAGAGAGGGGAGAGACACGCGTGACGTCATTGCAGTAATAATATCACTAATCGAGGGGAATATAGAATATATACAATCAGGACATATTTGCTTGTTTCCTAGTTTTCGAAAAGGCGGTGTTGAATATTTTTCAGAGGTGATCCCTACTTGAGGTGCTTTGTGGAGGGCACTTTGAGTGAGTACGCCGTCCGTCGGATGGGACGTTAAGCTGCGGACCCCTTGGCGCCTTTCGTTAAGAGTAGGCTAATGCCGACGCCGGGTTTCTCTCCACCCTTCATCCTTTCCTGTCCTTCCCCTATGGCGCAAATTACCTCAGCAGTCGGTCGCCTCCCCTAAATACTACTACTACTACTCGAAAAGGCGTTTGATAAATTGATTTAGGAAAAACTAAAGAGTCTATTGCAGAAAATAAGAATAGATTGGAGGGAAAGGAGGGTAATACGCAACCTGTACTTGTCTCAGACTGCTTCGGTGCGAGTGGGGAACGGAGAGTCCAGATGGACAGTGTTAGGAAGTGGTGTAAGGCAGGGGTATCCCTTATCATTGTTTCTGTTTAACGTATTAGTGCAGTAAATGATTAAAGAGGCATGTGAAGAACTGGAGTTAGGAATGAAAGTAGAAGAGGAAGCCATAATATCAGTCAGGTTTGCTGATGAACAAGCTATAGTTTGTCAGTTAGCTAAGGGGTTGCAAGTATTCCTGAATAAATTGGAAATTCATTGCGATAGATATGGAATGAGAACCAGTAAAAAAATTGTTTCTAAGCTAAATATTAAAATGGGAAGGCAAAAACTAGAGCAGTTGGAACAGTTAACGTATTTTGGAAATGTGTTGTACCAGCATCGTCAAAGTAGTAGCAAAGAGGCTTTCATAAGGAGGAGGTAGTTGATCACTGGGAAGTTGAGTAAGGATATTAAGAAAATACTCGTTAAAACTTTGATGTAGAGCGTAGCAATATACGGCGCGGAAACTTGGTTATTGAAGCAGGAGGATAGACGTAGATGTAGGCTTTTGAAATGTGGGTGTGGAGAAGAATGGAGAAGAAGGAGTGAATGGAAAGGAAAACAAATAAGGAAGTGTTAGGCATGATGGGCGAGGAAAGGGGATATTTTCGAGAGGTAATAAGGGTGAAGGAAATATGTATGAGAAGCAATTTCATCGGAAGTGGGATATTGAAGAATGCAATCGAGGGGATTATGTAAGGAGAAATAAAATATTTATTTGGTAGTTGTGTCCATCAAAAACTTACCTTAAGCGGTAAATTACTCAATGATGATACGCATATTTCTTGATACCATCCGCGAGGATATCTTTTGTTTGCTGCCGCAGCCAAGGCGTAACCTCTACAACTTACGGCCACCCGGATGATTATTTGGGACTCGTAGATAAAAGTATACACTTTTTTGAAAATCATTTGGGGCTTAGTCGGGAGCACATAAACGTGGTGAATGTTCCAAGCGTTTCCAATGTAATGTTCGTAACAGATCCCACGTATTATAATCTGACGTTTGCGGCTCAATTATTGACTTACCCTCGTAGGTATTCACTTTCCATGAAATTCTCAATTTTGAAATTCCTGCCGCGCAGGGCAAATACCAGATGCAAGTATAGTATATCATGATTCCTTGCGCCGCAAGACAACCTTTACGGTTTAATGGCAAAATAACAAAATTGTAACACCTAATTTCTTTTACTCTCAAATGATTAAAAACTCGGTTGCAAGTACAGCGATGCATTTCATTTCAGCAAAACATTATTTAAGGAATCGAACTACATTTCGTCGAGCCTTCACGCGGTCACGTATCTTTTATCTCCCGGATACCGCACCCTGCACGCGTAGCTCCCTTATATTGACCGTGACAAGAGGAAGACAGCGGAGTCCTTCAACCCACGAATCGATTCCGCCAACAATACGTCGGGCAGGATTCGGGCCAATTATTTACGGGCTTCCCCAACACACGAAAAATCCGTGCACGGTTCAGTGCTTGCGTTCCTTTTCCCCTCGCGTCGCATCGGAACGCAGCGTGCATGACAATGATCCCGAGAGTGATTAAGGTCACGTCACGCTCTCGCTCGAAGCGAGACGGGCGTCGCCAAGTCCCCATGAGCGAACGCACTGGGCATGCTACCGCCCCCCTCCCGGCCGAAACGTCGCTTCTGATTCTTGGCCCACCATTATCAGAACTTCTCCCCTTTCGGCTCCTGCGACAGGCGAAGGGTGGGTCGGCTAAGGGAGCGGATAAAGGGGTGGTGAATGGGGTGGGCTGGGAGTTTATGGGGCGATGGGGAGTGGAGCGAGGCCCCCAACTGCCCCTCTCAACAACAGCGCGGGCGCTTTTGGAAGTGCCCTCCCGCGGCCATTTAGCCCTCCTCCTCACCCCCCCGCCCACGCACACAGCAGAAGCCGAAGTTGAAAGTGATGTTCTCCGAGTTCCGGTCATTTTCGTCCTTGATTAAGGAGCGACGCGGCAAGAGGGTTGGGGGGGAGAAAAAAGGGGAATATTCCCCTTCTCTCTCCAGGAATGTGTGCGGGAGGATTTAAGAGAAATGGAAAGGCCATGGAGTCGCCGCCTGTCCAATTCTGACCCTGCTAGGACATTCCCCCGCGGCCATTGCCACGCCCCTTGAGCCACTACTAAACTTGACTGCGGCCCTCCTTCCGTGCCGCTAAGCTCCCCAACCCACCATACCCTCCCCCTCTCTCTCCCTGTAACTAAACGCAGGAGGGGAAGGGAAAGGTCGCAAAGGCCGGCAGGGAAGATATAAGGGCAGAGGGAGGAAGGTCAAACAATAACTGGGACTACGAGTTTAGAACCGATTGCGATGGATGAATGCGCCACGCCAAAGCGTCAGAAATTGCTGTTCTCTTTGCAGCTCAGAACATTTCGGTCCATAAATCACCAACGTGAAATAAAACTCAAATCACTAACGTCTCCAGTGCGAAATGTTTCGATGCCTTATTGTCCATGAATTGAGGACGTAAGTTAGAGAGAGAGGTTGCTAGTTGTAATCCGAAGAAGAAGGACAATTTGGGTGGAGAAATTGCTGAGATATTGAAGACCGTGATAAAGGGAGAATACTGCCCCACACGGATGAAAGAAAGAGTTGGGTCATTAGAATATATGAAGAAATGAGAAATTACTATAGCTGAAGAAGGAATATTCAGAGGAAAACAAGAAGCTCACGCGATATGTAGTACAAGTATAAACTAATTGTTAGGGGCAGTCATGAACCTGACTGAAGTAGGTTAGACTAACTTGATGATGATAAAAAATGAAGTGTTCTTATCGCGTGAAAACATGCAATAGCAATATTTATATCACTTAGCGGTAGTTGTAAGGTATTATTTCCGCACCAATCTCTTCATTTCCATTACCAATAGTTGCCTCAATGTGTTCTATAGCTGTGTTCTCGACGTGCATCCTTAACCTTCCTCTGATTCATTTTCTGCTACGGTTCCTTTCATGACTTCACTCGGTTTACTTCTGAAACACAGACTGCGAAGCTTTTTTTCACTCTTGGTGTTTACTCTTCCTCCATTTGCTAGTCTTCTTTCGTCTCTCACCACTGAATCCCTATAACCCAAAAAATCAAGACGCAATGAGCATATTTCGAACGAGGAAGAAAAACTCTTTGGCCATCATTCATACCCTAAAATTCTCCTAGCATTTACCACCAGTTTCCATGACATTATGTGATCATGGTATAAATAAAGGTAAACATCTAGCGTGAGTAGGTACCTTCAAATGTTAAATTAATTCGAAATTAAATCGAATTACAAATTTATTTAGTCTTTCTTTAAATTAACTTTACTTTAGTGATTTTCGGGTCAAACTTGTTGGCCTGGCAACGCCAACGTCAATGCATGTTGAAGGATATTTTTGCTCAGATTAATATGCAATTTGAATACATCATTAACGGCGTGAACCTTTTAAATTAACCAGGTTTTGAAAATAGTAATATTAATTTAATATCGCTTTACATCACCATATACGGCTGCTTGTGCTTTTTATGGCATATTAACAGTCTTGTGTGTTTGCTTCGCCTTCGTCAATAATAACGTTTTCTTTCTTTTCCGTGATGCCGTTTAAAATAAATACGACCTATGTTTTTTTGCAAATTAAAGTGTTTCTTCCCTTTAGACTCAATTCCAAATTTCACATTACCTATCTGAAATGCTCGAGGAACTGACTCCCTTTCCCCCGTTTTTTAATTCCTTTCTTGGTGGCAGCCATGCTACTTTCAAATTTTCTGCATACTAAGCAAGTGAATTCAAAGAAACAGCGGGAGATGCCACGACAGTAACTTTTAACTTAGTCATCCGCTTATGAACATGACAATGCAACAATTTCAAAGCGTAAAAATCATTCACCTTGACTTACATTCGAACCCGGATTCCAAAATTAGAGGAAGCCTTGGTAGTTCAACTGGCTAAAGCCCTCGGACGGACATAGAGGGGTCTGGGTTCGAATACCGACAAAGGATAAAGATTTATAAGCTTTGAGATATTTGTATTATGAGACAAGAGAAGTTACATTTCGAGAAGAGTGAGTGGTTCTGCTCCACTTTTCTAGGACGTTCGCAAAGTATGCAACATCAGATACTTAAGAAATGTTTGAATATAGGACTGAGTAATTAAAATAAATGGAAGAGGGAACAAATGAAGTGTTGTTAAACATGACTGGGGATGACATTATGCTCCTTAGAAGATTAAAAAGAATACAAAAATGTGTTTGAAGGAGATAATGAGCAGGTTAAAAGGAGATATGGCGGGAGGCTATACAACGGTCGTGGAAGAAGAGAAAACTTTAATTAAACTTGTACGAGAAAATAAATAAGAACATATTTAATCCCACAAAACTGTGAAATCGAAATAAATAAATAAAGAGATAGTATTGTTAGTAGTTTATTTTCTAAGCCCACGAAGGTATATGATGTTTTCAAGGAAGTAGGTTGAGTTTGAGCGTACTTCTACTAGAAAGACCACTTGCTGCAATGTGAATTAAATAAATCTCTTCATTAATATTGAGATTATATGCAGACGCTTGGCACAATGAAAACGTGGCGCTAGTTGTCACGTAATTGATGGAGAAAATTTTGATTGATAATCTGCCATTCAGTCAAGGAATAATCGCATTCACTCCGCGGCACCCACGCTTCGATCGACTCGTGGTGCTTATTGACCTCCGAAATTCCCCAGTTGAAAATCAAGCATCAACATTCCCATCCCACACCCAACCGTCGAGAGAGAGAGAGAGAAATCCTCACGTTGCGTGCCCATCCCTCCCGCCTCCATTGCCCCTCACCCCCCCGCGGGAGAGTGAATTGGCTTCTTCCGGTAATTCGTCTCTATCTCTGAACGGAGGGAGAGAGAGGGAGTTCGGGGATTGGCCCGGGGAGGCTTTGTTTAGGAATTCACCTGGCTTCCCTTATCTCGCCCGACTGTCTTTATCTCCCCATCTAAGTTCCTTCCTCGATCAAGCCATCGCCTTCCTTCTCCCTTCCTTCCTCTACCCCCTTCCCGGGACCACTGCCCCTTACCGCTGCCCCCCTTTCTCTTTGGCTACTTCTAATTTTATAAATTGGTGGATTGAGAGGGCAGGGTGGGGGGAGACGCCACCTCAACTCGACTCCCGGGCCTCGTCCACCCACCACCCTCCGCCGCACGGCGTTGGGATTACTTCTCGGAGTGGCTAAACCCTTTCCCCTCCCGAGTGCCGGCGGCAAGCGATATTAGGCGCGAGATACTCGGCAGCAGCCCGCTGCGCCGCCGGGTTTAAAGTTAGACAGGAATTGATCCTTAGCACATCATAGTGAAGTTTCACAGAAGGACCCACTTAAAGGTCTATATTTAAATCCTCAAATTGCGGTTTTGCGGGATTATGTCGTCTGGCGCGAGAAAATTCCCTCCCCTTCGGATATATTCGCTTAAATCCTATTCTGAGTCTATTTAAGAATGGGTGTGTTCATGGTTAACGAAATGTAAAGGGATTTTCGATATTCTACCGAGCTAGGATAGTTTTTTTTTAGATAGAATCTAGCTCTACAAAAATACAGTGCTCCAATTCCTGGTCTAAAATGAAACAACATGCCTTTCATCCGCATAATATATTTCATATTAAATACTGCTACATATTTAACTGTACATTGAGCATTCTCCCCATCATTAGAGTCCTTACCATTACCTCTCAGTATTTATTCCAACAACTTGCCCTCCCTTCTTTAAATTTCTCGGGACAGCCGTTCATACTCCTCAAACATAACCGCCTTCATATTCTTTTATCCTTTCCTCCCATTGCATTTCTTACATTATTCTCCACATGCGCATCTCCGACTAAACCTCTTTCCTCGATGACCAAGTTCCCGAGCCACCCATATTAAAGATGTCGTTTGTCTTGTAATAGAGTGCTAAAGAGGAAATGAGTGAAATGGGATAAGTTCCCTTGGAATTATATAAAATGAGACTTGCTTTTACTTTTCACAGCGCGTAAGAAAAATGGGTGGAGTTCAAATTCATTCTTTCAAGGGTAATAAACCGTTCATTCATAAGCCGTAACCTTTATTTCAGCCGAAGATCGGAACTGTGGGTATGCATCAAGTAATTAATCGTTATTCACCAATAGATGGCGTTAGGCCTTCTTTATCTCCAAAGAAAAACAGTTCAAATGATTCACCTGAAAGATGCACCCTGGAGACTATTCTGGAAGTTACATTAATAAAGAGAATTTTTGGAGCAGTTCGTAAGTTGCCTCATGTACTTATCTGGAAGGGGAAGTTTGTTCCATTTAGGGCTTCATGAGATGAGAAAAAGCCATTTGACCCTGCATCACATAACGCTTAAAATAAATAAGTTAATGAAAATAAGCCAAATCATATTTAGACTAATTACTATACGGAATTTTACAGATTTTCACTTGCGACATTTAGTAGTCAGTTTTGAGAAATGTGACTTCAAAAAAATTTATATTTTTGACCGATTTCATACCCCGTATATTTAAAATTAAGGCCTTGCACAAGAAAATGACCTATGACTGATTACGGGGCCTTCCGTGGCCGCTAGCCACTGAAAATTGAGATCTTCTCCCCGTTATTTCGGATTATTCTTACATGCAACGGTGGTATTTCATGCACTAATAACTGCATTGACAGAATTAGGTATCTATTAATTACAAATTATTTATAACTTACATTTGTGACGCAAAGCTATTTTCTTATTTTTTCCCAAATGTGGAATCCTGGGTCTTTAAGACGATAGGCACCTTATAGTGCCTGGTGAGACATCTGGGAGTGAAAATAATTTTCGAGCGCTAATATCACCATAAATGGAATTACGTGAATTCCAACCAGCCCACTAATGCAGGGATGCCTCCAAAGCCATCACTATGAGGAACACCTACAGGGGAATGTGATGCCAATTTAATGGGAGGTTCCGCTCTAGCCAAATGGGGTGTTAAAATACGAAGAGGTCGGATTGGCAACTGTAAAAATAAGATACGACATATGGGGAGGATGCCGTATTACGATTCCATTACGTATTTTTGGCTACAGGGCGACAATTAGGAGCCAAGGGGACTGCAAATATAGGTCGAGTTTTCCGTTTTCTTTATCTTTGTGATTTTAACTTTAATTCAAAGCTCCGCGAGCATTTAATTCCTAGTAAAACTTTCTTTTCATGTCCCTCATTTATTTTCTAGTCTTCTTTCTTGTTTTTATCCGAAATAACGTGCACTAGTTCTTTTGATAAAATTCACTTGTTCCTAACACTCTGATTAACAAATCAGAAGTCTGATACATAGAATTCGATTTTATTCTAATGATTGATAAAAAATAACGATTATGAATCGAAGCATGGACTTTATTATTACGTGGATAGTCACAGCATTAACAGACATTTTTTACCGCCATGGTAAAATTCACCAAGGTCAGAAAGGCCTGAGGAAATAACGATGCCTGTAGTAAACCTAAAACTATTAACGGATAAGGAAAATATTTTAGAGGTTTTTAAAAATTGCGGTTATTCATCAATCAAAGTTAAAACAAAACTGATATTCTATGTGCCAGATATGTTTATTTTGTCCCTGGGCTGTTTTAAAACTCCAACGGAAAAGTTCCCCTGAGAAAACTTTGTAGTGGATGGAAATATTGTGAAGATACAATAATAAACAAATTTATATAGGTAATCTTCCAATTAATGTGGGTTTTTGATGGACACAACAGCAAATAAATATCTTGTCTCTCCTAGAAGAACACAACCCAGCATCCTACTCTACAACAGACCCCTCTTTATCTTCGTATACCTCCTTCCTCCCTTCATTCCATCCAACATCCCTATCCTGATGCTGTCGTTTCCTCGCCTGCCTAACATTTTCCCCTACATCACAGTCTTAAACATCCCACTGCCGATCAATACGCTTTTTTATCCATTTTTTGTCTTCCTAGGATTTCTCCTAACAATCCTCCCTCCTCCCCCATTTTTTCCTTTCAGTCCACTTCACCTTCTACATCTTTCTCTACACCCTACATTTCAATAGCCTTCAATTGACGCATGTTATCCTGACTTAATGACCGTTTCCGCATTGTACATTAATACGCTCCATATCAAAGTTTAAACAAACCCTTTCTTAACATACCTACTCAACGTATGTCATCAAGTCCCTCCTTGTGAAAGCCTCTTTGCCCTATGCTTTTCTTCTACTTATGCCCCTACTACTTTGCCTATTTTGGTCTAAAGCACTTCCGAGATATGTAAACTCTTCCACCTGCTCTAGTTTTTGCCCTCCTATTTTAACGTTCAACTTAGCCTTTCTCCCCCTGGAAAACTGCATAACATTAAAAATATTAAGAATATTTTTTTCAAAAATTAATAGCAGTGAAACCGAACCCTTAGGGTATTATAGTAATACTTTAGGAACGTAAAAGGGGCCTTTTAAGCACGTATAAAGGATAGTTCGAAATTTTGTCTCGAATTTATTTTTACAAGCACTCAACCTAAGATATTTCCATCGAATTAATGCGCTTCTGTTCGACATGTAGTTTCCTACCTTAAACACCAGACTTAAAAATTTTGAGAAATTGAATTTAGATTTAGCATTAAAAATTTTTGAACTGTCAAATTTTTAACGGTCACAGCACAAAGAAAGTTGCTTGGTCAGTAATCGGAGGCCAATTTTATTCATGACTTAATGAAACACCTTTATTGGTACTTGACATGTTCCCATTTATGCAGCAATCCATCACTAGCTTTTTAGATGCTTGAATCTTGAATTCGAACGTTAAAATATAAATGGGGTCAAAATAAAAATAAAATTGATTTATGAAATCTAAAAAATATTCCATTATAGTATCAAATTATTACCAATTGCATACACCATAATTCATCAATTAATACCACAGGTTTATTTTACAAACATAACGATTACTCTGTTTGGACTTCTCCTCTTACTTGCAGGAAAATATCCTGGAGGTGTAATCAGAAAATGATCATGTTCGATTGATCCTCAGTCCGTAAATTATCCACTAAAAATTTCCTATGAAATGCCTCTGGGCTTGCAAGTTGTGATACATACATGACTATCGACGTTAATTAAGTGGCCTCAGTCGAATGGATTTATTTATAAACGGAAAGAAAACAGATGTGATCAAAGCACCTTTCGCGCGAATGCCGTTAAAGTGGGTTACCGCCATGAGTACATGAAGTGGAAAGTGATATTCATATACAGGGAAGGTTCATGCGGTGGATTTACAGGAGACCCACAAATCAATATTCATTATTATTATCATTAGTATCTTACCAGTCAAGGTAAGTTTTGGATAAACACTGGCTATACAACGGCACAATGACACATTGACTGGCTTCTCCTCATAAAACAAAATCCGAAAATACAGTTAACCCATCTTCAATTCCACATCCTTTCTTCCTTCATTACATCCAAAATGCCATTCCTATTTCTACCCTTTCCTCGATTGCCTAATCTACTCTACGGTATCACTGTCTTCAACATCCCTTTACTAATCAAAATGCTCGGCATACACCTTTCCTTCCTTCTCTGAATGTCTGCCAACAATCCTCTTTCCTACCCCACCATGCCTTAGCACCTTTCTATTTTTTTCCTTTCATTCTCCGGCACATTTCACATCATTCTCCGCACCCATATTTCAAAATTCTCCAAGTTGTACAAATCGTAATGTTTCAACTAACGAGCTTGAGCGACGAGCAAAAGCACGCTCCAATATCAAAGTTTTGACTTGCCATTTCTTAACATTATTAATCAACGTCTTTGTCGTCAATGCTCTCTTCCTTGTGAACGCTTCTTTGCCTATCGCAATTTTTCTTCCTAGGCCTTTGACTCCCTTGGTTCAATACACAGCCACGATGGGTATACGAACTGCTCATTTTTACTCTCCCATTTTAATATTTAATTAACCTTCCTCTTCCTTGAAAACTTCATAAACTTTGTTTTGTTTTACTTATTCTCATCCAATCCCACACTAATTTTCTGATACGCTAAGGAAACCTTTCAACCCTTTAGATGATTGGCTCACTCATGCTTGGCCACAGGCAAACCTGATTCTATGGATTCCCCAATGACTTTCATTCAAATCTCCAATTGTACCCTATCCCTTTTTACCGTCTTCTCAACATATACTGTGAAAAGTATGGGTGATAATGGGAATTCCTAACTATTCCTAATACCGCCCAGCCAGACTCTCCATCCGCCACTCGCAACCGAGTAGTCCGCGGCATACACAAGTTGAGAAAATTAGTCGCCTATCCTTCCAATCTATTCCTATACCCTTAAGTTCATTAATTCTATCTAATTCACACAATTAAACGCCTTCTAGGCCTAAGAAATGATTGATTACTCTCTGGTTGTATTTCCCATCCCTCTATAGTGGCTTCAACGCTGATGAGGCATCCCGCGTGCGCCCTTAATTCCTGAATTCATACTGATCATCCTCTCAGTAAACATCTTCCCTCCTCTCCATCCTTTTGCTGATGACCCTGAGTACCTCTTTAGTTGCGAGTAGAATCAAACATATTGTTATGTAGTCCTCACGTATGACTGCCTTTCCATTTTTGAAATAGTATGGATTAAAACTGATCTTATGAAAGTTTCCAGCCAAATACCTCCCGCATAAATGTTACGAATTAGCCAATAAAAACTCTTCCTTCCACGATTGCCTTTTTAAGTAGTTTTGCCTAATTGTTTTCTATCCCAAAGACCATATTTAATTTCAATTCCCTAAATGAACTTTCTAATTTGCAATCAAGCATGTATGGACCTAAACTACCCCCATCTACGTCATATTCTCTTCAATGAGCTTCAATGATTGCTGGCCCAATGCATTAAACATATAGTGTCTGTGCAGTCTTTCCGTCTCTACTGAATCTTCCCTGGCATGACGAAAAGTGTTGCTGACTTATATTTGATAATGTACAGTGATTTTATTTTCTTACTTCCTGACAAGCCCTATAAATTGCAAAAAATTCACTCTTCCTAGGTAAACTCATCATATCCTTTTGGTGCTTCTTCCACCGCGCTTCTTTCGTCCAATCAGTTTCCCTTCCCACTTTATTATTTATCTGTTTGTACTTTCTTTCAACTAATTCCGCTGGCATTCCACAATTTTCTTCTCTGGTCTATGTTCCAAGTCATCTCGTCTCTAAACCATGATTCCATTGTTCTTTGCCTATTTACTGTCACTTTAGGTTAGTTTGCCGTCCGTTTTGTCTCAATGGCGGCTTTTGATGTCATCTTCTTATGTCCTGCCATTTTTCCTGTATTTCTTGCGTTTTTCTATCCTCACTCATAATTAATCATAAATCCTCTGGTACATTTTTCTTATTTCCCGGGGTAATGCTCCCGTATTATGTTAATTTGTTATATTCCAGTTCCAAGTCTTCCCTGTTTTATCCTATTTAATGGGATGTATACTTCACGAGTAAAACATATGCAGCGTGGAATTCACCTCCGCTCTTGGGAAACTGCGCGAATATTGCACACTGTTATATCTAAATCTAGGCCTAACCATAATGACGTCTAACTGATGTCTCTCTGAATTCCATGGTGTTTTCCATGTGCATCAATGCCTATTGTGTTGTTCAAACCAAGTTTTCCTAATGATTAAAACATTTCCCCGGCAGACCTCAATTGTTTTCTCCCCAAATCATTCCTTGCTTCTTAATGGTAGCTCGCGTCCTCACACCAAGACTGAAACTCAAAGTTGTATCAGCATTTGTCACGTGATTCTCTAAGTTTTGAAATTATTTCGCAAATCCGCTTATGAAAGTAAAAAAAAATTGTATGGTTCTCCACTGATATGTAATTACATTAGTTTAAATTGTTTTTAATCTGTTTACTAATTGATTCAATGAAATCAGGGGAAACGTGATGGAACTCCTTCATGCTTGCACTTGCAAAGTTCCCCAGATATTTTTTATTTGCTCGACCGATTTCGATTCAAGCCTGACGATGACACATTCGAGGACACGGTAGGTACCGAAAATGCTTCCCTGCCAACAAAAAAAGCAAGGAATACTTAATGAACGGGCGTTTTTGGGCCGATATCGACATGATGACGATGATTTGACCTTGCACCTGGCGACTTTTTTCTCTTCTTGCACTTGGCGCAGTGGTCAACGGTTTAAAGACGACAAGGAACTGAAGACCGCTGTTGTCGACTGATTAAATTCTCAGGCGGTGAACTTCTATACTGAGGGATTCAAGACACTGAAACAGCAGTAGGAAATGTTTCAGATATGAATGGCGTTCATGTAGAAAAGTGAAGTAACTTTGTAAAAAACGAAAACAATCAACAAAAACCTTTTCTAACGAATGTATTTTTTTATGATGAAACGGATCTAACCTAAAAGAACACCTCATGTGATGCATAAAATTTACTTTCTCGCTTTCCAAACAAATGTAATGCACTGTTTACCACGGTTTCACCACTTGCGCATGCTTTTCAACACACCATTAGAGAATGGCCAAAAAAAACCTTTTAACAGGCTCAAAAAGGTGTGGGAGGATACGGAATCGGAAAGTTGACGTTAATTAGAATGGAAATTATTTTTTTTTCATGAATGCAAGGAATTCCACAATATTAAGTCTTATACTACAGACTATGCCAGAAAAGTTCATAAAATCAGCTTCTTAATTTGTTTACGTAAGTATGATAAAGAACATTTTAGCATCCTAAGCTCATTCATTGTAGAAATGGAGTCAATTTTCGAAAATTAAGATTAATCTTAATCAGTCAAGGTGAAGAAGCGAAAAAATAATGGGCTGACGTTCTTTTGCTCAATAGTATCCGAGGAGAACGCATTTTCGTTTGCTTCTTCGTGATTGAAACAGCTCCGTTCATCTGCAAAGGAATTCCTTACGTTTTTGAGAGCCCTGAGGAACCATAAGTAAGACAATCCAATATTAACGTCATTACAATAAAAAGCATTAGCAGAAAAACAAACCAGACCCAATCTACATATATTTCCCTTCCACGTGGAAGACCTATCCCTGGGAATCTGCTACGCCCTCATACCGTCTACCCGCATAAATTCCCTCGTCATTTCTCCGAAGCCCAACTTTCTCTCCCCCAGACTCCCTCTCTATCCTTACTGCCTTCTCGTCGTGTGCACTCGTGTTCGCATTACGGATCTCTCCGTCTGAAGCGGTGAGGACGGCAAGGGACTTAGTTTGGAGAGGGGATGGAGGACTATAAAATCAATCGCCCCGAGGGCAGGTAGGTATGCATGCTCTCGTTTGGCGGGAACAAGGGGGCGGGGGCCAGAGGGGATAATGCGATAAAGCTGTTGGGTGGAGGGAAGAAGAGCGGCTGTAGTGCAAGGGGAGAAATGGCAGGGGGGGGAAATTTATTTTTTGAGGGTTGTGAAGACGAGTGTTTCACTGCCATGGAAACGGGAAAGTGTTGGCTCATCCGGTGCTAAAAAACAATGAAGGATAATATCAGGGAAGAAAAATATTTCTAATATCCATAAAATGTTTATCTACTTCTTAATTAAAAAAATATCGATTAATATTTGGAGGTCTACCATTAAAGTGAGGTGCTGGGAAGACAGACTAAATACAACAGTTCTAATCTTTACCTGACAAGACACAGCCATTCGCTGCAATAAATTCTACTTCACTTCCGCATGTTTCCTTCCTTCATTCCCTCAAAAATGAGAGTGTATTCTTTTCTTCCCATGCCTCGATTGCCTAACGTTCTCCCCTCTCTCGCAAGCTTCAACATTTCATTGCTAATCAAAATTCTCTGCATCCATCGTTCTTACCTCCTTTGAATTTCTCCAAAAAGTCCTTTCTCCTCCTTCACCTAGTACTTTTTTGCTTGCATTCCATTCCTTTCGACAATTAAATGCAATGAAATATTTTCTGCAGCTTCCATTGAAGATAATCAATAAACTCCTTTTAGTAATGGATATAATGAAAATAAACGGAAGGAAAAACAAGTAAAGGAGATCTTTGCATGCTGTAAGATGAATGTCGAAGAAAACGGGAAAAATTGATGCAAATTTCATTGAATGGCAAAGGAGTGTTGATTACTTTTAGGGGGTAGCATGCCCGGTAGACAAGGTAGTGACAGAGAAACATGGAAGGAATGTTGGAATAAATGAGGGGAGGCAGGAAGTATTCAATTATAAATAATGGCTTATTGTCATGTAGGCTTTAGAGTACTTATTTAATGTTGTGTTACGTAGGATATATTAATGTAGCAGAGCTTAAGTGTTCGATAGAAAAAATCTGCCTAATTCATAGATTTCTCTCAATAAAAATTAAAAACACCTAGGAAATCATGCGTGCATCCACTAATTTCTTTTCATTCGCAAAATTAATCTCTGCTTTTCCGGTTGATTTCTTTGTGGTTTCAATAATATCATCCAATACCTGTCCAGAAAGTAAAGTGTACTGTCTTTAAGGATTAACATTTTTCATCAGAGTTGCAAATCATTCCGCTGTAGTTTGCTCCAACAATGAATGAGGTGTGAGTAAGGTATAATAAATTTGAAATGGGAATCTCAAATTTCCCGCCAATGACGGGCGAAAGCTTTAGCTTGTTTTCTAAGTTATTATTTATCATATTATTGATTTATTAGTCCATGAAATTGGATATAGATAATAAAAATATAGTAGAATAAATAAGAATCTGTTCATCTATTTTCAAAATTTTCTACTGTGGAAAATTGAACCTCAAAATGTCGAAACTTTTGAAGAGATTTCTCTAGAAATACTTCTTTTGGCCGACTGTTATGCACTTTATTTATGCCCATGAGGGTAAACGGGAGATTAAAATGCATACATTCACGATCTCTGTTGCTTTTACGGCGCATTCACGACCATTTTTCAATCTGGCCGCTGGAAGAGCGAATGGAGAGATGTTTCTCGCCAACAGTGATTGCGAAAAGGACTAGCGTGTTTTGTTTCACCCTTGCATAGATACCAAGCTGTACTGCCGTGGTACGGATAGAGTAATTGGATCTGACTCCTGCAAAAGGGAACGAGCTCCAATCCCCGTTCCTCATGGAGGAAGTTAACACGCATTCAACCCCTCCCAGCTCGCGCCCGGACTCGCTATCACGGAGTGTTTGTCCGCGGGACTTGTGTTGGGGCCGTTGACGTCCGATGCCGCCGGACCTCGGCTCGGCCATTCCATTGTTGCGAAGTTATCACGCTGGGGAGGTGGGAAGGTGGGGGATGAGAGAGTGAGGCTACTTCGCAAACAGCTGTCGGAGAGCTAGGAGGAAAGAGGGATGCCGTGTTGCCCACACGCGGAGCGGGAAAGGGTTACCTAACCAAAGGGGGATACGTGTAAAGAGAGCGGAGAGCCTTGGGGGCATCAAGGTACAGGGTACTTAGGTGTACTCCGTGCCCTGCTACGCGGTGGGAGCTCAGAGAATGAGAGAGCATGTCGGATCGGACAGATTCATGCAGCCCTCAAAACATTTTTCCCCCCTCTCGTTTATTTTATCAACACCATCGCTGACGATGACACGCGGGCGGTACACACACACGGCCGCGTGATGGGAAAAATAGGGTCAAGCGAGGGAAAAAAAGAATGATACGGCCGGTCTCTGGGAATATGGAAAAAAAATCTCGAGGGAAACTTGTTTTGGTTTCTTTTTTTCCCGCGGACTCGGCGTGCGTGAGCGACATACACACTATGGTGTAACAGCACGCCAATGTGCAACGGAATTGCGCAGAGGAAAATGCAAATGACGAAAGTGCCCGCTCTCCCCAAACCCCCCAAGGCCCACTACGCCTTTGTTCGACCGTAGTGGGAAGAGTGAGAGAACGGAAAAAACATTTTTGTGCCCTTTTAGCGATATTTCACGAACCTTAGTTTAAAAAAAATACAAAATGAACGACATGCAGGAAAGATATGAACAAATCGATGGCATAATTTCGTCTCACGGCAGGCTTCGTACGACAGGAGGATGGGTCGGAATTCCAGGGAAAGAATCGTAACGCCGTTCTGCTCAACCGATAGATGAACCCCGGTATTTTCAAGTATTCATAAAATGTTTTCAAAATAGCGAGAGACTGTATTTTGCCATTGGAGAGAGGCCAAACTGTGATGACTCATTCGATTAAATGAAAGCCAGAAACATACCACAGTTATGCGTTGAAATTCACGACACAGGAAATGAATCGGCATGGCTGAACATCCAATTAAACATTTTGAATGGCACTTGAAAACAAAAAGCTGGGGACTAGTTCCTACTTCTACACAATTCTCTCTGCAACCCACATCGAGGTGCGGTGGGGGCTGTCAGGGCACTAGAAATTCGTACACAAATGTATATGAATAAATATTTTCCCGTATACACACCCACATATGGGAGTGTGTGTGTGTATATAGATATATATATATATATATATATATATATATATATATATATATATATATATATATATATATATATATATATCTATATACACACACACACGTGTTCATGTATCATGTAATAATAGGGTTTTTATCAAAGCCGTTAATTTTGATTTATGAATAAAATATTGGCGTGCTAACGAGCCGCCGCAAGGGTGTGTTCGAAGGTGCTTTGGCAGCTGTCATACCTGCATTTGAATATTTATTAGATTGAATACAAGAATATTTGTACGCATATACACATACAAGCCTATACGAGATACATCACGCAATAATTGACTGAGTCATTAAATATTTGTCTTTAAGTAACATTTCGATGTTGTTATGATTGCGTACTGTGCGAGGGAAGTAGTATTGAAATATTTCGATTAACATTTCTCTCGATAGTGAAATCTATCATTATAATTTGAATCCATAATGATTCCCTTGGTATAACTAAAAACTAAGGGGTCTTATATATTTATATTAGTACAAGGGTGTCCTACTCTCTTTTGAAACTAATTCTTCCGGCAACCCGTCACGCTTACCCTCTTCTTGTAGCAAAACATTATTGTCGATTCTTTCTAAAAATTTCCTGATTCTCAAATTGAAAATTTCTCCCACAAATGCCTAATACTTGCCGCGTTCCAAATTTGGCCCAACTAAACCTTTCTATTATCTTTTCTTTACATTTTCCTATAAGCTATCCGATTAAAACTAGCTTCCTTAGGACTAACCCGCATATTGCTAATGACCCGTATACGCAATTAAAGTTTTGATGACATTGTTACACCTAGGTATTCGACGTGCTATTATACGCCTAATTCCTTCCTTTCTATTTTATAATGTTTATATCGTTTTTTTTTCTCTCATACCAAAACTACAGTGCTGTAAATTTTATGACTGTGTGTATTGTGAGTGAAAAATAATTACGTGAACATGGCGTGTTAACCTCTCTCATTTCATCCTCGAGGTCGAAAATACGAATGTAATTTCTGGGGCCGTAATCATTCCCTCAATCTAAGTATTCCTGCAATGTTTCTCTTTTTGTAACAAAAATATTCGTGCGTAAATTCTAAACGAGTTAAAGCAGTCTGTGAACGTTGAGTCCTTAGAATTCTTATCCTTACGTCCCTACTACTTTGACTGTGTTGGTCCAAAACACTTACGAGATACGTTAACTGTTCCACCTGCTCTAGTTTTTGCCACACTATTTTCATGTTAACTTTGGCCTTCTTTCTCTGGAAAATCGCATAATTTTTACGTAATTCATATTGACTCTCATCCCGTATCTATCGCACTGATTTTCCAATTCACGCAGCAATGATTACAACCCCTTGGCTGACTGACAAACTAAAGCTTGGTCATCAGCGAACGTAACTGATTTTATGAATTCTCCGACGACTTTCATTCCTACCTCAAGGTCTTCCATGCCTCTTTAATCATTTCCTCCACATTAGAGGAAATGAACCAAGACACATGTATCTCCTCGGGTGTCCAATCCAGGATTGTTCTTGAATAGGCGTTCTATGTTTGTGGAAGGACGCAAAAACATGCTGACTCTGTTTATTTAAAACATTTTCGTATATAGTACGTCGAACAATACCGGTGACAATGACTTACGCCTCTTCCTAATACTGCCCACCTGGACTCTCCGTTCCCCACTCCTACCTAAGGAGTGTGAAACATGTACAGGTTGCGTATTAGTCTCCTGTCCCTCTAATCTATTCCTATTTTCTGCTATATACTCCTCAGTTTTTCCTTATTCTTTCTATCAAACGCCTTTTCGAAATCTACAAAACAGGCAAATACGTCCTGACTGCATTCCATATTCCTCTCGATAAGTGATATCATTACTGAAATGGCATCGCGCATGCCTCTCTCCTTCCTTAACCCCAGCTGATCATCCCCCAAATAATCGATATTTGGTAATCAATGCCCGAGAGATTTTTTGTTCTATTTTCCAGTGCAAAAAAAACTATAGCATGGAAAAAATAAACCAGAGGAAAATACTATTTCCTTCCCTCAAAAATTCAATCAGCAATCATTTTACGTTAATTGGACCATCAATTGAATAGTGATGTAACCAATTAAATCATTCTAATCCCAATTTTCACAAAAAACCCGATTCGACGATTTTTAAGGAAAACTGCCAGGCCCGGAATTATCTAAGTAAACATATGTTTCAGCATGGCTCAGGAGTTGCTGATAGATAATTTAAATTATTTTAGAATACTGGAAGGATGCTGAAGTCAGTAGTCTCATAAAACTATTGACTGACTGGTCGTTCTATAATGCCATCGGTAATGATTGCATTTAAGTGATTCACAGACTGATTTCAATATTAATTTTTCACAAAATACATCGGAACGACAGGCTCTTTGCTCAAACAGTGATACGCACATGCTGACTGGTCAATATGATGAAGGTCAAGGAAAGTGGATAGAGGAAAGTACAGTGAAATTGCAGATTGGTTATTTATACGCTGCTGTCTATCTTCAGTTACTAGTTGTTGATGCAAAGGGGTGAAAAATGTTTACCAAAACTCACCGTAGCTCTGGGCGTGCGTTTACAGTTCCCGAAGACAACGTTCATCCCTAATGAACTAATCAAAAATGTCCAAAAACAGTAACCACCATGTAATTTAATTATGTTAGAAAATCATTTGAAGAGTCTTCTTTCCCCAAATAGGCAGAGTGGAATCCTAGAAACTATTCAACAGAAGTGGGATGGGAATCGGGTAATGGGATAGAGAAACGAGTACTTTTTATTGCTAGTAAATTTATATACTACTAAGGCACTTTATACTTTGCACCACACCACAAGTATTTTTCTTAATTTTTTTAAAAACCTTTTTTTCTTCCTTTCGGTCAAAAAAGAAGTTCTCGGAATTTTGTACAAAAGATAACCGATATTGGTTTCTTTCTGCGGTAAGAAAATTCGTGGATTTCAAGATATTTTGAAGATGGCAAGGAATATTATGAGCGCCTTGGGAAAAAATGCAAAAAACTGGAAAACCATTTTCAAATTTCTAAAATGGAGAGGAAGGTTACAGAATCCGGGGAACGGAAAAACAATTCAATGCTTATTAAGCTCACTTGGAAGAAAATGACGAAAATGAAAAAAAATATCAATACTTAGGGCTAGTCCATTCACTTCCAAGAACTCAGGGAATTTAATACTATTTACGCTGCAAAAACCATGATAATCCTTGAACAGAGATAAAAGAGCTCGCTGAATTGATTTTTCCTGTTTTAACAACGCGTGCGATAGCGTCGAAAGAAAACTCATCACGCCGAAAAGCGTGCAGCAGCACACTGAATTGCGAAAAAAGTGCAAGATTTCAAGTCACTTGAAAAGCGCTTCTAGTGGGATTGATGAAAAGTCGTCTCACTGATTCGACGACGTGAGATAAAAAATTTTGTCGCACTTGCTACGTGGATGCGAAATAATGAGTAAGCAAAATGCGTAGCTTTTCAATAGTATGTATATCTTAAAGGCATTGAATACAAAATACTATTTTTTCAAAACTGAGCATGAATTTTTCCATATTCACGTCAAGTCATTCTGAATTTTCTCATGATCCAACTAAAAATAATAAAATTTTGAAAAAGTAATAATAAAATTTTGAATTTATATTTGGCATTAAATATAGGTCCTTTTTTTAATATTTACCATTCATTTAGCGAATGGAAAAGGTCTTAACAGAAGTCTGGCTAAAAGGATCGAATCTTGAAATCAGAAGTTTCGATTTCCACGCCAATGATAATGCCACCTTCCAGTCATGAGTGAACGTGTGTTTGATATTTGTGAAAGTGAACATCGGGAAATGTGGTTAGAATTCATTAATAATGGAAAAATGTTATAATCAATACGACGCAATATATATAACAATAATTCCCTTATGAAATCAATGGATACGGCACACGGAGTAGGCACATGGAAGAACTATGAACTTCGAACAAAAAATTACATATGCATTATGTAATCACTGGGAAACCTATATAGGAGCTAACTGAAACCTAATCAACGAAATGTTTTTATTGATAATTTGGTTAATAATCGGCTTACTGTTTTTAAAAATAGTCTCGTGTATTTGCATGCATGGTTTGCATTTAAGCCAGGATTCAAAATAAAAAAGAAATCTCAAGACAAAATACCTCATTAAGCAAAGATAATTGTCTGCTAAATCTTTTGAAGATCTTTCAAATGAAAAAACGTCTTTAAAGAAGAAAGTACTTACTTTGAAATGTACTCGAAATTGAAAGAATTTTTTTATTAATGAATTTAATCTGCAGCATACTAGTCAAGAATATTCTTTAACAAGATTATCAATGAAATTACTTGGATAAATTTGGCTTTTTGTCAAATCACTTACTCCTTAGGGAAATTCCAACTGGGCTCAACGGAATAAAGGAAAACACATTCTTATTTTAATGGAATTAAATTTTTTTAAATGATTTTTTTTGTCTTGCAAAAGACGTGATTTATTGTGATTTCTTAACTTAGCCGTAACATCTCTACGCCATTGATTTGTATGAGATAATAGGGGAAATTAATGCTAATGACGATTTAATGACCTGGTATGTGAAAAAAGACGGTAGCAGACTTTTGCACTGAAAATGAATTTCAAATTTCACTGACAAATGCATTGAAGGTCATTGGAAAGAAACTTTAGTAACATAAACTTTTTTTAAGGTCAATTTTTCGTCAGTATAATATTAATACTTTAATTTTTGAGAGATATTGCCACATTATAAATTTTACGTTTTTTATTTACGAGTATTAGTACGACACGCATTTCAATATTTTCATTTCAACGCTGCCATCAAGTATCCTGCGATTGATGAACCCTATATACGAGGGTCATCCGGAAAGTAGTACCCGTTCGTGCCGCATGAAGTGCTGACGACGCGAGTAGCCGCTGGACGAGGTCAGATAGCTTCAGTGGCTTGTCTGCCTTCTCTGAGCCAAGTTGCGTGACGCTAGCATTGCCTGTGTTGTTTCTGTGATTGTTTACAATGTTTAAAAAAATTGAGAACGCCGCCAGTTGTGAAGTGAGGGCAGTGATTAAATTCCTCAATGCAAGAAACGTTCGCCCATGTGATATTCATCGCCAATTAAAGGAGGTGTATGGAGACAATGTAATGGACGAGTCGTCTGTTCGGCGGTGGTGTCGCAACTTCAACATGGGGAGGGGGAACACACACGACGATGAGCGTTCGGGAAGACCGTCTTTCATTACAGACCAACTGGTGAGCTCAGTTGACGAATTCGTGAGGAACGATCGGCGCGTCACAATTGATGACATCTGTGAGCATTTTCCCAATGTTTCTCGAACAATTGTTCATGAAATTGTTAAACACCATCTGCATTATGCAAAAATTTGTGCAAGATGGGTCCCTCGCGTATCTCAATGAGCTGGCGGCGAAGGACTATGCAGCAGGAATACAGAAACTTGTCACACGTTATGACAAATGCCTTAATTTGCTTGGAGATTATGTTGAGAAGTAGTTTAAAGTATCCTCTTTCAAATAAAATTTTTTATGTTTGTTAATATTTACTTTTGTGTCTTTATTTCACGAACGGGTACTACTTTCCGGATGACCCTCGTATTTTACTATGCAGCAATATTATATTATAGTGTCATAAAAATGCCATATTTGTTAATGAGTATAAAATAATAAGCAGATTAATAGCATATTAAATTAGCATAATAAATAAGCAGATTCGCCACAGAAGAGGTAAATGTCTTCAAAGTGCATTTGCGGAATATGTCAGGAAAATGCCCAAAGCAGACACACGCTGAGAAATATGTAAGAGTACCTTGGATTAACCCAATTAAATACCTTGTTGACTACCACGAATGCTTCACATATTTCATTGAAGAGATTGTAAATCCATTGAATACATCATATATTTTCCAATGAGGTTTTTCTGAGAAAAAGAGAAAATTGAAAACCTTCACGGAAATTCGGGAAAAAAGCTCACGCAACGAGATAGGCTTTTTGAAACGTCAATCCCGACGCTATTAAAGGCCGTAAGGGTCTTTTTGATCTTACTACGAGTCAGCAAATGGGAAAGAGAAATTATGAACAAAGCTTTTTCTGCAGAAATATCGAATATTGAAACAAGCCAGCAAATAAGACATTGGCCAGCAACGGCACACTTTGGGTGGTAAAAACAAACTCTTCCCTTCCGCAAGCAAAATCACAAAGCTACGGGAAGGTTGAGTTCTTTGACTCTGCTACCTTCCATAAGTCTAGGATGTAGATCTATTGCTACCCAAATAAACATAGTGCACGGAGAAATAAAGAAAACATCTATACACTGGCATCACCTATTTGAACTCGGCACCCTACAACTAGTGTACGGTTACTAAAGGGTCCCCTGTGATAGCCACGTTTGATGTCAAGTTATATGGATTCTGAGTGTGCAAAAAGTCAGTATTTTGTGCACATGCACAAGAATATTCAAGAAAAATATGTTATGCACGTCACTGAAATCATGAAATTAAAGATAGGATTCGAGGATCTCTATCCCTCGAGTTTGTTTAGGGGGAAAACTTCGGATTTCTGGAATATTCATGCTGTTTATTGCATTAGAGCCACGACCATTGATTATTAAAGAGTATCCTCGACCCAGTTCTACATATAATTAAACTCTGACACTTAATTTAAACGAAATAAAAATAAAATGGGAGAAAATTAGCATGCACCACTTGCCAAATAAAAGAATAGAAAATCTACATTTATTCATCATGTCGAGTAATTATGAATGGGAATCAGGCATTTGCAAAGAATCTCTCAAAATTAATCCCTAAAAGTTAGTTACTATTTCACAACCTTTGTACATTGGGAAGGGGCGTGCAACGTTTTTAAATTTACGGGTAGCATTGATCCGATAGATAGGCTCACCCTCACCCCTCGACGTTCTCGAACGAGGATCTCGTTAATCTCTCTCGTTAAGGAAGGGTAACTTATTTCCGAGGAAGCCATTTGCTCAAAGACATTGAAAACATTAAGATGCTAAACTCAAAAAATCTACTAAAGCTGCTGCTTATGGTACTTCTATATAATTATCCATAGTTATTTCGCCCTCGTATTCGGTAGAAAAATGGAGAGCGAGGGGTTAGGTACGGTCCATATACCTTAAGCTACGATCTCATTAATACTCTAACTTACCCAATAAGAGGAAAGGAAAATCTTCCCATATTGCTCCCTGTATCCTTTTACGGAGATTTATCTGACGAGTTGGAGTTACGTAACAAGTGTAGTAGCATTAAATCTCCACTTTATGCAGGATAGTTAGGGACGAAATGAGCTCATATTTTGATAGAGGTACGCTCATGCGATGTCTTAAGTGGGAAGACTACGTTTTATTTGGGATTTTATCAGGATGAGTCAGAATACTGGAATGGTTTATAAATAAAATATTATCAATCCTTATCATTACGTTTTATGTTCCCTTTGGTTATACGGTAAATCGTCATAATAGCCCTCACGTTCCTCTACTCTAGCGTCCCTATTGATATAATGACCTCGATCTGATATTATGTGCCGCATTCAAATGTAGACACAAAAATAGCAGTTACGTACTCCTATAGGTACATAGAATCAGCGGAAAAAGAAAAAAATTATCGTACTCTGTAAGGAAGCCGCATATCATTTCGTACCTTCTTCGACGTGCACATCCAACTGGACTTTATTGAAAAGAAAACACCGATTAGAAATATGATATCTTATCAATAACATTTTATTGTTAAAAATTTATCCTGCGAGGAATAACAGTAGCATTAGTCATTCATTATTTAGTTTAGTTCTTTGTCTCAGTAGTACATAATTACTCATTAGATGGATTAATCAGAAGCCATTTAATATAAAACATTGACTAAATCAGGACACATTGGGAGAGTTGGGATGAATAACACAAGTACAAATATCTAGTGGAAGGTATATAAATGGTGGAAATTTCACCTATCGGTAAACAATTGAAGGAATGTAAGATATGCCGTGTACATGTAGATACCGTAGACATATATTGAACATAGTACTTATGATTGCTTTGATAAATAATTACATTAATTCCGAAGAACAGAGGACAAACGAGCAGGCTTCGAGTAAATATATACATTATGGAACCATTTACTGCTTTCAAATAGTAAATATTTGATTCTGAATTATCTTTCCATGGTAAATATTGAAAGAAACGCAAGGCGCCTAAAGAAATGACAAATTCTGGTACCCTACAAGGAAGATAACAGTAAAGAGCTTGAACCCCTGAATTGTGGTCTAGTTTCCGAGTTTTTCATCAATATTAGAATGAATTTTTTTTTTTGCTTTTACTCCATGCTCTCTTTATATAAACAGAGTATTCGTGTCCTATCGTCATCAGTGGAGAAAACTATAAAAAAAAGTCGTTCAATAGTATTGACCCGATATTTCCCCATTGTATGATATAATACAAATTATGTTTTACGATAAATGAATGATCTTTATATTGCATACATTTTCACACCTACACCTATTAAGTACGCAGCTAAAGTGGTTCTCAGGATCATAAACAAAAGGATAGAGAGTAAGGCAAATGATTTCTTAGGGGATGATCAGTTTGGGTTTAGGAAGAGGAGAGGTACGCGTGATGCCATTGCGGTAATGAGATTATTAATCGAGAGGAATATAGAACACAACCAGGAGGTATTAGCCTGTTTCGTAGATTTCGAAAAAGCATTTGATAGAGTGAATTGGGAAAAACTAATGATTATATTGCAGAAAATAGGAAAAGATTGGAGGGGAAGGAGGCTAATCCGCACCCTGTACATGTCTCAGACTGCTCAGGTGCGAGTGGGGAACGGGGAGTCCCAATAGGCCGTGTTAGGAAGAGGTGTAAGGCAGGGTTGCCCATTATCACCGTTGCTACTCAACTTGTATGCAGAGGAAATGATTAAAGAGGCATGGGAAGAACTCGAGGTAGGAATGAAAGTGGGCGGGGAATTCGTAAAATCAGTTAGGTTTGCTGATGATCAAGCTTTAGTTAGTCAGTCAGACAAGGAGTTACAAGCATTGCTGAGTGAATTGAAAATTCAGTGCGACAGGTATGGGATGAGAATCAATATTAATAAAACAAAGGCTATGCGATTCTCTAGAAAGAAAACGGCTAAGCTAAATATTAAAATAGGAGGGCAAAAACTAGAGCAGGTAGAACAGTTTACGTATATCGGTAGTGTTTTGGACCAACACGGTCAATGTGGTAGGGACGTAAGGAGAAGAATTGCGCTAGGCAAAGATGTTTTCACAAGGAGGAGGGAGTTGATGACAGGGACGTTGAGTAAAGATGTTAAGAAAAGACTCGTAAAAACTTTGATATGGAGTTTAGCTATGTACGGCATGGAAACGTGGTCATTGAAGCAGGAGGATAGACATAGACTGGAGGCTTTTGAAATGTGGGTGTGGAGAAGAATGGAGAAGGTGAAATGGACAGAGAAGAAAACAAATGAGGAAGTACTCGGTATGGTGGGCGAGAAGAGGGGTTTGTTGGGAGAAATCCTATGGAGGCAGGAAAAGTGGATGAAGGGGGTTTTGACCGGCAGCGGGATGTTGAAGACTGTGATAGAGGGGAGAATGTTAGGTAAACGAGGAAAGGGTAGGAACAGGATAGGGATGTTGGACGGGATAAAGGGAGGAAGAAGGTACTCAGAGATGAAGAGGGACCTGATGTAGAGTAGGATATTGTGTTTTGCTAGGGGTAACAAGTTATTTCATTAGTAATTATGTCCATCCAAAAACCTACCTTAACCGGTAGATTACCTAGTAATAAAAAAACCTATAAAGTGCCGATCTAGCCACAATTATGATACATTATATAGTATCGGGTGATCAAACATGATGCATGATACACGTTACATATTTTTTAAGTTAAGTATTTAGAAGTTAAATAATTTGGCAGATAGAAAATGACTAAGGAAAACACTACAGCATGAACTAGTATATATTTATCAACGAATGATCCACACTGTTAGATAAGCTACTGGCATCGATAAAAATAAACACAAAATTTAAAGGAAACTAGCAACTTTATATGACACCACCCATTCATTTTTCCTGGGCAAATGCGGTGGCGCGTACTACTAGCCCTCGTACCATTCACGAAAAAAACATGACATTTTAACACTGTTAGCTCCATTATAATTAATACTCATCTAATCTCCTATTATAGGAAGAAACATTACATCCAGTTTTAACATTATCACAAAATAGATATTTTTTTAATAAGTATACTTAAGTGATTTTGTGCATGATTTAAACTGCAGTTTGGGAGTGGTTCCCAAATATGTCTTTTAATTATTTTTTCAAAATATATAGTTTATCGTGACGTATTTTTACCAGTTTAACTTACCATAATGCATTTGATATAATTAACATTTTTTAACCAGCGTCATCAGGAGCCCATTAACGAAGGTAGTCAGAAACGTTCCCGACCCAACAAATCAGACATTTTTTCTTCAAATTTATTTTCATTTTTCAACATGGTTTCCTCTTCAGTCGGTTAATTGTTTCCAGCGATATCTCCAGGATTAATAACTTTTACACTCGCTCTATTTGTACGTTTTTTCAAGAATCGTTCCGAAGAGATTCACTTTTTAGTCACTAATTAATGCACATTAGCATCAGTGAGTTTCCCAGCCGCCTTCGATTGTGTTGGTTAGTTTATTTAAGCGACTCTATCTTTATGGTGAAAAATACATATAACAACAAAGTATTGAACTATAATCAAGTAAGCGGAGTTTATTATATACTATACAAATTAAATTAATCAATTGGAGTAGTAGGAGGGGGCCGATGACATTTTTTGAGCCCATTGGATGAAGTCAACTGTATCATTACTTACACCATGCTCGACGACTTATTTAAATGTGGATAAAAATGATAATTTTAATTCAGCATGACAAACGTCCATAAATATCATCAAATATTCATCGTATGGGCTATGAAACATGTGCAATATACACGTACACCCGGTCAGTGAACGTGTGATGACCCGCGTAGAATTCAAAATCAACGTATCACCCAAGGAATTTTATTTCATTGACGGAAGTATGCCTGGATTGATTTTTTAATGATGTTAGATATTGACGAATATTTATCCAAAGACGACTGATCTGTTCAGATGAGAAAAACATGGTGCATTTTCGATTTATTTGCACTGTTAAACCTATGACAACCAGAGTATTTTTGTGATGGATGCAATATTTCAATATTAATTCCATTCTTGGTAAGTGTTCACACATTCGACTTAAGGTCATAGAAGATATTTAGATACTTAAATAAAGTTTAAAGGAAATGCTTTGTTCTTTCACATACATTAAAGAGTAAGTATTTTCTTTTTCGGCATGAATCGCTTCCAGTAACTGACGTCTCCAACCATCCAATTCAACGTACTTTAATTTCATGCTTTCCATTTCCAACAGTAATTTACACGTAAATATCCACATAAAAAACACATTTTTGGGTTGTAAAAATCGGCAAGGATCCTAAGGGTCTACGATCCAAAGTGTCTCGTATACACCATCTAATGAACGCAAACAATCAATGTACAATCTCTAGCTTGCATAAATTATCAGACACGCGGATTTAAACTTAGTATTTTGAAAGTGTTGAAATAGAATGAGGTTTTTGCATCTAACAGGTTGTGATAAAAACGAAAACAATCAAAGGCACTCAATGACTCAAAATGACCTCTCCATCCACCTTTGGACACCATTTAAGAGCTGTAATTGATCGTTATCCGTCATCCGAAACTTCGTGACGCAAAGCCGATGAAGCAAAAAGTCTATTAACGGGGATGAAGATTTAAAAGGCCAATACTCCACTGCATGTCTATCACGAAGTACCATGACTGTCACGCGACGCTAGGGCTTACCACCGAAAAATAGATATTACTGACGCCTTACCTATCTGTCTAGTCTAAACGCTTTTTCGATTTATTTCCGATTCTAATTTCCCTAGTTAGATCATTTCAGTTAAGCATGAAATTGTTATTGCACCCATATTATTTTTATTATTGGTAGTAAACCGTACAAGGCAGGTTTTGAAAAGGCAGACTACTCAACGGGTTAACGGTAACGTCCACCATCTTTTGATATTATCTATCATCTTTTCACATTAAAAATCATTTACTGCGCATGCTATCGGGAAGAACCAACGCTCTAAGAGTCTAATGCATCATCACATAATCCTAGGTAGACAACATTATCGCGCGAAGGCAACATATTAATTCAGTGTATTCCTTGATACGTGATACCTGCATCATTTCCTTTGACAGCATGAGCATGTTTCCATTTGCAACGGCTGTCTCTGACACATCATTATTATTTGGTACTCCACCGTCTAAGGTAGGTTTTGGATAGATACAGACTACATAACGGTAAAATAATAATTCTCATGCCTCTCCTAACAATACACAACCTGACATCCGACACTACAGTAAGCCCCTCTTCAACTCCGAACACTTCCTTCCTCTCTTCATTCAGTCCAACATCCCTGTCCTACTCTGGCCCTTCTTCGTTTTCCAAACTTCTCCCCTCTATCATTCTCCACATCCCATCGCCAGTCAAAACGTCCTGAATCTATCTTTCCTGCCTCCTTTACATTTCTCTCAACATTTCTCCCTTCTCCTTTCCTTTCATTACTACCACCTCCTTGTCCGCTTTCCTTTGGGTTTACCGTTTCCATCCATTTCCACACTAACATTTCAAAAGTCTCCAAAATCGGACCCTGTAATGTTGTTTCCATGACCATATTTCTGAAATAAAATTAATATAACGCATGCCAAATTTACACAACACATTAACCTAGAATACCTAGCTTAGTAAAATAGACTAGCTTTGGTGAAATTTATTATGAAAATGAAAAATTTACGATCACTCATTATTGAACACCCGTGGTATATAGTGATCAATTACGGAACTAAAGTATTCATGGTCGTTATCTGAAGTATATGGTCGCACAATTGATAACATTTGATAAATGTATGGGTAATCAAGCAAAATTGAATAATATTAGATAATAAGTATCGATTTCAATGAATGTAAGAAATAGGAAATAAAATTTAAATGAAACAACTTCGCATTTGAGCTATTAATTAGAACTTTGAAATGTCCTATAACTTCACGAAAGTATTCGTTTTTATTTTTCAATTTGATCTACACACAGAATACTTTAAAAATTCGGCGAAATTCATACACAAAAGCCTGGAAATAAATTGCCAATTTGGAACAAATATTCTCTACGCAGTGGTAAAAACGAATTGAATTTTCCAGGAATTTGGTCGGTGAATTGGGCACAGCGACGAATTCCCTAGTTCTCCGTAGTCACTCTTGCTGCATATCCGATTCAGACTCATTTGAATATCCAGTCTCATTCCAGTCCGGGAGCGTGTGATTGAAGGCCCGCCTTCTGGAGTCCGATGGGAGAGTATTTGTATTTATGGCGTATGACAGGAGACTGTCGACTGATAGAATTTTCGTGAAAACGTTGACGAGAGTGGCTAGACTACCCAAGGCTCGTGTCATTTACATAATCACCCTCCTGCTTTACACTCGAATCTAAACAAATCACTTCGAATTCGGTAGCATACTACCCTACGAGAAGCTAGAGTTTTTCCAGAAACGAACAAATGCACTCAGTGTGAGCTTCTAACAATCGACGACATACACGTAATTGCTACGATCTGACTAGCTTCACGGTTTGAACTACGCTCAACGCAAAAAACTCATTCTCTGCCATCCCGGAGAGGGTATCAAAATTTAAATAAATTACAGCACTGCCATATTTACTAATATAATAAAAGTAATGACGTTCTCTTGAAATGCAAAGGATAACCAAAACGTTCTGAGTGGCAGGGTGTTAATTTAGACAGGCGGGCTGCTAATTATATTTCGGAAACATTTTGTAGAAAAAATGAGTTTCAGATTAAGGACATAAAGAATAGAATTTCTTTAACCAAGAAATTGCTTACAACGATATATGATAAGTTTTCTCGACTAAAGGCGTTAAGAAAATATTGAAAGAAATTAAAATCGAGTCAAGGCTTGAATGGTTCTTCATCATAGTCTTTGAGGCAAGAAGGAAGACTTGGAATATGGGCATGGAGAAAGATGAAGGAAATTAGATAAATAGAGAGTGGAAGATTAAATTGAAAATTCACCAGTGGTAATAGGAGACAGGAAGTTGTTCGGTGAAATTCGAGGAAGACCTACAAGTCAAGGAGGAGATATTGAGAAGGAGCGGGAATTAAGAGTAAATACATGTACATAGGGTAAATAGACTGACAAATAAAACTTATTTAGAGAGAATATGCAAACGGGGTATTCCTTCCTTGCATATAATTCTTGTGAAGCAGTAATAATTCATTAATTAGCAAAGAATGAATTAATAAAGGGAAAGCAGTTTACACAGAGCAATTAATGGATAAAACCTTTAGAATAAAAAAATACCTGTATAGACTTAGTTCAACGTCTTAGTCTAACTTTAATTACCCCTGCCTACAGTAGTTTACCGATTAAAGATAACATAATGATGTTTCCCGAAAACTATTGGTATCATCTTGGGCATTTCAAATGAGAGTAGAGGAAATTTCATGAGTTTAAACTTGAATGAGAGGGCAAAAATGGCTTCATAACGGTCGCGTGATGGTCATTAACTTCATGGCCACATAGCATGCATCTAACGTGAAGACTAACAGACGCACTTCCGGGTCAAGTGCTCAGGGCATGAGACTCGAAGCGTCGAAAAATTAAATAAATAACAACGGGAAGGGGAATAGCGTTTTATAACAAGTCTCGCCTCTTTTTCCTACTCCGCAATGGTCTGATGAACACAGCATACTTTTCAGGTGTTTTCCAGGTCCTTGTTTGGTTTGCATGAGGTGAAAACTTGTGTGTTACACAGTGCATCGATTGAATTGCTTTGTTACCCCTCAGCGCCTTGTCTGACGGTATCCCAAGGGCCCAATTCCGACGCTGGAAGTCCCTACTAGCATTTCTCCTCTCCTTTAGCCATTAAACCTACGCAGATAGGCTAACCCAATGGGTTAAAATGGCGTCGGCGATCAGCCAACTCTCCTAATAAGGATTCCCTGTCAAAGATAACTCGACTTGGTCTCCTATTCAATAAAAGTCGACCAGTAAAATGTCGATTCCCGCGCGTATTTGGAGACTTACGCTGTGCTGCAGGAATCGAATGGGAGAATGAAGCTAATTTCAAACGATGGGAGGTCGCTGCGCCGTGCATCATTTCATCTCTCGCTTTTCTCTCTATGAGGCTATGCTATGTTGGGGGTGTGGCGTGAGGGCACGCGGGGGAGGGGTGCAGAGAGAGAGAGAAAGTTTTCCCTCCACCCGACTCACCCTCGCATCACTTCCTTCCAAACACGACGTCCGCCCGTCGCCACGTCCGCAATTTCTCATCATCAGTGTGCGGGAGGAGTCGGGACAGGAGGGCGGGGGCAGTGGGGAAGGAACCTGGACGGAGAGGAAAGGCATCCCTTCCCTCCTTTCCTCCTCTGTCACTTGGATCCCACACGCCCAAACAAATTCACACGTGTCGCCCCGACATCCACATATAACACCTCTCCGCACAAACCCGCTCCCACCCTCTCCTACGCCCCTCCGCCCTCATTCCGGCAACCCTCTCCGCACCATCCTCTCACTCTCCCTAACCACCCCCACTACCAACGGGCATCTCGCGCTAACCCGTTTTCCGGGAGATGGCGGATATTTTCTGATACGGATATGCCTACACCACTAGTGATTTCCCGCGGGATGAAGGGAGGAGAGATAGGGGAGGGAGAGAGATGGGAAGGGAGGGAAGGAGGGGTGGATTTCCAAAAGGGGAAAGGGGAACACACCAGGGTACGCAGGGGGATAGGGACGGAGGGCGGGAGGGGAGGGATATATAGGAGAGAGAGATGGAGGGAGTGAGTGGTCTGGAGACGGGGGCTAGCGAGGATGGAAAGGACGGGGAGGGAGGAAGAAGTGTGGGAATCGACAGTGGTATCCGTCGCGACCCTACATTTATATTCTTTTTTAGAAAGAACAAAAAATAAGGAAAGAAAAATTGCCGCTGGTCGGTGACCCCCTTCGATCCACGCGCATGAACTAAGAGCTAACTACGTACATGCGTCGCCGACCCGAATGCTTGTCTAATGTACGGACCGCCGAGTGAGTCCTTTTAACACTAGCGGTTTTAGTTTAATTTCTTGTTACTACTCCGAATTCAAGAGCATGACACGCGGAGACAAATTTTTAGCGCGACCTTTAGTAATAGTGAACGAAAATGCAAAAATTATTTCCCTACATTACAATAGCAAGTCAAAAGACCTCTCTCAATCATCCAATCCTTCGGCTCACGACCACAGAAAGCTGAGGGTATGTATAAGAAGGAAAAAATGACGCCTCGTGTTGGGAACACCCACCGATTGCACAGTTGAAGGTTTCTCCGACACTCTACCTATGGTTCTTTGGATCATGTTTCTATGCTTACGGCGAAGTCCAAGGGTTATTCTCTGATATGATGATTATTGATCATTTCTAGTCGTACCATGGTCTTCTACTCGTAGCCACATGGGATAATTTTTGCTGGTTGTTTTAATTTTGCTGTTGATAAATAATGCTGGTCCATACGGATCTATTTGAGTGCCATTTGGCCATTGGTATTGATTATGAGCAACCACCGTCACCAACCCGAAAGTTTGACCAGTTCTTTTGCAAAACCACCCGTGATTTCCCCAGTCGATCTAGGACGCGAAAAATCACACAATTTGATTAAAGCTTAGGGTACCCAGAAGCGTCCCTGGGAATCGAACGCCTGCCCATCTGATCATTACTCCAATGCTCTACCTACTGTAATCCCACGTCCATGTTTGACTATAGGTATGGACGAATTCAAGGCACAGTTTAAGTGGGCATTAGTCCCACTTTCCTCGATATAATTCACGAATATAAATTTTTAAGTTCTTCACTTGCATGGAGGTTGCTGAATCATAAACGAACATATACATGGATACCTTCAAAGTGAATACATTCGAAATTAAAAGAATTACCTCACAATTAAATTACTTGAAGAGAGAACCCATGAAATAAAATATTTACATTGAGTACAATGGCAACATGGTTTTTGGTTTTTTAAATTTCCCTCCCTAAAAAAGATCATCTCTTTAATTGTCTCCCCCTCCTCAACTCATTCACGTATGATAATAATGACGTTTCTTTTGCTTTTTACTCCTGAATATCGTTTGCCTTATTAAAATGTGAATAAAACAAGAAACTGGAAAAAGTAATATTATCTTCAAAATTCGCCCACTAATCCATGTTTTGACTTAGGCTATGGACAACCCAAGCTCTCAGTGCAGGTGACAACGCACCAAAATATGCACTAATGTATAGGGCCATCTGGATAATCCACCTTTCATCATTTTCCACAGTCTACTGATCAAGCAGTTCGTAGTAGTAGTAGTATTTAGGAGAGGTGACCGACAGCTGAGGTCATTTGCGCCATATGTGATAGACAGGAAAGGATGAAGGGTGGAGAGAAACCCGGTCGGCATTAGCCTACTCTTTACGAAAGACGCCAAGGGGTTCGCAGATAAACGTCCCATCCGACGGACGAAGTACTCACTCAAAGTGCCCTTCAGAAAGCACCTTAAGTAGGGACCAAGATACCTATGAATAATATTCAACACCGCCGGGATTTGAACCCGGGCCCACTGGGTGATAGCCTGTACGTGAGCCCCCGCACCATATCGATCCCCAAAGCAGTTTGTAATGAAATAAATGACTGATCACTGCTCGATCTATTTGCTTTGCAAGACAAGAAAAATCATAATATTAAACAAAACATAAACCAATTTTTAACTCCGCATACTTAATATATGCCTGCAAGTCGTCCAAAATACATAATCTGATCATCTCCCAACCAATAGTTCGTTAAAGTTCAGTTACAAATCAATATGCTCCACGCCCATTTTTCCTGCCTTTTTTTTCAATTTTTCTGAACAATATTCTCTTTCCCTACCATGCCCAGCCACTCCTTTTTTGTATCCCTTTACTGCCCATTTTACTCCTTCCATTCTTCTCAGCAGCCAAATCTTAAAAGCTTTCAATATAAGCCTCTCAGCGACCACGTTTGGAATTCACACAAAAATGGACTTTATATATAAGTTTTCTCTCATGTTTCCTTAACAACCTAACTCAAGGCCCTTTGTATTAATACATTTCTATTTTTTTCAAAAATTCTTTACCCAGAATATTTTCGATTTCTGTTTACTCAACACTTGATTACAATTTTTTCGACAGCAGTAGTTTAACCCAACCCTCTTCCTTCCTATAACTGTCTCCCTATTTTTCGAAAATCTCATTTCTTTCGTTTTCTTATGATTGAGTCACATTCAATAATTATTGCAACGGTTCTGGTATTGAGCTCAAAATACGAACATGTAACCTTAATTGTATTCATGAGTGCTGTCGAAGAGTATGTACTATGTACACAGGCTCAAGTTAAAGGAGGAACCATGGGGTTTTAGTCACATCTTCAAGCTCTGTGCATCCGAAATCAATCCTCCAATTTTCTTGCCTAAGGGTGGTCGTCCTGGGATTACCTTAACACGTTGAGGCCATATTGACGACGACTAATGGCTTAAGTGCGTGCGATTGGGATTTTGTTGGCTAGCTTTATAATAAATTATTCACATGAGGATATTCGTTACTTTAGATTTATATTCAGATTGGAAGAGGGTATTATGTTTCGGCAAGGATCCACTTATCGGATGTGAAACTTCCCTCGGGGAAATTATAATTCTTGATCGATTATCTTCCCTCCATACAATTTTCCAGATGGGCAAAAACATTAAATTAGAAAAGATAGTCTCATACAAACACGTTTTCTGATATACCATTACATCAGAACATTTTTTAAAGGAATGTGGATCCGCCTTTGTGTGAAATACATCTTCCAACAAATAAGTTATTTTACCGATTAGCGATTCGGTAATAAATAAAATTCTCCCAGATTATTGCATTTGATACACATTTTACAAATAATTTGTCACAAATTGCTTGAATTCATGATAAACCTCCAAATAAGTCGTCATCCAATGGCTAAATACTATGGTACATAGAAATGAAATCATTTTTGTGAATCGCAGTTCATGATATCTTTTACTAGCAACTGAATGTTTACGTGGCTCGAAACAATTTGTCAGGGGAAGCATTTTATGAAAAACTATTTGAAGGTCAATATTACATTTATTCTGTAGTCTACCATTTAGGTAGGATTCGGATGGACACAGGAAACAACTTTAACATCCCTAAATTTCTAAATCCAACCCAAAAGACAACCTACCCCGTAGTGCAATAAATCCATATTAAATTCCTTATAAATTCCACCTCACTTAATTACGTCCAACATTCTTACCCTTATCCTCACTCTACATCGCCTCACTGTGAAGGAGTATGTTGATATCTATCAATACAATACAATGGGTATCTCTTCAGTACCCATTGCAAATTATGATGCTAGGAGAATGTTATGCAAGGAAATTTGGAAAGCAATAAACTAGAGGGATGAGAAAATTACATTTCCTCTGTTTTTGTTCTATTTGACAACTTGGCCAACTTTTAGACGGGTATTCAGTAAGTGTCTATATTATGTCATGCCAACTGAAATTTTAATATAATCTATAATTTTAGTTTTGAAATTTTGGGCCCATATCCACGAGGACTTTATGAAATCCACTTCACATGTAAATTATTCATATTATTAAAATTAGCAAGTTCACAAAATAGTAATTGACCACAATTTAATTTTGTCATTAAAATTTAAAAATATCATGGTAATTTTTTTTCTCTTAAAATATTAATATTTCAGTAAAACTAGCTTTAATTGCTCAAATGGTCATTGTCTTTGTTTTAACTTCTTGCATCGTGACGATGCATCTCCGAAAAATTAAGTCAGGTGGCGAACAAATAACTAGAAATAAAGTCTAGGTCATAAATATGAGAGAATACTATTTTGTTAAAATGCTCACTAAATTACTATATATTTCAATTGCACAGAAATATTTTTTTACGAGGTTCCCCGAAAATGTACATTTCATATTATACCAGTTTTTCTTCTCTCCAAATTTTTCGGTTCCTAATATTTTTAACTTTCATGAGTTTATTTTTTAAGGTTATTTTATTGCTGAAAAGTTATTGGACATTAAAATGCTATTAGATAAAGGAAGGTGCAAATAATACTTCGGGAATCTATTCTCTAAGAGCTCTAAATTTGACCGTGAATCAGAAAATCTATGTTGCACAGAACGACAAAATATCAGTGAATAAATGGTAGGTGTTCATGTAGTCTTCACTTTATGGATTTTAAGTGCCAATCTTTCTTGCGTTGATATTTTGCCTTTGGGATAATATTGTTATGTTGGATTGCGCCAATCACGAACATTTCTAAGGTTGAGACAGAAGATGGCACCAGCCGTGAGTTATACTCAAATTTCCTACGCTTTCCAAAACTACCTACCTTAGTAGCGACAGAGGATGTAGATTCAAAATGTTCTCTGATATGATGGGCACTGCTTAATATGATTCGATAAGCTGGAATAACGAAGCATGCATGAGAAGTCATTCTTGTATCATTCTTCTGAATTTATGGGCGCAGACATCCGCCTCTGATCCCTGGCTTCCTCAGCGCTTCTGGATGGCATTTCGTCGAAGTAATAGGCCATGAATTCGTAGAGTGAGGACACTGACAGTAAGGAACGAAATGCATAAAAGCAATCAAGATATCGAGGGCACCAACTACCTAACAAGAGTATGGAAGTAACTGAGCTATTTTCTTCAATACCTGCAATATATCCCTTTGAAATGGGTACAAATTATTATTAAAAACTATTTCAAATATTTATCGAATTTATCCTTTCGAGGAGACAGGGCTATTATAGTAGCTGGAGAATAAGGTAGTTACAATTTCAGTGTACAATTGTTTCATCTGACTGTGTGAAACATATGAAATGAATAATCTATGAATGGTAAACGTCAAAGGAAAATAAAAAGAAATGTTGCATGAAGCATTATTCATTGCTAAAAACACAGACGATATTATTGTAAAATTACTAAATTTCGTCAGAACGTATGATATATTTCTATTCAATTAATATGCAATGGTATTCCTCTTAATTGTTGCCCTTATTAGCTATTCATGATTTCTGAAAAACTTCCAAAAAATAATGGGGCCTCGAAATTTCTAAGGAAATATTTTCTTATAGACTTTTCCAGTTTTTAAAAACCCGTTCACAGAATGAGTCTGTGGATGTTTTGTGAATCAATGCATTTGCCTAAACGAATCAATGAGTCATCTTTACGAAGCTGAATGCTCAGTTACAGGTATAGCATGTTGATATGATCTGGTATCGGGAAGTAAATTTCTACATGTCTGATTCAAATAGCAGTTGTAAAATGAAATGGATCATTGAGTATATTTATCAATTGTTTCAAATTACCTAAATGCCAAATCTATTTTTTAATCATCTTTATAACGTGAAAATTTTAGCGTTACCTTCTTTCACCCGAAGGAATTCGTTGCTGACCACAAATGTGGTAGGGAATGTATAAACAATATCGAATCGCTTGAATTCTCTATAGAATGGAAACATTTCAATTTTCTGCTGCATATCAAGTGTCATTTTTATAAACATACTGCCTCATTTTTTTGAAAAATAATTATTCGTCCATAAAAATGAATCTCGGGCGATGTATTTTTCATGGAGATATTAGCTTCGTGAATATATACTTGTACCTTTATCGTTTTTGAAAAGAAAAGCTACAGAAAATAGTTTCAATATGAATGAAAATTGATAAATTGAAGCAGAAATGATTATTATTTAACTTGATTGGAATTAATTTATATGGTTTTGGAGAAGAGTTCCAATTAAAGTTTTGTTCTTTAATTGCTACCAAAAGAAATTTTTGTTATTACTTATTAAGGAAGATGACCAAAGGACCGAAAGAAAGGAGTGAGTGACGTCAATATTCTTCTGACATACTTATGATGATGATTCATCCTCAGAGGAAAGGAAATAATAAAAATCCTTCGCAAGAAGTATGTGAAGGCCATTCACGACTAAGGATTGGCGCCCGGGCACTATTTTCATTACCTTCCTTTAAGAAAGAAAGTTCTTTTTTGTGTTTGCATACAAATAGCCCCATATTATACGCGAGCTTGCATTATTTTGCTAAATTTTTCATAAAAATCTTCAGGGATTTCATTCCCTTAATATTCAGGGATTTAATTTCGCTGCACGTTACAATATTTGATATTTTTTTAAGTTGATCACTCAAAAAATCTCAAGGAATTATTTTTCTATGATAATTGTTTTTATAGCCTTGGAAACGATGTTCGTTAAGACCACAACGATTGCAGCAGTGTTCCTTCTCCTGGATATCCTTCCGTGTTCTTCACCGATGGAGCTGCAGGTAGTCTTGATAGTGCGCGGTATGTAGTGAGTAATGAAAAATGGTGAGAAAGGGGTGGGTGAAGCCAAGGGCCAAACAAGGTCAAAGGTGAGAGGGCGCAAAAGGTTAGATGATAGTGGAAAGCTAATTAAAGCATCGTGACGTGCTAACGATCTCTGTTTAAGTTTCCCGGGTACCTTATTTAGTCCTCAAGGGGTATCTCACGTTACTGAGCTCTAAATATCCTTATCTTTCATTTGGCTCCAAGATACACCACCGTTTATTCAAATTTTCTGTACTGCCGATACAAATGCAAAGTCTAGCAGTAAACATTCCCTAGCATTTTCGCCAAAGAAGAGTTTATCCGTTTACATTACTAAAGAGAGAATTGCCAATTTTATGAACTATTATTTGTTTAATGAGAGAGGAATGCAAGGATAATGAGGGTTTAAAGAAAGAGGATCGAATGTGCACGCTGTACAGTAATGGAGGGTGAAGATAATGGTCGGGCGTAAGAAAGTAAAATCTGTAAACATTGTATCGGATGTAATGAGAGGAAAATTAATCGAACAAGATGAGATTAAAAAAGCTAGAAAGAATACGTAGACTAATTATATTAATTGATATAAGGAAAATGAATTGAGACTGAAATATAATGTGATGTCAATAAGATCATATTAGGTCAAGGGATGCTTGACTGGGGGACAAGAAATATATTTATATGTATGATAACGAACAGGTATGGAAGGCATAAGAATAGAAAAGACGGCTTAAGAATTACTTCAAGGTTTTCGGAAAGGTGTAAGGAAAAGTTTGGTGCGGCCTCATTCATGGAGTTGTAGTAGTAGTTTTGAGGGGAGGCGACCGACAGCTAAGGTCATTTGCGCCATAGGGGATGGACAGGAAAGGATGAAGGGTGGAGAGAAACCCGGCGTCGGCATTAGCCTACTCTTTACGAAAGGCGCCAAGGGGTCCGCAGTTTAACGTCCCATCCGACGGACGGCGTACTCACTCAAAGTGCCCTCCACAAAGCACCTCAAGTAGGGATCGAGATACCTCTGAAAATTATTCAACACCGCCGGGATTTGAACCCGCGCCCTCACGGTGGGAAGCCAGTACGTTAGCCCCCGCACCATCTCGATCCCCTTCATGGAGTTTATGAGGAAGAAATTAGTTCTAAACACTTATTTCGATCAGTATTAATTATCAACAAAAAAGGATTATCAACAATTTTTGAGGAAAATGGGAAAATGAATAATTGAAATACATTTTTATTAGTATTTTTATTCTACCGTTTAAGTTAGCTTTTGGATGGATTGAGACTGAACGTCGCTACATTCCTTAGCTTATTCTAACTAGAAACCCTAACGCCCCACACTATATTAGCCTGATCAGCAATTCCGCAATCATCTTTCCTCCATTCATTCTCACATGTTCATCATTTTCCTCTCCCTTCGCTAGCCTAACGTCCTGCCCCCTATCAAGCATTCCATCACCAATCAAAAACAACCTCTGAATCCACCTTTCCTGCCTTCTTTGAGTTTCCCCAACAACCCTCTCTCTCATATATATATATATATATATATATATATATATATATATATATATATATATATATATATATATATATTCCATATCTCTCCGATCTATTTCTTTGTTCTGTAATACATTCATTCGGCTGGATAATTCGCAGTTGATCATGCGTTAAATTACCTGAATTTCTAAATCTCCCACCGACTTGCACTCCATTCTCCTGTCCTTCCCTTTCCTTTTAGCGTTTCATTTCATGTAGATTGAACATAAAAAAAACACATCTCTACTTTACTTGCCCTGCCTAGCAATGCCGATCTCAACTCTTAATTGGAAAAAATCTTTACTCTAACAATTAGTAAACGTGACAAACATGTAAAATACAAATGATTTACGAATAAGCCACAACAACAAATGAACCTGTTTCTAAAATATTTTAGAAAAAAAAAAAAACTATACTTGATGTTATTGAAATATATCTGCATTTTGACACCTTCTATTTTGAATTTCGACATGTATACACAATTAAGTTGCACATAATGTGTAATGTAATGCTATTTATACCTTATAATCAATGAATTTTATTGCTTGAATATATGCTGTTCAACTGTATAATCTTAAACGATATACGTGTATGTCAACCATCAGCACACAGTTTATTCGAAGCGTCAATTTTTCCTTATAATTATTCAAATTGACACTGGTTGATTTTTTGTGACTCTTCAGTTTGCTGGTTTTTATGTAAAGTACCACAATGGGCAAAAGAGAAAGCCAATAATAACAATTATTCTCCAGTCACCAGACTACATGTATGATTTAATCCGGAAAGTATCCTGCGTACAAACTTGAATATTTACATTCCCTTACACTTGAAAAAACAGATATTGCTAAGTTCTAACAATAAATATGCTACTGGAACAATACCCATGTTTACAGCAATCATTTTTCCATACATTATTTATTTTTCCAGATTTTCATGTTCCCTATAACCTTTCTATCAAAACGAACTACCTATTTCTTGATTCTTGCTTGCCTAATATTCCCCATTTTGTAGCATTTATTTCCTTACTTCTCCTTTTTGATATTTTAACGACATTTAGTCACAGTACTCTCTGGAGCATACTATGTATGAAAGGATGAACGGTTGTGACAAGGCGAAGGAGATATGTGCGGAGTTGGCCGCATGAAAGAGTTCACTTTCCTAAAATAATCCAGACTTTTTACATTAGTACTGCAACCTAACTATGAAGAGAATGGCGTGCGTATGGAACAGAATTGAATTCGTATGCTACTCAATAGCCTACCAATCCTTTTTCCTCGTCAAACTATCCATCTCTCAATGTCTATAACATCCATGCATTCTTCCTCTTTAGAATTACTATCACAAAACTCCACCATTTCCACATCAAAGTAAAATTTCTTCGTTTCTCTTCGTCTTTATTCAGCAATTATTTTCTTTGATTTTCCATCTCAAAGGTCGTCAATCTGCTATCATCCATTTACTCGAGGACTACATTTCTGAACCACAAAAAGCACACTTATTATTAAATCAATCACTGATCTTTTCTTTTGACGCCTTCTCGCCAGTTTGCCCTGTCATCACTTCTCCCCTTGTATAAATGCTTTTCACTCTTACGCAATTTCCCTAATGGTCTCAGCTTCATCTTAATTTTCTTCTACAATCACATACACAAACACTATAATTATCAACAAGGTTACCAATACGTCCTACAGTATTACTACGTATGCCCTTCTTACCTGCCACCCCGTCTTCTTCCCTTATTATCTTTCACTTCGTCGGACACGTAAAAACGGCACACATTTATGAATCATACAACTCGGTTTTCTCCATTCATTAACACTCACCGGTAATAGAATGTGATCTCGTTGTCTGACGTAGGGGTGAGTAAGGTCGTCCATCCATTTATTTTTGAGAAATTGTATGCACGATACTTTAATTAATATCCGAGCACCCCAGCAACTCAATGCTATTTCTAACGACACGTTCAAAGCAGCCTTACAGATTGTAATTGCAAGAGAGGGATGAAGAGAGTAGAAGGCAGCATGGAGCCGTTATTACTCCGCTCATAACGAAAGACTCCACAGAAAGGGTTCCACACTTTTACATCTCATTCAACGGGCGGCGTACTTACTGCGTGGCTGAAGTGCTCTCCGTACGATACTCAGAGAGCTGAGGGCACTTCCGCGAAGACTGCAAATCGGAATACTACTGAAAAATCCGTCATTGCACTGGAGGGATTCGAGTCCCGGGGGTGGGAGGTGCTTGGATTCTTCGTGCCGACGGGTATTGCTCGGGTAGAGCGGACGGGAATAAAGGAAAAGGAATGATTTTACAACAATAAGAATCAACTTATACATCTACTCATTAAGGAGAGGGTAGGAGAGTACTATAACGTAACGCACACTGAAATGGAATACCACTTAAAGTGACTTCCGACAAGCCAACCGCGTGGGGCCTAGAATAACACTGATAAATCGATGCCTTCTGCCATGGAAATAAACTTCGTTTGCCAACAGAACAGCCTCCAATTCCCATTAGACCTTAATATATACATTCCCTGGGTGTTTACTTAGTGTAATATCTGAAAAATGGCTAAAAGGATAAGATTTTGAAAGAAAATTACCGCACATTTATGACTGAGGAGAGACCGGTTTCACCCATTAACGCATAATGTGGTAGTTCTGTGGATAGAAATGCGAATAGGAATTTAAAAGTTGTTCACAATGACTAAAAATTATTTTAATATAAGATCAATCAAACATAATCGTTTTGCAGTTATAACTGAGATTGACCATAAATACAAACTAAATCCGACAGTTTTTTTGTGTGATGCAAATAATTGCTCTATCCAAAACTGCAAAAAACTGGGTCACATTCACGGGTACGAATTGGGCATCAATTGCTCTATATAGCAGAGAGGCTAACGCTCGCGTTAACGCTGTTTTCCTCATCTAGAGAGAGGTTTGTGCTGAGCAAGGTATATTGGTTAGGGTCTAATTACCCTTCAGAGCTCCTTATTTGTATTGCCAGGCTGCATTAGCAAGTTCTTGCAATCGAAGCATTGGAATTGGGAAGAGAGGTGTGGATCGGATGCGTAGATTGTTTGCACGGGAGATCCATGGCGGATAAATAAAAAATAACCGCGGGAGATATTTTCACGTATTAGTTCAAAAGAGCTCAACGGTAAAATTGGTCAAAAATACGTATCCCTCCCGGAAAAAATTTTTAAATAAGTTACACTTTGAAACCAAAAAGAAAAATACTCGATTATGACCAAAACGTCTATAAAAGTATGGAGGTGAGCGATTTGAGTAAACCATTTCTTACCTAATACTTTTGCGTCATCATATTTTTGTACTCTAGTATTTAAGATAAGTTTTGGATGGACACTAACTTATCACTTCAACATATCTTAGCCTCCCCCAAGGCACATCTCACCCTAAACCTCGAAAAAACCTTTCTTTAACTCCGCAAACCTTTCATTGTACGTATTCTCTATTTATTTCCTTTTCCTCCATTTATCGTATTGGACTGATGTTCTCCCCTCTTTCACAGTATTCAGCATTACATCGCCAACCAAAATGCTCTGCGTCCACCTCTCTAGCCCTCTATGCATTTCTCCCAACAATCCTCTCTCTTCCCCCACCATGCGTATAGCACTTCCTCTCTTGTAATCCTTTCTGCCCAATTCACTTGTTTTAATCCTTACCTATTTTAACCCCCGATCTCAAAAGTCTCCAATGTTCACCTATCATCTTGTTTCAATAACTAAGTTTCCGCGCACTATAAATCAAAGTTTCTCCTGTTCATTTTCTACTTTATTTTAATGTTAGCAATTCTCAGCAATAAATGTAATCTGATTTTTATTAATATATCCCTGAATGGTATGGCAATCGTATCCATGAATGAATGAAATTCGTGCCTCATGAATTGCTTAAAATGATAGATTGAATGATAAAATTCCTTCTCAAAAAGAGCAAAAGAGCATTGAAAATCAAAAGAGGGGGGGGGGTGAAACATTCGTGTAGCGGAGTCTAAGCGACTTTCTCCTTTCTCCGTCCAAGAACGTTGAGCAAAAATGAAAAATAGATATCCCCTCACATTCAAAAAATATAATTTTTTTAGTATTCAACCACACCCCTCACCATGGGCAGCTCATCGCCTGGGTCACTCAGACAAATTCACAAGTACAGGTGGAGCACTTGAAACTTGAAAGACTTTCTCCACTCACCGCCCAGCCCGACATCACATGCTTTCGCCACGGATTCTGCCGAGAGAGGGGTTTCCAACCTCACTCACTGGGTTGCATTAGTCGCGGGGGGGGGAGGGGAGGCTGGAAGGGACAAGATTGACAAAAGCAAGGTGAGACGAAGCAAGCTCGTTGTGGAGAGGAAGAGAAAGAAGGAGGAGGCGAGGGAGGAATGAGGTGATTCCGAAAGCCTTCCTCTCATTGCGCGAGAAGATGACGAGGGGAATGGGGTGTGGTTCTTCCTGCGCTAAGAAGTCTTCGAGCTGCTCGGGAGACATTTTCATCTCTCGCCTTTTTTGAGAGCCAGGAACCTTTTGTTTTAAATAACGCGAGGAGCACGGTTGGGGCGCGGAGGTGAATGTGTATGTCTCTGCGGGTGTGCTTGCGAGTGAAAAGGGGGGGGGGTGAATGAGGAGAGGCGATGATGAAGGAGATGCCGCGACGAGATGAATGCGTGGGAGTGTTTCGTGATAGAGATACCGTGTATTTCAGCGTGTCGCACACCCACGTAACTCGCGAGCATGTCTGCTACATGAGTAAGAGCGACGGTACAGTGGAAGACACAAAGAAGGGTGAAAAAAATTGTCTAACTTGAGTGAATAGTCAATAAATATGCAATGATGAGTCATTAAATTCTTTTTCATCCGGGTGCTCGCCCCTGTAGGTGACGGAGATATGACGAAGAGGTATATCCGGAGATGTTATTAAAATCTACAACTGCATGGTCCGATTCAGGCCACGGCTATGGTATGTGGCAAGGGGTAATCCAACTTCAGGTGTGCCATATCAAAAATTAAGTTTTCTGCATTTTTAGTAGCAATACGCATATTCCTCCCATGGAATACAACCTTGACGTTCCGATGACCCTTAAGAGCTGTTCTTGCGGGAGGATTGAAAATTGCTCCTGATAGGTTCACCCTTCCCAGATAGACCGACGAATAAGGAACAGGCGAATGGTTGTCCGCGCAGTGTCGGTTCCTCAGTGAGGCTGATGTAAAGACGTGTGACCCAAATCGGGCGGCCATTTGAGCGACGGTGCAACGTTAAAAATACTATAGGGGAAGACTAAATTATTATTTGATGAGCCGATGATGTACAGAACTGCAAGAGTGGTTCTCGGGATTTGCTGCGAGTGGAAAATTTTTAGCCACAATATTTTTCCTCTCACTGTAGCGAAAGTCTCATTGTAGCGAGGGAAGTAAAGCGATGATTCTTTCCAATATCTTTATATACTCTTTGAGTTTTCCTTGCTCATTTTGATAGTTTGGTTTATCGGCCGACCTTTCTCTTGTGAACGTGGCAACACGCCTTGGCACCGGTAAGAAACTGAAAGACATATTCGCATCAGCAAGAGACAAACGCTGTTCTCTCCTAACGGAGGGTTTTCAATAGGCGGTGGATGTAAACATTAGAGAACACTAAAAGCCGGTGAAAAACAAGCAATACAGAACATCTGCCATTGCGAAACATATTATGTTCGTTTCATGACATAAAAAAATTTCGGCAATACGAAGATCTTGGCCAAAAAACAGTCATACTTCTCACTGATGATTTGTGGTTCAATAGAGATTGCAAAACAACCGCGCAATTATAACCTCGACGACGGATTTATCCTACCACACACATAAAGACGCCTTCTCCCGGGTGGGCAGGGGTTACGAGGGATTCGTAGAATATTTAATTGGTGCAAAGCAACCGTCCTGTTAGTAACAAGCAGTTCATGAAACGAAGAAGATTTTTTTAAATATTTACAACATACCAGGCTTCCTAGAATTAAAACAAAAGAAAAATACTTTTCCCCTTCAGTGAGTTTACTTACAGCTATTCTGATCCCTTAGGGTTTGTGGAAAAACTGGCATCTTAAATCGTCGGTTCCACATTTGAACTATCTAATCTTATTGTCATGATCCCTACAGTAGTAAGATGTGGCTAATAATACATTTTCAACATCATGGCTTTTGAGCCCTGCTGCCAGTTTATGCAAGAGATTAATCTGCAATTTAAACTTCGCTCTGTGAGTGATCCCCAACCAATTTCTTCTAATAATCTAGACACGCTACCTTTTTTGATCATGACAACATTTTATCTACCTCCTCAACGCTGCACGCGATCTAATTCGGCAATCAAGCCAACTTTATGAGTATTCCATGCCCTAGCGGCATATTCTAAATGAGGCCTAACTAGTGAACGATAACTTTTCCCTTTAATTTTCTCCTCACATTTCCCCAATACTCTTCCAATAAATCCTAATTTTTTGCTAGCATGTCAGCGCATTGCCGGTGGATGTTTCGCGCGGGAGAGGTTTAGATTAGGGATAACACCTTAGTACTAGTACGCAATCGAGTCTACACTTTCCATTAGTATAGTACACACCAGATGGATGGCGAATAAAGCTATTAACATATTCAAAATTCCGCATGAAATTACAATTTGCAAATTTTAATGCGAGTCGAATAATTCGTTATCGCCAAAAGAGCGCTGCAGAGACAATTCATGTTACAGGTAGTGATAAAAATGATAGAGGCGAAAGTCCCTGCCCAAAACTACACAAATCGTGGAACACAGGTGCGAATCTATAATAAAGTGGGACTATTGACGCGCAGGAGAAAGAGCTGCCCTTCACTTGCTTACATTTTTAACTTATCTTCTTATTATAGTTTGACGCAAAGGAACACTAACATATAAGAACTAGGGATGGTTGAGGCGGAGAGGGGATTGCTGGTAGAAATCCAAAGAAGACAGGAAAGAAGGATGCGGAGAATTTTGATTCCCAATGGAACGCTGACGACTGTGATAGATGGCAGAATGCTAGACAAGCGAGGAAGGGGCAGGAATAAGTTGTTGCGCCATGTTGGACGGAATGAAGGTATGAAGGAATTATGCGGCATCGAAGAGGCGCCAACTGTAATGTTGAATGTCAGGTTGTGCTTTTGTAGGCGATATAAACAAAAGTAACGATGTGCAGTTTGTGTCCATACAAAGGCTAATTTAAACGAATAAATACCAATTAATAATTTAGGACAGCGAGGCTTTTACGATGTGGGCGTGGAGGAGGATGGAAAAGGTAAATTGGATGAAAAGGAAAAAACAAAGAAGAACTAAATATAGTGGAGGGAGAAGGTTTTTTGGAGAAATCCAAGAGAGACAAGGAAGAAGAGCATATTTTGAACAGCATATTACTCGGCGATGGAATGCTTAAGCCGGTGATGGAGGGGAGAACGACATAGAAGGTCGGGGGAGGATACTGATAGCGATTCAGAATGCAATGGAGGGAAGTAAGATTTATGCTGTGTTGAAGAAGACTTATTACTATTGCAAGGCAAGGCTATGCCTTATCAACCAAGGCTTAGTAATTATGTGGTGGTCGTTCTATGTTCATTCAAAACCTACTTTCAAAGCATTTTTGTAGTAGTCTACCGGCTTAGTTTAGATTTTGATGGGCCCTCAGACTACCCACCGCGGTGCTCATCAAACTCTACTTACAAATCTCTAACTTACATGACACAAATAATCCTAAGACCCCCCATTAGGGAAGAATAACTCTTTTTAGCTCTGCATACACCCTACCTCCCTTAATACTACCAGTTAATAAAAGTTTAGCACTAAAACTAAAACAGCCACGTAATGAGCATTTAATTCAAATCATGAACATGAATAACAAAAATGATCATCACAAATATTCAAGTCCTAGTGAAGTATAACTTATTCATGAGGGAATTGAACCCGATACTTCTTGGTTGGCAGGTGAGGACGCGACGTCATTGCAACTAAGGCCGGCGAAAAAATTATTTGGAGTGACTAGGGAGTAGCTGGGAGTAAGTGCACTTAAAAATTCAGTTACTCCCAGCGGATTATTTGCAATGCACTGAGAGGGAGATATTTCAGGGGTCGAAATTCGTTTCTAAACGCACAACAGAGTTTGTTCCAACTCTGGGTATTATTTCCATGTTTTATACGAATACAATTTGTTATAAGGGCAGAGTAGGAGAAAAGTTAGCAAGGGAAATACGCAGCACGCAGTATTCCAATGTAAAGAAAAATTCTTAGAATTAGTTATTAAATCTTATAATTAGGACGGACGGCTAAGGCAGTTTTAGCCATAAGGGATAGGTAGGTGATTTGATAGGAGTATGATTTTCAGGGTGTGGGGGGGAGGAGAGAAACCCGACGTCAGAGTTTGTCTGCTTTTAAAGATAAGCGCCAAGGGATTCACAGTTTAATCTTTCACCCGATGTAAGGCGTAGTCACCTAAAAGTACTCTCCTCAGTTCACTGCAAGTAGGGATCGTTGTGCCTCCTGAAAAAACCCACCACCGCACCATCCCGATTGTATATTCATTCGGTTTAAAACTACACTGATAAATATATGCCGGATACGTATCAAATTAAGGTAAACATTCCATGGAACATATAAAAAGTAGAATTGAAGCAGTCACGCAAAATGGTGATATTTGAAATTCAAATGCTCTCATACTAAAAATATCATTTGACTAGAAATTCAAAGCCAGATCTCTCACTGGAAAGTTACTGTAGAGAGAACTTGGTTTCAGATTTTTTATCTAATGATGCTACCGAGTAATAGTACATGTTCTATCTTACAGTGGATCTTAAAGGTCTTGACGGTGTGATAGACTAACATTGATTTAGCCAGAAACCGGGAATAATCGAATCGCGTGTTATGTTAGAGCTACTTTCCACGCTTTAGTACCTATGAACACTCTACGTATCAACTTAGGCAAGTAATAATTTCCTCCAAAACAATATCCTTCAGAGTAATGTGGATATAAATATGGCGCAATAGAGAGGAACGTTTAAGGGTAACGGTTTATCCCACTAAAGATCTCAGAGGTTTTATTCAGGATCGGAAAACAGAGAAGTGAGAGGATGAACGATAGAGTGGAGACGTGGTGAAAGTAGATTAATCAATGAATTGAGATGATGAGGGATTTATTAGAGTCAAAGATCGCTAATATTACACGGTTGACAGAGAAATACTTCATAACGCAAATTCTGTGACATTAATTAGGCGAAATCACGGATGATCGCATCGTTTCCGGGACACAATTCCATGGCGCCGGGTATTGACAGAGACGCATGATGTCACCATTAAATTTCTTCCGCTATTTTATGACTTTTGGGAAGCCCGGACAGTAATCCGAGAGTGAAATGTTTCCTTCAAATTACTAATTAACACACTGCGGACGTGACTGCGAGAGACACTCAAGTCACTCTCACACACTCTCGTCTTTCGTTAATTAGAGTCGACTGTCACCATACTTACAGCTTAACGAAATAAACATGGCATTTGTTATATTTCGCGCTGAACTTTTCCATTTTAGAGAACACTTCCACGCTACCAGCCAAGGGCAACACAGCGTACTTATCTCTTCGAAAATGACGCAAAGGGAGTTTAATATACGGTGGAAACAAATCCAGGAAGGAATCCTGAAAATCCGATTTATTTTCGGTGATGTGACGAAAACTAACAAAGATAAAAAAAGGAAGTTTTCAGACGTCCCATAGAAAGTATTACATAAATGTGGGTAGATGATGGACGACCCTGCTTTACACTTCTTCCTAACACTGCCCATACGGAACCTCCGTTCCCCCGTCCCCTACTCGTATGTGAGCAGTCTGAGACATGTACAGGGTGCGGATTAGCCTCCTGAACCTCCAATCTATTCCTTTTTTCCGCAATATAATCATTAGTTTTTCCCGATTCACTCAGTCAAATGCGATTCCGAAATCTACGAAACAGGCAAATGAGTATTGCATTTTATATACCTGTCTATTAGTGATCGCATTGCTGTAATGACATCAAACGTGCCTCTCCCCTCCATGAACCCAAACTGATCATCCCCCCAGTAATCATTTGCCCTAATCTCTATCCTTTTGTTGATAATATTAAGAACTACCATAGCTCTCTGGAAAATCACACTTTTTTTGTTGTCCTCACATCATGTAACCTTCACCTTTTTTGGAATAGGAACTAATTATTATCTTTCTAAGTCTTCCGGCCAGATTCCTTCTTCATTAATGCTACGAATTAGTCCATAAATATTCTTCCTTCCACATTATCCTAAACAATTAAGTAGTTCCGCAGGAATATTGTCTACCTCCACGGCCTGATATGATTTCATTTCCCTTAATTCCCTTCCCCAAGGGAATTAAGACTTAAGCTATCTTTATTTCCGTCAAATTATATTTCTATGCTTACAATGGTTTGCCTCGTTTCTTTACCACATAGTTCTTCAGTACATTCCTTCCATATTTCTTGGATCTCTTTTGTTCCACTGGTGCTTTCCCAGACTTATCCCTAACTGTAACGCAGATTTTCATGATAGATAAGGTACCTATTAGCGGTAGGTTTTTTGTAGGCCCCTGATTGTTATTATTTTATAAGCCCCTGTTTACATAACACGCGAGATTGTCTCTTTTAGGCCTGCATATTTACATTCTTTAGACCTTAATGCCTTAGGTCAGCGAGTCTTTTATGTAAAAACCCTATTCTCTTCCTCTCTCTTCCCCATTAACCTAACGGCCACCCGCTCAACAATCTACTGTTTCGGCCTTGGTTGTATTTCATAGCGCAGATTCCCATTTCCCTTCACTAAACCGAAAGCGCCATCGCTGTTTGTCTCCTCTCCATTCAGCTTATTTCTTTACGTTTATTCAAATACACTGTTCACAGTAAATCAACTACGCTTATTGAAAATATCATAAAAATATTACATTTTCATCATTCAATTTTTGTGCCTCAACCACAGTTTAAATCTTTGTCTTTTTAAAATACTTTAATAATAATAAAAATCGATAAAGTACTTTTAAAAGTTTTTGGGAAAATTATATACGATGAGCATCAGGATAGGCATGTGTTTATTACCTTACGGAAGTAATCTTCAAAGTGAATTCCGAAATATTATGAATAATACGAGTATCTAGCAACTTGAATACCAATCACATCATCACAGATATATTCTGGGTCTGGTCGTGAAGTATTGGGATAAAGTTGGAGTGTCGGAGAGATACGTAAAAGAATAGGGAAAAGTAAATTATAGAGGTGAATGCAGGATGGTGAAAGACATGGTAACAGCATTTTTTTGATCCTAAATGGAAGGCGCTGACAGCATGCGATATAAAGGAAAATAATTGATCTACTCATAAAATGATGCACCAGCAACAATCACCAACCTCGTTAAAAACATAATAAAATCCAGAGTTAATGAACTAATGTTTTTTTAAGTAAACAATTTAATGAAGGTAGATTTTGGAAGGTCATCAGCAAATACAGTGTACTGTTCATTGTTTGAACTTTTTATGATGTATACCGCATTATATACTCCTTCAGTTCTTCCTGAACTTCTGAAGGTTTGCTAATTCCACCGATTCCATGCCGTAAAAGTCTATGCATTACCTTCCACTAGCCTGTTTAAATCTTCTATGAAAGCCTCCATCATTTCAAAATTTCTAACGCGCTCTTTTTTTGCCTTCTCCGGAAAGTCTATTTAAAACTCATTTTCTCACTCAATGTTTGTTTTGACATTTTGTCTCTTCTTCTTCATTATTTAAAACTTCGTTAATTTTCACTCTGTTCAACTTATTTTCTCTACCCTCCCCCCCACACGGGTTTGTATCCATATAACGTTAAGCTTCATCTTTAGCAATCATTTATTATTATTTATATTGTACCGTTTTAAGGAAGGTTTTTAATAGATAAAAACCGAGCAACGATAAATTTAATTACTTCTGCTAACCAAACATAACCTAACATCCTACTTCACTATAAACCCTTCTTCAATAGCACCTACTTCCTTCCTACCTCGAATTCGTTCTCCCTTTGATCACAATCCTCAATAATCCAATCGCCAATAGAAATAACCTTCCCTGCCTCTTTTGAATGTCTATTTCCTTCAATTTTCCTTTTATATCCTTCCCCATGCCCACATGTCAAAAACCATTGATCTATTCCTATCATATTCATCCCATGACTACGTTTCCGCGTTGTAAGAAAACAACGCGTAAAAAAATTATGAATGAAAATATATTAAATTAAAAATTTAAACATTTTTAGCATATTATTTAATAGGATAATTCGATGATGCTCTGAAAATAGTACCCAGTGACCTCGTAAACAAGGCGTAATTATGATGCGTAATAAAAAGCTGAAACTCCTGACCCTTCTAATAATGAAAGCAGATATGAAAAACATTAGCCTTCATATATCATTCATCGTTTAATTATAATATCAATAATTTGCATTTTGAATTAATACCCTCTACTCCCAATAGGCATACAGTTTAAATATGCATGTCCGGACGAAAGCCTTTCCGAATAAAATACGGCAACTAGGCCAAAAGGCATTTTGCTACGTAACTACATCTCAGTTCTGAAAATAAATGTTTTGTACTACAATTGTATCACACTTAATAATCAATGCAACCCTTATTCCCTGTAATGCATTATTGGTCTAATTACTGCGATGAAATTAAAAATTCATATCCTTGCAAACAGTTGTTAGACAGTTTTAAAAACTTACTTCCTTTTTCAAATGATACCTTTCCCAGGACGTGGCTTGGGTGGTAAGTGGGGTGAGAAACGGCAATAGCACCAAGCGATTAACCACAAAGAATTAAATTTTAAACATGTTTAAAAGTTAGATTTCGATTAAATAAGGAATTATGACATTGTTCTAACGTCGAACCATAGCAAGTCAACTTAATAATTATAATAAAAGATCTGAAAGTTATTAATTCTGTTGGTTGTCAACGTAAAGTGATAATATTGCATTTTACGCGAGCATTTTCCGTACTAGCCCTTGTTACGGGTTTAAGGGTGGTAATTTGCTTAGGGCCATGGCTTGTGGATACCACATATACTGGATTCGAACACATGAGCGATATGTGTACATCATAAGCCATTGAAACTGAAACAGGATTCGACTGAAAGTCAGTTACTGACACTTATGCTTACCTGAAGGCCATGTATGAAATTATGAGTGAGACAGTTTTTCATTTGAAATATTCAACGTTCTGAGGGAGTTTTTTCATCTAATATTCTATACTTCGGATTGTATTTTTCTTATCTCTAGTTATTACGCTTCAAAATCAAAAATAATGTTATTAGCTAAAGGATTTTTTCTTTGAGTACAGAGCTACTTGCGGAAATAATTTTTCTATTGGAAGGAACCATTGTGTTACTGCGCGAGAACTTGACAAATACATTTTTTATTATGCTGTCGTTTTCCGCGTGGATGAAGTGAAGGTCATATTACAACAACCAAATTACCCTTTTAACGGAAAAGTTTCCCCCTAATTCAAGATGCGGAGAGAGAGTGAGGTAAATCATTTGAAAGACGGCCGTAAAGCGGATGGACTCGCGCAATCACTTTGAACTCAAAGAGTTACTTTCGAGCATGGTGATATGCGTATGAAGCCAAGTGTTTATTTGCTAGATAGCTTACGCGTTTTAAATACGGTACACAGCGGTGAAAATTTCACTACAAATTGACGATAATCGAGGCAAAAAGGAAGCTTAACACTCCAATATTTAGTTTTATCTAAATATAGATCTGGATATTGATATTGCTGTTGATTTGAACGTCATTCTTTCAAAGAAATAATAAAAGTCGGCTGGTAAAATTCATCGCGAAAAATGCTGATCTACGCATACCCGAAATATGTCCAGATTTCTGAAGGGTATGCCAGAGGCCAAATGAATGAAATGCCATGCTCCTCTCAGTTATGACATGTTAGTATCCAAAAGAAATACACACCTGCACTTAAGCAAAACAAACTACAAAGGATTAATAATATTTTTTGTTAATTCCACAAAAATGAGCCATCCGGGTGCAATCGATTTAATCACTACGGTGACATCTTCTGGTAGAGTTTGACCTTAAATTTGGTGTTGTAGATCTTAATGAAACTCAATGGAGACTAACTGTTGAGGCCATGTTATGAAACCATCCGTAAAGTAAAACATTTCTTTCGAGAAATTTACTGAGTTATTTTTAGATCTTCAAAATGAGATTTCAAAAATTTGAACATGAATCCGCTTAAACCTTGATTTCGCAAGATGTGGGCTTATGGAGAAAAATAAATCACAGAGCCTCTGCTTGATGAGACTAACGTGACTGGGCCTCTCACTGTTTTGGGGCTTGGAGCTCACTAAATTTTGAACCTCTGACCTTTGAACTGTGCCACATATTGAGGATGGAGGTAGAGTTTAAGACCCGTCGATTACATCGATCTGATATTTTTTCATAGATGTGTCTTTATGACTTTAACAGGAAGCTTAGTACTTTGTGAATGTGAGATATGGCATTTGAGGCAAGAGGATATATTGGGGAAATTGTGAGAACACTTACGTTACCGAAAGAGGCATTTACATAAAGAAGCGAATTGTCGACGGGTGCAATTAGTAAGGATGTGAAGGAAGATTAGTAGAAGCTTTAATGCAAAGCGCAGTGATTCATTAATGTGAGACCTGGTCATTGGGGAAAGAGAATGAGCGTAGGCTGGAGGGTGTTAATACTTGGGAATGGTGGAGAATGGAGAAATTAGTTGAACAGAGAGGAAGACCAAAGCCGAGATTTCAGATAGTGTGAGCAAAGAGAGAAAGTTACTGGGGGAATTCCGAAAAAGGCAGATACGGTGGATGTAGGAATTATTGAAAGATAGTGGTATGTTGACGGCCGTGATACCAAAGAGATCGTTGGGAGAGTGGAGTGCAGGAAAGAGGAAATAAGACTTTTTAGACAGTGTGAGGACAGGCAGAAGGTTTGAAGAAATGAAAAAGGATTAAAGAAGGTCCCACGGTACATAGAAATCACACTGCAGAATGCGATGCACGGTTTTGTTGTTGTTTTGTTAAGAGAGGCAAGTAAATGTACTGTTGCACACTCGTTATAAGCTGTGTCCCTCTAAAACCTACCTTAACCGGTGGAACACCAATTATAATAAAAATAGGAAATATTTAAAACCTACTTTCAAGTCAAGTAGAATTATCTGATTAATTTTAAATTGTCTTTATACCCTCGTGTTTAAGCACAGGCATTTACAAGTGACCAGGCTCATTCTTTATTCTTATCAGGCCATTAATCTATCAGAATAAGATTGTGACATCCCGTCGTACATCTCTATTTCTACCATCCTGTTTAATCTAGAGAAACGACTACATTCTACGTTTCCTGATCTGTTGAATTTACGCCAATCTACATGTATGCATGGATTACAAGTTAACGGTTTTCTGCGATCTCTTACAGCTCTGTTCCCGTCAACCTCACACTTGGCAACAAATGACCAGCTCAGGCATCTTGGCCCACTTCCTTCGCTATACCCTTCTGTATAATCACACCTGAGAAGCTTCCAACCGTTTCCAATCTCCTTGTGCGTCTCAGTACCATATAGCAGCACACCCTGCACAAAGGCCTTCATTACCTTATTCAACCGTGGAATACGGATGGCGTTGGAAGTGTCTCTTTTTAATATTAAAATCGATTTTTTCTTTTACTCATACTTTAAATCGGAATTCTTCCGGTAGAAGCTATTTTGCTTCCTAAATAGCGAAATTATGGCAAATAGTTTAATGTAGAGGAATATTAAAAAAATAAAATATAGAATTTAATTATTATGCTAATACCAAAGAAACTGCGGGATATGCCAGCTTCATATTTTACGGTGTCACTTGCTGACTTGTTCACACGTAAGCTAGAAACTTAATTGTAAAAATCATTCATTTAGATTGATATTCGAGCCATGTTACTTTAATTTCCGGTGAATTGATTTTAAAAGACGAATCTGTAGACGTTAATACTGCGGAATTCCTCGCTATTCCTTTGAATATGTCAAAGCCATAAACCTGCGCGTTTAAACGCTGGATTTAGCCTCGTGGACTATGGATCAATGCGCAGGAATATACTCAGTGGAATTACATGAAGGGTAATTTGTCCAAACATCTTGTTTTTCCAAAATTGCTTTGAAATTTACAATTTAAGTGGGTGCCTAGATATTTTAACTGGCTGACCTTTTTAATCGGAAATCAATGGAACTTAAGCGAATGGTTTCCCGACAGAAAATAAATATTTTGTTCGCCATTGATGTTATGGAATGCAATGATGTGAAACGGATGGCTTTTTGGTCTACGATAAAATTTCTTTGATGATCGCGGTTAAACAATAATGACTGCTATCAGAAATCGCTCTATCAGCTGAAAATCGAGATAGGAAAGATGAAGACTCGTCCAGAACTTTCATCAATGAAGATACATTTTTGGTAAATGTGGAGGGAAAGATGTAGATGAAAGGAACAAGAAAATCAATCCCATCAAACGTACGGACCCATCATCATCAACTCAATGAGAGACGATACTTCCGATGAGCGAGTATATCTAGAAATCAATTGGTTTGACGAACTCGATGGTATTACGGTTTTAAACGCACGGTGCCTTCCACAACTCAAATGATCTCGATATCTTGATTGCCTCGTTAATCCAAAAGCCTAGTGAAAGCGACAATGATCCCACGGATTAGATTATACAAAGGTTTCGACGACACCCTCACCCCAATGACACCATTCTTCCCACGGCTTCGATAATTCGATCATTTCGATGAATTGACTCTCTTAAATCGATGATTCGATGGACTCGGCGACGCTCCGATCCTAACGAGATTTACTCCCAACAGTTCGCAAAGTTTTTAGTACATAGAACCGACTCTTACTTTCCGCTGGAAAAGGTTCGTCAAAGTTATCTAAGGAGAAGCCTTGCACGAGGTTCCGTAGGGAGTTTTTCCGCGGCGGATATCGCTGGGAGGAGCGAGGGTATGGGGAGAAGGAAAAATGAAAGGAAGGGTTTCGGCCGGCGGAAAACACCGATGGCTCCCGGCCTGGGGAAGGAGGAAGTTCCACCCTTTCGTGGAAGGGTATGCGTGAGAGGAACGCTGATAAAGGAATGGCGGTGATAGAGGGTAAGGAGAGGGAGGAGGGGGGTAGAGGGGCATGCAACGGTAATGGTAGGTTTAGAGAGATTGGCGTTGCCGAAATACGCGGAGGTCTCAAAAGGCTGGATAAGTGGGGTGGCTGGGGCCTTAAGGAAGTTTTGGGCCGGGGGAAACAGGGGTGGTGGTGGCGGGTGAGGGGCTTAGCGGTGGGGGAGGGGGATAATTTCGGGAGAGGAGAGCAGTCAGGTGGGGATAAGTGGGCCCCTTCTCGCGCCGGGGCGCCAGTGCGAGGCGCCGTGGAAAGAGCGCCATGGCGGTGCGGAGGTTTTCGTAGCGGGCAAGTGTTAGGTGTGTTGGGAGCGGAAGAGGTGGTGGGACCCTTAATTTTTTTTTAAGAGTTGGCAACGGGACAGGTTAAAGGGAGAGTAAAGGGATTTTTTTGGGTTCTTAGAATCTCCCCCAATTCATTCGGCGATGTAAGGAGAAACCCATTTCCTCTCGCACCACGAGGCTTTGGAGTTGTTGAATGGTGGGGATCACTTTTTTCATTTTTTTTTCATCGGAGAGTCGAGGTGGGGAATGATTTCGCGGCCATTTGAGATTCCTTTTTTTCTAAGGGGCTCGTTAATTGGTCGGAGCGGAAAAACGCCTTATTTTACGAAATCGAAAGGTCCAAGAATGGTTCTCGATAGGGTTAAAGACGATTTTCCGTTTCCAATCGCAAAAAAATAAATAAAATATTGCTTGATTAATTTAGTCGCCTTATGGACCACACATGTATCAATTCATTGCGTGTTAGCTAAAAATTTGATCAAATGAAGCAATGACAACACACAGCTAGTGGTAGTAAGTAACCAACGGAGTAATTGATGATCGCGGAAGTCAAAAACCTTTTTGTAAAAATATATAGAAAAAATATGCCGGAGCTAAGTTTCTCATGTTTTCTCCTCTTATTTTCAAATTGTGTATAAAATTCTTGCGATTCATACTGAATTTCATCTTGTGAAGCATTATCCCTACAGACACAATGTAATGCCTGCGGTCAACACTCCCTCAATTCGCTTGCCTAATTTTTCCCACCAGTCTCCTATACTCCATCCCCACACTCCCATGCATAACAGCGCTGAAGCATTTGCTGTCTATTAACCAACGAATACATAAATATATGTCTTCATCTCGCGTCTCAACCCGAGGATTAGTTTATAACAGCTCTCCAAATTATCCTCTCTCCTGCCAAATTATTCATTCCCTTATAACTCCTTGCATCGTCATTTTCCATTACATGTATCTATTAAAGAAGCAAAGAATTGGTACATTAAGGCGGCACTGTCCTTCAGGGGAATTTAACGGTTCCAGGAAAACTTAATTGCTATGATTCGAATGTACGTATTAATTCTTAAAGACATATAAATTCTTCTTCATTGAATAGTTCCGTCTCACCTTTCCCTAAGGTCAATGCCATCTCAAACTACACATATTTTTACTCCAAAACATTTTGGATGCATCTTTTGATCTTCCCTAGGCTCCTTAACCCTTAGAATTCATTCGAGAAATGATTCCAATTCCCAAATTTCATTAGCATTAATAAAGAATAAGATGGCACAGTTTTCTCAGACCTCTTTTATGCACTCTCTCCGGAAAGTGCGAAATCATTAATTTTAAAAATCTGTGATACCTTTTAGTTCAACATGACACGATGAATTAACTATGAATTTAGTGCTGCATACAAAATTACAATGTCGCAGTTGCGGGATTTCGTGTACTTATATATATATATATATATATATATATATATATATATATATATATATATATATATATATATATATATATATATATATGTATGCGTAAGTTATAATATGGAAATATATTGAGAAATGATTTATAGATAACGTAAAACCTTTGCGATGTTTAACTGCTAACATAAAGAGGTAGATTCGAGGGCATGAATTTTAACAAATTTGCTTGAAAACTGCGACTACGTCACTCACGGGGTTCCTAAGAATGTTATTTACGGGAAATAGAGAAATCATCAATTAAATAAGAGGCCTCTCACTGAGAAGATTAAATAAATAAAAAAGGTCACTTACCCGACTGCACTTCATTTTTCTCAAGCCTTCGGTGTTTTCTTTCTTCCTTTCAACCCTGCACAAAGGAAAGGAAACAATTAAATAAAAATGAAGAACCACCATTGGAAGAATTGCTTTGTTTGAAAACTACTTTTCATTAAGTTAAGGAGACATCGTAACATCTCTTATTTCAAGGGAAACTCTTAAATGAAAATATCTTGGATGACCCTCAAGATCGTGGGGTAAAGTGGAAGTTTCCAGTGCTATTACAAAAACTAATCATATTCAAAATATGCTTGAAAGATACGGTCTTTTTATTACTCGTTACGTTAAAAAAGTCACCCTTATTTTTACTCAATTCTCAAGTCCAATCCAAAGAACAAAAACAGAATATTATTTACTCGTTCATAGTCTTCGATGGCATATCTACTGAATAAATGTTACCGTTGCCATTTAACTGGATAGCTTTATACCTACTATATTTTGAGGATATTTGCCAGTACTTAAAATGATGGTTAAAGAGAGACCATTACTTTAACTCAGCATTAAACTAGACTCGAGAAATAAATTACGAATAATAATAAAATGTAAAATTATTACAGCTGTAAAATTTATCTTCATCTGTTCTTCAAGAAATTAATGGAACAATAAAATTATTCACTAGTACAAAGAAACTCATCCATGCATACTTCGCATTATGTTCCTCGCTAATTTTTTTCTTGTTTAAATCTCAAGTAAGGACCGTGTACAGCAGATAGCTTACATTAAAAATGAAAACAATCAGAAAGATTCCTACACAGACGGATATAGAATACAATTATTTATCAGTTCATTTCAATCATTTTGAACTAAACGAGCTCTTGTTCATTCTATTTTATAAATCTCACGATTTTATGCATGGAATATAATATTAAGCTAAAAGAAATGGTTTACGCCTTTAATATATCCAATTTTGGTGTGAAAAAATATATTTTCAAGAATACAGGGGCGTTATTTGTAATTGATTCCATTAATTTTCCTTAGAATAGGAAAGAAATGTTCCGATAAGAATTCGTCTGGCGCATTTTAAATAGCCCCGAGAACATGGCGTGTTTGAAGTCCTTGCAAAAATATATTTTCATAAAATTCTACTCAAGACTCCTTATTTTCTAGTTTGGAATGATTTCTATTGGTACAACTCCCATGGAAACGTAAAATCCTTTAGAGCCACCTATCATTGAGAACGAATACCAAAGAAAAATTTAACGATTATGCCATTTAAATCCTGCGTCATAAAGAACTCAATTTCCATGGCCGTCAGTCTCTCTGTGACGCATTTGCAAACTTTATGTTTAAAATAAATCGTGGGCGACATATTAAAATTCAGTCTACGTCACCTTATTCCCACGTAATGGGATATGCCTGGAAAATTATTTTCCGGAGCAAATGCCTGTCTTTTCCTCTGCTTCTTCTTTAGCCAGCTGCAAAATTAAAACTTGGCACCGATTTGGTAATCATTTCTGGCATTTCATTTCAATAGACCCGAGTCAATAAGGATTAAAACACTTAATGAGATGCGGTGAGATAATAATATGCATAGTTGTAACATTGATAGTAATGAATAAATAAGAAGGGAATGCGACAAGATAGATGATGGGGGTTTGATGAAGAGTAATTTTTGCGAAGATACAATACACTAGGGGTCGACTGTGGAGTAAACGTGACCAGACTTTTCGCGTGCCTTGATATAAGTCAGCATTTTACTGAGTAATATATTAGCGTAATGTCAGTTACTACCATGGATTTTCACAATCTCTTTAAACATGTAGCAGCGGCTTCTTCAGCTATTACGGCTTCTTCGTACCCCGATTTTAAGCCATCTGAGCATTCCTACCATGCGTAAGGGCAATCTTGCACGAGATCATTGACTTTGTGTTCGCACTCGAACCTCTCTAATTCCGTAGCACTTTGAAATCGAAGCCTTTCAATTACGACGAATGTGACCTCATTGTTGAAGATGTAATGTTTTGGGCACAATGATTAGTGTTCAACATTGAAAGTACACTTCTGAATGTGCGTTAATCTGAATACTATGTCCAAGATATCGAGTATAAGAATTTTTTAAGCCATTTCGTTATGAAGGCGTTTCGGTTTGAAGATATATGGCACATCTTAAGGCACATCTTTGAAGACATATTTTTAAAGAAACATGGTTGAAAACAAAGCTGAAGGCTTTTGCCTTACCTCGAAAGTAATATCTTTCAGTTCAGAAGGTTCAACTTAAATCGTTGAAAAGGGAATCGGGATGAGCCGGTGGTTACTGTACCTGCTCCAGGTAAATTAGTACGAAATATAAGGTTAAGAGTAATTTTTTTACGATTAAGGGTATTTGTTTCTATTTTTCACATACAATTGTAGCATAATCTTCATCATAAGTGATATACAAAGAATTACTGACAATCAACACAAAATACAACCACAGACAATCTTTATCAAAAATCATAGTGGTATTATCTTCATAATATACTTACAATTATAGTATAAAATAAAAATGTATAAATGGAATATTCATTCTGGTCCTGCTAGGTCAGTCAGTTATGGCTTGACAGCAGGTGCCATATGATAGCTTAAAGTGTTGCAATTATAAAGCTACATATATAGTGTCACGCTTTGTTTTAAGACCTAATCAGTACGGACAGTAAAGACAGTAAATAATTTAGGCTTAACCATAAATGAAACATTATCTTGGACTGGTCATGCAATTGCTATCAGCAGAAAAATTAACTCATCCCTGCATTCACTGAAAAGGTTAAAGCACATTGCTCCCCCCTCCTTAAAGATGCTTCTTGTGCCCTCTCTTCTCATACCCCACTTTGATTACTGTGATGTAGTATACCAAGACCTTTCAGGCGAACTGAAAACCAAACTCCAGAAGACCCATAATTCCTGTGTGCGGTTCATATGTGATCTTAGGAAGTACGATCATATTTCCCACTCATTTAATAGAATATCCTGGTTAAAGCTAGAAGGCCGCAGGCATTTACATATTCTTTCACTTCTCTACGGAATACTTTCAAACCACACACCTAAATATCTGTACAAATATTTCCTCTTCATCAGCTCAATCCACAACAGAAATACTAGGGGTAATAATAAACTTCTTGTCCCACACCATCGCACGGAAATATATCACAAATCTTTTCATGTTACAGCATGCCGTCTGTGGAACTCTCTCCCAGATGACATAAAAAACTCTTCATCAACAACAACATTTAGAAGAGCACTTCACAAGTTCATTTTCCTCAGGTACTTAACTTAACCAGTACACCCTCCGTCATTCCACTCAGCTGTTATACAGATCACTGTGTCTACTTTTTTTACCCTGCTTTTTTGTTTTGTCATCTCAAGCGGTAGGAGTTTGCATATTTATTTTTAGAAATATCACGCTTCTCATTACTCCGCATGTGTTGTCAATGTATTTAATTTCTCCAATTCAATTTCAGTAACGTAATAATATGTATACTATGTAAAAATGATTGTTACAATGTACATGTATCTTTCCTCTAATTAATAAGGTTTTCGCAGGTTTTTCACACCCCCCTTCTCTTCGTGGGTGTTTTTCCTGCGTGGGTTTTTACTAGTTGAGCAATGCCACGCTCTCCCTAGCGTTTCCCACAAACCTTATTCTTTGCTTGGAATTTTCTCATTTTATTGTACTCTATCTTCACTGTCATTTAATTTGAGTATATGTAGGTGTATTCTTAATTTATATATGTATATGTATGTATGTATGGGTGTATATGTAATTATGTATGTATTTATGTATGTATACGAATGCATGCATGTATTTTTATGTGTGTATATGTATGTGTGTGTGGATATGTATGTATATGTGTAGGTATGTGTATGCATATAGGTATGTATGTGTGATGTGTATGTATGTGTATGTGTGTGTGTATTAATATGTATATTTACTTTTTTCTTTTCGATGTGCAAATCTGTGCTAAATGAATTGATGTCTGTCTATATGTATTTATGTGTAAATATGAATGTAGCTATAAGTTTAATGCCTAATATAATATGTATACGACGATGGGTTAAATGGAAGAAGGGACCATTTGGTCTCAATTTCGCCCAAAAAAAGACCACTATCTATCTATCTAATCCATTCTGGGTAATAGCAAGTCCCTTATCCTCCCCTTTACAGCATTTAATGTATATAATATTCTTAAATCTTCAGGTATTTCATTAAAAATTAGAGTTACAGTAACTACCAATTTTCCTCTACCTTGATTTGTATGATTTTTTTGTTATTCACTCAATAATGTCCCGAAATGATAAATCCTTTTTATTTCAACCATGTATTTTGAATTTGTCATAAAAATAGTTTCCTATTATGATGACATATCTATACAGCCTGTCTACAGGCATAATTCCTAATTTATGGAAAATATTTCTTCCATCTAGTATATTTGTATTTTTTGATCTAGCCTCAGACATTTTCTCTAGAATTTTTTGCTGTTAATTTTTTTGCATATTAATTTTTGTAGAGCCAGTGGATGACCAGACGGTTATACCATATCTTAAAATGCTCTCAACCAGTGCAAAATACGCCATTGGGACGACACTTAAACTGACAAAACTAGTAATGCAGTGAACTTGAAGAAGGATGTGATTTAATTTGTTATCCATTTTTAAAATATATTCACCAAAGCTAACATTTTGATCAATGATTACCCCCAAAAGATAACATTTATTTATTTGTTCCAGCATGGTGCAACCACAGTTATTTGTGAGGTAATGTAGGCAGTAATGTGAATGAATCTGTAATTGAATATCTATGATGTCAGAGGTTTTGCGTTTCGTAAACATGACTTTTGATTTTTTCTCACAGATAACGAGATTATTGACATATACCCATTCACTGATACCATTTAAGTCAGGTTTCATGCCCTGAATAGCTGATTTTGGTTCCTTATGATACGATATGAGTACTGAATCAATAGCATACAATATCAACTCGCACAAATGATAGCACGAAGATGTCATATATATGTATATATATTTAGTTCCTATTTCGAAAAGGGTAAAGATTACATGATATGAGGACTACAGGACAATAAGTTTGATATCACACGCAGCTAACGTTGTTCTAAGTATCATAAAAAAAGGATAGAGAGTAGGTCAAATGTTTACTTAGGGGATGATCAGTGTGGGTTTAGGAAGGTGAGAGGTACGCGTGATGCCATTGCAGTAATGAGATTATTAATCGAGAGGAATATAGAACACAACCAGGAGGTATTAGCCTGTTTCGTAGATTTCGAAAAAGCGTTTGATAGAGTGAATTGGGATAAACTAATGAGTATATTGCACAAATTAGGAATAGATTGGAGGGAAAGGAGGCTAATCCGCAACCTGACGTCTCAGACTGCTCATGTGCGAGTGGGGAACGGAAATTCCGGATGGACAGTGTTAGGAAGAGGTGTAAGGCAGGGTTGCCCATTATTGCCGTTACTGTTCAACCTTTATGCAGAGGAAATGATTAAAGATGCATGGGATGAACTCGAGGTAGGAATGAAAGTGGGCGGGGAATCCGTAAAATCAGTTAGGTTTGCTGATGACCAAGCTTTAGTTTGTCAGTCGGCCAAGGGGTTGCAAGCAATGCTGGGTGAATTGGAAATACAGTGCGACAGGTATGGGATGAAAATCAGCATTAATAAAACAAAGGCTATGCGATTTTCTAGAAAGAGAAAGACTAAGCTAAAATTTAAAATAGGAGGGCAAAAACTGGAGCAGGTAGAACAGTTTACGTATCTCCGTAGTGTTTTGGACCAACACGGTCAAAGTAGTAGGGACGTAAGGAGAAGAATTGCGCTAGGCAAAGAGGATTTCACAAGGAGGAGGGAGTTGATGACAGGGACGTTAAGTAAGGATATTGAGAAACGACTCGTAAAAACTTTGATATGGAGCGTAGCTACGTACGGTGCGGAAACGTGGTCATTGAAGCAGGAGGATAGACGTAGATTGGAGGCTTTTGAAATGCGGGTTTGGAGAAGAATGGAGTAGGTGAAATGGAGAGAGAAGAAAACAAATGAGTAAGTACTTGGTATGGTATGCGAGGACAGGGGTTTGTTTGTTGGGAGAAATCCTATGGAGGCAGGAAAAGTGGATGAAGGGGTTATTGACCGGCAGTGGTATGTTGAAGACTGTAATAGAGGGGAGAATGTTGGGCAAAAGAGGAAAGGGAAGGAACAGGATAGGGATGTTGGACGGGATGAAGGGAGGAAGAAAGTACTCAGAGATGAAGATTGGTCTGATGTAGAGTAGGATACTGGATTTGGTATTTTGTTAGGAATCACAAAATATTTATTTAGTAGCTGTGTCCATCCAAAAACCTAACTTAACCGGGAGATTACCTAATAATATATATATATATATTTGAATATATATATATATATATATATATATATATATAATTATATATATATATATATTTGAATATATATATATATAATTATATATATATATATATATATTTGAATATATATATATATATAATTATATATATATATATATTTGAATATATATATATATAATTATATATATATATATATATATATATATATATATATATATATATATATATATATATATATATATATATATATATATATATAAAATAAAGAGTTAAGGGCCAAGAATAGATCCTTGTGACACAACTGATTGCTGAATTCAGCCTTCTATCCATTCCATCTCTGAAACTATTTAGAGCTACTTTATTGGCTTGTATGATCCCTTTATTTCTTTGGAAACCAAATTGACATTTTGATATAATTTCATACTTATCCAGGAAATTCAGCTATTTGTCTGACATAAACCTTTCCATGATTTTTAAAATGTCAGGTAATACTGATATTGGGCGATAACCATTCAACTCTTTATGAGATCCTTCTTTATAAATAGGTCTTATGACAGCTCTTTCTAAAACCATTAGGGATTTTTGCATTTTCCAATTGAATGATATACAATTTCCTTAAATGCTGGTATTATATTACCACACTTCTTCAGGTTCCATTATTTTAATGCCATCATGTCCCATTGGTTTCATATCCATTTTTTCAATAATCTTATGTACACTTTGTCATCCTTTGTTGCTAAATTAATTACTATGCTATTTACCGGACTCAGTGGAATTTTACAATTAGCTTTCAGGTAAGTTGTTTCTTTGGTGAATTGTATAGAGAATCTGGATGCAATTAAAAACTAATCTAATGCAATTAAAACGGCATGTTGTAAGAATGGCATTTGACGTATTCCTACAATTACTTATTTTCTAGATTTTCTCTTACTGTCACCATTCCTGAGATCTTGAAAACTCCTTCACAGTCATCTCATGCATAAGCTTAAGAGGTTGATGATTTGACAAGTGTCTTGATATCCCACCAGACTCGGGTTCACATTCCGAAGCTGTCAGGATTAAAAAGACTCATTATAAAGAGTCCAGATCGCTGATTGGGATGTTAAGTGGAGAAAAATTCAATATGCCTTCTGCCGAGAGGGACGTGAAATTGAAAACAACTTGGTGCCTTTCTTTAAAAGAAGGCCAACCTCGATGCGGGATTCCTCCTACTGCCCCCATTCCCTAAAAACCCTACCCTGACCACATAACCCCACTTGAAGAAAAGCAATAGTTACTGAAGGTCGCCTCCAATAATAACGATTACCCTTAAAGTCTTAAAAATACGATGCTCAAGGTGTACGCTAAAAAGTAAGATGCAGGGGGCAGTGCTACCACTGCTTTTCACTCTCAACCCAGGTGTTTAGACAAGCCCGAATTCCAAGGCATCGATACTCTTTGAATATCGTCCAATCCCGTGAGAGAGTTGCTGCGGTTCGTAAAAAGTCCCCAGGGAATGGAACGACGAAGGGTGAGTCGTGAAGGGGGAGTGAGGGAGAGGATGAAAAAGGGGATGAAAAAGACCTTCCTTGGATTCGTGGAAGAGGAGGGCTGGAGAAGGGAAAATGGTGGGATGGAGTGAGGTGGATAGCATGGTAGGGTGGGGTGGGGAAGAAATAGGACGGGGAGAACTAGAATAGGGTGAGAGAGAGAGAGGAATGGAAAAAGAGTTTTGAGCAAAGGAGATTTCGGGGGGAGGGCTAAAGCGCCTGGCGGGCTGAGGGGAGGGGGCGTCGCGGCGGAGATTGGCGGAGGACACCCACTCCTTCGGCGCACTCCCATCGCTTGCTCGTCGTTCTAGGGCCTGGGAGAACTCCGCGGTGGATTGCGGGAAGTTAAAGGGATTTCCTCGGGCGCCCATTCACAGTTGACGCCATGCATGGCGGGCGGAGGTAGGGGGGCGAAAGGAGCGGAGGAGGAGTGACTGGGGAAGAAAAGGGCTTGGATTGAAAGCGGGAAGTGAATTGACAACGTGGGATTGTGGGCGGAGAGACTTGTGAGAGAAAATTTTGAAAGGACGAGAAGATGTGAGGTGGAGGACGAGGGACCTGAATGAATGAAAAGTTTACTTTGCTTTAAGGATCGAATTTCCCGCGGAGCAATGCCGAAGAAAATAACAAGCCGGTAAGAACAAAGAGAAATGATATCAATCAAGCAACGAAAACAACGATGAGTTTTCGCGCGCCTCAAGATTCAGGCCCAACGAAATTATCTGTATTTTCAAATTTTTCCCCGAGAAATTTCTTCAATTATTTTGGCCTAAAGAGGTAAAAGTAGTAAGAACGTAAGAAGTAGCTTTACGTAGGGAAAGGAAGCTTTTACAAGGAGGATGTAAGTAATGGCATTGACATTCCGAAAGGATTTTTTTGAAAAGAATAATGATAAATTTGATATGGACTGTTGCTATAGGAAGCATTCAAATGAGGTCATTGAGCTGATATGACTGCCTTGGACTGGAAGATTTTTAGATCTATTGTGGAAAGGGATGGAAAAGGTAAAATGAATGGAAAAATGCGAAGACTTTACTAGAAAGGACAAGAGGGGGACATATGAGTTACCGATGAGAAATCCAACGGAGGATAAAAAAGGCGAATCGGATGAAATGAAGGTAGATAGAGAGTATGCAGAATTGAAGAAGGATATATTTCAGTGAAGGGTGCCACGTAGTGTCACATTTGAGGATGTTAGGAAATGAGAGTCATTAACTTTGTACAAAATCTCCTCAATACTCTTATACAATAATGAATTACACAGAGACTTCTGCTATTTTACGAAAAATTATAAAGATGAACCCAAATAAAATCCCAACGGTAATAAGGGAAACATCCTTAGCGCCTCACAAATATCATTGATAGTGCTGGGGTTGGAGGATAGTATATTTTCACGATAGAAAATCTGGTAACCAAACTCAGCGGGTTGCATTGGCGTTGCGCCTTCTAAATGTGTGGAAATTACTTCGCAAGCTGCCGCAAGGGGGAGTATTAGGGCACCAATAATACATGCCCAACTATTACAGTTCATGCAATTATTTGAATAAAAAATAGCTCATATACAAAAAAACTAGTACTCCTACACACATACATGCTTATATGCATCATGTAATACCAGGGTAATTAATAAATAACTCGCAAAACTGGATAGAGGCAACAATAACAATGTAACTTCCTGAAATTCATTTTACTTGTTTACATAATAACCCTATCTCTCTGGGACAGTGGTCATCCAGATGATTTTTTACGGTCCAGAACAGATGAAAATTACTGGGGACTTAGTCAGGACTATGTTGTGGATGTTCGAAGCGTTCTTAATGAAACGTTTGTGGCAGGTCCTGCTTTTTTCATACTTAAGTGTGCGACTTAGTTATTAAATTACCCTCGCAATTGATTGAATCATTAAATATTTATTTATTTAACGACTTGCAGTTACAAACACGCAAACCTTAAGTGGTGGAAAACCCACCTAAGCGGGAATTCAACCAGCGACCTCTGGGTTGGCAGGTGAGGGTGTCACCAGGGCGGGTAATATAAATAATAGTAAAAAAATATTTGTATTAAAGTAAATGTATTCAAGCGCTTGGGTCCAGTTTCACTATGATTAGGTATTGCCTGAGGATAGAACGCGTACTTGAATCTGTCACTAACGGTGTCTTTCTCTTTCATTTTGCGAGGCCTGTCCAATAAATACGCGAACTTAAGCCATAAAAACTTTATTTTGCAAAATTTAGTCTACATCGATTTTATCCCCTTTAAAGTACTCTCCATTCGTTGCTATGCACTTTTTCCATCTTCTTTTCCACTGTTTAAAGCACCCTTGAAAGTCCTCGGCAGTTAAGCTTTTTAGTTTTCTCGTCGTTTCTTCCTTTATTGTGTCCACATCTTCCCAGTGATGTCCCCTCATCACATTTTTGCATTTTGGGAATAGGGAAAAATCGCAAGGGGCGAGATCTGGCGAATAAGTAGGATGAACAAGGATGGTGATTGAATTTGTTGCCAAAAACTGGCGAACTATCAATGCTGAATGTGCAGGTGCATTGTCATGGTAAAGGATCCATTCACCATGTTCGGTTAAAATGGTGTTCACTGTTGATTTTCCTAAATTCAGTTCATCAGCTACCATTTGGACAGTTTTCCGATGATCGGTAAGGACAAGGGACCGCACACGATCAATGTTGTCGTCGACACAGGTGGTTGAAGGTCGTCCCGGCCTTTCATCATCCGTGCCGTCTCGTCGGTACTCTTTAAAACGCTTAATCCACTTGAAAACGGAGGATGTCTTCAGAGCATTATCACCGTAAACAGCAGTCAACATTTCAGTAATTTCTTGATATCTTTTACCGCACTTCCCCAAAAACTTGAGGTTGATTCTCAACTCCGTGATTCCGTCAATTTCCATTTTCGACGAACAGTAAAATCAAGGACTACAGGAACTAACATAACTGGCACCATGCGCACAGCTCGACGATCCGCCAAGCACAGACGGCTCATTGGGTCTCAGGCAACTAGCGCCGCTAGTGGGCGGGGCTATAGTCTGCGTCGTGGCCGCCAGATTGCACCATTTCGCGTATTTATTGTGGAACGTATCCCAGTGGTCGGACTATCAAAATAATTTGTTATCTCAATAATTCCCACGGTTGGGTAAGAAAACTCGGATTTCTAATGCATTTCTATAAATCAACGTCTTACCTGCTCTCTTCGAGAACCAGAGGCTCCTAAACTCATTCATCCGACATTCATCGCAAAGCTTCCTCTCTTCTGGTAGCAGGTTTTGAAAAATCAAGTGGATTTCCTCAGAAACTTTCCCAATTCCTGAATTAACGTTATCTCTTATTGGTCCCAATTCCTTGACACGCACTCGAAATTTCGTGACAGCGGCCCAATACTGTGAAGCGGGTGCTACCCACCTGTGCTGGCTTTCACCTCCACCGTACCATACTCCGTAAGGAATCAACTGTACGCTGAATAAACCTATATCGAAAAATAGTGGAATCGATCGAATTTAGAGTGGGCTGTCTTGCATGGAATCCTGCTAATATGTAGATATATGGGAATTCCCCACCCTAGAAAGCTTACACACTTGAGTAAATTTTTACGCACCATGTCAACGCATGAGCGTGCAAGGTCCACGTTCAAAATGAAGGATAAACAAGGCAGACTAGTGATGTTTAGCAAAGTATGCTACGAAGGATTTTATAATAACGCATCCCGAGTGTGGTTCGTGAATTTCGCTCATGATGCATTGAATAAATCCCCTACTACTGCCGTATTCAAAATAATAGAAACGTGGTATTTTAACGGACTCGGATAATTCTTGTCGTAGAGAAAAATATTTATTCTGGAACTTCATGCATGCGCTAAATAGGTAACCAGTAACAATATGCGGACATAATTTTTCTTTCTGGGCTTTTAACAATATGAGAATTATTATTAGGTAATCTACCGGTTAAGGTAGGTTTTTGGATGGACACAGCTCCTAAATAAATATTTTGTAACTCCTAGCAAAACATCTACATCAGGTCCCTCTTCATCTCCGAATACCTTCTTCCTCCCTTCATCCCGTCCAACATCCCTATCCTGTTCCTTCTCTTTCCTCGTTTGCCTAACATTCTCCCCTCAATTACAGTCTTCAACATCCCGCTTCCGGTCAAAACCCCCTTCATCCACTTTTCCTGCCTCCATAGGATTTCTCCCAACAAACCCCTCTTTTCGCCCACCATACCAAGTACTTCCTCATTTGTTTTCTTCTCTCTCCATTTCACCTTTCCATTCTTCTCCACACCCACATTTCAAAAGCCTCCAATCTACGTCTATCCTCCTGATTCAGCGATCACGTTTCCGCACCGTGCATAGCTACGATCCATATCAAAGTTTTTACGAGTCTTTTCTTAATGTTTACGAGTCTTTACTTAACGTCCCTGTCATCAACTCCCTCCTCCTTAAGAATAAATTGAGTAGCTTCAGGCGTGATGTGGTGGAAGTCGAACATAATGAATAACTGATCGTAGCACTTTTCCACTTGATAAAAATATTTTTAATTACGACCGGGTTTCGATGTATTACATCATCATCAGGTAACCAACTGAAGTTGTGTTCAAGCTTATATACCTTCCGGAAGGGGTGGAGAGGGCGTGGTAGGAAACGACGGGGGGTTTGGAGAGGGGGGGAAAAGGAGGGGAAGGGGTGAAGGGAAAGAAAAGGGAGACATTTACAAGAAATAGCGGAAACATTGTATACAACTGATCATCCCCATTCGCACCTGAGCAGTCTGAGACATGTACAGGTTGCGGATCAGCCTCTTTTCCCTCCAATCTATTCCTATTTTCTGCAATATACTCAGTAGTTTTTCCCAAATCATTCTACCAAACGCTTTTTCGAAATATACGAAACAGGGATTTGCCTCCTGGTTGTGTTCTATATTCCTGTTGATTATTAATCTCATTACTGCAATGGCATCACGCGTGCCTCTCCCCTTCCTAAACCCAAACTGATCATCCCCTAAGTAATCATTTGCCCTACTCTCTATCCTTCTGTTTATGATCCTAATATGAGAATATCACGTAAAATTTGCCGATAAGTAATGCGGAATGGGCGCTCTGGCTACTTTCGACGGCTATTCATGAAAATATGTCTACATGTATATCTATATAAATATAATGTCTAATATGAAAATATTTGTCCGGAAAACTCGTTTAACGCCAAGGATTTAAAGCAGAGCGACATTTATTTTATTCGCAGGAGAACAAAATGTTCGTAACCCCCAAGGAGAGTTTTTCTGTAACCTGAACAAATATAATATTCGTTGGGCGTACAAGCAAGAAAATATTTTTGATTTTATAAGTATCTTGTAGGGGAGAAGCTAAAAGTTTATCGCTAAAAGTGGCCTAGATTGTGGCAACATTTTAGGAACAACAGAACTTGGATAGAAATTTCAAAGCTGCTACAGGTCTCCAAAACGGCAGCCTCCCGAAAACAATTACCTACTCTACGGGTTGCTTAGCAAACACTGCCAACCGGAAATAGTTTCCTATTTCCATGAGAATGGGTAGTTGTCGACAAATTTCTGTCCTGATGCACGATTATTGGAAAGAGGAGACGATGGCCAAGGAATGGGGTTGAATGAAGAAGTAAGGAATGAAGGAGGGCGTTAAAATGACCAAATTTATTCCCGGCGACGAGATTAAAAATATAAGAATAGTATTAATAATTTCCCAGCTCTGGGAATAACTTTAAGAGTCTCTAGCGCAAAACATTTCATGTGAATTTTCGACGCGAGGGACAGCCGCACGGCTCTCAGAGCAGAGAGACGACTGCGATTACGGGCCTTAAAGCTCCCCCGGGGAGTGACTCTGTGGCTTTATCGCGTCAACCAGTTAACCCGAGAGGTCATGGGCTCCAATCCAGCCACGTGCATGGATGTTCTGTTGTCACTTGACGTGTTCATATCGTTGTGGGAACATTTCCTGTGCCACCAAGGAGTCCCCAGCGGTTCCTCTGATTAAGTGCGCACTTAAAGAATTATCGCTCTCATTTTTATTTCAACCAGCAACATCGTGGGATAATCTCATCTATCTTTTAAAAAGACATTATATTTAAAGTTAAAGGCTAACAAACAATGAAGTTCATGCCAAGGCAGGGGAAGAGAGACAGCTCTTGGGAGAAATTTGAAGAAGACAGGATAAGTGGATGAAATAGATATCGAGAGGCAATGAGATTCTTAAAGACGATGATACGTTAGAGGGGAGAATACTGGCAGAGCGAAGTAAAGGGAGGAAAATAAGTTGGCACTTTGAATGGAATTGAGGGAGGTGGAGTGCATGCCTTGCCAAAGAATGCATTTATCTTGATGCGAAGGATGGTGTTTAAAGGACATTTTGTGCCATATACGTTAAACTTAAGGAGTATAGAAGTATGTGACTAAACATGTTGTCATAAGCTGGTTTAGTATGTCCTAATTATAACAATAGTTATTCAAATAGTTATAACAAATCAAAATGACAGCTTCGGTCAGTTCCTATTTAAAAGATGCCAAAAGACAATTTCAGAAAGTACTGATCTGACATATGACCCCATCGTTATGACCCCATTTTATGCAGAGAAATCAAGAAAATCGGATAAAATAGAGAAGCATCGGTAGAGACAGGTTGTTTAGAGGTGATATTTAAACAATAGGGAGAATTGACATGCATGCATTTACATGTATGAATTTAAATGTACTACACAATATGAAGCATAGCGATTCACGGATTTAGACTTGTGTTTTGAGGCAAAGAGATGAGCGTATATGGTAGGTTTCTGAGATGTGGGAGTGGTGAGAATGCAGAAAATAATTTGGACAAAGAGGAAGACAAACCCCGAGGTTTTCAATTGGGTGGGTAAATACAGGAAGTTACTGAGGGAAATACGAAAAAGGTAGATAAATTGGAAGAAGGGAATAATGAAAGGGAGTGGTGCGTTGATGGCCGCGATAGAAGGATAAGCGGAGTACTTATAGGAATAATGAAAAAGAGCGTTGTAGACATCATGAATACTGGCAGAATTTACGAAGACATGAAGAAAGAAATAATGCAGGGCAAAGTGTGAGAAAGTGCTTGCATGACTTAAAAGTAAATATGCTAGTCTTTGGGGAACTTCGAAAATCTATAAAAAAAGGCAGAATACCTTGAATGAAAGGTGTAAAATCTGAATATAACGTGTAATGGTGGCATTTTTGACAAGTTAAACGGCCAGTCAAATCAGCTGACAGTGAATCCATCTGTGACATTTTACTTGGTGCTCAGATGATCTCCAATCAATTCAATGATTGTTCCCTTGGCCGCGGACACATTCGTTGTCGAAAAGATTTATTATCTTTAAAAGACAACTCAAGTCAGCCAGACCTAATATTATTCCTGACTGAACAAATTGCTTAGGAAGAAATTAGAATTTTGTGGCAGAGGATGAATTATTATCAGTTACGCACGTTCCCTTCGCGTAGCGCAAGTAAAAAACTGCTGGTAGATGTGGTAGTAAAAAAAAACTTCAACCAAAAATGGGAATGAAAAATCACGTAAGTCAAACTCGTTAAGGAAGGGTAATCGCCATTAATAGGAAGGTGCAAAAAAGAAAAGAAAATATTATTCGATCAAAAATGAGATCTCATGTAGTTTGTCAAGAAAATACTCCGCGGTTGATATGTACTTATATTGGCCGATTCCATTTTCCTCTGACATCCTTTTACAGGTTCCCTTTCTCTCATTTGAGGGAAGAGGAAAGTGCCACTACAGAAACGCTTGATGTCACCATAAACGTACGCGGGACGGACTATGCAATCCATAAACAACTGAGTCGAAAGATATACCATTGTGTCAGGGGAACGAGATGCGCCAATAAAGGGAAGAGAGATAAAATGAAAATAAATGGTGAAAGCGATGGAGAGGGGAGTAAAAAAGGATGAAGATCTTCCCACGGTGGTTGGGCTACGTTAATCCTGAGGAGGTGCAGGTGTAGAGGAATGAAATGACGGGACGGATGAGAGATGGAGTCAAGCGACGGCGTGTAGTAGGAGGCGAGGTGGGGAGGAAGAAGCGACGGTGCCGGTCGAGAAATGCTAGTCAAGTGAAAACTTTAATCGAAACAACGACGGAACGAAGAGGAACCGCTAAGCCCGTGGAAGGAAGTACAATATTTCTCGGTATATGCAAATTCTGCCTAAGGTAGACACCACATATTGATTTTCGATACGAAGAAATTGTATAAAATAGCACGTTATATCACCTACGTCTAATCCAATAACCAAATGAAAAAGATGAAGAGATATGCGATTTCTTGCTCATTTGTTTGTTTGAACTAAGATAAACCAAATTGAAAACCAATATTTGGGTATCAAAGGTAGGATTTTGGGATATTAGTATTGGGTTTAAATACTGCAGCACCACCCAATATAAAGTACCAATGGTAATGATAATAATATACCAATCAAAAAAATCAGGCTGTAGTGTCTTGACGTGGTGGAAGGGCTAATGCGTTCTGATAACCCTTGGGGCTATGCTGTCGGAATCAATGACAATTACTCCGGGGGACACCAACGGGAAGCTAACTCAATTAATATCCCATGATGGACATAGATCAGAGTGCAAATCCTGGTCACATCGGCATTAGGACCGCTGGGGCGTGTGTCCAAACCACCTCCATTATTACCCCATGAACCGATGATGAATAGGGTGATTAGAATAAGCCCGGCAACTATGGGACTCGGCTCAATAGGCAGCGTGTCGTTCCCGGGTGCGGGAGAGGTAAGGCTTCCGCGGTCGTCATCTCACGGAATCCTGGCAAAGCAAAATCGGTAGCAAAGGCACAGAAGGCACGCAAGAAGACCGAACCAGTTAGAAGAGGGACATATAGTAGAATGTTAGAACAATGTTTACGATAGGGAAATCAGAAAATATACAGCAAGAGATGAAGAGAGGAAATATTGATGTTTGATGGCTGTGCGAAGTGAGATGGAAGGATACCGGGCATTAATGGAGCGTTAGTTATAGAGTCATACTGAATGGAGGGCAAGATGGCCAGCGAAGTATGACAGTTGAGTTAAATAAAAAGATCAGAAGATGCATAAGAAACAGGGCAAGAGTGTGATATAATATTATTGGTAGAAGTACAAGCTGGACTAACGAACATGGCCATTGTTTAGCCAACAAGTATGCATAGAGTGGAAGAAATAGGCTGGGTAGACGAACAATTAAAGGGAATTGCAAGGAAAGGAATTGCGACCGTTCCCGGAAAGACGCATTTGACATTGATGGGGATTGAAACGAGACAGTGGGAGCAGCAAGAGATAATAGTGAGGTAGAGTACTATGGTTTAGTGGCATGGAATGACCGCGGGAAGAACCCAATAGAGTTCTGCAGAAGACAGGACTCCAATATAACGAATGCTTGGTTTAAACACCACTTAGGTGAAAGAAAACTCATAGGTAAAAGGAAAAAAACTCTGAATTCAGAAATATACAAGTTAGGCTATATTCACGTTGGGCAGAGATTTAGGAAAAATGTGATGCGACTTGGGCCACACTGGTGCCCAGGTTCATTCACAAGAAGACAGAGAGGAGGGCAAATAATTATTGATGGGATGGTAAGTTCGGGTTCACAAAGGGGAGAGATATACGAGATAACGTTACTCGTAACTCGTACGTGATAACATAGCAGTAATTACAGCATCACTATGGAGGACCATAGAATAAAGCAGGATGTATTTGTCTGTGACTTAGATTTCGAGAAAGCGTTCATAAGGGTACATTAAGTAGAATTAATGTAGAAGTAAGAAGTAGTTCTGAAAATAGGAGTAGATTGGAGGGATAGGCTACTTACTCGCAACCTATATATCTTTCAAACTCTTAAGGTGCGACTGGCAGACAAAGAGTCGGACTGGGCAGAGATTGGTAAGAGGGTGAGACACACCTGTCTATTATCAGGTGTGATTTTGAACGCATATTGGAGGGAAATAAGTAAATAAGCGTAGAGAGATGAATGGGAGTCAGTATGTATGCTGAATTAATAAAATCACATAGATTAGCGGTTTATCTAGCTTTAGTTTGAGTCAGCCAAGGGGTAGTAAACATTGCTGAGCTCATTGGAGAGTCGGTACGATATGGATCGGATGAGAATTAATAAGGACAAAATGAAGGCTATGTGATTTTAGAGAGAGCGATAAGCTAATATAAAAACATAAATTACAGCCGTTGTACCAGTTTATCTATCTCGGAGGGTTTTTGGCCCAAAATGGTCAAGTCATTAGGGACGCAAGAAGAAAAACTACTGAACAAGGATACATTACATTACCTCATCTAGTGAAGCAAAGCCTGGCATCCAACATCAAAATAAACCCTTCTTCATTTTCGGATTCTTCCTTTATAGAAGTTAAGCGATATTGGCAACGGAATCGATCTCAGGAATGAATCATTTTTTCTACGGAAAATTCAAGAGTAGTATAATTGATGACACATCAATCAACAATAACTGTAACGGCTGGTAACCAAAGAACCCCTTCCGTCCAACCTCTTAGCGGTTTGCAGAATTATTTTAAGATGTAGATTCACAACATGCGCACCGCCAGCTGGGTATTTGACAGTAGGTATTATTACTACATCACACCCTATCAGGTACGTTAAGCCCAGGCGAATGCGATGAGTTCAAAATAAAGTTCGAATACAATTCGTATTGCATTTGGGATGCTTAATCATGCCCCTTCAGTGATGACGTATTATGAGAGGAAATTAATGATACCATAACTCATACGTATCAGAATCTTTTTCAATAATTTTAGCCATGTGGCTTGATCTACCTATTAACGTGGGACCAACGTATTTACCTCGGAATCTCGAGTACTCACTGGTATTAAAAAAGATGGGGGGGAGATAACCATCAATCTGTTTGTGCTTGATTCATCATCATCTGCGGCTCTACAGCCTGGTGTCGGCCTTGGCTCCCTCTATGATATGCCTCCATTCACTTCTTGTTCTTGCTTTTTCCTTCCATCTTGTAGCCTTCATTGCCTTTAAATCATCCTCCACATCCTGTAGCCATCTCGTCCTTGGACTACCTCTTCTTCTGACCCCTTTCATCTTGCTATCAAGTATCAGTTTGGGCATTCTGTCATTTTCCATACTTTCTACATGGCCCAACCATGCCAGCCACAGTGACTTGGCAAATCTAACTATGTCCTTCCCTTCTATTAGTTCATTTTCTCCATGTTCGTTCTAATTCTCCATCTCTCTCCTTCTCTAATTGGGCCATATATTCTCCTTATGATTTTCCTTTCAAAATTTCTTAGGGTTTGTGGTTGATTGATGTCAAATCATGCAATGATCGCAGACTGAATTTTTCGTTGTCATTCTCAAACATGACACTGACTATCCTTTCGTCACTACTCATTTTGATTATAGCTGATAGCGGAAAAAATGATATAATTAACCAAATATTACGGTTCAGCAAATCGAAATTTCTCGGAGGTCAAAACATGGACTACTTTGCTTCTATATTCCTATGCAAAGTTTGTGTACATTGCATCAACTTTGGTATGCTGAGCGCCTTTGCTTCTCTTCGAAGCTTTCATTGCGTCATTCTGGAAAGTGAGAGTTTACCGACGATGCGCCTTCATTCTCGAATCCTCAGGAGGCGTTGATCCAGCTTCCATATTCTAGTCGGAAGTGCCATGAATTGTAAGCGCGCACACTTCTATCCATTCTCCACCCCACTTCTGACCTGAAATCGGAGGATGGCATGACTCCAGAAGTCAACGATAGAATGAAGACGCAACTCGTAGGAACATCTCGCAAAACCCTGAACTTCAAGCACTGACGCATTATTTATCATCGGGCGTGTGACGCCACAGAAGGATAACGATTTTCCCGATGGGGGAATCACACAATGGGAGTTGCAGATACGATTTACATCGCTAGAAAGTACCATTAGGAAAAAAGGAAACATAAGTAGGGCTTGTGTGTAATTTATCTTACATACAAGACTTCCGAATGAATATTATGACGGTGATGATTGGGAGGACAAAGAGTATACGGGATACATAATGAGGACGGCAAAAAGAACGTCTAAATAAAAATAATGAAGAGTTAAAAAGTTAAGCAAGAAAGAAAATTTACTTGCAAGGTCAAGAAGCCTACAGGACGGATCGTCACGAGGAGAAATCGGTAAATGCAGCAGAAACGGTGTGTGAGAATTATTCAAGAGAATATTAACGTAAACTTTTGAACGTGCAGAAATGAAGAGGCAATGAAAGGCACACTTGATTCTATTTTATCTCTGCTATTTTGTAGTGACCAACTTATATTACCATTCCAACAAATTTCCTCACCGCTAGATACGCATTTTCCAATACAAAGAAAAAGTAATCGGATTAATGCTATTAACGAGTCAGCTGGAAACAATGCTGTTATTCATAAGCTTATTTGCATGATGCCTTCATCTTTTAATGTGGGCTCATTCCAAACCTTGCCAGCTCAAAGAGTTGTAAATTTTATAAGCTGTCGATTGGGAAGCTAAAAGTATGAAGCCACCATTTCGTGCATACTGTTGAAAAGAAAGTTTATATATATCGAGTGTGCTGCACGCGATAGAACAGAACGGAGGAACACGTGCACCAGGTTGCGAGCGCGAATATTGAATCTTATGGAGCGACGAAAATATTGGACCCCATTTGAATTGGTACAGTCGTTGCCTACAGAGTGCGGCCGTAAAAAGATTTGTCCTGAAAGTAAATTTTAAGGGGCTTTGCGTGGGGAGAGTTGGGTCAAAGTGGTCATATGTATGCAAAAGCGAGTGCCGGCACACTATTGCCTGTATGCTGCTAGTTCTTGACGATAGAAAAGTGTCCGGTACGATATACTGGATTATATAAATATATTGAGAATTCGAAATAGTTTGTATTTGACTATATCACTGTGCAGAGAGCTATTTTTTAGGTAATCTACCGGTAGATTACCTAAAATATGTATGTATGTATGCATATATTTATAATGCATTGGAAATCATCATCTGCAGCTCTACAGCCTGGTGTGGGCCTTGACTTCATATATTGGGGATGCTACGTGGAAAGATATTTCAGAAATGATGGAATATCCCTTTTATGTAGGGAGGAAAGGCCGTAGTTTTTAATGTAGAGCAGAGATTATCATAATATTTTAATCCCGGGATAGAAAACTGGAACGCCCTTACCAAAAGTATCCAAAAGCACATTCCAAGTAACACTGGGACGTAGAAAAAAATGAATGTATTTTTGTGGCGAGAGAATTTTTTTTATATATCGGTTTATATTTTCTATTTCCTTTAATATTTCTATCACTCATTTTTTGCCCCCTCATGTTACCATCTGATCAAACGGTCGGACCTTACAACTATTGTATTAATATTAATTATTATATTAATGAAAAGTCTCGAAAAATTAAGTTCTGTTCTACATATGTACATTCAACCCTGTCTAAATTTTGCTGTCTGTCTAAAGAACACCTGGAACTTTAAAGATAAGAAATTTTGATATATAGTACATCGAAAAGATGATCATTAATAGGTTTTTAAGAAAAGTCTGAGAATCCTTATGATTCTTAGAAATATCTTTCGGCGTAATCTAATTATTATCAGGTAATCTACCTGTTAAGGTAGGTTTTTGGAGGGACACAGCTACTAAATAAAACATTTTGTGACTCCTAACAAAACAAAAAACCAGAACCCTACTCTATATCACGTAATCTAATAAAGTTTAAAATTATTTCCTTTGCAAAAGGCTACGAAAAACATTCAGTTAACGAATATTTAGCCGTATAAGTTTATTTGGTAGTAAAATTACTCGATATCAGGATTTTTGTGAGTAAAAAAATAAAAAATTAATTTTCACTGCTATTTGCGTGTCAATACTCATGAACCAGGTACAACAGTGTGGAATAGCTTTGATGAATTTTATCATTTTCTAGCGGTTAATTTCCACAAATTAGGCCTTACCCTTATTACATACATGTTCTTCTTTTTTGCGCTTTTGACTAATGTAGTTTATAATTTTGAACTGCCACTAAATCGTAAATGACATTTTGTTAGAATATTCTTTCGGTTTCATTTATGTTTGCATCTGTAAATGAGGGAATTAATCAGGAAGAACTCCGGCATTGATCTCTCCCTTTACGGTCTTTAAAAACATACTCCGAGCGTTTTCCGTCGCTCGCGTGCCCAACAGCAATGATTCTCTTTTAGAGACTTGAATGAATGAATTCTTATCGGCGATAAATGGAGCCTCTCGTCTACAATTGCTTGTTTAAAAAACAGTCCTAAGGAGAGAGACATTCTTCTGAGACGAGAAAATTCTTACGCGCCGCCTGAAAAATTGTATGCACGAGTTCTGTATTATATCTTGGTACTCTCTGATGTAAAAACCCACATATCTCAGTCAATATTCTTCGCACGGTGGCCGTCCCAAACGCTGTTCCTCGAAAATTTGCTCATCCGGTTTCGACTTTGACCTGAGCTCGGAAATCGAAATTAGACGTGTTGATTTCTGGCCGCAACCGACCGAAACATGGTAAAACGTCATCAATGGTGAAAATAAACTGGTTTAAACCACTCATTGACCAAGGTTTAGCTGCATAAAAAAGCACAGAATTAAATATAGAGAATTTGATGGAGAGGTTTTGTTTTTTTAACTTTAAAAAAATGCTTTTTAAAAACTACTTCAAGTGACTGAGCTGCGATAATGGGACTGAGCTAAAATGAGGCTAAAGAATTAAGTGATCGTATTTTGTGTTTTTTAGAATCTCGCTCAAGAATTTGGAGTATCATTTCCATAATACAATATTATCAATATTTTTGGTTTTTAGGTTCGGTGACAATGCCCACGATATCGTAATGTTGATAATAAACTACTAAAATTATTCTGATATAGAAAGAATCTGCAGTAAAAAGAAAGTTTTACAATGCATAGTAACAGAGTTCAACTCATTAAAAATCGTCAATTGGTATTTTTCTAGTGTTAAAATATTACCATCCCGAATACACATTTCCTTCTAGGCTTATTTCTATCACTGCTTTGATTTATTATCGATGTTGGTTTCACATCACCTTCGCTTCGAATAAATACTGTCGCTTTAGTTATTAAGGAAACTTTCGTCAACTTCGTAAGGAATTTCGACGGTAGGTAACGAACTTCAGCCGTGTTGGGATACATTTACCTCACCAATTAACCCCGAAGGTTGGTTTTGATAGGTGTGGGTGGATCCCACCCTGAAAATAACCCTTGAGGCGTGTGAAATTTACGCTTTGTCACGGTGATGGGGGGGGGGGGCAGATTCTTCCCAAGCAACAGCTTCGGTTTTTCATTAAATTCTAATTAACAGAAAATATCTTGTATTTTGGATGGAATTCTAACAAGCTATTTCGTTAAGCATACGGAAATAGTCACAATTAGTTAATAATTGAAAATATCGCTATAAATTCTCAAAGACTAAAAGGCTGGATTTAAATGATTATCTCGTTTGGCATTATACTTATTTAGATATTACGCTAATCCCAATAAATTAAAATCCCTCGTTGAACTTACTTGCCACATTCATTTAAAAAAACTTTTCGCCACAGTGGATCTACATTTTGGTTCTGCATCAACACGGTGCTGAGTCAATGACTACTTAAAGCAATAATGTGTGGAAATATACTGCTGTAGTATTGCAGTACTCTGGTACTCCGTGGATGTGAGACTTGGTCTTTAAGGCAACAGCATGAACGTAGATTGGAATTTTTTGAGTCGTGGGTGAATGAATAGACTGGATGGAGAAAATATTGAAAAGTTGAGGTATGCTGAAAGGGAAAATGTATTGGGTAAGCGGGATAGGGGAAGGTAGAGAGTGTGCTTTTTCAAGTGGGGAGGAAGCCGTTAGGAATGCCACTCACACAAGGTAATCAAAAAATTACCTTGTGTGAGTGGGAAGTTGAAGGCTGATTAAAGAGTGAATGCTGGGTAAGCAAGGTAGGGTGGGGAAAGGAATATAACTCCTTAGACGGGTATTATATCCCGTATATATATTAGACGGGTGATATCATGACGGGTACTAGAAAGTACATGTGAGGATGCGAAGAATGGTTCAACGAAAATCGAAAGGTTTATATTTAAATAGTAGTCTACAGTGTGATTTCCTTTGGAAGGCTATCGCAGTATCTTATAGTTTCCGAAGACTGTAATGAACCTACCAGGGAATCATGATTGTGCACTGACCACTGTACTGTCTTTCCACCCTGAGGACCTGAGGAGGGTTTGAATCCCGGTGGTGGCCGAGTTTTTCAGTGGTATCTCTGTATTTAAATGGTGTGCTGTGTGGAGAGAACAGTGAGTGCGCCGTTCGTCGGATGGGATGTTAAATTGTGTAACACTAGGCGTATTTTGTTAAGAGTAAGCTAATGCCGACGCCAGGTTTCTCTTCACCCTTGCTTCATTCCCTGAAACATACTTCTACCAGATTACCCACCTACTTCTTCTGGCGCAAGCGACCTCTGTTGTCAGTCACCTCCCCTAAAACTACCACAGCAACTACTTTAACCTATATTTGAATGGCTGATATCTACTTACTCGAAAATTACTTCTGGTTAGAATAAAGGATAGCGTCGCAACGGACACTTGCGTTGGCCAGTTCTGTGTCGACAATATGTACTAAGTGTTTCAATTCGGCGTTAAATTGATGCCCAACGGATTTCAACGCCATTGAAAGGCAGGAAACATTTACGGAACGTAGCGAAAATTTACGGATAGCATTATTAGCGAGTTAAGTAACGCCTTCCGTCTTAAAGATATTTATTGCGTGGTCATTAGATCAATTTTTTACCACGTTTCAACGCTGAAAAACTGCCCAGGCAGTGGTAACGTCAACTAGAAATAGATTTCATGAGCGAACCAAAGTCGACGGATATATGTTATACAAACACATTATTTTGAAGCCCGGAGCGATTTGAAGCAGTGCTGCTTCTTAGCGACGATTAGGCACGTCAAGAAAATATACCCTTGTATTAGCGTGCATTTTGCCTCAGTCTCAAATGGGCGTCTCCATTTCCTTTTCCCGACGATAAAAATTCATTCATTCACCGGCAAACTCAGACTCACAATTGTCAGGCACGCGAGCGAAGGAAAACGCTCCGGAATATTCTTGGATAGCACCGAATATTTTTCATGATTTCCTAGAGCCCACTCATAAAATAAATTCTTTACAAGCTGATAAGTTTTTTTATTTTTTTTTCACGAAAATTATTCTCCGATCCCTTTCCTGGCAGGTAGAGTTAAAGTACTAGCTTCGGGTCTCGAAGATATAACACTCTTTTTCTAGCGTTTTCCTTTCGGTCTAATCAACAGATAATTATTTCATCTCTATCATATTCATATAAATTTTCTTACGCGCTCTTGTGCTCCTGAGATTACTCACATTCCTTGTATAGAGAACTCATTGGCCGATTTCACTAGGAATTTTCTTACCTAACCATTTCTCTCAAAACCATTAATATTTAAATTTAGAATTTGTTCGGTTATTCGGCTTTCATCCAACCGAAAAACACACTTTTCATTTTCGTATGTTATCGAGTATGCGATATATATTATATCATCATTTTTGGTTGTGCTGCCTTGTGGAAGGTTTCTCATGGTTGACCTCCATTTCTTCCTGTCCCAAGCCTTTCCCTTGGTTTCCTTATACTTCTCCCCAATTTTAATCAAATCCATCATCATATTCCTCTTTCTCCCTTATTCTCTTTTCCACTATATCACTTCCCCTCCCTCTATCACTCCCTTCCACCGAGTCTTCAACAGGCACTTCTTCATCAAACAATGCCCTAATGAATTAACCTTCCTTTCCTTGCCTTTATTAACCAACTTGCTCTCTTTAAATCTTTCGTAGCACCTCATTCTCTACTCTATCCTCCGTGTGTTATGAGGAGGATCCACATCATATTCATCCATGACCGGTCCATGCGTCACCCTAGCTCTCCCACTTAACCGTAAACACTCAACAACCACCCTTCATCCTCTTTATTCCTTCACTGTGGGCTCGATTACACTTCAAAACTACAGGTGAAGTAGGAATGACTTCCTGAGTTGTCGGGAGAATTGTAAAAAAATAACCAAGATAATTGAAAAAGACTTTTATTTTGTAAAAATTATATTAAATGTTATTTTTGCTCCATTAGGTTTAAAAAATTATTTAATTCTGGAGGCGACCTTGGTGAGCGATGCACATGTTGAGTCGTTCAAAAAGGTTTTCGAAAACTCTTCTCAGCATATCTTGCGTTATTCCAGCGATGACATCTGTAATTGCCTCCTTAAGAGCTTCCAATGTTCTCGGTCGAACTTTGTAAAACTCAGCTTTGGGATATTCCTCAAGAAAAATATCATATGGACTCGAATCAGGGGAGCGAGGCGGCCATGGAATATCTTATCGTAAGAAGATCACGCAACCGGGAAATTATTCTTGCAGCATTTGGCGTGAAAGACGGTTGCTATGAGCCGTGGCACCATCCTGTTAAAACCAAAAGGCTTTTGTGTCACATTCCTCACCATACTCTTTCATTTTGGGAAGTAAAAAGTTCTCCAGCATCTCACAATAGCTCACAGAGTTCACAGTAACTGTTGAACCTCGATATTCAAAAAAGTAAGTCCCAATAATGCCTATAGATGACACAGTTCACCAAACTGTCACATTGGGGCTGTGAAGAGGTTTTGGGCGGAGTTCGCGAGGGTTGACAGTCACTCAGTAGCGAAAATATCGCTCATGTACTGAGCCAGGGAGGTGGAAATGCGCTTCATTACTAGACCACAGTGCCCTCTGCGTCGCCACCACACTACACACTGTATCATTGTTCTCAAAGAACGTTTCCATGATAAAGCCTTGATGCTTACCAAACCATTGCATGGTACTTGTAATTAATAAAAATGTTTCCCCCAGTTAACGCTATTGCTCTCACTCCGCTTATTTACCTGTGAGCTCTTCAGTGATTTTTTGAAACTAGGGATACCATTCTGCTTCACCCTGTACGTATATCATGATATTGCCAAGGATAATTATTATTGATGCGATTAATATTAATATTGTCGCGATTGGAGGGATTATCAATAATGATAACCCCTTGCTCTATTGAAATCTAGCAATTATTTTTTCCTTCTCTTAGTCCATGGATATAACACCGTTAGAGAGGAACACAAATATCCACAAGAGTCTCTCCCTCCTACACACGCTCCGACATCGACTTACTGGATTATTATTATTTACTAGCTACCGTTAAATAAATTTTAGTAGGAGACACTGAGTAATCACTGCTACATAAGCCTCTCCTAGCATGGCTAGTAACATGACACTTAAGCTAACAATAAAACTTTCTTTGATTTCGCATATTTTCACATTCCCTTCACTCCATCAAATATACCTATCCTTTTCCTCCCTCTACCTTTCATACCTCGAGTTGTCGTTTACATCACAGTCTTGAACATTTCTTTCCCGATAAAAATGCCCTGCATTCACTTTTCTCACCTCTTTGCATTTCCCCAAACAAGATCCTTTTCTCTCTCCTATTTTGCGTACCCTTTCCGTCCATTTTAGTTTTATCATCCTTCCGCACTCCCCATTTTCAAAAGCCTCCAAACTACGCTCATTACTTTGCCTCAATGACCAAATTTTCGCGCGGCACAGAAAAAAGCTCCATTTCATTTTTAACTAATCTTTTCTTTACTTCCTTACTCAAAGTTCCTACTATCAACTCCTTCTCTTTCTCCCACGACTCTCTGATATCTTACGAGATATTGGTTTGATGTAGACATTACGGCGAAGGAAGAAAGGTTTCTCACGTGCGGGAAGATGAGCGATGATCGAAAGATTCACGTCAAAGTCTAAGGACCTAGTGTGTACGCTTAGAAAATGCTCTCAAATTTAAAGTGCACGGAAGAAAACACAAAGCTTTTTCAGCTCTATAAGACGTCACTGCTGGTCGCAAGCTTTCATTCTTACGTGTTGCATCAAAAGGGAAAAGATAAAAAAAACTTCCGGGATTTCAATTTTGGATAAGGAAGCCTGGCGTATACATACGGGTGCGCTTAAGAACATTTTTTTTTACTGAGGCGCCAAAAGAAACTACTTATAAATTCATTGTTCGGCGAGACACGTATTCCGTAGGCCAAGGTACCTCTACCAGCGCTGAGCGAAAACTTAAGACTCAATTTAAAAGTTTTGATCGTGAGGATTCCTTGAGCGTTCAATGCGAATGTTCACAGAAGAGAGGCACGAAGAAGTGCAGCTAAAGTGCAGGATTACCTGGGTAAGAAAGAAGGAAAGTGGCGCTTTCCATTATTACGACTGGAGCGAAAAGTAGGACGCTTCCGCTAGCCTGCAGTAAAGAGAAAAATATAGATATATGTACGATAAGAACATGCATTGATGACACACGTGGCTTAGAGGATTCAATATGCACACTAACACGATCTTCTAACCTTAACGGTCTGAATATAAATAACTAGTGAAGAAATCCTGCGTTTCCTAACCGTAATGCGACTCCTAGCTATTTTCGCGGGCGAATATGAAAATTGCATAAAAATAATTTCCTAGAATACAACAAAAAGAGAAGGAAATATAATATAATAGGTAGACATATTATGGAGACATATAGACAATTTATGTACGCATGTAAATTAAGCATGTTAATAACTCGATGGTAGGCTAACCAATTTTACCAATTAACGTATTTATTCACAATTAAGTTAGAGAGGATGTCTTGATTTGTACAGGTCATACTTTTTTATGGAGAGCAACTAATGAAACTTCTTTTCAGGGATCATTTAACGTAACGAAACACTACTCTAAAGATAATATTTGGTATAATAATAATATTCCCAATGGTTTGGTAAGTATTGCAGGCCTATGTGTTACCCTGCTGTTCAATATCTATACAAACATTAGATATTGATTGGCTGCTTTGATAATGCTAGTAATTTAAAGAGTATCGGAATGAATGGATAAAAATAATTGCGGACACAATAAGTAGCCATCGCCAGATTCATTTCCGCTCCTATCAATCATACTTCAAAAGGCGGGCTGGATGCGAACGAAATATTATTACTGCTTCTAGATTAATTAAAAATTGGTAATATTTTCCACAAAATATATATTGCCAATTTTTAATTAATTATGATATTCCACCACATCACTCCTGAAAAGTCTCTTTTTACCGCTTCTAGAGTTTAGGTCTTAAGTGAAAAAGTCTTGTCGAAGGTAAACAAGGTCGTACAAAGATCATGCAAGAGGGGTTTTGGTCGCTTCGTTCAATAAACTTGGACTTAGTCGAATTTCGGGAGCGTTACAATTACTAGGTTAACATGTACAAGGCACACACTCAACACGTAACTTGGTAGTTGACGAGAATTATTAGATATTAAATCGAGACTGGATCAAACCAAGAGATAATAATCAACGAAAACGTTTGATTTTATAACGGAAGGAGATCTCTCAATGAAGCCTACGGAGAGCGGAATTCACAGTTCGGAATGAGAGAGCAAAAACCAGAACCCATGACGAAGGTCCAGCAGGAAAATCTGACGCTCCAATAATAACGCAGTTCGGGCAAAGACAAAGGTAAAGGAGAACTTCACCCGGGTTTGAACCCGGGTCCATCAGTTTGAAGCCGAATATGGCAATCGAATTTGATTCGGAGAGCACAGGTGTTTAGGTTTCAGACTGTACATGTGCGTGTGGTGGGTGGAGAGTTGGGATGAGCAACGTTAGATAGAGCTGGCCTCGATCACCCGCGCTGATTACTACATATGCGTAGGAAATGACAACACGTATGATAGGAACGCGATGAGAGTCAATGTAAACAAAAATAAGTTTAAGAGGCTTTCAAAAGACGGGAAGGCTAAATCATTCACAAAAGTTGGAGGCCATAAACTGGAGCGGGTTGAACTGTTTACCTACCTTGGAAGTGTTCTGGACCAAGATGGTGAAAGGAGTGGGGGACTGAGAAGAAGAATAGCATTAAGGAAAGTAACTCTCACGAGGAGGAGAGAGCTTATGACAGGGATGCTGAGTAAACATCTACAGGGAAGATCTGTGTAAACTCTGATACAGAGCATGTTTTTTTACGGATATGACACTCTGTAATTGAGGCAAGACGCTCACCATAGATTGGCAACTTTTGAGATGCTAATGTGCAGACGGATGTTGAAAGTAAAATGGACGGAAAGAAAAATAAATAAAGAAGAACCAGGCTAAGAACAATATGGTGGTGTTGGACGGGGTGATTGGAGGTAGAAAGAATGCGGAATTGAAGTGTTTATTGTAAACAGGGTGTCACGTTGTGTCATGTTAGGTCACAATTACAATTGTAGCAGTGAATAATGCGTGTGCCCCTCCAAAAACCTACATTATTTGGTAAAATACCTCAATAATAATAATTATGGGGACCACAGAGAGCGTAGGTAGCGGTTAAGAATTACGATGCTAGAGGGGTCGGCGCGAATGGACCGTTAAATTTATAGTCATATGATTTAAGAGTCCTTCCCCCATGGTAACCAGTGCTCGGCTGAAAGCAATAACACCTTGAGGGAGGGAATGGCGTGATGTCTCTGGGGGGCGACACCAGTTCTGAGAAGAACGGGGACGAACGAGGAAGTCATGGGTAGCTCACAGGCTAAAAGGGAAGGACAGGAGATATCTCCGGGGGGGAGGGAAGAGAAGAGAAGAAGAGGGGGACTTTGTGGGGGTGCACGTGTGAGTGAGGGCGATACCGAACGGAGGGAAGTGGGTGCGTCGATGGAGGAAGCTGGGTGTCTGTGGCGCGGGAGGTGTGGCGAAGTGGGTGGCGGAAGGGAAACGGGGGTGGCCGAGATGGGGGGATTTTGGGTGGTTTTTGAGAGGGGGCATCATAGATTGGGCGTGAGGGTAGAAAATCAATTTACCGACAGAGGATTGGATTCGAGCAAATAAGAAAAAAAAGAGAGCGCTCGAGACCCTTCCCTTCTCACCCACCCCCCCTTTTCCTCCTCACCCCCACCCTCCCACCGCGATTCCCTCCCTTCCCTAAATCCCTTACTCCGGCGAACGCCGTAAATTTCAGGCAAAAAAAAATATAAAGGCGCCTCTTGTCTCAACCCCTTCGGAAGGGTTTTCCCCAGGGATTCTTAATGCCCGTGTTTGGCCCCCGGAAAAAAATAGGATTTAAGAATGCACATTAAATGATTTCAGTGAACGATTTTCACACACAAATTAATTAGTTTTCCATCCCTTGGTCTTTCTGTCACCAACTTGACTTCAATTCATGGATCTTAATTGAGAAAAAAATTAGGATATTTTTTAGGGCGAAAGAATTTGTCATCATAATATACTCGCTAATCCGAAGCAATTAGTATAGTTGGCGTGATGAAACAAAGAAAATGACTTGGAAAGGGTGGAATAACCATTATACTCGTATTTAGGACCACCAGAGATGAAAAAAAAGAAAGTTGGAAATACTAAGAATGATAACTTAAATTAAGTAGGATTTGCAGCTAAAGATACGATTGTTTATGTTGAAAAAACCTAGTCCAAACACCAAGAAATGTTTTATAATTTTCTCTAGATCGTGTTCTTAGAGGGGAACCTTTTAAGGAATATTCAAATAATGAAGGAAGTGTGGGTGGAAGAGATTGTGAGAAACAAGGACTGTGATAAAAGAGGGAACTTTGGATTTGTGAGGTGAAAGCAAGAAAATAAAATGAATACAAAAATAAAAAAAAAGAATAGAAATTTTAAATGGCAAGAATGTAGGCAGAAAATATATGGGGTAAATAACTATTCTGAATTGATGGTAGGCCTGAAAACCGGGTAAAATCCCTCATTAGTATATAAAAAGCACTTTGTTATATCCCAGAACTTAAGCAAAATGACCTGGCGAGTTAAAATGTATGCCTTATCACCATGAAGTCAAAGTTTTCAGCAAAACATTTACTCGATCATGTCTATTCTCGTAATTTAATCCCATTTATTTTAAATTTATGAGACCAAGGTGCTAAACTTGGTAAATAAAAGTTTGGAATTGACAAATATACAAAAGATTACCCCAACTATTATTACTGTTAGTGTACCGTTGAAGGTAGGTTTTCAATGGACACAGATTGAACATCGATAAATTTCTTAGCTTCGTCTAACAAGACCTGACGCCCCAAACTACACCTACCTGTTCTTGAATTTCGCATGATTTAAAGCTCTCATAAGCCCCCAATCTATGCAAATCAAATCAATCTTTAATCATCAAGGAGAAACACTTGCCACTACAGATGTCGCTAAAAGAAAAACTTATGAATACACATTTTTACTATTGCGGTGAAGAAATACACATGTATTATAATTTCACTCTTGAGCACTAAAACTCAAAATATTCACTCAAAGAATACAAGGGGTTTGAAATCAACCAATCCTCAATTACGTTTTTGAACCAAATATAGCTAGTCTATCTTGCAATATGGGGAAGGTTATTATAGAATTTAAAGATTAGGCTATTCGACTGGTAGAAGAATTTGTAAAATCTGCATTGGGTAATGTCTGACATATTTTTTGACCTTGTACTATGGCTGTGTGTATTGCCTGGCTATCATCTTGCTCCAACGAAAATGTTTCCTCGCTATGCGAAACCACGCTTCACATAACATTTTTAATGGGCGTTTCTTTAGCATCGTTTCTTAACTTTCCTGCCTTCCTCCTAGCACAATATTCTTGAACAAATGCATTTCTTCTTCTTATGTCACTGTTACTTCGACCATCTTGGTCCAAAATCTTTCAAATACACGCACACTGTTCCGCCTGCTTTAATGTTTCCCCTCCCATTTGGACGAATAATTAAGCCTTCGCCCTTCTCAAAAACTTTATAACTTTATATTTGTTCACATTGGTTCACATTCCATACTTAGCGTATCGAATTTATGATGCACTCATTAATAATTGTAATTCATTGACTGACTTGATCATCCGCAAGCCTGAATTTATGCTTTAGACACTTTCATATCGATTCAATAGATTTTTAAATGATATATTACGAGCACATCCGTTCCCATACCTTATACCCTAAAAGTTACCACACTCTCACCAACAGGAAGAAATAACCCACCGCCAGAAATTCATCCCCCCCATAACTTTGGAACACTTCCACCACCCTGAATCTCTTTAAATTAAGTAAAAAAAGGCCTTTCCTATTCTCATCTCTCTATGATTATGCATGAAACTGAAAATTTATTTTTTTTAATTTATAAAAAGTCTTTCATTGTAACACTGGGTTTTGGGATATTTAGTACGATATTAGGTACGCATATGAAGTAAAGCAGCGCTGAATTCCTGAATCCATAGAAAACCTTCTTAATCGCTATGTTCTGCTCATAGCAGCCAATAAAAATATGGTAAAAAATACAATTATTTAGTGTTGCAAAATCATTATTATGTGATGATGAGTTTTCAGAATGGGACACAGTAGTTAAAGACCTATTGTAATTTCATTTCAGCTATACACTTAGTGCAAGAAGACATTCATTATCTCGTTGTGCACCTTTCACGGAATAATGCTCAAGGGGAAAGAGTAGCATAAATGTAAAATATTATTATTATTAGGTAAACTACCGGATAAGGTAGGTTTTTGGATGGCCACCGCCACCAAATAAATATTTTTTGACTCCTAACAAAACACTAAATCAAGTATCCTACTCTACATCCGGTCCTTCTTCATCTCCCAATACTTTCTTCCTCCCTTCATCCCGTCCAACATCCCTATCCTGTTCCTTCCCTTTCTTCGTTTGCCTAACATTCTCCCCTCAATCACAGTCTTCAACATCCCACTGCCGGCAAATACCCCCTTCATCCACTTTTCCTGCCTCCAGGATTTCTCCCAACAAACCCCTCTCTTCGCCCACCATTCCAAGTACTTCCTCGTTTGTTTTCTTCTCTGTCCATTTCACCTTCTCCATTCTTCTCCACACCCACATTTCAAAAGCCTCCAGTCTACGTCTATCCTCCTGCTTCAATGACCACGTTTCCGCGCCGTACATAGCTACCCTCCATATCAAAGTTTTTACGAGTTTATTCTTAATATCCTTACTCAACGTCCCCGTCATTAACTCCATCCTCCTTGTGAAAGCCTCTTTGCCTAGCGCAATTCTTCTCCTTACGTCCCTACTACTTTGACCGTGTTGGTCCAGAACACTACCGAGATACGTAAACTGTTCTACCTGCTCCAGTTTTTGCCCTCCTATTTTAATGTATAGTTTAGCCTTTTTCTTTCTAGAAAATCGTATAACCTTTGTTTTATTAATATTGATTTTCATTCCATACCTGTCGCACTGAATTTCCAATTCACTCAGCAATGCTTGCAGCCCCTTGGCTGACTGACAAACTAAAGCTTGGTCATCAGCAAACCTAACTGATTTTACGAATTCCCCGCCCACTTTCATTCCTACCGCGAGTTCTTCCCATGCCTCTTTGATCATTTCCTCTGCATACAGGTTGAACAGCAACGGTGATAATGGGCAACCCTGCCTTATATCCCTTTCTAACACTGCCCATCCGGACTTTCCGTTCCTCACTCGCACCTGAGCAGTCTGAGACATGTACAGGTTGCGGATTAGCCTCCTTTCCCTCCAACCTATTCCTATTTTCTGCAATATACTCATTAGTTTTCCCAATTCACTCTATCTAACGCTTTTTCGAAATCTACGAAATAGGCAAATACATCCTAATTGTATTCTACAATCCTCTCGATTAATGATCTCATTACCGTAATTAATGCACGCGTACCTCACCCCTTTCTGAACCAAAACCAATCGTCCCCATTAGTAATCATTTGCCCGGCTCTCCATCCTTGTGTTGATGACTGTTAGAACCGCATCAGCTACTTGCGAAATCAAACTTATTGTTCTGTAGTAATAAAATGAAGTAGCATATAGCTTTTTTGGAATTTGAACTAATAGTAATTTGTCAAAATCTTTCGCCCAAATTCCTCTCACATAAATGATACGAATTATTCCATAAATTATCTTCCTCCTAAATTTTTCTAAACCCCTAAGTAGTTCCGCAGGAATATTGTCAACCCCCCACGGCCTTATTTGACTTAATTTCCCTTGGTGCCTAATCTAACTTATCGTCGATCATGCCTGGAGCCTAAGCTATCTGCATATACGTCATATTCTAACAATAATTAAGAACCATTTCATGCGTGCTTTAGTAATTCCAAGGTTCCTGTCGTAGGTTCATTTAAATAATACAGTCACACGATTACGATAGAAGTATCATTATTTGAAATGGTAATTTGAAGTCCTAAAGACATGCTAAGTTCCTAGGAAATTGGCGTCTCAATTCGTAATAGTTGACTGGGTTGAATTTAGAACTTTATAACGTCATTTGACCTTTAAAAAGTGTAAAAACTACCTCAGGCCACGTGATCTATTAGAGTAGGTGTGATTGGGGGTGTTGAGACAAAAATTGTGGATCATATTGTGTTAGTTATAGGGTTATCTGAATCTTATATAATTTTCTTCCATACTTTCTCTGATGATTCTGGTATTTTAACATGATCTACGTATGGGTTTATTATGATTATCATTTACTCTGATATTATATTTTATTACGCATCATTTATATCGATATAATTTCTAAGTTTTCCTGTTTTACAGGTGAATTGCTACTAAGTCTGAATATTTATAAGGCTTTATTCTTGAAACTATAATTATATCTTCAATGCTTACTTTAAATTACAAGTAGTTGTAGTAATGCATTGAGAATAGTGCTGTATCCTCCAGTGTATTATTCGCGTGAGTGTAACGCGATTTCTGCAGATTTTTAAAAAGTCTGTTAAAATACCTAACTAATCTGGTAAAGCTATTTAATTATAGCACATTAAAAAACATAAAGATATTGACCACATGACTTTTTGTCACCACAAACTTCTTTACTTGGCTCTTGTGTCCTAATTAAGGAGAAAATTCAAATAAATCATTTTTCAATTAATAGTATAACGATAATAATTTCCAACAAATTATAATACAAATAATAAACTTTAACTTGGAAAGCGGCAATTCTTGCAAGAAACGCATTGCCCGTAAATACTATTTATTTGTAAGTGGATTAAAGTTAAGATTTGCGATGAAGTTAGTTGAAAAATTAGAAAAATTCGAAAAGCATGTAGTATTAAACTCTTTAGAGAGCCTATGAATATATTTACCACGCGAAAACTTGAAAATATTATTTTCCGCCGTTGGGCTACATCAAAGCGCAGTTCCTCTCACTCGGCGTAGAATTTAAACTTTAAGTAATGCTCCTCATTAATAGAGATAGACATTTATGGTAAAAGAATTTTTAAGTTCCTTCGAGAAAAAATACCACGCGAATTTACTTTCAAAACAGGTAGTTGTCCACGGATTTTGGAAGTGCAGAACTTTGAATTTAGCAATGACAAAACAAAGGAAGTAATTTCGGCGTACGCCTGTCGACCACAGCTGGGAGGTTTCTTTATTTTTGTTCGTTGTCATGAACGAATGAATAAAGAGAGAAAGAATGCACGCACTTCCAAAATGTATAAATAATACGGACTTCACCATTGGAGAAAAAATCAGTTATTCCATTGTTCCGTTGCCACAGAAAAAATTAACGGCACCAATTGTTTGTTCATGAAATAGTACGCCAAATGGAAACAAATTACAATGCTTAAATTATTCTTGAATAAATTGGAGCCGTGAGCACTATTAATATCTCCTTCTTGCTTTCCTAAGGGCCTTAACTTAATTGTGCATGCTTTCTCCCAAGGGAGTATTCTTTTTTACCTTTCAATTCCGATGCAACAATGCATGAATGGCCATTTATTGAATTTTCTACCATTAAAAATGAATAAATACAGTGTAATTCGGCATAAAGAAATAAACTGTAACAATATTGTTTCGATGTAGCTTTAAAAATTTCATTATTTTCATTAAACTTAATTCTGGAAATAGGTTAACGATCGTGGAGGTGCTAAGAAGTCCTCAAATATATAATACAAACACTAATTAACAGAGCAAAGGATGCCATAACATTTTATTAGAATATATTGGATTGCTATTGTCCATTTAAATTCACCGCTAGTTTTTAGTCAAAAAGACAGGAATGTAGATTGAAATAAGTAAAATTTAAAATTATATTATTGAACATATTTCACCGAACAAACTCAAGCATAATTATATTCGACGTTTTCAGGCTTAACTTTGCGGAAATCTATTATCACTGAAGTAAAACTACCAAAGTAACTTTCCACTCAATTTTTATTCGATACAATTAGTTTCGACGCATCAGCGTTATCCTCAGATACGTTGTACTGATCGTTATGCTCGAAATGTAGTATTTGGGGATGACGCCGATCCGTCGAAACTAATTGTACCGAATAAATATTTAGTGGAAAGATATGTCACTATTTTTACTTCAGTCATTCATAACCATTATTAAAAAATATATGAGCTTGAATTCTAGTATTAGGAACTGATTTAATATTATCATCATCATTATCGGTACTTCAATCTTAGGATTGGTTTACTGCAGCCCTTCATTCTACTCTATTTAATGTATATTCCCTCAATACTTGATACCTTCTCTATTTTACGTCCTTCTTAATTCGTCTTATGTACATATCTCTTGGTTTTCCTCGCGGAATCTTCCCTTCTATTATATTCCTTTGCCGGCCTCGGTGGCGGTGGGGTAACGTCCTTGCCTACCAACCCAAAAGTCGCGGGTTCGATTCCCGCCTAGGTAGATTTCCCTCCATCTAGGGCTTGGTTGTATGTGTTTGTCTGCAATATAATGTCTGTAATGTAGGGTTAGGTGGAAGAAGGGACTATTAGTCTCCAACTCGCCCAATTAAGTCGATAAATAAATAAATAAATATTCCTAATCAATCCCTTCTACCTCAATAAGTGTCCAATCCATCTATTTCTCCTTTGCCGTAGAGTTCTCCATATGGCTTCTCCATATGGCCCTACCCTCTTCAGCTCTTCTATATACTTCCTCGTTTGTTACTTTGTCGGTCAATATAATCTACAGCACTCTGCTCCAGAGCCATGTTTCAAAGGCTTATATTAATCGCCGGTCCACATTCTCCAATGTTCAAAGTCTCGGAACCATAGAGCGCCATACTCCACACGAAAGTCTTGAAGAATTACTTCCTTTTTCGGCTAATTCAATAAATCATATCTTAAATTAATGACCTATTTGATGTTTAAGTTTTTGAAAATTTCGTTTTCATTACTAACGGGGTTATAATTTTTACAGCATACTTTTGACCTGTAAGTGTGTGTTTGTTATTAAATGTTTCAATGAACCAAATTCCTACGTAATCCGCTCCCATACGGCTATTATTTCTTTTCTACCCCTGCAGCATCATGACCACTTTTATTGACCACAATCCAAAAAGGCCGATAACAGCCAACTCTATTCTCACTACGTTAAGCCCTGTCACTTACATTTTGACCCGATCTGGTAGCTTTCATTCTTTTGAAAAGGCCTGTTTGGCAGACGAAATATCTGATGCCAAGTTTTTGGGAACTCCTTTTCCCCATATTCAGTGTTTTTTATGCTGTTTTCTTGTGTGACTGACGGGCCACTGCTGTGAGGGAAATTGCCCATGAACCTCGTCTGCGCGTATGTTTGAGACTCACCAGGGTCGCTGTGTTGTGCAAACAAGAAATAAGAGAGCAATCTTGTATTTTATTGAATGTAATTCTTTTGATTTATTCAATTACGCCTTCTATTTCAAACGTTAGGTTACACGTCCTGGTGGCAAGTTTGTGAAATATGCCTGGAGGAACTGGAGAGAACAGGATGGGAATCGCTACGTTAAACAAAAGATTAAAGACCCACGGTCTATTGGACTCAGTGCATGCAGCAGCGCCAAAACTTATTCAACGAGCACGTGAAGTGAATGGTCATAGGGCGTGTGAGGGAATGAAGGGTTTTGGATAGTTATGTGAAATTTAATTAATTGCTTAAGTATTCCGAGGGTGATGGATCTAATTGTGAAGAATGTTGTCATGAATGCTTGAAGAAAGTAATTTTCCGAATATAATGGCAAATTATTTTCAGTCCAAACTTTGTTCCATAGCCAAGCATTTCAGCCATTGATTGGCTGTACGTGAAATTTTCCCACGAAATTAAATGCAGATGCTCTCTCGTTAACCCTTTCCATAATTGAGATTTCTCCTCCCATTGTAACGTTTGTATGCTACTCCAACCGCCAACGGAAAACAACATTACACCTTAATTTACATACGTGCAATGTAATGGTGTTTGACATGGAATGTTGAAAAGGTTTGAATAGCATAATCAGTGTTAAGCATTCATTAAGCTAATGATTTCCATTTACGAAATCCGTTTGCCTAATGCATCTTAAATTCCACATAAAGAAGGATCATTAACTCTAAAACATCATTCCCCACTAACTACGCTGCAGATGTCTTAGGTAGATAATGAGTAGAAAAAAGAGTTGAAACATAAACATTCTCCATCGACAGATTATTGTGATTTAACGCTCCCAATGATTTTTATGGTTGCCAATCTTCTTCAGAATTTTTGTTTCGTTTCATAAAAATGCGCTTACCAAGTACAAATACCAATTTACTCGTATACCTGTATAAAACATGCAAGTAAAAAAATGTGAGTTTCAAAAAAGTGAAGAAAAAAGAGACCGTTGCTGTCTATACTAATTATTCGTACTGGTACTCATCGTTTGAAAATTCTATATAATCACGCTAAAATTGGCAACTGATGACGCTGGCATTTAATGTGATTAGTAAAGGGAGAAAGTACTATTTGGAAATCTACCAAAAATGGTAACAAAAATTTGAGGTCTAAAAAAACAAAATCAAACATAACACGCCATGGTCTAATAAATATATGTAGGCGTACCACCAACACTTTGTCACACGGCTTCTTTGTTTAGAGGACCTTCAACAAAGGTCTATGTAAACCTGCATTCGATATCCCCTGGAGGCGTGTGAGGCGGCAGCTAAGCCTTAACAATTATACCTAATCACGAATTTATCGACGATATTAGGAAATGAATTCGAAATATAAACTTAATTGAATATATTGCGCGAGTATTAAATGAAAAATAGTCTTAAATTGTTAAATTATATTAAGTTTTTGTGGCTATTGCCTCAATGCTTTTGCATTAATATTTTTTTATATTGTGTTTTGCTACTTCGTTCTCCAAAATCACTAATACAATTTTTTGTAGATCCATCAGCATGTGCTATAAGCGGAAATAAATAAATATTTTTGATGAACAAAGGTAAATCATAATTCTCTAAATGCAGCGCGAAATAAGGCCTTTCATTTTCACTTTGAAATGAAACAGGCTTACGAACGAAATGGGAAATAGGCTATTCTCTGGCAATCAACGTCAAGGACTTCTGGCGGGCATATTACTTTAACGCAAGAGGAATTCGACGCTATATAAGGAATTGAAAACTCAATGGAAAATTACAAACTCATTTAATATGGACATCAAACAATTCCACGAAGTGAAGCCTGAAAGTGTAGAGTATACTAAATACTGAATATAGGTAACTATCTTTTCAACTCCTAACATTTTCCGCCTGGAATTACACACAATTTTCAAACATTCGGAAATTCTCTTAGCAAGTAGACATTTACCCTTGGTATGTAACGTCACATGGAAAAATTTTCCCTACGGAAGCCTTTGTTCTATTCCTTGTTATGCAAGAGCTTCTTCCAATGCATGTATTAATCATTGCTGCTTCACTAAGGGCTCCCCTAATTATAACTTTCAACGACAAGTCCAAAGCGGCAGCTGCTGAATAGAGCCGAAAAATAAAAGAAATGATAACTCCGCTGTTTCCTTGTCCTTTAAAAATTATACCGATAATTATCAGAAATTATCGCTGGCGGCAAGATATTGCGACCCAGAGGTGCCCCAGAGCGCTGCTTTTAGGGCAGGGGCTACGACTTTTATAGTCCAGCACTTTCGCACTTCCGCATTTCTCGAGAAAAGCAGGGCTCAGCGGAGGGAGAAAGACAACAGAGGGGAAGAGGTAATGAACGTATAGCAGGCAAGCGGCGTGAGTTTGCGTGACCCTCTCGCTGAGAAGCAGACGGCAAGTAGGCAGCGGCTGAGTTGTAAATTGATTGATGTGGCGCCAAACGCGGTAGTAAAATGATTCTATTTCATTTTTTATAATTTTAAGAGACTTCGGTCCAGCAGATCTCATGCAGCAGTCAACCACGAACTACACTTGGTCTAGGGCAGGAGATGGGAAAGCGTCATGACAATAGCTAAATCTTCACAACACCCCGAAAGCTGCCGTGAGGAAAAATGGCGGGCGGGGGGGGGGGGAGTTAAGACACAAGTCTTTTTACGTGTACACATAATGATTTGGGCAAGATTAAAAATATTTTGCAGTTTTTTTAGCCTACATTTAAGTTTCTGCCCTGATGTTATGTCCAACTGTTTATATATTTCTCAGACAGCAAGTCCCTCGCAAGGTTTTCACTTTGTTTTGTGCTCCCTTCTCCGCATTTTATTTTGCTATACATCTCATTTAGAAATATACTTTGCGATGTTCATTCAATATATTCTACCTATTAAAGTTAGCCTTTGGAGGGTACTGAACGGCTATACATCTACTTCAACTTCATGCTTTTCTGTTAAAAAGTATACAGACAAAATGTTTGAGCTTTGGAGACGCACCAGCTGAGCTTTTATTCTGCGTATCCTAGACCAGGATAGAATCTCGGATTCAACGCCGATGGATGATTTATAATATGGTTGAGGTTTGTTGGTTATTTACATGTATCCTTTTAGGATGATGTCACTCAGCCAATTCTGGAAAGATATTATGATAAGACCTTCAATTTTAAGGCACTCTACCTATTTAAAGAGAGGTTCAGGCGGATTCCTAAACGAGTATTTACTTCTACGTAACACGAGAACATCCTCCTGGCCATTCTACGTAATTTTCTACTTCATTTGTATTTCAAATTCTGTCAATCTTTATGATGCTTTAAAAATATTTTCTTCTTTTATCCATCCCTCTTACTCCAAGTCCCCTCTTTATCATGGGCTTTTCATACGAAAATCTTCAAACGTTTCCATCTAATTTCTCTGCCTTTTTCATATTTCACCCCGCAACTTCCTCTCTACTCCCAAAGCTCTGCGTTTATATTCCTCTGTCCAAATAATTTTCTCCATTTTCCGCCACACCCAAAATTTCAAAAGCCTCCCATTCCCGCTCATCCCTTTGCCTAAAAAAACAGATCTAAAATCCGTAAAACGCTACGTACCATATTAAATCTTCACTATTCTATTCATTACATAATTTCTTGGTTCACCCGTCATCAATCCTCTCCCTCTTACAAATTCCACTTTCGCCAACGTAATTATTCCACTAATGTTTCCACTCACTTAACCGTTTTCCCCTAAAATGCCACAGAAATACACGTAACACTTTGCCTGATATGTCGTGAGAATAGATCGTAAATATATTCAATGCATTCATGCTAAAAACTGGTTAACTATGAGCCACTCACCTTAAGGATAAGAGAGTGGTTAAGCCATGTGAAAAAATTAACGTTTTAAAATTTAGAAGCTCCACTTAGCCGGAAATTTTTATTTTCAAGACCTTTAATTTTTTCAAAATGGATCTGGAGTTCCTCATAATTATCTCCGTGCTTCTCACGCGTTCCTAAGTTCAAGAGTACCAATTAAAATCGCACCAGTCAACATTCCGTTTTCCGATCGAAAGATAGTGAGCGGATTAATTTTCCATCAAGGATTTACATTAAATTTTTCTCTTAAATTTATATGTATACAACATCTTATTTCCCAATTTCTAACGACAACAGCATACAGAAAAAATTAAACTATTAATGAATTCATCCCGAAAAGATAGGATGATTATGAAAAGTGTACGAAAATCTCATACTACTAATTTTATAAACGTAATATTTGAGAGATGACAATATTAATTCGTATATTTTAGATTCTCGTCTGCGATATTTCAAAATACTAATGCCATTCCCATGAGAAAAAACTGTAGAAAGGGATAACGCGTATTTGCGACCTGGAAAACAAGATTTAGTTCGAGGAATGTTGAGACATGGGGACGAATAGGCGAGATGGTCAGGCTAGGGAGAGGGATGGTGATGAATGAATTTGAAAGGAGAAAGGAAACCATTGACCAGTGCTCCCGAGAGGTGAAAGAGGAAAGTTCGATTGGCTTGGATGTACGGTGGGGAAAGATGAAAGTCGGGGGAGGAGAAATGCTTGGGGGAAGGGAGATTGGAAGCATCTTGAACGGACGTGGCTGATGGGAATCCCAATGGGCGGTCCTTCGTTTAATCCTTAAGGTGGATCATGATAGAGACATCATGATGTAGACGCACATTCAAAGTCACCGAATAGTACACAAAATAATTGACATATATTACTACTATGACCTATTTTTCTATGGGAAGTCTCTTACTAGAGAAAACTCATACGTTGTAAAATAATTACTGGGGATCAATCTTAATTTACTCAGTAATTAAATATCACATTACTGACATCTAAGCGATTCCTATACACGAAAGTAATTCTTATTCTCGATGTTCTTTTTAAGTATAGAGCCAAAATATGGAATTTTTTATTGGCAAAGCCGCTTACTAATACTCAAACTTACGTACTGGACGATGAATTTTCAAATAGCAGCTTCATATCCCCTCTGCAAATTTTAATAGCGCAGACATGACCTCTTTTCTTTAAAAAAATTGGAATAAATACATTGATATTTAATCGTTGTTACGTCATGATACTTTGGAAAGTCATTCTTATTTTAATCAAAGTTGAATTTGCAGCTTTAAAGCCTATATTATACCAAAATTGCTGATGATAAGAATTGTCTCGTGCAGTTAGTGCTCAATTCTCAATAAATTAACTCTTGGCGAAAAATAGGAGTAGGTTTCATTATTTTAATTGAAAAAATAGTTAAATTATAGTAATTTTTGTTAACATAATACAAAAGTAACGTTTTCCGTGCATGCAAACGTAAGTCAGGTTCGTTTGTTTGTTCGATGAAGCAGATTCCCGACCATTGAAATTGATTCGTCGGCCGGTTTGGGCCCTGGTTATACAGAGGAACGAGGGAGATAATACTGGTTGAAAATACGATACGACTAAAAGGCAATGAGTGCAGCAACCGTGGAATTGAAAGATGCATTCATATGAGGGGAGTTGGAACAAGTGTAACTCTTCACATACCTCGGAGGTAGCACAAAATGGGATGGAGGAACCCCGATGGCCATCAAGCAGAGATTAACTCAAGCTGCGAAGGCGTTTACCACGGAGTGGAAACTATATTTTCAGAGGAGATAATTTTCCAAACAAGGAAAAAACAAATAAAAGTACGAATTTGGTGTACAGCAGTCTGCGAGTGCCTCCATTGTCCCTGCCTTCCAATTTATCCCCATAACTTTCTTTGTTTCCCCACCATACCTATTTCCCACTCCAAGCATTTCATTTTTCCATTATTCTCCAACCCCACTTGCTAGCACAGCCTTCAATTCACGCTTATTCTCTCGCCCGGATCACCGAATTTCAGAGTCATAAAAAACTACCCCGCACATTATAGTTTTCAATAAACTTTTCCTTATTCTAGTCAACTTTAACCTTTTAAAGATTCTTTAACTAACGAAATTTGTCTTTTTATTCCATTACATCCTTCATGTAAAAAATAAATGAACTGTCCTACCGGCTTTATTTGTCCTGAAATATTAATTTTTAATGTGGTCGTTATATTATTTCCAGAACCTCATTTGTAGCATTGTGTTTCCAGGGTTTTAATCAACTTATACCTATTACGATAACCCTGTGGTATGCTTAAAGACGACTGCAAATTTTTGGCTAAAGGGCTAGCTGAAGTTTGATCGTCCACAAAATCAGTTGACTTCATCAGTTCCCTGCCTACTTTCATTCCTACTTTCAGTCCTTCTTATGAAGATCTCATCATTTCTTTCTCCTACTCGTTGAAAAGTAGGACCTGTCATGAGCCGTCTGTCTTAGCCTCCTAACATCACTACTCATGCTCTATCTCCATCCGACTCTTGTACTTGTGAAGTCTGAGACTCAGGTTTAAGACAATTCGTCCATCTATCCAATCCACCGTATTCTCCAGGTTTCAGAATAAGGACAAAGACTATATGTTACATATGAATGCGTCGAGTGTAATAATTATAAATTTTAACTATGTTAACGCCCATTGAAGGAGATGAGAGATGCTGAAAAATACATTAATTGGAAAATTAGGGGCAATGGTCGGTCATGTGAAACGATTGGGAATCTATAACTTCGGAAATTCATCAATAGAGTATATTGGATTTTTAGGAATTTTTAGCTTTCTGCAATCTCGCAATTTATAGCAATTTAGCTAGTCACGAAAATATCGAAAATCGTAGATTAAAAAACAGCAATTTTTTATCGTTCAGGATTTATATATGAAGAAACTCACTCCTTGTGGGAATTCAGGCGGATAAGGTTGATTTTGAAGGTTTATTTATATTTTCAAGATACTTACTAGCACCTTATTAAGAAATTAAGTCAATTTCCTATGGCGTTAATTCCTCATAATTTGATTTACTTATTTATTGAACTTTGCATTAATGGTTAAATGCTATTATTTCATATTAACATTATGAAAGGAGGGCATGGCACTTTTTTCTATCGAATATCCTATGTTTTGTGACATTTTGGTGTGCCTGAAACAGCATTATACTGATCGAAAATTTGATCGTTTAGTAGATTCAATAAAATTATCTTCATGGAACTCTTCATTTTTAAATTAAATTTAGCGTTCTCCCTTTGGAGTAATCGCTGTAACTACCATACATGAGTGTATGCATAGGCACAGATTAACAGCCGGTTCTCTATTATGTCTGACAGTTGTCGTCAAATATCAATGACAGTCTATTATAACTACACACAAAATATCTATAACGGTTAGTTATTTAAACGAAGCACTTTAATCTGGACAGATATCAAACATACTGTCTCAAAATTATTCGATTTTGCTACTGTATAAACGAATAAACAGCTATGGGATGAGCCGGATTAAAGTCCAATGGATACGATTGCATAGCATGTATCGAAAAGAGCGGGTAAAATCCAACTTTCTGCACGGAATACCATCTAATTAGTTTTATATAGCTGAGAGACAATGACCAGAAGGATTTTCTAGGGATAACTACAAGTCTTCCTCATTGCAAAGCCAAGAATAGCCGCCGTATTGGTACTCGCGTCTACAGCATTGGCTTGTTGCGGTATTTATGCTTACGGTATTTTACCCCAAACATTTTTTTTGTCCACCCAAAGCTTCCCAAAGTAAGGCCTTCATTCCATCAGCCGTCTCTGCCTTCTTCACCGCCGTCCCGGCACTTTGCTCCACTCATTCCAACACCCCTTTACTGTCCTTTCTTCATAAATCCCCCTCATGTCTCCCCTTATCACCATTTATCTAACTCTCCTTCCCATTTCTCCCGGGCGATCCTCGGGGCGCGGAATCTTTCCCATTCCCACCCTCTCGTCCTTCCCCTCTGTCGACCACCCACCCTTCACTTTTTTATCTCCCTTCCTCCACAAATATAAATCAAACCCTTCTAACTTCCCAAGCCTGGAACCTCTAGGCCGCGCACGGCCTAGAGGATCCTTCAGGGATTGGACTTGCGGGCGGAGTGGGGAAGAGAGAGGGAGTGAGTGGGAGGGAGGAAGGTAGGCCTTTATAGGGTTAAGGGAGGGACAGGGGAGGAGGGATAGCCCTTGCTTCCAACTTCTCCACGCGCTCACCTACCTCTCTCCACTCCCGCCTCCTGCCTTAAATCCGACAATCCACCCATCCCCCCAATCGCTCCATCCCCGTTCGGGACCGGGCCTATTTATTACAACGGGCCTTCTCTCTTCTCGACTTCGCCCATTCGCCCAATTCGGACCCCACCCCATCATTCTCACCTCGCAAGAGATATCCAAGGGTCCAAGAGGAGCCTTGGTGACGAAGTGATACTGAACGAAGTCTTGAGAGGGAAGATTCGGGTAGGGTGCATGTATGGGTGCGTACACACAGACACACACACAAATTATATATATATATATATATATATATATATATATATACACATGTATAAATATACACACACATATAAAAACATATATGTGGGTGTGTAAATATATATCATATATATTAAATATATTTACACACACTTTTATATATATTATTATTACAATATTTGGTATTCTATCGTTTAAGGTAGGTTTTGGATGAATAGAGACTACAACAGGAAATAACTTCGCCTCCCTTCAAGAAACACAACCTGACATCCCGAAATACAAAAACCTCTTAAAAATGCGCACCGACACATAATACATTAGGCATGTATGTTTGTACGTGTATATATGATCAAATAAATATTCATACTTAGAGATGAATGTCTGTGGCTCAAACAACTTCAGCCATTTCCCTGCCTTGCGGGATTTTTTGTGGAGGTAGATTAGTAAATTGATAAAAAATATACCATTTTTGCAGATGAGAAAAGTAATCGTGGGGTAGCCGTGGCACTGATAAAAAATAAGGATTCTAATAAAAAAAAGGCCGTCGAGGGATGAAATACCATTAGTAGATTTCAGAGTGTAAAAATCATTCGCCTTGACTGGGATCCCAGTCAAGGCGAATGAATTTTACACTCTGAAATTGTTGCATTGAAATGCACATTAGCGGATGACTCCGTTGAAAGTTACTGTTGCGGCATCTCCCGCAGTTTCTTTGGAACCATTAGTAGAGATAAAAGCAGATGAATAAAGCGTAGTTTTCAAGAGGTATTGTGTCAGATGAATAATATTCCTTGAGCGTTATCACTTAATTGATGTCAGGAATATTTAATTTCTGATTTTTTTGAGTTTCACCCTCGGGTCACAGCAGTAAAGGATTAAATTTGCGTGCAATGGCAGAGCAAGTAGGTCTATTCCTCGTGAAGTCGGAGTAGTGGAGGACAATCGGCCGTGTGTTCTCAGAGAACGTTTATTCTCCGCCCTCGGGAGCAAAGATCACACCAGAAAACCCCCCCGCATACCACACGCACTATTGCTCTCCTCCATTGACGTCGAACTAAGCCTTCCTTTGATCTCTCGCCTTCACCTCCCATATCCCTTCCCACTAGTGAAGGGCACGTTCCAGACGCCGTTCCCGAGCCCTCCTCTGTCTGAGACGATGAATGAGAAATGTTGAAATAAAGATGTAATTCATGTAACTTTATTAACATATTAAACGTGATATTCTCCTTTCTTTAAGTTACGATGGTTTTTAAGGGCATCAAATGATTTTGACCTCAACGGTGTAGGGACGAGAGGGTAAAAGGGCGGCCTCCCCAACCTCCTAAGTCCGGCACCACGTTACGGCGAGATCTTTCGATATTAATTTCGCAAGAGAGATTGATATCTTGGCCTAGTCAGAATTTGGTGGATTGCTACAGGGCATCAATAACCACGCCGTTTTTCGCAGAAAACAAAGGCTTTATGTTAAAAAATTTAGAAATGTGAAACTGTCACTAAGATATTTACTTCCTGGCCAACATTTTTATCTTCAGTTCTGCACTCCATCAACCTTTATTTTTCCTAATTTCAGTTCCGAAGTACTCAAAACCAAAGACACAACCCGTCGTATTCCCACTTGGCATCTAAGCCTTTCAAAAACCCCTCCCTTCCTCACAAGCCACTATAATTTTTCCTCATGATGATCCCACTACTATCCAAAAAGTAGAATAACGAATACATACTTCATGTACATATGTCATCTGAGAATAATCTTTTCACGTCATATCACCTGAGTGCCTTCACTAAGTGATCTGACATACAACTAATTGGCTAAAATATACTACGTAACACAATTTGTTGTCTCCTGCGTAACTTAATGGAATTTGCATAACATATTGGAATGAAATGAAACAATTGACTTTTCAATTGTAAGGAGTGATTGGAATTACCAAGTCAATAATTTTATTTCAATTTCTACCTAACACCATTCAACGCAATTACATTTGATTTGATTATTACACTGATCTTTTTTAAATACATTGCAATAAATAATGGACTCAATATATTTAAGATGCGCAAGTTATTAATTCAATGGCATTTCATATGAATAAATGTGAGATGAAGTAAATATAAATCAGGAAAAATAAAAGCAATTGCATAATGTTACATTTTTATGGTTTTTCACACCATTGTATTTTGTCTAATTACATTATTACATTGTATTTAATCATTACTTTCATTCTGGTAATTATTTACACGAAATTAATTTTGAAAGATAAAGACTTTTCATTTTAAACCACAATTTTATTCCTTAAACTATTGGGATTCTATGAACAAATTATGAAGTTCTAGGCATGGTAGGGGAAGAGAGACAGCTGTTGAAGTGATATAGAGGGGAGATTGCTTGAAAAGAGAGGCAGAGTTAGGAAGAGAATAGCATTTTTGATGGAATTAAGACAGCGTAGCTTACTCCGGTCGCCATTTTGATGACGCCATTCTAGGATGTCTCATTAAATAATTTCAAGTAGTTTTGAAAATGAGTGTCTCGGATCCATGGGCTAACGAATAAAAGTTACTCCATATGGTCCCTGAAGACTTACTGCTTATTCGCTTATTTCAAGACTTTCGGGCCTCGCCCTCGCCTGAGCCCAAGGGTTTGCCCCTTCAGACAACCCAAGCATACTTCGAAATCGTAATGAATCCAAGGTATCGAAATAGCGAGTGCAGACTCGATTAAATATAGTACTTCGCCGTTGCCTTTACGCACGACCTCTCTTGAGTGAAGCGAGTACGGGGACTATATGGAACATCAAGACAAAAATTACGATATATTAGATGAGTAATGGGGAGATGTGACGAGAGGGTTCTAGAGCGATGGTATATTCCGCTAATTAGGTATCATTTAGAATATGCTGGCAGTGTATAGTATCCTCATGAGATGTGTAGCGTCATTAGGATAAGCTAAGTGGCAGTGTGGATTATTAGATTCACAAGCCTGGAAACAGTTTACGGAGCGAAGGTTTTCAGATCGATTCTCTTGCATACTCATAAGTTGCCTATTCAGTGATGAATTTGAAAATTTGTAATTAGAGCTATCGCAATATGAGAGGGGATATAATGAATTAAATTAAGGAAACGAAGTGTATAATCGACTAATTTAGGATGTATTTTTCCCGTGAATGAAAAGAGATCAGAAAAACTGCAAACGACCTAGATGGCGAGGTGGAGTTTTTATTTAACTCCAAGTAGCCTACTATGTTGTCTTAATTAAAGCTTACCCTTATTATATTGTTCTAATTTCCAACACCAATCATCTAGCATGCACAGAGAAGTATTTCACACGTAGATATCTCAGAGAAGGCAACTGAAGTGAGCAATATCTCTAATTATTTCAAATATTTGATGTAAAAATTAGGAAAAACTTAATTTTGATTTTACCATGCAAAATCACCTCTAGGTACAAAACCTAGCGTTCGCTTTAAGGATATAATGCACTTGTAGAACTAAAGAACATCTACCACAACCCCGTTGCCGATCCAAGGACACAATCTCTCCTGCCCTCTTCCATCTCCCATCAACAAACAACGCATTCATATTCGACTGTAGTATTATCATTTAATGGCACCTGATAATGTTGATTTGAAACGAAAACCCGGCCAAGGAAAATAAAAGACAAATCTTTAAATTGTTATGTATTTTTGGTTTTATTACTTCTTCCAAATGTAAGTCTAAATCATGGGAAAAGAGCATCGAGCATCCAAGTTTTTTGGACGGATAGCCATAGCCAAACGCACCCACAGGTATAATTTTGTCAATTTCTTTTAAGCAATAGAGATAGACCTGATATGTAAGTGAACCATGGTTAACACCCTGCTCAAACTACAATATACAAATAGATATATACTGAAAGCGTTGAGAGGAAAAACATCAGTTCAATCATATGTTGGCTATGCATTGGTTTCACAATATGTCACAATTTCACGAAATATCCACGGGTAGGCTGCTGATTCGGATCATAAGTAAATGGACGCCATATACAAAGGCAGTTTAGAACAATTGAAGGGAGAACAGAGTGCGGCATTGAATATAGAAACTCTAACTGAAAAAAGGACATATGAGGAAAAAAACCTAATAAAACGATAATTGAGGATTAGGTAATGGGATATACGGAGGAGAAAAGACTATATTAAACAAATCCTACAGTTTTGTAAAAACAATATTATTTGCAAATACAAACAATATTTGATCTGTAGGCTTCTAAGATGCTTGATTGCTGGTTTCACGCTTCTTACGGCCAAAGCAACGAGCGAACAGGCATTCTTATAAGAAATATGAACTACAAATCTATAATCGGTGAATCATTAGAAACAAAACAAATAATTCAGAAAATTAATTGTGGAAATGAATAGAAGGTTAAGATTGGAAGAAGATTATCTAGATTATTGAATTAATTAAAGATTATCAGTCGTGAACTCATCAGGGGGAGTAAACTTGATGGAAAGGGCGATGAGATATTATGCCGTCGCTTCATTAGTGAGAAAACGTGGTCTCATGAGACAAAAAGGTGAAAGATTTAGAAGGGAGAGTTCATAATGGAAACGAAAGACATTCAAGGATAGAGGATAGAATTTCTGGAAAACTTATCGCATGTGGACTTGGGCAGTTAGGAATTATTAATATAGGTTATCTACCGATTAAGGTAGGTTATGAGTGGACACAACTACAAAAAAAATATCTTGTCTCTCCGAGCAAAACACAACCCAACATACTGCTCTACAATGAAGCCCATCTACACCTCCGTACACCTCCTTCCTCCATTCATTCCGTCCAACATCTTCATCCTATTTCTGCCCCTGACTTATTTTCCTAACATTCTCTCCTCCTTCACCATCTTAAATCGCCTTTTTGCCTTTCAGCCTATCATTGCCTTCATCTATATGCTTTGAATCCATTTAGACATACTATAGTCTTTTTAGGCTTTATCCCTCCAATTTCCTCTCTTCCCCCACTAGATCTAACATTTACTCATTTGTTTTCCTTTCTGCCCACTTCACTACATGCACAGGTTGCGGATTAGTCTCCCGTCCCTCCCATTTATTCCTATTATCTACAATATTTTCATTAATTTTCCCCAATTTACTCAATCAAACGCTTTTTCGAACTGTATCCAACAAGGAAATACGTCCTGATTGTATTCTTTATTCGTCTCGATTAGTGATCTTATTACTGCAATGGCATCGCGCGTGTCTCTCCCCTTCCAGTCTTATCTCTAACTGACCCGACTTTGTCTAAATGTTAACAGAGATATTCCCTTTTCTTCTTATTGGAAGTATTAATAGCGTACCAATTTCGGCCTTCTTCTGCAGCCTTTCCCTTCCTTCAGTAACGAATAGAGAAAGGAAATAAGACCTGCATGCCAGAATATTGCAGAGCGGTGTAGAAATAGCTCAGTGTAAAAGAAGGCAAAAAGGCGGAAGGAATCGATAAAAAAATCTCGCAGTATTCGAGACCTCGGATAAGAGAGAAAGTAAGCGACAGTTTGACCTATTCGTAGAAATATTAAAAAATATTAAATTATTTAATTTTTATAATACATTTTCATCACAGCTAAAAACAATAAAATCACGCGGTCAAAACTATGTGATGATAATTTCAAGGTCGAACTCATCAAGGGAAATACCAAACTTTACCTAATTGATTCATTTGTGTTCAGCAATGAGAGGTGAACTAAATACCATTGCCATAGCATTAGACGGGGTATTATTACTTACTAAAAGGTGGTCTTCCTATATAATAAAAGAAAGACAAAATGCTGAATTTTCGTCCTATGAAATATGCAGAGGGACTCTGGAAATAAAAAAAATGGGATCATGCAGTGTGCTATGAAATCTGTATTTACAAAAAAATTCCATTTTAAATATAGAATTGAATAATAATTATCACTCTAACTACAAAAACAACATTTTATTAGTGCAAGGGTACTATTTGGGGATCTTTAAGCGATCGGTTTTGCTTCAGAATCACTCGTAAATTAAAAACTCGAGCACAAACGCGCAAGTAAGAGAAAGAGAAACGAAGGGACATTCTGGGAGAAATAAGGGAGGAAAATACGTAGATCAAAAGGATGATTAGGGCCAATGAATATAATTCTTACGAGGACCATTGCTTTGATGCGCTAAGTACCCTAGTTGGCATCTTGTATAGCTTACGTTGTCCAAATTAGTTTTCGTTTGAGAGGAAGACTACTGCTAAATAGGTAACTTCGCTTGCGCTTTCTCAGAACCTATTCAGGGTAACGGTCTGATCCAGCCGGCAAATACATACGTAATTCTTGATGTAAAAAAGTTTCATTGAAGGCGAGCGCTATTCTATCTAAACTATCGTGGTGAAATATGAAAAAAATGTTCAGTTTCGAGGGGCAGAATATTGGGAGAAGATTTACTTGGCCAAAAGAGAATTTTGCACGAATAAGAGAATCACGAGGTTGACGGGTGCCTGTGTAAAGATATGAAGAAAAGATTAGTAAAGATTTTAATATGGAGCTTAGTGTTTTATTTGTGTGACATATGGTCTTTGGGGTAAAAGGGAGAGCGTAGAATTTAGGTTTTGGCTCTTTGACTGTGGCGGATAATGGAAAACATAAGTCGCGACAGGGTGGAAGACAAACGCCGAGGTGCTAAACAGGGTCGGTGATGAGAGAAAGTTGCTTGGGGAAATCCGAATAAGGCATGGATCGTGGATGGAGGAAATATTGAAAGGTAGAGAAGGCCGTGGTAGATGGGAGACTGATAGGAAAGTGGGGTGCAGAAAAGAAAAGTGTAGATTTTTTTAACAGCATATAGAAGTTTCTAAGACATGGCGAAGGAAATAGTCAAGGGCAAACAAATAGGAAGTTGCCATGATATTAAGCAATAAATAGTCTTTGCGGGTCGTTGAAAACTTAAATTTAAACAACTACAATATTGATTGTCTGGTTTAACCGGGAAGATGTACAGTAGTCCAAGTAGTACAGTAGTCCCGTTCAAGGAAAAAGTACAATATGTGAGACTACTTCTTAAGTTCAACCAACTATTCATAGCCTTACCGATTTGCCAATATGACCAATGTGCTATTATTACGTAGTAATTTGCAAAATGATGCAGACCGTATACTTTACCGTCTTGTTATTGTGCAATTTACCGTCAATATTTCAAAATATTTTTCATTTTCCTACATGCAAAGCTAGATCACCTGTTTTATGAGCTCAATACGTGGTTTGAATTAATGAGAGCCATTCCGACATGATGGTAAAGTATCACGCACGCATGCTAGGGTAGCAATCATGTTTAGCGGGCACAATGGCATTTGATTCTCGAACACTATGAATGTGGGGTTTACTAGCTGTGTCAGTCTCTTCCTCGCTGATCTACCTTTCTTCTATCTTCAACAGCCAAAGACCTCTCCATATTTCCTTTATCCACTTTTTCTGCCTCTTTCAAAACTAACTCTATAACTTTCTCTCTTTCTAAACCAATTCTGGCACTTCTTTCGTATTTCGCTCTCTGAACCACTTATCTCCTCCATCGCACTCCATTTCCACATTTCGAACTTCCACAATGCGCTCATCCCTTTAGCTCAAATACAAGGTTTCTAAATCAGACATTGTCTTGAATGATTGGAATTTGTACCCAAGTAGGAGAACGCCATATCTTACGGTATTTTCAAAAAGGCATTTCTTTGAAGATATTTTTATCCTACGGGAGTTACTATAACTCTTATTTTCACGCCAGTGTTTCCGTTATTCTATCTCAAGGGGGAAGAATTTCGGGAACACATGAATGAAACGGGACCTCATGCTTAAAAGAGACCATATGGGCGAACGGAGTTAATAAAAGAATTTTTTTTCAGTGGGCAAAAGGAAATATATGTTTTTAATAATATTTAAAAAGAGGAATACAATATGCTTTCGGCATGACAAAATATGCATGCCTTCCCACATTGAAACTGGTAAAATAAGTTTTTTAAATGAGAATATTACCCATTTTCTCGTTATGAAGTAAAAGCTACGTTATTATTTAAATGCGTATGGTATTTGTTTACTATTATGAGTTATGAAATACACGGAAATATATTCAATATTCATATATTTTTTCTGATATATTTATGCAATTAATACACACGTAATGATAAATCTGTTTGAAATTTATACAAAATAATAGCCATAGGAAATACTATTCTTATCGTTATGGCCTCACGCCGTTAACCACGAATAATTTTAAGGTTCCCTTTCATCTTTCTTTAGGTCTCCACTCAGGACCTCGACCTTCATTTCTCTCCTTTGCGCATATGTATTCAACCAGGCTGATATATCGCTTGCATTATTTAAAAAGGGTCGTTTACAACGATCGAGCAAGTGAGCAATGCCTCTCAATGACGGTCAAACAAACACGAATCGAGTCACGCGCTGATGGACTCAGATTTTTAAGCATGGAGGGGAGCGCATCTAATATTCTCCCCACACGCAATCAGGTTCTGTTGCTACAGAGGGAGCGGCGACTCACACTCTGAGAAATGTAGCCTCGTGAATTTAACATGAAGCAAAGTCACCCGCGCCTCCCATCTACACCCGCCGGCTCCGAAACCTCATGTTTCCGCTTCTTAATATCCGCTGGCTCCCTTCCCTTTGAAAGTGCGCTTCCTTCTCGAGTTGAAACCTTATTGATGCCAACTTTCGACCTTCAGCCAGCCATTACGTTTCATCGCGTTCCTTCTTAGGATTTATGAGCTACAAAATACAATCCTCGGCCGAAGAAGTCTATTTCTATCTCCAGGTAAAATTTATATTAAATATCTCAAATGCCGATAATTACCGTGAAGTCTTATATGAAATATAGGTGAGTTTAAAAAAAATTGAATCGAAATCGCTCAGTATTTAAGTGCGTGATTTCAGCCGTGATATTGAGGAATTAGAAAATAATAATGACCCAATGATAACAGCTTAGCGGTGACTTTTAAAGTTACGGGAAATCCTACGACAGTTACTGCAGCCGGCACATCCGAAAGCAGAATTTAACACTGTGAAAACCTGACAGAGATCCGGGTTAAAATTGCGGTCGAGACAAATAATTTTCCCATTTTGAAAATCTCGCATTTGCTGGTAGCATCTCGCTCGCATGGTGGTATCACCGGAAATATAGATGAGAGAGAAGTTACAAGAATTGGTTGCTATGTTAAAAGGACCTCGAATTTTGAATAGGAATACGATTACATGGAAGGAGTTTCGATGACCAATGATAGTAACTTGTTGAGGTATATACAGGTTTGCACATTTAGTACCAAGAATTTAAACTCGCTCTATGTGTTTCAATAAATTTTTCATTCCATTTTTGTGCGTAGATGGATAATTAGTCGCTGAAATCCATCAAAAGTTGTGCCAAGTTTATGGATGTACATTGATGAGTGAAGAAAAGTTTAGAAAATGGTGTCGAGACTTTTAAATGGCCACGCTAATGTGCATGATGAAGAACGTAGAAGATGCCCAGTATCCAGATCGATGAAATCGTTCAACAAGTGGACCAAGAAATGCGATCTGATTGACTATTGGCGAATATGGCTGCGACGGATAAATATCCTCAACTTTATTAACAAGATTGTTGCAGAAAAATCTCGGAAATCACGAATTTGGTGCAAGGTGGGAACCGAAAATGCTTACTCATCAGCATAAAGTGCAAAGAATTTTGGGTGGAAGAGCGTGAAGGACCACCAACGTCAAAACGGAGATGATTTGAACTTGCACCTAGCTATTTCCTCTCCTTGCACTTGAAACAGTGGCTTGGTTGGACAACGCTATGAAGACAACAAGAAATTAGAAACCGCTGTTGTTTATTGGTCCAATTCTAATGAGGCGAACTTCTATTTTGAAGGATTAAAAAACCTGGTGCAGCGCTACAAAAAGCGCTTAGAAGTGAAAGGCGATTACGTGGAAAAGTGAAGTAGGTTAGTAAAACTAAAATAGCTAGTGAAAAATTTTTCAAGCGAATACTTGTTATGACCAGGCGGACCTTACTTTTCGAATATGTCTATTAGTAGTTCGCCTTCACGCTGTTTTCTTTCAGGGCATGCGCATTCTGAAAAGCCAAAGTTCAGATGAGGACGGAGGATATACTGTCAGTCAATAATTTATTCCATCCATACTGGACGTGAACAATTGCCTTTCTCTATTGTATTTCACACCCTATTTCTCCTTTTCCCACAACTACCAGTTGATTACCATTGGCACTTAGGAGGGTGGTCTCAGAAGTACCCGACTCAAAAAAGAAATTACAAAAATTTTGGAAAAATATGTATTAATTTTTCAACACAATCTCCTTCCAGCTCTATACACTTTTCTCAGCGATGTTCAATAAGTTTCATACCCTTTTTATGATAACAACTGTCTTGCTCCTAAAATAGCCATTAACTGCCGACATCACTTCTTCACGATTGGAAAATATTTTACCGCCGAGCCATTTTTTCCAGTTTGCGAACAGAATATATTCCGAGGGGGCTAAATCTGGCGAATAGGGTGTATGAGGTAGGAATTCAAACTTTAATTCATGAATTTTGGCCATTGTAATAACGGATTCGTGACCTGGTACATTGTCTTGATGAAACAACACTTTCTTCTGAGCCAAATGCGGCCGCTTTTGCTTAATTTCTTCGCTCAAACGTTGCTATAACTTCGCATAATACTCGTCGCAGATATTGTTTTCCTTTTTAAGAAAATCAATGAAAATTATCCCCCGTGGATCCAAAAAAACCGACACCATGACCTTGCCTGCAGATGAAACGGTTTTCGCCTTCTTTGGAGCTGGTTCTCCCTGTTGAATGCAATGTTCTTTTGTCTCCGGTGTGAAGTAATGGACCCATGTTTCATCAATGGCAATGAAACGGCGCAACAATTCTGCTTTGTTGCTGTGAAACTTTGCTAAACATTCAATTGAAACATCTTCAAGACACTGGTTTTGCTCGAGGGTGAGCAAACGCGGCACCCATCTTGCACACAGCTTTCTCATGTCCAAATTTTCAGTTAATATGTGATGTACAGGATTTTTTGAAATGCCTACTATGTCTGCTAGCTCGCGCACTTTCCGTATTCCTCTATCACTTCGTGGATTTTCTTCACCGTTTCTGGAGTCGTCACCTCATTTGGTCGACCAATGCGATGCTCGTCTTGACAGCACGTAAGGCCTCGTTTAATCTCTGCTACCCAATATTTTACTAATGTAAATCAAGGAGCAGACTCACCCAGAGTAGAATCTAGTTCAGCTTTGATATTGGTTGGGCTGAGGCCTTTCACAAATGTATTGGATCAAATAATGATGACCAATTTTCTCCTTTTCGCAAATTCACTGAAAACATTCACTTTCACTTTAATGATGGCTGCCAAACAAATACTAAACAACGTAGCGTCTTCAATCATTAAGCATATTCTTTATAGATTGCGTACTTTCTAATACAGTGATAGTTTGAAAACAACTATTAAAATCTCTAGGTCAGGCCGGGTGCTTATGGGACCGCGCTGGTATTTGAAATTTTTTGTGACATCCTGCAAGGGGGGGGGATTTCTTCGAATTTCGTTCAAATATATCGAAAATTTGGTGTCTTTAATGAATCGAATCACTAGGATAAAAATTTCTAATTCGGCCAATTCACTTCAGTTTAGCTTGGACATTGAAAATGCTGTCTGAATGCAGCATATCAACAGACTGGCTGCAACCCGCGGTTTCCATCTCAATTCGCACCAATATGCGATTACTTATGCTGCCACCTTATTACTCACAAATAGTACCATGTAACCGCTCATTTTATTATTAATTGGGATGAAAGATACTTTCAAGTTCAATTGCTACTCAAATTTTCCTGTGACGCAGTGCTTGGGTTAGATCCAGCTGCCATTCGTTCTGCGGTTTATCAAAGAAAAGCACTTCTAATCGCCCCATTTAAGTATGATTTCTCATGAAAACAAGTGCAGCGTAAACTATGTATCACGCCATTTCTTGAAGAAAGCTGAATCGATATTTTATTTTTAGGTTGTGTGAAAAAACTGGATAAAAAACGTATCGTATGGAAGTAAAACCTGAATTTTTCACTTCCATTTAGGAGTATATCGTACTATAAGCTTATCCAGAATCACTAGTCTGTATCCTACCATTTTGTGCTGAATTACCCAAGCATCAATTTTTTTAACACTCCACACACGATCTTTCTGCAATCCTTCACTCTGTCCGTAGGAAAGAACTCTCCAGGAAAAGTAGAACTGAATTGTAAGAAGACAATTTTGGGATATTTTGCATGGATTAATGCATATCGGTTAAGACTAAAAGCGTACATCGTCGAATCTCCTACAGCTAGGTTTTAGTGAGCGGATAATAAGTTAACATAATAATTATAAATTTGATGATGAGTACCTTGGTGAAAGAAAATTATTAAATTGTCTTGTTACTTCTAATTTTTATTGTTGTGACGATTAGAGTTTTTTTTATTTTAGTAATTCTGATAAGAATTTACTCGTCTTCAAGACGCCGAAAATTTTAACTTTCGGTTCATAGCAACTAGACTTGTGAAATGAGAAAAACTAGCTTTTATGCAGGTCCAAATCACCATGAAAAAATTATATAAAGCTGCAATGCATGCAAATCCGTCATCATTTTTACTGGAAAAACTCAATGGCAAAACATGCTATTGTATAATATAAAACAATATTTCAAGAGTACATAATATTTCAAATAAATTCAAAGCAGTTCAATTCACCTAAAGGCATAAAACATGACGTTGATTGATTGATTGCCATCTTTGACATTGTAGGCGATTTATTTTTACAAAACTTTTTGTTCTCTGATCCACAATTCATCCAACACTCAAGTGTAAGTTTCCTGTCCACGTTATTTTAATTTTTCCTCTGGAAAATGGGTGACCTAAGAATACACTAGGCTTAATACTATCTATAGGTTTAATTTTAATAGTATAGTTTTTATGCCTATGCATATAAAATGCATTTTTATTTCAACCGTTTCTTTGATAGCTCCGGAAATTTTACTAGCTGCCGTGTCTGATTATGGGTAATAATTTTATATACGCGTATAATTTCAGTGCGCTCTGTTACTATGGTTATTAATGCTGCATTAATCACAGTAGCTGGGCCAGAAGTTACAGATCAACTCCGGAGAGTTACTATCTGACTTCTACACTTGGATAGACGTTCGTCGGAGAATTAACGTGCATGCCGAATTTTTATGCCAGGTAATGAGCTGAAATTTACCGTTGCTGTGTCGGCCATGATATCTTTTCTTGGGTCCCAAGAATCTCACGGCCGGGGAAAACGGCATATAATTACCTGAATAGTTAATCATTCATGCCTCACCGCAAACTTAACAAAACGCCAGTCACATTTGGAACAATGAGCACTGGTTGATGACAGTTCCAAAAAATCAAAAACATTTTATGCTCAAAACATCAGATATACTCAATTCCTCGTCAATAATTTTGGTGATTATTCGCAAAGTTCAGATAAAATATATTTAAACTTCCAATAGGTTTCCATCTAATCGCAACAGTTTTATTAATAAGTCAATAAAGATCTCTAAAAACAAAGCATGAAAAGAACACTAAAATGAGAAGCGATTCTTAAAAGTTGCCACTGCCACAAATTGGGATGAAAAATTCTCTTCTATATGTTTTCTTTTCTCAACTTTCGAGCGAACGGTACTGTATTAGTATGAACTCAACGGAATCGAGGTCCAACCATAACCAATGGTATGCTTCTCTCCACTATGCGTACAGGGTACGCTGAGTGTGCGCTAAGCGAAATAATTAGCAGTCGTCGCTGTAACCTTAATTATCACGATCCTTAGCAGCGACATTAATATGAGGATCAATGACTCTTGATAACTCTTTCCTTCTATAATGCCATTTCCAAAAATTTTCACATAAATATATTCGCATTATTATCATATAGTAGTAAATAAAAAATAGGCTTCCCAGAGGAACATAATTACTTGCAACACAGACGTGAAACATTTGCGAATAGAATGGGAAATACTGAAGTTGAATTTTATCATAAGTGATTTCTACCTTAACTTGTTTGTTTTCTTTTGTTTGCAGGGAATAGACATATTTCAGTCCTAATCATTATTATTGAGATAGTAAGCGTAAGATTGATAAAGTAATTGTTTCTTTCATTTTTTACATCATTCGTTTTATTTTAAGTTTACTACGATTTATGTTTCTTATACTTTCAAAGTCTGCAAAGAATATTACATATGTACTATATTAAAAGGAACCACCGCGATGCTAATTCTTAGCATAGAGTAGTTCATTGAAAGCCTTAATTCGCCTCAATTTCCCGGAACTAACAGTTAAAAAGACAAAAAAAGATACCGAAGACAAAGCTCTTTCGCACGAACATAACCAATCCCTTGCAATAGGCAACACGTTTTGGAAACGCTCAAGTAATTTAATGATTAGCGGAAAATAGTATGCTATGGGTTACGCTTCGACTTTAATATCCTCAGACTTATACATGAATTTTAAGGGACGTAATTTCACGAAAAATGTTTCCCATCCATCAAACTCACGACGCGAGATTCGAAGAGGAGGTAAAGACTACAGCCACGCCCACTCTCCCCTCACCTCCACGCCCCTCCATCGCACCGGACGATAGCGATCCAATGGCTCATTCCATAAATAAATATCTATCTCCACCTCCCTTTCTCTCGACTTGAACTCTTGTTTTTTTTTATCGAGAGCGTAATAAATAATACACCTATCCATTCTGCCGATCTGGTCTGTTACGAATTAGCCCTTGAGTATCTCCCGGCGAATCGACCCCACTTGTGACCCCACGCGAAGAGTCACGGAATGGCCAGGTCTCTTGCCTCGAGTGTCTTTACCCTCTCGCATGCCTTTAAAGTGGAAGAGGGAGGAGGTAGAAAAATGAGGTGACAGAAAGGTGGAGAAAAATAATAAAAACGAAAGGGATCGGTGCACAAAGATTTCCAAAGCGACGCCCTCCCGATTCCTCTCACGTGCGCCATAAGTCAGGGTTTTGTTCCCGCGTGACGTGGATATAAGTGAGCATAAGGATCACGTGGGCCCCCTTGCTTATGACCACTCATTCACTTTTCTCCGCAACTCTTCTCCTTCCCCCCCCGTCTGTCAATCCGACAGACAAGTATGGAAAGTTGAGAATGAAAGTTTTACCCTCGTGCTCCCTCCGGCGGAACGCGTCGGTAAGATCGAATGCTTACTAGTTAGAAAAAAAATGAATTTATTATTTGGTATCCTACCGATTAAGGTAGGTTTCGGATGGACACATGCTAGCACAATGCAAAACATTATATCATGAATTTATTGAACATTATGTAAGTATTTTAATCTATCATGTATTATTATTATTATTAGGTAATCTACCAGTTAAGGTAGGTTTTTGGATGGACATAATTAAATAATTTGTGACCCCTAGCAAAACACAACATCCTACTCTACATCAGGTCCCTCTTCATCTCTGAGTACTTTCTTCCTCCCTTCATCCCGTCCAACATCCCTATCCTGTTCCTTCCCTTTCCTCGTTTGCCTAACATTATCTCCTCAATTACAGTCTTCAGCATCCCACTGCCGGTCAATACCCCCTTCATCCACTTTTCCTGCCTCCATAGGATTTCTCCCAACAAACCCCTCTCTTCGCCCACCATACCCAGTACTTCCTCATTTGTTTTCTTCTCGGTCCATTTCACCTCAATTCTTCTCCACACCCACATTTCAAAAGCCTCCAGTCAACGTCTATCCTCCAGCTTCAATGACTACGTTTCCGCGCCGTACATAGCTACGCCCCATATCAAAGTTAATCACTCATATAAGGATATCTATTTCCCCCTGTATTTGAAATTGGGTATTTTTGCCAGCATCCGTGCACTGTACCTTGTCATAGATGACCGTGGGATCGCAGAAGTTTTCGTCGAGCCCATTATAGGAAATATATGTTTATGAATGAAGATTATTCACAGGAAACCCAAAGAACTAAGATCCTCGAGTTCTCTCGTCTAGTAGTTAGTTTAAATTTAACATTAGTCCCGCATGGAATAAAATGAGGCAAGAGGGATAGTTCAATATCGTGCAGTATTTTCTAGGATAATGGGCATAATATGGGACTATATAATAATCATTGCATTAGAGACAGAATAATTGGCAAGGAAAATATTACTTATGACAGGAAAACTTAGTAAAGGCGTAAATAAACGCTATGTAAAGATCAAACGAATAGTAGTGTCAAAAGATGGAAACCTGATTTCTAAGGAAAAGACTTGAGTACAGGGTTGAAATCCGTGTATGGAGACGAATGGCTAGGAGAAAGAAAGATAAATAGGGAAAAGATCATCGAGCGAGGTTTTAAACAAGATAGAAGGAATAAGAATGGACTCGTAGGAATGCAAGAGAAATTCCATGTACTAAATAATAAGTACCACTTATTCGCGTCCATCACAAATATGCCCTCAGTAAGTGGAGTCTCGATGAGAAAAACACTTTGGCAGGCATATATAGCATGTATTTTGCTACTAACTTCCTGCTACACTCTTAAGAACCTCGAAAATAGACGTTATCAAACCCTCAAACTGAAAAGAAATGGAATGAGAACTAATTCAAAGTTTCTAAAATGATGCAAATCCAATTCTCAAAAAAAAAAGAAAGGCTAAGGTAAACATTAATGCTCGGGCTCAAAAACTAGAATTTATCTGTTGAAGAAAGTTTTTAAGAAGAAGGTGAGCAATGTTTTAAGGATATTTTATGAATAATTGCATTATATTAAGACTATTTAACAAAGAGACGGGATTTGTAATATGCGCCTTAACTAAAGAAAGAAATAGTGAAAACTTTAATATTGAGTGTTGTTTTGTGTGGTTTAGAAACTTGGTCGTCGAAGCAAAAGGATATATCAAGATTGGAGGTCTTTGAGATACGGGTGTGGAGAAGCTTAGAAAAAATGAAATTTACCGAAGGGAAAAAAATACGACGAATCTATATGCATGGCAGGTGATGGAAAGCGGCCATTTAGAGAAACAAAAAAAGCAACAAAAGAGGATGCAGAAGATACTAAGAGATAATTACGTACCAGTAATAGAGGGGAAAATTCTGGGAAAGAATGGGGGAGGAAGGAAGAGACTTGGCATTTTGGAAGGAATTTAGGGTGGTGGAAAACATGCATGAATAAAAAATGAGTTACTGTATGTACATACTATGGGGTTTAAGGATATTTAGTGTAATGCATATTAGCGCTTATAGGAACAGTTGGGCGCCATTCCAGGTTTCATCTATCTACCTCAACCCAAGAGACTTCTTCTAAAAGCAATTATAAAAAAATAATAACGAAATGTAGTTAATCTTGTAAATGCTCTTTGTAAGTAAAATACAACATTTTTAAGAACTTACCAACATAATGGACTAATACATTTGCAGACCACCAGCAGGTCTAATCAATTACACTAGTGTCGAGAGGGCAATTCACAATCGAAAGATGCTTCAGCCTATGAGCAGGGTAAGATTGGCGCCCAGAATTCAGGGCATTTCGCACAACATGGCTAGAAAGATCAAATACGGAGGATTAGAGTGAAACAAAGTTTACCACTAGCAAAGGAAAATCAAAAGGTGTACCATGGAAATGTAATTTTAGCTGAGTGCTTTTTTCAATCTATTGCTCAAACTGATAAATAAATAAAACGTTACCCAAACGAAATACCCGATTTTGGATCCCTCATTCGTCGTACGGTTTATCCTGGCATTGAGGACGTTTTCATGATATATTACAAGCCATGAAAACTTATTCAAGAAACAAAATTTATTATTTTTCAGTCCTGAAGCCTGTTTGTTTGGACTCCTTCCCTTTCTATCGGAAGAACTTAGCAATATATCGTTTGGAATTATGCATGTAATTCACATGCCTCTCGCTTATTTTTTTAGAGAAATAAGACAGAAATTTGAAAAGAACTTGTTCAGAATAAGGTAATAATTACCACCTCAATTCGAACTGAAAGTTTTGCGAGCAATATACAGATATATTTTTCAATATAATGCCAGGATTGTAGGATATGAAGATATTTCCTCCTCATGCCACTCGGCGCACTCGACTTCCACTTCGGTAGACTTTCGAGTTAACAGTTTTTCTCTCATTGCATCGCGATAGAGATACTTTCACCCCCTGGGAAATTGTTTGCGACCTCTATCCGCCATCCCATTCCACCCCTACCCTCTCCCCCATTCCCTTCGCGGGATTCCTCACCATCAAAAAGCCCCCCTCCTAACCCCGGACCTCTGCCGAATGCCAAACCATGAGTCCTCTTCCAATCGAATCCGCCTGGCCTCCTCTCACTCGCTACCTCCTCCTCTCCCCGGCCACACCTACCCCCCACAGACCCTTCCCCGTCAGTGCTCCCCCAAAACCAGCCCCCCTCCCACACACCCCAAGTCCTTCCCCAAACCAACCCCGTTCGACCGCGCGCGAATGAAATTCGACCTGCGGTCAATTGTAAACCGGCCAACCGTGGACGTAGCCTCCTCTCCCCCCACCCCCCAACCCACTCGCCACCGGTGCTAGGCGACCACTTCCCTTTTCCCAAAACCTCCTCACGGTCTTCTCCGCGACCCCCCCCCCCAGCAACCTCACCCTCGTCGTCGCCCCATCCGTCCAAATGCGTCGCTCCGTTTTGCCCGCAGAAACGCTCGTGAATAAAAAAATATACACATTCTTCCTTCCCTTTGGGTGATTTCTCCCCTCATGATCTCTCTCTCTTTCATCTCTTCGGCCACCACCCTCAATCGATTTCCACGCGATCGTCGAGTGGGAGGATACACAATTTTTTTTAAAGATTTCTCTTAATTTCAGGGTCGATTGAAAACAGTCACGTGGGTGCCTTTTACGAAAGGATGACGAGGGAAAGTGGATGAGTGAAATGTTCTAAGGCAATTGCTTCTGCTGCCAGATGGAATCAGGGACGAAATCAGAAATGATTTATAAAGACATGCGATTAGAAATTATAAAGCGATGGTAGGAAGTCAGTTCCCTCTTTCACTGACGGATTGACTGAGCTTCTTTCAGGAGAAGTAAGAATACACTACTGCTTAAACTATTTTAAGTAGTACTTCCATAATTATATTTTGTCTTAGTGGAGAAAGCCACATGGATACAGTTTGAAGAAGAGGACAATTCAAGATGACTTTAAAAAAAAAGAAAATTCATTGAACATTTTAATAAAAAATAAAATAATATTAGGCAAAAAAATCAGTCCAATTCTATATAAAAAAAGGAAGAATGAAAGGATGAAATGGAAAAGCGGGTCCATAGGCAAATGATAAGGATTCATTGGACGGGAAAACGTCGCAAGACGAGTTCACCAAAGAATGGGAGAAGAACGGAGCCTAGGGAGAACGAAGACTAAGGGACCCATGAGACATGCTCGATAGGCAGTTTGTCTGAATGTAATTTAAAAAGGACATTTGCAAACGGGAAGAGAAAATTCAGCATCTGATTGAAGATTACTAAAAAAATGAAAGATCGAAGACGTCATCAGATTGCCTGCGGTTGAGCATAATGCTATAAACGAAACCTTTTTGATTGTACGATACGGGAAATAACAAAAGGGATAATTAAAACTATGGTGTTGGCGAAAAGAAAGAAATTGGAAGAGGGCCATCACTCTTCAGGCACTTCAATCAATTTGGAGTGCTGTAAATGAATTCAATTGCATCGGGGGCGCTCTGAAAGAGAGTCGAAATCAAATTACGTTTCGTTTTAATCACTTGAAGTGAAACCGACCATGGAATTCAAACTGGTATTGTGAAATTAACATTCATTATTTCGATTGACGAAATACCTTTCTACGATTAAAAATACGCGAGTATTCCCTAATTAATATTTTTAAACCGTTATACAAGTATAGTCAGAAATGGTAGTCAACAAAAATAGACATCGATAACATGTAATTTGTTACTTGCAATTATTTGAATCAATCCTAAAAAGGCTTTTCATTCATCCTTCTTAGGGGTTCCTCAGGATATGGCGCTCTTATAGATGTCCCGAAAGAAATAAACATATTCATTGCAAATATGAATCGAAAACGTTTTTACAAAGTAAAAGATACGAGGGTCATCCGGAAAGTAGTACCCGTTCGTGCCGCATGAAGTGCTGACGACGCGAGTAGCCGCTGGACGAGGTCAGATAGCTTCAGTGGCTTGTCTGCCTTCTCTGAGCCAAGTTGCGTGACGCTAGCATTGCCTGTGTTGTTTCTGTGATTGTTTACAATGTTTAAAAAAATTGAGAACGCCGCCAGTTGTGAAGTGAGGGCAGTGATTAAATTCCTCAATGCAAGAAACGTTCGCCCATGTGATATTCATCGCCAATTAAAGGAGGTGTATGGAGACAATGTAATGGACGAGTCGTCTGTTCGGCGGTGGTGTCGCAACTTCAACATGGGGAGGGGGAACACACACGACGATGAGCGTTCGGGGAGACCGTCTGTCATTACAGACCAACTGGTGAGCTCAGTTGACGAATTCGTGAGGAACGATCGGCGCGTCACAATTGATGACATCTGTGAGCATTTTCCCAATGTTTCTCGAACAATTGTTCATGAAATTGTTAAACACCATCTGCATTATGCAAAAATTTGTGCAAGATGGGTCCCTCGCGTATCTCAATGAGCTGGCGGCGAAGGACTATGCAGCAGGAATACAGAAACTTGTCACACGTTATGACAAATGCCTTAATTTGCTTGGAGATTATGTTGAGAAGTAGTTTAAAGTATCCTCTTACAAATAAAATTTTTTATGTTTGTTAATATTTACTTTTGTGTCTTTATTTCACGAACGGGTACTACTTTCCGGATGACCCTCGTACTATAGAATGAATATTGAATGCATGATGAATTTAACTTATTTGATATGACTTGTTTATAAATATGATAGAAAGGACGTTAGCTTTTTATTTTCTTATATTCACTCATTGTCCATTAAACCCGGATACCTTGGCATAATAACGCCTAACAGCAGAGAAAATGTGAATTATATGTCCTTCATAATGGTTCTTAGCTGGCTTAGATGACGTTGTCTGTATTTTTACGCATTTCCTTACTCCTCTTTAAAATTTAAATTTTTAATACCACCTTTAATCTATCTCTTTCTTGCAACCCACTACGTCCTCTCCATTTTTACATTTGCCCTCTATAAAGAACGGTGGCGAGAGCGCCCTCTCCGTGACCTTGAACTAAGCGGACAGGAATTCCAGAAGTACAGCAACCTTGGTCTTGAAAATATCGACCGTTTCATTTGGCCATGTGTCCACGAAAACACATAAATACTTTAGCATTAATGCTTGATGCAAGAATGCTCTTCATCCGAGTGGAATTAACTCGCAGAAAATATATAGCGCGCCATGACACGGGATGTGTGTTTTCTTAGCCATAAAATGACTCCCTTTCCGTTGTTGTTTACTGACGATATTTTAATGTCGGGGACCACTGGGATAACCGGGTCCCATCTCCCTCCGCAGTTAAATCACAAAAATACTGCTGTTCAACCGCACCTACAATGACTGAGCCGATTAAATGACTCGTTACCTGGAGCATATGGTATTACCAAAGTTGTTTTTCGCAAAGAAATAGTTTTCGGTGATCCCTGAGGTATGATGTAAAGGATTATTAAAATAAATCAAATGAAAATAAATTTATCGAGAAATATGCATTGAGAAATTAGTTCATAATTCTTTGGCATATACTCGATTAAAATAAGTTTTTCCTGGAAAATCATGAATGAAAATCGAGGAATTTGCAAAAAGAAGGGAACTGAGAAATTGAAAACATAGTGAAGTCCTACGGAAAGGAGTGATTTAGGCTAGTGTGCGAAACGCGGCATTCTATGGTAAAGACGAGTATTTAAAAATTATTTCATTAGTATTAAAAATGATATCCCATTCTTTAAAGGATGTTGGGAACTAGGTGGGTGGAATAAAATCTGCAAAATGCCTCTTTGGACAGTTTGGACAGGTTCAGGCTAACTGAATAATACAATGGCGCACCCTGTCGTATTATGATACTGTTTCCTCTAATATTTCCCAATCTATGAGGGAGGCTTTATGATAACAGCACGGAAATATACGCAAGTATTGAATTAGTAATTAAATTTATTTACACTGAATTATTCAATGGAGGGGTGCAACTTTGTGATTCTAGTTACCATACTCACTCATACAAAGATTGTAAACTTATTTTAAATGTGTTTAATATTTTAACCAAACAAACTTTTTGAAATGGGTTATTACGATTTATAAACATACTTAAATGTAAATAAACACATATTTGCAGCGATTTGTGGACATTTAATCATTTATGGCATGAAATTACTTGTAGCAGACGTTAATAAAAATAAAACTAAATCAAAGAGTTGGAAATAACAACCTCTTTACCCTATTACTATCATCTAATGAGTAGCGTTTAGAACCACAGACAACCATGGCTGGTTGTCAATGGTCTCCGGTCGAAATATAGTATATAATCTGAAAAACATTTTAGCTCGTGTTCCACTTCTTACTGTTCGACATTGATGTGACAGGTAGTTAAAAAATCACAGGTGTTGTGGTAACCTTTTTACCACAACATCGCCCCTGTGCAATGAACAACAGATGAACTGCGGTGAGGCTGGGCGAGGCATCCTTCCATCAGCGCTCCCATTGGAGTAGGTTAGTGTCGCGGACAAACAAGTCGCGTGGAGGAGAGATGGGGAGCATTCTGGACTCTCCGAAATCGTCCGCAATAACGCACTTCATCCGTCTTCTTTCTCTGGGAAGGCTTTTATGCCTGTCCCGCGCCCTCCATCTTCCCCCCACCAATCCGAGTTCAGACACTACTCCCACCCTCAAATTGACGCCTCGAGAGCCCTCAGACCATCTCGCTTCCTTCAACAAACACCATCCGGCCCTCCAGAACAGTTTCTTTCTTGCCTCCCTCCACCCCCTCTGCCACTCTTCCACTCGCCTTCCCACAAACTTCCTTTCTTATTTCCCCCTTTCCTTCCTCGACCGTACTTTATATTTTTTTCTTTTAACTGGACACATTCCCCGCACCCCGAGTCCCCATGCGAACCGAAGCAATCTCCGATTACAGGGGGAGGAGATCTCTCCTGCTCCGGTCCTCGCGGACCCAAATCCGGATTTAACCCCGGGTGAAGGTTTCGCGGGGGAGATGGTTGGAATGGGGTGTGCCAGGGAAGATTATTGAGGGGGGGGAGAGGGAGGAAGCGAGGGTGGTGGAGGGTTGATGGTGGCGTAGGAAAGATTTCCTGGCAGGAGGGGAGGGTCAGGTGAAGTAGGAAGGGAGCCAGGGTAGTAGAAAAAGGGGAGATACGTGTGTCCGTGTAGGCTTACCATTGGCCGTGATCAAAACCTCCCAAGAACCACCCTTTATCGTCCTCCGGGGCTAGCAGGGTTAAAAAGTATCCCCGCTCCCCCTCCGTCTCACCCTCCTCCATTGGAAAAGGGGTTCGGGAAGCTACCCACCTTTTCAACTTTTGCCCCTTCCACCCCCGACAGACCATCCCACATTCTCCGGCCAATCTCCTTCCCCCAACTCAGCCCCCCCCCATCGCTCTCCCTCCCCCACCCAGTGGTGGTCTTATATATTTTGGGGTGGCCGCGCTGGAGATTCCCTTTTCCACATCCCACCACTCGCACCCGTCCGCGCAAACCCTCTCCCCCTCAAATACTCCTTCTCCACTACTCCCATAAAAGTGACGTACCTCACAATGTTTTGGAGCCGTTCCAGATTCCCCGAGCGAACGAGAGGAGAGAGAGAGAGAGAGAGAGAAAGGGAGAGAGAAGGCCATAGCCAGGGATCTTGGCTCGGTTCCCTGTCCCACGACCTGACCCCTTCCGGGGCTTTCGAGAGAAGGGAGGGCTTGTAGAAAGGGATGGATCGGGAAGGGGAGGGAATAAGGGAGAGGCTCTCGGGGAGAGTTGGGACAGAAGGACGATCTTTGGGTGGGGGAGGGTTAAGAGGGGCAGGGGCGATGGGGTAGAATGGCAGGACGAGAAAGGTTCGGCCCGGGAGAAGTGGGGGAGAGAGGTCCCGATTACGGGGGTCGGCTCTCCCCATCCCGGTACCCCTGCACCCCTCCCCCGTCACCATATTCCATTCCCGCACGTAAACGCACGTGTTAAACGAGCGGGGTAAGAAGGTACAATTCAACAGTTAAACACCTGTCCCTTTTAACCCTCTCACTGTAACAAACAATCTAAAATCATTATCGAAAAATGGAGTGCAGTGCTAGCTTAGTGCGCAGAGCGATCGGCTACTGAACGGAAGGTGCCGTGTTCAGGTGTAATTAATCAACCCTTAGCCGACCTTTCATACCTTTTCACTATCTCAGATCTCTGCATACATTTCAGTTTTATAAATGGTAAGAAAATATTTTACGAATATACTAGTCGTTACATTATAAAACTAACCTTAATGTTTAAGTTTCACATGTCGAAACTGTTACTAACTATATACTTAACTGTCAAATTATTAAAAAGAAGAAGCTATTTAAATTCATTACCAGTCAAACTGTAACTGACCCATAAAAAGATGTCTCTTGGGTTAGATACTGCGACGGAGGTCTAGAAATACAGTTATTTCATTTTGCGTAAAAATGCACGTGAAGACAAAATATTTCATTTAATTAGCAGAGCGCATGCAGGTTAGACAACGATTTCTGGTTATGATTTCGAATTTAAAAATGTTCAACTCCAAGTTGAGTTTGACTCATAATGACAGAGGCCATTGGCAACTTGTGAGTAGATGTAATTGGTAACTGGTAAAAAAGATCCATTAGAACGTGACAACATTTTATTGTAGGTATCATCACTGGCCTAAATTAATTACTGAATGGCGAGATACAGGTAATATAAAACCACCTTTGAAATTACCATATTATTTCGCTATGGCCTGATTGAAAAATTTTAATCTGGCGGTTAGCAGTAGCAGTAGTTTTAGGGGAAGTTTGATCATTCCGTCGCTCGAGTTCCATGTTCGTCGCTGGAGTCAGAAGAATTGGCGTGCTATTATTCTAATTGCTAACGTCTCTTTCATACGCGAATTGAACGATAAGCGTTTCGAGGTTTCAGTGTCCTGCAGAATGTCAACGCTAAAAATATCACAAATAGGGATTATTTGATAATTTAAGTAAGTACCTATGCTTTCTTTTTCATATTTACTCAAAATTTTCGACAGATAATACCTACCACAACTCATGAAACATTCTTCCCCAGCCTTTCAGATACAATGTGTCTGCAACCAGCGGAATAGGATTTTTTGGTAACATTTGTTGACGGAAAAACCTCCAAAATAAATTTAAAAAAAATCATTCTTAAAATTAAAAACCATAGGCCCAGATAGGTACGTAGTATGTGACACAATAAGACTACGAATGAGTGAGGCGTAAGCAAGAAGCGCTCAAGGACTGTGTGTGGACAACAATACTTTCATCTCTTTCTGTTCCTAAGTAATCGTTTGCAGTGCACCATTCTGCCCTAGAGAGACTCCGTATGGTTCGAGAGTCCACTTACTCGACTGAAAAACTACATTTAACTCGGCATCCGGTTTTCGAAGCAGCAAAATTACTCAGCATCCAAAGCGGCAGGTCCTGGTAATCTTTCACGATACCTTTCGGTCTAAATGCCTCCATCTTACAAGGCGTTCATTTTTGCATAACCTCGCAAATTTTCAGAGATGCAAACCAACGTTAACGGTAGAAATATGACAATGATTGACGCCATTTCACTCGATTTTTGTCCAACGAAAATTTCCACGATAAATAGATATACTAATCCCATGAGCCTTCAGTAGGCTGGTGGACACTTAACCCACCGGTCTTAAACCTTCTGGAAGTATAAACTGTGGCTCCGAAGCGGGTCTCTATTTGATGTCGACGGAAAAGAAAGGTTAATTAATTAAGGAAAAAGTATGTTGACATTAAACTTATTAGTGAATATTTCAGCAACTTTGTCCTACGGAAAAGATGATCATACATATACATTCTAAAGTACTGAGAAAAACCGCCAGATCATAATAATTGATACGAGAAGGGAGAAAGCGTGACGGATATGTTGGAGGAATGAGGTGGGGAACCTTTTGATTCTTGGAAAAATCAAGCGAGTCTTAGAATTTCAAAAAAATACAGGAAATTTGAGTTTTTTTTGCGATACCGAAGTAATTATTATTGCACCAAATTAAATTAGTATATTCGAACACCGAAATACAATAGAAGTCATAGACACTGTTATCGACAGATTTAAGCACTCGCTCTTCCCTTAAAAAATAGGCAATCATAGCGAAATCAAATCTAAACAGAAAATATTTACTTCAAGACAAACATTTGATGATTTATTTAATACTGGCATGTTGAGTTATTATGTTTTAGCACATTGGTTATATTCAAATCCATGTAATAGCTAACAGTTGTGCATGTATGGCTGGCGTCCTACCAAATCAAATATTTCCTTAACGGCTGGTTGAGAGGTACTGTTTAGATCCGGATAAGTTATACATTTCTATCACCGACATAAATGCTTAACAAACAGACACAAACAAATAACGACAAACAGATTTACATAAGAGTTTAAAATATTACACTGCGCATGCGGAACGAACAGCCAGTAATATTCATCGAATGAAATGAAGGATATGGATTAGATTTGATATTAAGGGAGAGCATTATTAAGAACAGTGGTAAGGTTTAGAGTAATATGGTTTTTGTTTTGCCTCAAGTTCATCAAAAGTCTTAAAGATATGTGTATTCTAGCGTTAAAAGTGAAAGTAAGATGAAAATGAACGCATATTGTTGGTCCTGTATTGATATGAATAGGTTGTGTAAACGCTCTTTTTTTAACTAACGGAATATTTCCTTTGAGCATATGACCTGGCGGAACAGCTCGATCTTATCTCTTTTCTTTGATGACCGTAAACGAATTTCGGCCAAGATTAAGGCATCGAGTGATGATGATGAAGGCGAGAATTGAATAGTGGGAAGTGGTGGAGAGCTAGCCACTCTTTTCGAAGACGTCGCCTTTTCAGAGTGACACTTTAATGGCTTTTGATGTCGTTTTAATCCCCACCCTGTGAGATACAGTAATGGATTGCTGTTAGAATGAAGACAGGTCGAGAAAATTGGATAGAGACGGAAACTGAAGATAAATCACAAAGAAGGCTTCAACTCTGACATTGATACACAAGAGTGACAGTACACATACAATATAAAGGGGTTTTATATTGTACTTAAAACAATTTTCCAGGAGATATCTTCAGTACACACAGCAAAGGTCAAGGTAGTGCTCATCAAAGAAAATATTATAATCCAGTTTACCTTCCTTTAATATTTTATTAAATGCTGGAGCCTTACGATTCATGTTAGTTTTCTAAATATAGCATTGTTCCCTTTCCTCGGTCGAAAGTCGTAAAGCTACAGTTAGAAAACTTTTCCACTTATTCTTAGCAAATTTAACGTAACACACTATCCTCGAGTGACTATTTAAATAGGATTAATGAAAAGAGTTCAACTTTTAATCTGAAATTAATATAGTGCCCTGGAAAACTTGCGTTTCCGTAGAGTTACCTAGGGAAGAATTCGCTCGATTTAATTTTAACTTGTGAGTCATACAAGTGAAATTGTTTCAAATTATATCTCCATCGCACGAAACAATTTTGGTGACATATTTTGGATAACAAGGTCCTTGTTTTTTTATTGGTCATCTCATCTTCTTTGTAGTCAATTAGGAAGGACTACAAAAAAAAGAACAATGATTACACGCTAGCAGATGAAAAAATTCATCGATTACTTTACAAAAGGTTTCTCAACAAGTAATTTTTACTCCAATTTAGTTTAAGTCAACCGATTTTTCGTAATTATTATAGAATAGTATAGATGTGCAATTAACGCTTACTATACCAAGAATCAGTTGAATATGTAAGTACTTAAAGAATTGTTGGAGTGAAATTATTATAGGTATTATAATGGCAAGTAGAGTTGAAGTATTTATAAGTATAGTAGAAGAAGAAGTAGAGATAAAGTATTTGAAGTGTTCTGCTATTTTCAAACCCATTATGAAAACAATTAAAATCATAAAATTCTTACGATAAAAGTTACGCTAAAATCATAGCAGCTAGATCAATAGATGTGATTTTTGGATGTGGAAGAGTCATGTGCCATAAAACAGATATTGTTCCCAGATTCTGATCCCGTTTTAGCGTCTGACAATAATTAAAAGTAGTACAAATATTTTCAAAGAATGGGTAATGCACAAATTTTGAAAATGGTTCAATGTTAACTTCATGGCCACTCACATAACTAGCATGTGCGTGGCGATGATTTCGAAATTCACAGTTCGAGTCCGCGAATTAAAAGTTTTGTAATTTTATGATTTATTAAAATTTTTTTAAATACTCAGGATTATATTACCGAGCAATTTTCCAGTATGACAATGAAAAATCCTAATGATTCTAGATTCAATATCGTATATTAACCCAATCTCGAAATGGTTTCAATTACGAAGAGAAATCACAAGCAATTATTCCGGCCGAAAACAATCTCTCTCCCTCTCTGGTGGAATATAAATCAACCGTCCCTAATTTATGCAATTAAGTAGTAAGACTTTAAAAGTTTCGACAGGCATATATTAATATCCTTCGACTATCTCTTAAGCTTTCCAGTTTCAATAACAATTCGGTTTTGACATTAGACATCCCATCCACATGTCTGCCAAAGTTCTCTCACTTTGTCTCCGTGAGCGGTTGTCACTATTTGAACTCTTCCTTGCAATATATCAACTGCTGACTCTAAAAAAAAAATAATTAACCATCCGTCACCGAAGAGCACAAAAACTCTTCTCCCCTCACACGGACGGCATCGTGCCAACTGCCACCGTTTATTTTGTAAGTTTCATTAATTTAAAAGTTTTATTTCTGTTCATGTACCAGCACAACAAAAACTGCCTTTTAAATGGGTAACAATTCATTTGGTGAGAAACAATGAAGTAAGGGAATAGCAGGACTAGAAAACAGCATGCCAGAATAATGAATGAAAAGACTTGGAGAAAACATTCATCAAAGGATGGACGTTTAAGGAGGCAGATGGAGGTTTTACGCGGGTTAAAGAGGTCAAGGGCAGGACAGTTGACGAGATTGAATAGGAATGAGATGAGGAGAAATACGGATACTGATAAATGGATAAGTATTTTTAAGATTCTAACAATTATTCATAGATGGGTAACTAAACTTTAACAATTAGTGGGCTGGAAGTCAGTCGTAACATTTGGTCGTCATCTGCTGCATGTTATATTGTCTACGTAATGGCCGACTGCATGCCATGTAATTTATGAATGTGCCTTCGTACGCATTTGTGTAGTAAAAAAACCACGGCACCTATTGATAAATTATTTAGCTTCAATTATGTCCCGACAATACGCCCTTAGTTTTAAATTACGTGTTGTTGTCTCTGAATGTCTAACCACAAGTGTAGGAGAGATTTTTCTATCTTTATCCAAAAACTTATCGTGATATTTAATGCTAATTGGTTGCTTTGGTTCATTGGAAAAGAAGTACATCACATTACATAATATAATGTCTGTGTTTAAACCATTTTACAAATATTGATGGCTGTCCAATTTTTATTTCATCCTTCATAACTTAATGTATATTTTGAATGCATTTTGTTTTGCTTTATTTATATATTTATTTAAGGCTGTTAGCTCTCATTAATTATGAACTCTACTCTAATACTACTGCAGCACTGCTAATCTACTTCTACTACTCTATGTACTATCACTCTACTGCTTCTTTAATGCTACTCAAACTCTACTGCTATCTTAATGCTGTTATGACAAAATGCATGACGTTCTTAGGCAGTCTTCGTCACTGGACATAATAAAAAATATTTTATAACCTGCCTTTAAAATTTTCTCATTTATTTCAGCATGCCAAAATGAATCGTTAAAGACATTAGTAAGGAGTGAATTCTTTTAAAAGGCTCTTATTTGAGGAACCGGCATCTCTCATCTGATATTACAATTAACCATACCCCCCAAACCGTTCATATTTTTTTGCCATTATTTTTTAACACTACTCTTCCAATCCAGCTCTTTTTGTTGCCATAGCTAAAACGAATAATATAGCTACGAGCTGTACCGAAAGCAAAATGAAATCCATCAATGTATATCTTAGATAAGCTAAAAACAGTCAAATGGTTTTTTCACCACTAATTGCATTGAAAATGAAAGTCAGCTCTTGCATGCCCGGTTGAAAATGAACGTTTGAACTCTGTTCATTTACGGATTTTGTAAATGGAATCATATCATGTTTATTCACTAATTTGAATAACAAAAGCAAGTCAAATATCTAGCTTACCCTTGCATTCAAGCGGAATTCATTAAGATACGGGCCGTTTTTTTTCTCTCTCTCTCTTTACAGCGCAAATGAAAGCTACCTAATGGCATTGACAGTGAATTATTTGAAATATATGATTATTTTATCACCCTGTGGAATTGTTTTGTTCTTTCTGAGAAATCCGCGTCAGTATGTGCATTATATGGCTTTCATTGAAATTTTGTTACTGAATTTTTAGGAGAAATTATAATGCCGTGTGATCATGTATGCCAGATATGAACGAGGGGCTAATTTAATTTTGTTCCCATTAATACTTAATTCATTCTTCATTAGTCACTTATATTTAATTAGTATTCCATTTAGATGGTATAGTATGACTGGTATGGGCTCCCCACCCTGTCCCAAACGCCCTAACAGTGGCTAAGCTGGTGCAACGTAGATGGCGATTAGTGAGCCAGGATTATGCGGAACTGATGAAAAAATACAATTGCCTCCATGTTTCCGTAGTTACCCTTGAATTATGGCCATAAATTTAGCAACATTTTTTGGATCATTTCCGATGAGAATTGTAATGATGAGACGACAAGGGCGAAATATATCAATACTAATCCTTATCTACAGCTAGAGGTAAGTCGGGTAAGATATTAGTTGAAACAGAAGATCCAAGAGAGTTGGAAGGAATGTATCGAAGATCTGTATTGGAAAAAACTTAGATGAACAACGTTTGACATAGAAACATAATATGAAGTAGATGAAGATAGCTTAGGTCCAGCATACTCGACGATGAGATAGAAAGGGCATTGAGGGAGATGAAATTAAATAAGGCTGTGGGGGTGGATAAACTTCCCGCTGAACTATTGAAGTGTTTAGGAAAACGTGGGAGGAAGAGCCTATATGGACTGATTCACAGCATTTATGACGAAGGAATCAGGTCGGTAGACTTTGTGAGATCAGTGTTAGTTCCTATTCCAAAAAAGTAAGGGCTACATTATGTGAGGGCTACAGAAAAATAAGCTTGATTTCCCATACAGCTAAAGTTGTTCTCTGAATCATCAGCAAAAAGATGGAGAGCAACGCAAATGATTACTTAAGGGGTGATCAGCTTGGGTACAGGAAGGGGAGAGGCACGCGCTATGCAATTGCAGTAATAAGATCATTAATAAAGGGGAATATACGAAGAATAAATATAGAACGTATTTGCCAGTTTCGTAGAATTCGAAAAGGCATTTAATGAAGTGAGTTAGGAAAAACTAATGAGTACGTGTACATGACAGAATATAGAAATAGATGGGAGGAACAGGAGGCTAATCCGCAACCTGTACATGTCTCAGACTGCTCATGTGCGAGTGGGGAACGGAAAGTCCGGATGGACAGTGTTAGGAAGAGGTGTAAGGCAGGGTTGCCCATTATTACCGTTGCTGTTCAACCTTTATGCAGAGGAAATGATTAAAGATGCATGGGATGAACTCGAGGTAGGAATGAAAGTGGGCGGGGAATCCGTAAAATCAGTTAGGTTTGCTGATGACCAAGCTTTAGTTTGTCAGTCAGCCAAGGGGTTGCAAGCAATGCTGGGTGAATTGGAAATACAGTGCGACAGGTATGGGATGAAAATCAGCATTAATAAAACAAAGGCTATGCGATTTTCTAGAAAGAAAAAGGCTAAGCTAAACATTAAAATAGGAGGGCAAAAACTAGAGCAGGTAGAACAGTTTAAGTATTTCGGTAGTGTTTTGGACCAACACGGTCAAAGTAGTTGGGAAGTAAGAAGAAGAATTGCGTTAGGCAAAGAGGCTTTCACAAGGAGGAGGGAGTTGACGACGGGGACGTTGAGTAAAGATGTTAAGAAAAGACTCGTAAAAACTTTGATATGAAGCGTAGCTATGTACGGCGCGGAAACGTGGTCATTGAAGCAGGAGGATAGTCGTAGACTGTAGGCTTTTGAAATATGGGTGTGGAGAAAGATGTAGGAGGTGAAATTTACCGAAAGGAAAACGAATTAGGAATAGCTAGGCAGGCAGACGAACACAAAGAGCCAGACTCACAGGTGCTCATACTGACGATAACCTGTACCTATTCCATTCCGAGAACACTAACGGACTAAAATGAACAGAGACATAAAGGGTTGCTGAAAATACCTGCGGAAAGCCTTTCTAGTACTACGGATGCAAGCTTCGTTTGTAACTTACATTTCGAGAAAAATAACTGCACGGGATTCGCCTTCTCACAATTCATCTAGTGTTCCCGCAAGAGTACGAGACTGACATACATGCATTCACGATTGATGCTCAACCTGGAGTTTAGAGCACGGAGTGAAACTTCACCAATCTCATGTACATCGATGCGGGAAATATTCCGAGTTGAAAACCTTAAAACGAATCTCAAGGAGTATTCAATATAACATACGCACTAGAGAACACGGGCCGGTTTGCAGCGAGTGGATGAGAGCCAAAATTGTGAACAATATCACTTATGCACTTCAAAGCACACAGGAACTTTTCCTGCATTCTGTAGCGTCCCGTTTTATGTATTTCGGCCGGAGCCAATCACTCGCTACCGATTGCGGTATCTTGCTCTATGCTCCGTGGTTGTACAATTAATGCCATGTTTTACAGGGAAATGTTTTACATCCGGAGAATCTAGGGGCTTTTTCACGGGAATGAATCAGACATGCAAAACGAAACATTACGGACTTTTTAAAAACTTATTCCTCTTTCTCTTAGAACTGCGGAAAATTTTCTCAACATTCAGGCTCTCCTGCAAGTCGGAATAATAGGAGGTATTTGAAATGTGAATCACGGCACACTTACCTTTCCCCAATTAATCTTAGCCAAAGACTGACATTCCAAATATTCCAAATTAATGCACCAAAGATATTAAGAACATGTCCAGACTGACCAAATGTGTCCATATTTATACCAAAGGCGTTACGTCACAGCCATCCATAGCGTCGGGGTAACGCCCACTCCTGCTAATGTAGTGCCCTGCCAGAAAGGATAAGTTTCTCCCTTACGTCGACCCAACTAAACAAGGAAAACTAACATTTTGAAATAGATTGAGTCTAACGAAAGATGAAGCTATATTTTTATTACGTCGTAATGATACACTTAATAGCGTATTTAGATAGCAAGAATTAAAGAGCCACTCACAGAGCAATGGCTAAATTAAAGATAAAATAATTTGCATACATAGGAAGTAGGACGTTTTGTGATAGCATTAAAAATATATTACAATCCACGTTATAGTTTGGTAGGTCAATCAATGTAGTTCATCGAAATAAAATTTCAAAGATCAAGTGTATAAACGACAGTTTTTTATGCTACTTTTCCCGCGAAAGACATGGGATCAGAATAACTGCAAGTACCCGCGACATGTAAAAAAGCTTATCCTAGATTTCATTTTGAATAAAACTTAGTGTAGCGTGTCTCATATGCATGCACTTAATGTACATTTAGAAACCTTAGTGCATGTATCTGTTGTAACAATATTTCCATTTTACATAATTATTACTATCTCACTATTAAGCATCAGTTAACTTCAATTTCAACTGCCTGTTGCGGAATCACACCCTAAAACACACCCTAATGGTGATTTGCAGGGCAGGATGTAGATCTAGATCAACTTGAACATGGGAGTCAGCGAGTCTTTTCCGTCATTTCTTGTGCATAGAAATCAGACGAAAACGTCAAATTTATATTTTATATATAAGTTTTCAAAAGAATATAATTTCCGGCATCGAGCAAGATCAAGGAAAAGGATGCCAGAGATAAATCTGGGGGTCGGAAGGAAAAATTAGAAGGAATGGGAATATTTTTTCGCTCGGGTAGAATTTGTAAATCAAGGAGTAGGAAGAGGGCGTGAGGGCGTCAACGGGAGGATAGCGATAGGAAAACGGAGCCGGGCTCCGTGAAAAAAGCGTGGCGACCTCAAAAACCTCCTCGAGGACATAGAATACAATAAATTAGAGGAGCAACTAAAGCGCAAATGCGAAAGGGTATTTGAGTATTTCACCCTTTATATTTTCCTTACTAACATCAAAGGGGATTTCGTTTCGCCCAAAGCCGACCGTGAAGAGGCAGAGCGTTCATTGAATTGGGAGAGAGCCTGTCGACTGCGGCTGTCCCGTTATTCTGATGCCGCTACTGTCCCCGGAATCCCTTTCAGCTACACGCCAAATAAAAATTTGCTTTCCCTGCATTCGCCCTTTGCCTCCATCCATACCTGTGATGTTTCGGAAAGGCTCGATTTTCTGCCTACTCCCGCTTCGATCGATCTCTTAATACGCGTGTGAATTTTTTACGTGACAATGCTCCGATGACAGACACAAAGAGAAAATTAACCGGGAGCAGGAAATCGGGAGGGAGCGAATGCGAAAATCATAATGGATGAAGAGTTCTCAATTTTCGATGAGCGTCAAAACGACGCCTGCGCTGCGAGACCTCGATGCGGTGGGATTTATAATTTCTGCGTTAAACCGGAAACAAGCAAATATATTTGCGGAACATCTGGCATTGCTCGTTAAGCCAATGCGTCATTTCGTCGAAAGTTGACGACCAGAGACAAAGAATTACTTTTGAAGGGAAAACATTTAATATTTTCAAAATACGTAATCGGGTAAACAGCAGGAAATCTGTGCCGATTCCATAAAAAACTTCCGTTTAATCATTTTCTGAATATTTGAACTACAATGCAATCTCTCCACCTACTCATCGGGGGGATGTCCTTGTCCTGATTATCCTGATCATCAATAATAATTCTCTAGTAAAAATTTAACAATATAATCCATGGATTATTGTTTACATGAATATGTGAAAATTGACAAAATACATCACATTAGCATTGCTTCGGAAAAATGTGTTTTTTATACGGATAAGCAAATTTTCCGTTAAGAAAAGAAAGAACTCTGTATATGTTGCCCACAGTGTCGTGAACCTATTTTCTTAAAAGTCTTACACTTGCTTCATTTTATTTTCGCTGCGTCGAAACATTTTCAGAATTGCGGAGATATGTATCAGTGATGCTGAAAATAAGAGTCCTGCGCAAAATCATTATCATTTAAGGGATGCACGAATTACTCGAATCGAACGAATTTATACAATCAAAATAAATTTTCTCCATAGCCCTGCTTACTCTTTAATAATATAAAGAAACACGCTCGAAAATAGCATTGGAGAAGAAGAAATTGTACGTTCATCGGAGACCCGTCATAGACCTCTGAACTGTCGGCACGGCGAGGAGAGAGCGAGAGACACCCACGTTCCCAATTTCGCCCGGCCCCCTCGATCTTTCGCCTCCATTTGCCTTCCACTTGAGTGCAGCCCTCTCTCCCCCCACGCGCCACCTCTCCCCTGGATGGGGACGCTCCCGTTCTCGGAAGCTCCCCTCATCCTTTCTCCCACGATACTCTCGGAAAGGCCGACAGGGAGGGGCAAACCCCGCGCGCCACGCCATCCCACCCTTCCCAATCGCACCCCTCCTGTTACCCCTCTCTCTCCCAATATTCCGCAACCCCTACCTTACACGGTGACCCCGCCTCTCCCCAATCCCTTCAATCCCCCCTCCTGGCCCTTCCTTTCTCACTCTACCACCCCCAACAAACCTCCGTTCTATCGCGGGCTTCCCCACCCGTTAACCGGCTCTTACTCGAAAAACTCCTTCCGACCTTCGCTAAGAACTCAATCTTCTCCCTTGCCTTTCCCTCGCCACCCTCCTCCCGACCACCACCTCCCAAAAAAACCTCCTCTTCTCATTAAAAGCGTTCGGGAAAAAGGGGAACGGGAGTGTAAAAGCCGTTCTCTCTTTCGTCAAACGAATTTAAGGGAGGAGCGGGGGGAGGGAAGAAACGAGGTATTTTTTTGAGAGAGGTTTGATTTTTTCCCTTGGGGAGATGTTCTGGGCGGGAAGAGAGAAAGGGAAAAGGGAGAGGAAGAGCACTGGCGGGTGGGAGGAAGAATATCAGTAAGAGGGTTTTCTTCTTTGGTGTTCATACTGGCTCGCTCGCCCGCGCGAGTGTGTGATGGTTTGGTGAGGGACTGGGGAAGACCCATAAAGGGTGAGAGGGCCGAGGGAACAGCGGCGGGAGAGGTTGGATGGTCGAGGATGCGGAAGGGCGCTAGAACTGTTTATTCACCAAAAGGACTCGGGGGGGCGGGGGGGGGGTGGCTATGCTGGCGCGGGGTTGCGAAACGGAGAAAGTGGGACGGGAGAAATCGAGGTGGAAAAAATATGGGAGACGGGAACAACAAAACAAAAGAGAGGTGGAAGGTGGCCGCGGGTAGAGGGACACACCACTCCCTCTACTCACCTTACTCCACCCCCCGCCCCACTCCCCAGTTCACTTCGATCCTTTTCCGTTCTTTTTATTGCCGCAGTCGAGGAAACAATGAGAGACGATTTTTCCCCGCTTTTTTATTCCTGTAAACCTTTTCCTCACGTATGAAGAGTGAGCAGCTAGGACAGACTGAAACAAGAATGGGGAAGTGAGCAAGAGGGAAGGGGGGAGAGCCAGACAGAGACGGAGAGAGAAAGAAGAGTGCGGGGGAATTTTACTAGTTAATAAGAGGAGAACTTTCAACTCATTCCTCTTGACGCAGGATTAATTCACGGGAAGGGAAGGTTGTTCGAGAACATGCTTTTTCGACCCTCTCCTCTGAGGGTGAGGCCGAATTTTTTTTCTCTCTCTCCCAACCCGTTTTTCAATTGTAACAAAATTGATTGTTATTTTCGGTGAGGGGAAGAAAAATATCCCTTAATTACTCCCAAGGACCTCCTCAATGGCGCGCGTCATTGTTCCTTGCGGCTTCCGTAGAGCTTTTCTGAAGGGGGGTGGAGTCATTTTACGGGGGAGTCCTCAAAGATTCCGCGACGTCTGAGGGTGCACGTTTTTATTCGATCATTGAACCTGAAAAACATCATTACAATTTAATTTTTTCTCCTCCAAGGGTATATTTTTACTCATAACTATTCACTGAAAATACATTATTGTTTTGCTCAAATTCTATGCTTTAATTATCCCATGACCCTCAAACCTTTCAAGCGGAATCATTTCTTTGAGGATTAATTAAATTACAAGGTGGTTTTAGCCCTCCCCCTTCTATTTTTATTGTTCTACAAGAATCACTTGTCACAGTGAGTGAACAAAGGATGCTGGGTCGAACTCCACCGCAGAGAGTTTGTTGTATGAATTAAGGAAAGACTCTTTTTCATCCGATTTATAATGGTGTCCAAAAAAAATTAAGGGAGAAATAAGTCAGCATATCGGTCTTGGTCGATTTTACAAATCAATCCTTGATTTTCGATTGCACTTCAAATTCACTTCTACTTAAGGGTACTAGTTAATTTAGGGCATTAGCTAATTACAAAATTTATCTTTTCTTAAAAACTTAAACACGTGACATATTTTTAAACGGGCCGGAAACTAGGTCTTTAAGGCATGAGGCTAAGCGTTGATTGGGGCCTTTTGAAACGTGGGTGGGGAGAACGACGGAAAGGAAACCTAGAAATGTAATTCTAGGCATACTAATGGAAGAGAAACGGCTGTTGGGAGGACTTCAAATGAAGGGCAAGTGTATGCAGAAGATACCCGCACTGAAAGAGGTAATGGAATGTTGAAGACGGTACTAGCGGGGACAGCGCTTGGGAAATTATGTGGAGGGAGGCAAAGAAAGTTCGTTTTGGATGGAATTAAGGGAGATATTTGTTTATTTACATATACCCTGCAAGCCACCGCCAGGGTTTATGGCAGGGTGTGAATACACACCAGAATAATTTTACTCGAACATGACCCTACCGCGGTCGCACAATGCCATTATGATCCCTAAAGGTATAGATATATGGTATGAAGAGGTGTAAAATGAGTTATTGTGGTTTATATTACTACGCTTAAGGGAAGCTGGCAACATGCTAGTAAGGGATTACAAGTAAAATAATTTGTAGTACCAGGGTTCATCAAAAACCCAACCTAATCCGGTAGACTGCTGCTAATAATACTATCTTAATATTTGTTCACTAACTTCTACACCCTCCCACAAGACAATACTCACAAGACATATGTCACAGTTAAATTACCTTTTATGAGATTGCGTATCAATATGATTGAAGATAAATGGCTCGGCTTGTGTTCTATGTCTCTTAAATACACATGAAATTCTGTGCGTTCCTCATTTTGAATATTATAAACATTAATATGTCGGATTGCGCATTGCAGCCATCGCCCTTTTCCCCCTCCACAAAGTAAAACGACTATTCAGCTTGTCTCTTTTATTTTCGCGTAAAAGAAAACTTGGGAGGTGATTTCTCGCACCGCCACTCTCACTTCATCATTGTTTCCATCCCCATCAACCTACAATGATTATGTCAACTTTTTGCCAGATTTTGCCTTTTGTCCTCTATGTATTTTCGGTAAAAAATGTAACTTTTGGAAATGTGTTTCACAATCGTTTAGCTCCTCTTTGGTAGCAGTGGCAGTTCCTATTTACGGCAGCGACCGATAGCAGAGTCAATTAAAACCTTTTTCGTCCTTTTCCAATGATAGCTAACCAACCAGAATAATTTGAAACTTTTCTTATACAGTATGTCCTTGGCATTGGTTATTAATTTTTAACCACAAAAAGTACTGAATTAAAAGAAAGTGCACAACTGATTTTAAAATACCCTTCCATTAGAAATTTACAACATTGGAGTTGAAGGAACTAACTAGTTCCTTCGGTGTCCTGCATAAACTCAATTATCCTGTGCCATTGTAATGGTATTAGTTTTGCTCGATGTCTCCCTATCGAGGGAACTCCCATACTTAGTTTCTCTATGACGCTGAAGCACTTACTTTCCAAAAGAATTTTACGTTGATGAAGCTCGGATTTTGGAGTTGCTTCGACATTGTTGTCTTTGAATTTTATCAATTTCTCTTAAGGATATTCATTACTTATTTTTATTCCCAGTATACTTACTCTAAAGTGATTTAGAATATTTTACCTGACTATTGCAATTTTTATTAGGTAGTTAATTTTGAAGCTGGTTTTTTGACGGACACGGACGCTACATTTACCAGCGTAATCTAACAAGGCATACTCTGACAACCCACACGACATTAAATTGATCTCCAATCATGCACATGTTTACCTTCCTTCATTCCGTCCAACATTCCTTTCCCTTTCCTTCTACTTCCTTCCTCCCTTAATATTATCCACTCTAACACAGCCGTTATTACTCCATCATCAATCAAAATAATTTGCATCCCAATTTCTGCATCGATTATTATAGCTATAAAATTCAGACGGGAAACCATTTTTTTAAATGGTCATTAATAAACGAAACGGTAAAAATTTTTAACGGTGAGAGCACTGATGTAAGCCAATAGACCAGGAAAGAATGTATTAAACCGACGGTCCAATGTGTGAAATCAATGCTGGATTTATCAATTAAAAAAAAAATAATACTGATTGTGAAACAGTTTCTGGCGTCACTTGGTGGAAATTCTTCATATTGAAATTAAATTTAAAATACTTCGCCTTTCCAAATTGTGGAAAGGCGAAGTATTTTAAATTAAATTTCGATACTGATTGTGCTTGAATTGAACAATTAATCGAAAACCTTAAAGAACAGTCGATTGCATTGCATCCCATTCCGCTTCACAATATTCAGCGTGAAATTTTAGCGGGAAAGAAACATCTCGGCTGGTAAAAATTATTTTGATTTCTTTGAGAACCCTCATGATTTCAAGATAATTGATTTCCCGAAAAATCACTCCGATGAGAGGTTTCATATTAAGTCTAATCCCATAATCATCATGATTGCGGAATATGTTTACCATACGCTGCGATTAATGGATTTCGAATTACGTTTAACTTATAGAAAACAAGTAGCAGTAAGGCATCCTCTTTGCTCACTGTAGAACAAAAAATTCTCTTTCGTTATAAGGAAATATTATTCAATCCAGAAAAATTTTAACTGTTAGAATACAAAAAATTGACATTTTTAAAATGCCTATCTATGGATGGAGATACAAATAAAGGACAAAGTAGAAAAAATAGTTTTTATTTAAAATATCAAAAGAATATTTATCTTCTAGACTAGCGATATACCTATGATTTTATCTTTGCAAATATGTCTGTAGTTCACCTAGATTGTAATAGATTGTACATGGGGGATCCAGGGTTGCTTTTGACAGGGTTTCACTTGGTCCATTCTACGCATTTGTAATAAAAAATATGGATTGGAAATGAATCTTGGATAAAAGATGATTGGACTAAGGCTCCAAACGGTGGTAATTCAAAAACTCGATTTCCTATTTCTTAGGAGCCTGCGGGTGGCATATAAGTAGCAACTGTTTGTCGTCTAACAAGTTCAGCGTCGTTCTTCCAAGACTGATATCGCTCCTAAATATTTGACGGAGCGCAAGCTCAATAAAAATAGCACAAGTGGCCGACACTTACGTGAACATGTTTAAATTAGTATGAATGAAAATAAACTTGGAGGCATGGGTAAAAGAATTTACAGTTAAAATTGCATTTGGTCCGTGTGCGTTAGGTTGTTATTTCCATTTCGCGGAACCATAAATACGCCATTTCTTTCATCTGCTTCTGCGTGATCATACTCGTATTTTTTCGTCTACATGCAATAAGAGGATATTATTGTCAATTTGCACCACGCTCTCTACATTATGTTTTCCCAGAAAGAAATGACCGTGAAATGACCTCTTCAGAGTTGATCCAAGGCAGGATGGTAGCTTGTGGAAAGAAAGAGAGCCATTATGGAAAAAAGGAGGCAAATGGACGCATTTCTTGCTTATGCGATCTCTTTTTCTCCGTCTGCCCAAATGCACGTAGAATCCTGTACAAATAACACTTCATTTACCGTAGGGAGTTCAAACTGAAATGGCATCGGCGTCATTCAGAAACTTACATGGGGCCAGTGGACCTCGTATTCTCCATCCATTTAAGAAAAGTGGGACGAATATTCCATCTATTGTGCCACTGATAACATAAAATTCACATTTATCCAAACTATCGAGATATTAGACGCATGCCACCAAACCTCCGCTGAGAAACACCGACAATTCTTATAATGAAAACCCCGAAACACGGAAAAAGACCATGAAATACATGCGGTAGCCTCTTGCACACAGGGGACCACAAAATAAAAGCACTAGTGCCACATTGGGCCAAGTGCTTGGAAACTTTTCTCTTTTCCATTCACAAATTTTGAAATCGAGCCACGGAATGATTCATCAGAGTTGAGGGTTTTATTTTTAAATGTGTGTCCTTTATGCCCCTCGACTTTAATCCAGAGATTTGTTCCTATTTCGTCACATGAGAGATTTCTTTTCCCCCACGACCGCCATGAACGAGCTTGCCTTTTTTTCTATTTTACCGAGTTTTAAATACTTTTTTTAACCGCTCAGGACAGAAGGCAGAAATCAATTTCAATTTCTGTTTTTTTACGCCCATCGACAACACTTGCACTTCAGCGCAGGTGCTCCCCGCATTGGCATCGGCGGTGGTGGGTTCACCAGGTGGGCAGGAGAAAGAGGCAGAACGAAGTGTAATAGAAACTCTAACCTCGGAGTGCCACATCGTTCATATATTTGGCACAGCAATGAATAATTGAACATCACACCAATGTCCCTATCGTCACTATCTCCCGAATTTTCATCCCCCTCAGACTTTTTGGGAGGATTAAAAAAATAGGAAGGGGCCGAGGTGTAAGGGGGAGGGGGTTAGAGGGGGTGTGGGATCTAAAAAAAAAGAAGGAATGACGAATCCGATGGAAAGCTGTAGGCAGTCGTGACGTGGAGCGGACCGCTTCGACGTGATTTTTCCCTCTCCATCCCATCCGCGGGCCCGTTTTTCACAGGCCTTGTTTCTTGGGTCAGGGGCACGTACACCGCCCATAGACCTGAGCACCGGCTGTCTACCTTCGGGCATTTGACGGATTCCACGGAGGACGAAGCGGAGCGATGCACAGAGCCTTGTTGCGCTCTCGAGGTATTTTTTCAAGCTGCATCCTTCCCGGCCGGAAACGAAAAATGCGCACAGTCCCTACCAAAAGTGAACGTCTCTATCACGCGTCGTCTCATTTCATCAAGTTGGGTGTAGAGGACGCAGCGGAAAAAATATAATTGGTTTTGTGAGGGTCGAAAGAGATGGTGTTCTAGTGCCATCATTGTCCGACTCATACGGTGAGTCGGAGCAGTGAGAGGTTATGCTCGTCAAGAGATTTATGAAAAGAACAATTGAAACGTTGAGTAATAAAGGCAAAACGCAATAAAAGTGGTATCGTCTAGGTAGAAACTCCAGTGTCTCGGTACTGCTTTGAGCAGGTGAAGGTTCCAGATATTAATTACGCTCACAAAGAACACCTTGCTTAGCTTGCATTCATATTTCCTAGCGAGAGAGACTAAGAAACTACAGAATAACGACCACCCAGCGTTCGGCCAATTCCGGCGTAGATATTCTTGCTGGCTAGTATGTTTTCAGGATTCCCGAATTCCATTAAATGACTCTAAATTTTACCTTTAAATTAATTTAGGAGATGTTTGGAATGAAATTTATTGAATGGCTTTTCAATTACAAAGAGGATTGCTTTTCAGTTATCATTGGAAAAGCATTGTATTATAAATATAATACAATGGAAGATTTTAGAGAAAAATCAAGCAATGAGATATTTAATCGCTCCGTGAGACCTTTTATTATGCGTTTCAATCGATTCGGGGCCATAATGTTCCCAGAATTGACGGGCGTAGTGAGAACTGGCCTGGTGGAAGAGGTATGCTCGAGGTTTTTAGGGAAAAATTAAATATTCATCGCACAAAAGGAGGAGAACATTTGGCGGATAATGAAAACAGAATGGTGAAAGATGATTAGTGAGCACTTTAACAATAGCAGAAGGTTTCTTGAAGAGCAGGGTATTTATTAGACGAAGAAATATAGAAATATAATGTATTCAAGAGATCCAGGAGGAATGTAGTGGAAGTTCGTCATTAGGAGAAAATAAATTTTCACTCTAACACAAATTTCAACTCGCGGAAAAGCGCCAATTTTTTTCTCATAAATATAATACATTTAGGCAGGGAAGAATTATTCCGATGGACCAAAGTCGGATTCATTTTCATTTGAGCGACGAGAAAATGTCTCTCAGGTCGTCGTTAGTCGAGAATACTACTTGAATGGCGAGATTTTTTTTATGATGGCAATAGAAATATTGAAATTTTTAATCATGCAAGATGCAGTATGTATTCCCATCATTAAGACATTTTTAAGCTCTGGGGACGAAACAGAACATAACTTTTCACGGTATAGTGATTGAATACTTCGTCATTATATCTGCAGTCATATTACTGTAAAAAACAGAATCTGTTAAGTACCAGAATACTCTATGAAATCGATATTTACTCAGCAATACTTATCAGATTCTCGCTCTCTCTATTGCGTGACATCATATACTTATTTATATTGCTTCAAATTATAAAAGATGCGACAACATGTCCATTAAAGATGTTCATCGCCTCCATCTCTTTTGATCAATTCCAACGGTCAATTGTAGGGCTATTTCGTTTTTACACTCATGCATTCCTGTTTCAATCTTCAAGACAATTTGTGCATCACCCAAAGTTGCCATACACTGGCAAATACAAGTTTTGAGTATGCATGTGTGCACACACAGGTGTGGGTCCAAGTGCACGAGTATGTGCTCATGAGTGCTCATGAGTAGCGTAGCTTTAGACACTGTTGACCTCTCCTTCAAATTTAAACTGACAATTCATACCACCACTATCTACGAAATTTGTTGTCTCAGGCGTAACTTTGTGGAATTTGCATAACATATTGAAATGTAATGAAATAATTGACTTTGTAATTCCACACACTTTGTGTGTGGAATTACAAAGTCAATTATGGGAAGTGTGTGGAATTACAAAGTCAATTATTTCATTACATTTCAACTATCTACGAAGTCTTGGAACGAAGATTTCATGTTGGGGCTAATCTCCCATCCACATTGACAATGGAAATAAAGATAATTTTTTTTATTTTGGCCATAGCTATTTTTTATTCGGCTTGCCTATGAGCACACAAATGACTGACTCAACTTGGGAAGGCCGGTTACATGGGGACGCAGCCAGATATACAGGTCCTGAAGGTCAGTGCGTGCTAGAGGTTTACTAGTCTATAGTTACTACTATAGTGGCCAAAAGATAGGAGTAGGAGTGGGATGCATCCAGAATTCGTTGAATATTTAAAAATTGCTACAAATATGTTAAATCCTCCAGAGCAATTACGGTCCATGGTTTGCATGATGCATGGTTTCAGGATTGATGATCAAGCCCTTTTTATGCTCATTACCTATGATATCCCAGGCAAAGAAGAAACCAATTAATTTTGAGAACGATTCTGGGATCAATTATGTTCCTAAGAAGATGTAAGGGTACAGCTACAGACGATGAGCATAACGTTTTGAGGATGAGATTTCAAAATTAAGGTACGAATTAAGCAACAAGGAAATAGTATAAAATAATAAAAAGAGAAGAAAATTACCCTTAGGCCAACCTACCAATGGGCTCGGAAAAAAACAGAGGAAAAGAAGATCTAAAGGAATGAAAGACAACCATCCAAAGGTAGTCATGCATTAAAAATGAAACTCTACGGCTAATTGAAGAGGTAAGAAAATATAAACAAACTGAAAAAGTATAGCGACAGAATAAAAAATAGGAATGCGAACGCCTGCAAGGGAAGGTCGATTATGGAATGAATTAGGATTGAACAATACGAAGTAGACAAAACAATAAAATGAAATTCAGGGAAGGTGAAGAGCATTGTGAAAAGATTCAAGCACACACAAAAAATGAAAATATTAAAGAGCCGGAACAGTTAATTTCCTGCAATAGTAAAGAACTTAGTGAAAAACTGAAGTGACTGCGTCGTCACACGTTAATCCTTCTAGGTGTTACATGATCTAAGTCCACAGCTTATTGTGTAAGGTGCTACTGGGGCGTTTGATATTGCATGTTAGTTCGCCAGCTTTATCGCTATTCGTTAGCGTCAGAATCTTTAATAAAGTTTCCTATTGTTATAACCTCTATTGTATGAGAAAAAAATAATTCATCCCATGGACGCTAGGATCACTACTTCCGTGTCCAGTGGAGAATCGAATGGCAAAGTTTTATCCAAAAATCCTAAAATTGAGAAATACTGATTACGATAAATTGCGATTAGCTCGGTCGCGTAGATTACTATTCCCAAACGATGTCCAGCCTTCAAAGCTTTGAAGTTTCTTGCTACAAAGTTTACCTTAAAGTTTTGAGTTTTACTATGGAAAATATTCTACGGTATGACAAATAAACTGCTTTTCCCTTTAGCCGGGTTAAAAAAACTTAAAACAAACAGAATTCATTCCATCATAACTTTTCCTAAAGTTTTAATATTGAAGCATAAAGGCGTAAAAACATGAAAGAATAATTCAAAGCAGATATGTAAGGGGTTCTATGGCGACGAAATCCCCCGGAAGTGGAAAGGAAAACATCAAAGAGACACCACCACCATATTTATATTCGTTGAAAACTTCATGAGCATTTTCACTTGATTTCCCTTAGTTTTATCCTCTACATATCCGTGCGATTAAAGAAGCATCTTTAAATGCCCACCGAGACATTACCTGAAAGGTTATTATAATAGGGGGCCTACTGGTCTGAACATTTTTAATTCAGAAAGAATATTATGCCCAAAATCCTTTGAGTATCTCCTTTTCAATTGACGGTTGATTCGGTTGAGAATTTCGTAATTTCCAATGAAGAGGAAACCCTTTCAATCAATTCGCTCACCCATTCACTATGTGAATAAATTAATTACGTCTCTTGGTACCCTTTCATTTCGCAGAAATAAAATATTAAATTTCTGTGCATATTATAGAAATATATATGAATGAATAAAATGCCAGGAATGATAAGCATGCAGCAGTAAAGATATTAACACGGGTAAACAAAAGAGATTTTTTAATTTCCACTTTTCCAAGCAAAAATAATTCTCGCCAGAGAGAAAATAAAGAAACGTTTCCGAAAGTAGAATTTGAATCTATTGCATCATTTTACTTTAAAATTATGAAAAATTCCTATCAGAATATTTACGCCTATTATTCATCGAATTTGACACAAACTCGCATACTATGATTATACCGTGGTTTTGTGTATGATTATACTGAGGTTTATAGCATAACTGTTTTTCCTTCGGTACTGGATATTAGATCCACTATAAGTACACTTTTATATCGTAAGTCGAGCTTCGGGACAGTGCCCTTTTCAAACCTAAAACAAAATATAATATCATAAATACAATACAGGCCTCTCAATTATCTACGGCGTTAATTACTAATGCGGATCAATAAACCTTTAAATCAGCGCGAGTTTGGTTTAATATGGAAAACAATCGAATAATTATGCATTTTAAAAAGCATAATTCATGCATGGTATTAGTATTAAGGATTGAGATATAGGTGAGTTCGATTTTAATTTCATTTTATTGACCTTATTCAATAGAAATTTAATTAGCTTCTTAAAATATTAACATATTATTGATAAATACAAACAAAAGATTGAAAACGATAAATTAATCATCGCTACATTGTATTGAGTTTGCTTTAGTATAAAATTTATTAATTTGCAAGACATCCAATTAAGAAGGAAACAAAATTGAAAACAAATCCACCAGTATATCAATAGCACTAAGGATGGGGTTTCAAAAAGTCTCTGAGATGACTTTAGATCACCTTTGCTAACTCTAGAGCATTTTTTTCGCAACTTTCCCTCCAACCCACTTTTTCATTTACATAATATTAACAAACATACCATTTAAAATATTGATCATATTCTTTATGCACTACGTCTAACTCTATTCTATTTCATATTATGGACAAACAAAAAACTTGATGAAAAATAGATTTTCGTCAAAATATCCCCGGATGCGTAAGGTTTTGAGTGAGTAGAGCCAACAGAAAACCGAAATGAGTTTGAAACGAAAGCGTAATCATTGTGGGTTGATCCTGTACGAATCTGGAATGAGAAATGCCTACAGTAACTATGATGAGAGGTGGTATTGTGTTTTAAACGCATGTTCAGGACCGAGCATTCTTAAAAGTATAAATATGCACCATTTGGAGCAAGACAGTTGGGAAAAAACAATGAGACCGATGAAGTTAGAGGAATCTACAATTTTCCATCACCAAATGGAAAACACTAAAGGAAAATTGGGAGAGGCACGAGAAAAAGTTCCTGGGTGAGAGATCATTAAGATTGCGTATGCCAATAGCAACCGAAGAGGAAATCCACGAGGAGAGTCTCTAAGTAAAAATTAGAAGAATTTATCGCACGAGGTTGAGTGGAAATGTACAGGGTTCGTCCGGAAAATAAGTGTACTGAGCTCAGGAAAAAAAAATTATAACATTTTTACATATTTTAAGCTAATATTCCTCAAAATAGGACCCTTGTGAATCGATACACTTGTTCCAGCGGCGTTCCCATTCCTGGAACGCTTCCGCGAAGGCATCATCGGGAACCTCTCGAAGACTCGTCGTCGACCTCTTCTCTGCCCTCCACGAACATCTTGTGCCACCGAAAGATCATGTTTCTGGACATGGCTGACTCCCCGTAAGCCTGGTTATTAATCCCGACAGTTTCGGTAGACGATTTCCCAAGCTTTACCGCAAATTTGATGGAATAACGCTGCTCCAAAAACTTCGGTATCGCGTTCCGTGACGTGGGTCGAAGCGTGGAGGTTCGCGTTAACAGAGCTCCTCACTACACCACAGCTCAGAGCCGACTGCCTTTTTCAGCGTCGCTTGCCAACATACCCCCCTCCAATCGTAGCCCATCAGAGCGGTGCTGGGCGCGCCGCTCCAGGCGCGCCCAGCCCAGGAGTCAGTACACTTATTTCTGTATAAGCACATTGCATGAGATTGGTTGAGGACACCCATAGCAAATTGATTGCACCGAAACCAAGTTTGGTAAATATGGATGGCACTGATTTAGTACGGCCACAGTATATACAAAAATGCTATAATACTTGTAAATTTTGCGAACAACTGACGATTTCTGCAGCAAATAAAACTATTCTAAGGTGATAATAGCATAAACTTTTATTGCACTACACTAGCCTATAATTCAGTGTTACCTTGCGAGACGGCTTCGTCGCGTATTGGATTCCATCAAATGTCATTTCTTCTAATTGAAGCGAACCATTTGAATCATCATGATATTCGCAGGTGCATCTGTGTATTTATTAGTTGATAGAATATGAATCTGCATGTGTGTGAGTTTCAAAAGCTTTTCCAAGAGTATGTACGATTTTATGTGGGTAGATTGGCACGCATTTATGGGTTTTGCATGCGGTTGTGTTCTCCATTACTGGTGGTGACCTATTACACCCTTGCGGCGGCTAGCAGGGTACTATGTAAATGTAGATCCTTTTAAATTACACCATCAGCCGCCATATTTCAATTTATGAAAATATTGAGTCCATTAAGCCAAAATAACTCCGACCAATGACTGTTTCAGGCGTAACACTGCGGGAGCATTTCATGATGAAAGAAGACACTTTACTTTTTAACACAGAATTATTTTTATTACGACTTAGGTCAATTATCATTCCCAAGAAGATAATGATGAAGACTCTAAAGAACATGAGTCCTGGAACCTACGGGACCCGGCCGAATCGGCCTTGTGTCGTGTCCGGCAGGGGGAGAGCTAAGGCTTCCGCGGCCATCATCTCACAAAACCTGTAGAAAGGAAAAACCGAAAGGAAAAGGACAGAACACCCAGAAAAAATAGTTAGAATTCGAACTTTTAAGGACAATTTTGAGGAGAGGAAAATAAGATAAAATAAGGCGAGAAATGGAAAGAAAAAATATAGACATTTTAGATACATACGAGATGAGGCTGAAGGATAGCGGGATTACTGGAGTGATAATTATAGAATAATACACAGCGGCGGGGACGAGAGCCAACGAGGGGTTGACATAGTATTAAATGAAGAGGTAGGAAGAAGCGTAGTCAACATAGAGCAGGTAACGGATATAATACTACTAGTAGAGATAAAAGCAGAACCGACGAACTTGGTTATTATTCAGGTATACATGCCACCGAGCAACCATAAGGAAGAGAGATCGACAGGATATACGATCAGTTAGAGGACATAATCACGTGTGTTCCTGCAGGGAAACATTTGATAGTGATGGGGGATTGGAATGCGACGGTAGGCGAAGAAAGAGATGGTGACGAGTTCGCGAACTACGGTTTAGGCACGAGGAATGACCGCGGGGAGAAAGCAGTTGAGTTCTGCAGAAGACAAGGGCTAGTCATCACCAACACTTGGTTTAGACACCACAAAAGACGCAGGTATACATGGAAAATGCCAGGTACCTAAGAAAGGTATCAGCTAGATTATATCCTGGTTAGACACAGGTTTAGGAACAGTGTGATAAATTCGCACAGCTTCCCGGGAGCGGATGCGGACTCTGGCCACAATTTAGTTGTTATGAAATGTAGAGTCTACAGGATGGTAAAGAGCTAAGTACTATCGAAGCAAAATGGGAAAGTATCAAGAAAGGGTTGTCTAAAGCCGCAAAAGACACTATTGGAACCGTTAACGCTAAAAGGGCTAGGAAACCATGGATCACGGATGAGTCGATTACAAAGATGGATGAGAGGAGAAAATGGAAGAATGTAAATACAGAGATAAGCAAAATGAAGTACAAAGAGTTGAACAATAAATTGAGGCGGGCAACAAATAAAGCAACAGAAGCATGGTGGAATAAGCCGTCCGAAAATATGGAAAGTTTGCAGAAGAAGGGCGAAATTGGTGCGCTATATAGTACAGCAAGGTAGACGTAGAAAAGGAGCATGACGTAGATGAAGGTAGCTTAGGTCCAGACATACTCGACGATGACAAAGAAGGGGCATTAAGGGAGATGAAAGTAAATAAGGCCGTGGGGTAGATAATGTTCCTGCGAAACTACTCAAATGCTTTGGAAAATTTGGGCTGAAGAGGCGATATGGACTGATTCGTAGTGTCTATGAGGAAGGAATCTGGTGGGATGACTTTGTGAGATCAGTGTTAGTTCCTATTCTGAAATAGGTAAAGGCTACATCATATGAGGACAGGACAATACTAGAAAACAGGACAATACGTTTGATATCCCAGGATGCTAAAGTTGTTCTCAGGACCATCAAGAAAAGGATTAAAAGTAGGGCAAATGATTACATAGGGGATGATCTGTTTGCATATATGAAGGGGAGAGGTTCGCATGATGCCATTGCAGAAATGAGATTATTAATCGAGAGGAATATAGAATACAACCAGGAGGCATTTGCTTGTTTCGTAGATTTCGAAAAAGCGTTTGGTAGAGTGAATTTGGAAAAAACTAATGAGTATATTGCAGAAAATAGGAATAGATTGGAGGGAAAGGAGGCTAATCCGCAACCTGTACATGCCTCAGACTGCTCAAGTACGAGTGGGAAACGGGGAGTCCGGATGGGCAGTGTTAGGAAGGGGTGTAAGGCAGGGTTGCCCATTATCACCGTTGCTGTTTAACCTATACGTAGAGGAAATGATTAAAGAGGCATCTAACTTAGGAGAACCACGAGACTGGAATGAAAGTTGGCTGGGAATCCATAAAATGAGGTAGGTTTGCTGATGACCGAGCTTTCGTTCGCCAGCCAGCCAAGGGGTTGCAAGTATTGGAATTGGAAATTCAGCGCAACAGATATGGGATGAGAATCAAAATTAATAAAACAAACGTTATTCGATTTTCTATAAAGAAAAAGGCTAGGGTAAACTTTAAAATAGGAGGGCAAGGACTAGAACAGGTAGATCAATTTACAAATCTCGGAATTGTTTTGGACCAACATGGTCAAAGTAGTATGGACGAAAGGAGAAGAACTGGGCTAGGCAAAGAGGCTTTCACAAGGAGGGAATTGATGACAGGGACGTTGAGTAAGGGTGTTAAGAGAAGACTCGTAAAAACCTTGATATGTAGCGTCACTATGTACGGCGCGGAAACATGGTCATTGAAGCAGGAGGATGGACGTAGGCTGTAGGCTTTTGAAATGTGGGTGTGGAGAAGAATGGAAAAGGTGAACTGGACCGAAAGGAAAGCAAATGAGGAAGTACTGTTGGCGAAGAGGGGGGTTTAATTGGGAGAAATTCTATGGAGGCTGGAAAAATGGATGAAGGGTTTATTGATCGACAGCGGGATGTTGAAGAATGCAATAGAGAGGAGAATGATAGACAAACGAGGTAATGGCAGGAACAGGATAGGGATAATGGACGGGATGAAGGAAGGAAGGAAATATGCAGAGATAAAGAGGGACTTGATGCAGAGTAGGTTGCTGGACTTTTTTTTTTTGGAGTCACAAAATATTTATTTGGTAGTTGTGTCCATTCAAAAGCCTACCTTAACCGGTAGATTACCTAATAATAATAAAAAAATATTTATAATTATATATATACAATTTAAATATATATATATATATATATATATATATATATATATATATATATATATATATATATATATATATATATATATATATATATATATATATATATATATATACACACATTCACGTTTGAGTAATAATATTTGCGATATGATATTCATGGGTTAAATGGAATAAGGGACCTTTTGGTCTCAATTTCGCCCAAATAAAGACCTCTATCTATCTATTAAAATCTGCATCACAGACACCATAGACGATATGTTTTTTATGCGAGGTGCAAATGGTCGGGGAGACAAAAAAATATATACGTCCACTTAGAAGCAATTCAATGCCAGAGCCACCAATTTTTCTGCCACTGAATCCACAAACACCTATTGATCCTACGAAATACAACTGGTGATTTCAGCGATGTGCCTCTCTGTTATTGGTGACAGATAAATTTTCCCTTCCGTTACCCTATTTTCTTCCCTTACCCTCTTCAGTCCCCAAAATTGCGGCAATAAATCGGTGGTTAGTGCACGAAACTGCATCGCCTACTATTACTCAAGGTTATAACTTATAAAACACTGCCAACTACTTTCATGCATTCTGAGCAGGGGGAAAATACTTCTAGTCCGATCAGGAGAGTTGTTTACCAATGAGGTGGTGCAAGGAGTACTAGTAAAGTGGTGTCCACTCTTCGAATGGTGTTAGTTGAAACTGTCGTTTGTCAACTTTCCTCGCGATATGTTAACTTCCTATAGAGTTTTATTTGAATGAAATCAAATACCAAGAACGGCGAGTGAAAAACTACTTCTTAATTACTTGAAACGAATAACTTTCAGCTTAATTCAATTGATTTTAGGGTAATATATTTATTACAACATATCTACGGCATCGAAGAATCAATTCCAGAAATATGCACTTGTTTGCAACAGCACAGGATATAACTTGATAAAATTAAACCAAAAAAAAAAAGAAAACTGAATTAATATTTAAATAAAATAATCACTATAATTATTAAGTTTCCTTGAAAAATAAAATATATAAAAACGATCATTTATTATATTCTGTAAGGCAATACGACAGAACAGTTTTGGAGGAATAAATGTATACACATTGAAAAAGTTGCTGAAGTAAAATGAACTGACTTAGCGGGCGTGGTTCTTTCATGGAAGACATTACAATTTTAAAACCTTAATGAAAAATGTTTTACTCAAGCTCCTCGAAGGTTTCATGACTTTTCTAAATATTTCACCAGAAAAAAAGTCGTGATAAATGCAATTGATTTAGACCGTGAAACCCTCAATGACACACACAATATCCTGGTAGAACTCTATTAAGACATGTCATGAAAACTGCTCTATGTGTGGTAAAATTCAATTCAAACTTTTAATTAAACTTAGCCCTCATAAAATGTAAGGGAATTTGTAGTAAACATAGCAGCGATAGGAAGGTATATAAGGAAAGTACTGGGGATCTGGTACGCGCTATAAACGATGCCGTCTAGACAAGAGCGACGGCGAATTCAATCTACGGAATTATGACATGTTCATTTTATGGAAGTTACAAAATTGTGGCATATTGAAAATGAATCATTCTGTAACGTTACATTATTTTTACTGCTATAACTCAATTGATTTCAAAGAGCAAACGTCTATTTCAACAGTTATTTTTAACAAAACGACTTGTATTTGAAAATAAAGTTATTACGTTTATACCGGCAATAGGAAGCCTGGAATATCAGAAAGTGATTCATTCTCTATTAAGGCTGTTGACTGGATAGACATTAAAATTAGGTAAGGATATTCATTTGAGGAATTAACGCGGAAAAATAGCTAAATTCGAACTAGAAATAAATGGCATATAGTAAAATGTTTCTACCACCCTCCTCTTTCAACTTCAAGGATCAATTCCCTAACAAACCATTCCCGCCACTGAAATCTTCTTCGGATACTTCTGCCCGGGGCACCTCGTATCAGGATGCCAGTCCATTTCTCAAGTTTTTCCCGCCATTAGAACAGGTTGATGGCAGTAGGGAAAAAATGGGACGCTTTCGGGCCACAAATGCGACCCACAAGAGCGGATGCACTCACGGGAATCTCTGCTCCGGACCAATTTTTTCCAAGTCCATTAAGTCGAAGGTAAATTATCTCCGGCATTTTCTGCGGTAAACAACGTCCAACGGAGCAACGGGAGCGACGCTGCTTCGGGGATCTGGACACCTCGCTTGATCGGTCGTTAACGTCGGCGTATGAACCCCGGAGTGAGATGAATCGAGGCCTTTCCGCGACAGAAGCTATGAGAGAAACGTATAAAGCCGAGGGAAAATCCAAACTGACGTCGAAGAAACGAATTTTTGTCGCTCTAAATCATCTGCGATTCTGATCATTTTTTCGGTGAGAAACCGAAATGTGCCCGGTGATTATATTCTTCAGAAATGATTGTTTGCAAGAGAAGAGCCAGGAATGCAATAAATAACGAACAGAGATGAAAAAGACAAATTTACCTGGAAAAATATGCCATGAATATACCTACGGAATGTATATGAAAGAACACTGATTACAGTCCAAAAGGAGAAAGGTGTTTGACAAGATAAAGGATGATATTCCTAGCAGTAACAGGCAATTTTGTCTATTCCAAGAATGTTTAAATAAGAATATAATAATACTCTATGCCTAATTCACTTTCGATCTCACTAAAGTTCGCGGGTTCGAGTCCCGCTTAGGTGGGTTTTAATTCACCTAGTGTATGGATGTTTGTGATTGCCTTTATTGTGATGCGTAAGGGTTGGGTAGAAGAAGGAACTATAAAGTTTCAAAATCGCCTCAATTAAGGGGCATATTTGGTAATACAATCTGAAAATTAATACTCGAATCCCTTGCTTAATGTAGTAGATTCCCTTGAAATCACAACACTATTAAGGGTGAGGCATTGCTCTCCGCAATTTAAAACGTGAGGACATTTGTCTCTTTCATCATCACGCCAAAACGTTAAACCCTCGATGCGATTAGTTTTTTGATAAAAAGCATTAAGACAGTGTTGAGAAATTTCACAACTTTTTTAATACATTGGTGAAGAATGCCTCCAATCGCAGAGATGGCCGTTGAAATTATGAGATTTACTTCTTCTTGGTATATTAAACGAATTTTGAGTTTCCACTGCGGAAAACCCTTCAGTGGTTTTTTTGGCTAATTTAAAGATAATCAAATATCTTAATTTAATGCACATTGACGTAAGCTTCAGAAATTTATTTTTACCAAGTTGAAAAGTCGCCTATCACTATCATATTGTTCATTAAATGAGCACGAGATTTTAGTTAGCACTCGGAGTGGTTAAAACTATGTTTTTACGTGTAAACAGTTGGTGTTATACAGCGTATGCATCAAATGCACGGTACCGAGAAGTTTTCCCTTGCATAAGAATTTTTTTTTCATCTTATGCTATCGCTCTTGCCACATAATTACCGTAATTTCATCATGAGGCCTGAAAATCACTAATTTTTAAGTCATCACTCATGGTAATACTCTGATGAATCCAGTACAAAATCCAGCTCTACTAAAACTTCTAATTCCGTCTAACACAATGCAGAGAACTATAACACCCCATTTCAATAAATCATTTTCATAGATTTATTGTGCCTATTAATATTTGACATCTGTTTTGTTCTTTTTGTTGACACATGAAATGTTAAATCTGAGGCAGGTAAATGTTTTTTTGCGATATTCTTGATTGATTCAAGGTTTACAACACGCATTAACATCGATGATCATACCAAAGGAATTACTAGTACACTAGTATTTAAATTTCGTAACTGGAAAATATACAAACTGCTCGGTACTAACTCCTTCACATTAGCTCACTACAGCATTTTCTGGCTTCACGTTGTAAACTTGCCGGAAAAAAATGCTCAGGAAGAAAACCTCAAAATTCTGCTGCTCATTAACTCTTATGCTTAATGCAATGGATAAAGTAAAACACGATCTTGATAATCATCTTCCCTGTTTACAAAGTCAATTGATGATATGATGCATCCAAGTAATGAAATCCATTGTATGTCCTTGCTCAAAAAATTACTATATTTTAATTGTTTTAAAAAAGTATTTACAATCATTATTTTTGACAGCAAGGCAACACTGCAGATACTACACATATTTACTCCTGAAACGGACCAGTTTAAATAATTAATTTTGATACTACGGCTGTAAACTATTTTTAACATTCAATGACAAACACCTAAAATGCTTTTTATCCATATTTTGGGACACAAGTTTGAAATAGGATGACATTATTTAATCGGTGCTACTAGATACTGCATACTCGAGAGTACATTTTTGCTTATCCTATCACGTTTCATTTATAATCGTGCCACGGAAACTACCATTTATCTTCTATGATCCAATTACCAACCAAAATACGAAAGAACGGTAACTACGGCCGTACGAATATTATTGAGACGATGAAAGCGATTCCGTTTGGTTGACTTGGAAGCCATGACAATGTATTAAGCTAACGGTAACTACGGCCGAATGAATATTATGTGTGATTAATTTGTTTTTATTATTATATCGAGTGTGATTGACGCAGGCCATTGGCGCAGGGGAATCTCAAGCACTCACACTCAATCAGGGCTTCCGAGAACCCTTATTGAGTGCTTGAGACTAGCAAGGATCAATGCTGTATAGTACGTCCAAGCTAAAGAGTCCGTGATTAATCTGCATTTATTTCATTTTATTACGTGTGGCCGGCGGGCAGAGATAATTCTCTCGTTATCCCCTGTCTGCTGAGTATTTGACAAGGGCGAGGGTCAATGCTATCTAGAAAACCTTAGCCAGACATATTTTGGTTCTAACCGTTTGCGTTATCTATTTACTAATTTGTTATTTAACAAACAGCGACGCTTTCAGACCTAGTTTTTATAATCTGAGCCAAGGGGAAAAATGTAATATACATTAATTATGAGCCCACATTCTGAGAGCACATTCTGATTAGTTCTAAGTGATTATTATGATATCGACTAATACTTAAAGCCCACAGGGAAATTCTGACCCCATTGCTAAACATCTACGAGCCCGGATTAACACAAACTTATCCTACCGACTTTTTCTTTTTTCAAAACAATCGACGAAATCCGGTTTTGGAATGGTTATCAGCTGCATCATCGCTTTCTCTTTTATCTCGCCAACGTCAATAATTTCGTGCTGCAGTTGCTTGTTCCAACACGCGAATGATTAGTCAGATTTTCTAAAAAAGGTTGCAACTTAGGATGATTCATAGTTCTACAGTTATGACCGTCAAACAAAGGCTCAGTCTTCCTAACCCTAGGTTAACGAGATAAAGGAGAATGCGACGAAGCAGCTGATGACCCTTCTGAAAAAGGGCTTGGCTCATTTATTTATAGGTAGGTTATTTTTCTCCAAATATTGCATGGCTGGATACTTCCCGGACTGTCCTCGTACTTTGATTGTAAGTAGTAAGAGCAATCTAAAATGATCACTTTTTAATTATAACATTTGATGAATGGGCAAATGATAAAAATTTAATTAAAAATAAAAAATTCAGTGCAATTGTCTGATTCCATTCACAATTTTCAATGTAAATTTCAATGACCGTCTCAAACCGACGTAAAATTGAACCCCAGTCATGTCAAAATGGGAGATTTCAAAAGCAAGATCGCCGATTATTATTTAATTACTTTTTTGCAATCGAACGATTACTCATAGATGTGACCATCAGTGTTTCTGAGATTATTATTCTAAGATCATTTCTGCCGGTAGAATGACATCCTAACGGAATTTTAACAAAATCAGAGAAATGAAAATTTCATAGAAAAGTGAGAAATATATTCATTTTTCTGCCTGAGGAAGAAACCCAATTTAGTCTTTTTCCTATGAGTTTTTGCAGACAATTTTTAGTCTGAGAACTTTGCTCCACTGCAAAAGACATCCATTTACAAAAAAACGCGAGTGGGAATGAAAGATGTGTCTACTTTGAAACTTGGATGGGTAGATAAAAAATTTCCACTCCAAAGGCTAGGTCTTAATTCGTTGGAGCCCGTTATTATTCAAAATGGACAAAACTTGCATTTAAGTTATTCGTCAAACAGAATTTTGGTGACAGGGATATTTTGATCTTGGAAATAAGCGTAGAAATAGAATTAAAAATGAAGTGAGGTCACCTCATATGCGGCGATAAAATTTTATAACGCTAACATTGAATTGGACATTAAAACAAAATAAAATACTTTGCCCTTAGGTGATGGAATGTTGAAAATAAGCTAATAAACCTGAAAATAATTAATTTATGGAGCAGAAATTCATAATATATTTAGGCAAAAATGGATTAATCAATTACAAAGAGTTACTAGAACATTATATGAAATAAGATTTAGCAAATTAATTGTTTTATGAATTTTGAAGAATTTTATCAAAAAGCCCAAGTTACAAGGCATTTCTACAGTCGTGACTGACAGTTATTTCGAAAGCTTAGAAAGAATAGCCATGATTAGTAGAAATAAAGAAATACAGGTGAAATGTACATATTCATTTATAGTACAATAACAAAAACCCTTTGATATCAATGAGTTTTATAATTGGTTAATTCTTCATTTAATGAATTCACGGTAAAAATACAAATTATCTTAGTTGTTCTTTGTTACGATGGACTGTATTAATTTAAGATACCCAGAGAAAAACTTGCTATATGTTTACAATTACATACAGAAAATATTGGGAAAAAATTGGGCAAAATATAATAAACATGGCCAATATTTCACTTAATTATTCATGATCACAGCATCCACGTCATAGGGAAATAAGTATAATCCGAATGAGTTCATGCATTAAACATAAAGTCATGATAGACTTAATTTATACAAATATATCAGCTAATGCGAGAAGATTTCTCCGCAATTGAAAAAAAGGAAAGAGAATTATTATAACTTTGTTATTTTTTGTCCTTACTTTGTGGTGCTGATTTTATACAAAAACATTCCGCTTTGCCCAGTTTTTAGAGCAATAAAAATTGCGCTTGTGTGCACAAATACCTTACAATACGTCAGGGATGACAAAAAAATTACGTCAAATATATTCATGAATGTCCTTTCTTTGTGCTTCCATGTCCTTTCTTTGTGTTTACATAAGTTTTTAATCAAATTTTATGTACATATATAATATAAATATATTCGGAACATTTAACTTTAGGGTAGCTTTTATTCATGGGAATAATAATAAAATGTGTGGTTTGATACGATATGTTGAGCTAATTCTGTTTCACATCACATATTTTGAGCCACATAAAATTCATCGAATATTTATAAAATATGTTTTATACAGTTTTGTCATTACCTATTCATTCATATTGAATTATCTTTTTGCAATATACAACTTGCTCCGTGAAAATACCTGCTCGAAAGAAATATGAAAGCTTACCCCAAGTATGTGAATTTGGGAGGAACTATCCATATCACGATTGAGAACAGCGCACGAAAAATCTAGTATCGTAATTCTATCTGAATGCCTCAAACAGTTGGTGAAATGGTTACTCACCATTAGTTGAAAGTTCGCAATTTCCAGAGTGGTGAACCCAAAGTCTGATGTGAACTGCATGGCCGACACCCGTATTCTGTTCCCTGCAATATTTCAAAAAAACTGTTATTTCCTTAAACCAAGGTTAGTATTCTCAGACTGAAAACGGCGATCTCACTGTCTTGAAGCAAATATATTTCTTCCCCAAATCACCATTGGTAACGTAGTAAAAAATAATACCGGGAAAATTTTCAACAACAATGACGGCGCAGTGAATGGCTATCGTGTATCACAACTCAGATTCTACATACACATTGGAGGTGATAGAACACCAGCCTTTTATACGTATATAGCTCTTCACTTAAACGATAAACATATCGTATATCTGGCATGCATAAAAACATAAGAACTTGAACACATACATACATACCCAAATATATCATTCAGTAATGGATGTGTTCGAGTGGTTTTAAATTCTATCGCTTGAGTTAAATATATAGGAGTGCTTGCGTTTGATGAAGATATATAGAAGCACTTGTCCACTTCGGCCAACGTAACGTGTGGGAAAAAGAATGGTTTCATCATTAACCTCGATTTTCCTGTACATCTAAGGTAACCGATGGTCAAAAAATTATAAATTAACTGAATTAACCACAAACAAAAAAAAATAACTGATTGGGTTTCCCGAGGCCTGGCATATGGCTTCCCCGTTTTGAAACAAGGATTTGAAGGGGAGTTTTCCGATATTAATGGTCCATCATCGCCGCGAAGTTGTAAAAACCATGCGACGTGTCGAGTAGATGCTTTTTTGATACTTAAGGAGGTGTGGTGCAGTGGTAGATATACTCGTACATCCACGCCTTGAACGCCGTCACGTATTTTCACCCTTATTTTACCCTCTAATTTCATTCATCTGAACCTCTGATTCATCCTTTTTTAAATCAAAGTCATCGTTTTGCAAATCAATTTCATTCCTTTGCATATCAAATGCATATTTTCATAGGTCAAATTCACCCTCTTCCAACAGGAGTTCTTCGACAACAACAATAATATCGCATACCAAATAATTGTTGTTAGGGAAAAGAATTATTTTCAGATATTCAATTACAATTAAAATTAAAAATACATTGAAATTAAACTTAAAACACTTCGCTTTTCCACATACAAAACTTTTATTCACGACCTAGGTTTCGTTATGGTATAACATCATCACCTAATGATGTTATACCATAACGAAACCTAGGTCGTAAATAAAAGTTTTTTATGTGGAAAAGCGAAGTGTTTTAAATTTAATTGCAATATGAAGAATTTCCACCAAGTGACGCCAGAAATTGTTTTATTATTTTATTTAAAAATACATATTTAAATACGAGTAAAATGGCTCTGATTCTGCGCGGGGTAACCCTACGTGTGAGAATGCTCATGAAATAACTATTGCACACTGCAACAGTGATAGTTAATATAGAACGATCATTCACATCAACTAGAGGGTCATTATTCAAAGGATTACTAAAAATATTCCTGTCACAAAATTTAATTTTTGAGAACATTTCTTCAATCGGGTTCATCAATGGTAGATTTGGTGAAATAAACACTCCTTAGAAAGCGCGCCTCATCAAAAAGGTCATTCTATTTCTCTGTCTCATTGAGGTTGACAATGGCTAAAAAGAGCCATAGTTTCTCTCGATTATTTTAATTCATTTTCTGCATAACCATGCGCAGAACTTTATTAAAAAATTGAGATTAAATGGAACGTATATTTAGATCAATATTCTATTCTCAAAAAAGAGAAGGCAGCCGAATTTGAGGCCTATAGAATATTGCTAAGTTACACACACCAAGGTTTACCTCAGAAGGATGGTCCATGTGAGTTCAAAAGAGGGAGAGGAACGCATGAGACCATAGCAGTACTAAAATCATTAATAGAGAGGAACATAGAATAATACGGCGATAAGTTTGTTTGCATCATACAATTGGAGAAGGAGTTTTACAGAGTGATTTGGGTTATATCAATGAATTTATTAATGAATATAGGAGTAGTTTGGAAGGGGAGGGGGCTAATCCGCAACCTGTACATGTCTCAGACTGCTTAAGTGAATTGGTGGCATTGAGAGTAAGGTTGGGTAGTGTTAGAAAGAGGAGTAAGACATTATAAAGTTAAGAGTCATTAGAAGACTACCATTCGTGTCGGTAAATTTTGCGAAATATTTTTCTCTGTGCCCTTACAACCGAAACAATTGCTTTTTTAATTAATAGGCATGCCATTTCTTTCTATTTATTTATCTGACGAATTTATCGGGGAAAGTTTGAGATTCTATCTAATTCTACCTACCGACTTCGACTTCTACCTTACCCTTAAACATTACTTTGAAGATAATTACATACATATAATTTAGCCCTAGGTGGATGAAATCCCACATAACCTCTAGATTGGCAGGTAAAGACGTTACTCCACTCCACATTTCCTTAAATTATGGCCTTTAGCAAGACATCCTGCCTCAGGATGTGCTCAAGTACTTAGACTTTTCTTTTAATGAGGGTCCCTCATCATTATATCTCCTCACTCGCTCTTTAAACTACTTCTTAATATGCTACTCTCCCTATCTATTTTTATAAATGAAATCGATAGAGAGAGGCACAGTTTTTAGTATTTCCTCATTCTTCGTTCGCAAAACATTTCAATCGCCTCCAATCTTCTTCCCTCTATTTCCACTTTTGCATACGCATTCTCCAACTGTATAATAGTAGAATAGTATAATCCACACGTGTGTCTTAATGGATAGCATCTGTTACAATAAATATTTGGAAATAAGGCGCCTAAAGGCTTAGTTTGTGTTAAACCTTACCCTGAATCATCAAACTCAACGTTATGGCTGATTGCTACTATGAAGAGGCACTCCACCTGACAGTTACCTCAAAGGTAAGGATCTCTGGTTGATCCTGTGAGATTGTCAGATGTGACAGAGATCAGCCGCGGGGGCTGATAAAAACCCGAACTTCAGTTTCCGAGAGTGTGAGGGGCATACTTTCGGCTATTTGGTAAATAACTGGTATAATTTTCCACCCTTTTATATATTGTCAACCGTGACTTCAGATTTAGAGCTTCATTTACAAGAAAATGTTATTGTTATTTGATATCGCCATGAAAATGATGTGTAACTGTTAAAACCGTGGCAGAAGGCACTATACACTCGCATGAAAAATTATCGATTATTCTCGTATTTCATTTATAAATTTAAAATTCCACAAAGTTTGGAAAGACATCAGACTATACTCGAAATTTGGTAAAATTTAGTACTTGAACGCAAAAGGATTTCAAAGTTTTAATAGTATGTTTTTGAATCTCTCTGATTCAACGGATCAAATGCGAAACCTCTTTTCCTTGAGTGGGAACTCGCCTTTTATTTGGCACAGGTAGAGAATGAGCAAAGCATGTTGTCTCGCTTTACTTGAATGACGCGATAAGAGGTGCTAGTCTAGCCATGGGATCGTTATAAACGTCTGATCGCCAGTCTTGATATCCTATCGACCCTTCCGCCGACGAAGTTGCCGCGGCGGTGCTAAAGAAGAATCGCTCCAGAGACGCTCCGAGAATCCCGAAGAAAGAGATCGACCCACCCTTGACGATTTTAAATCTGGGAAGAGGATAAGGACGCCCCGGCGTAGAGACGGATGTCGCCAAGAAGTGGACGCGATATTCATCACTAGCGCGAACAGAGGACATCACTTAAGATAATCAGAACCTTGTGCCATCGGGGTGGACCTTTGAAAACCACTGAAAAGTCCACTACTTCGACTTAGAACAGAGCGCAGAATGTATTGTAACTTACAGAAATAAAAATGCTAGGGCAATTTAATGGTGGGATGAAAAGTACGTTATGGTAAATTCAATTAGACGGTCTAGAACAGCATCACAATCTAAAATGATTAAGATATTTCACACCAAATGTGGAAATGAGGAGTCAACACCATATGAAAAAATTTCCCATTTTGACATACGTTTACGTGATTCCGTATACTTTTCGAAGGTGATTGACAATGCGATCTGATCTAAATACGAAACAATAGTCGGTACATGCTTAGTGATCTCTAGTTACATAAGAACACTGAACGTAAAAAGAGAAGGAATATGAAAAGTGTAGCATAAAAAGAGTAAAAAATAACAAAAAACAAGAAAAACAGATAAAAGGATTCAGATTTTGAAAGGGTGAATGATTTGGTGGGGGAAATTCAAGGCGTACAACGCAGAAAATAGAAAATACGGGATGCCGTAGAAGAGGATAACAATTACATGAGTAGGAAAAAATTAGCATTTTGAAATGTATAGAGAGTGATGATGGGATGGATTTACACAGGTGGACGAACGATAATTGTGGCCGTAGGAATCCTTTTTTCCATATAGCTATCCCATTTACATAATTTTCATGATCTCAGAAAAATAGGAAAATATTTGCATTCCACCCTAAGACACTAATTTTGCGGAGAAAATTTTGTGTTTTTCTTTTTTTCAATTATCCCCCAGAATAGGCATAAAATATAAACAAGGATATTTGAATTATAAAAAAGTATGTTATAAGTCCTCAGTGTTGTGTAAAAGTTTTCGCAAATGTGCAAAACCTACATCCATGTGGCGAAAAATCTTCATCAAGAAATAAATCAATGCATTATAATATTTCTGATAGTAATAATTTAATGTCAATAAAAACTACACTAATGGTAATAACAATATTAATAAACTAAAAATACTCAAAGAAATACTGATAATAATAGCAACAATAATAATAATTTTCATTATTTTATATTTTGAAGTATTTTTTGGAAAGACATGGACTAAATACCCTAAATTTTCTTAGCTTCCTCTTACAAGACACACTATGAGACCACAAGCTGCATATATTCTACATCCTTTCATTCAATCAACCCTAATATATTACGACTTAATATTACAGTGATAAAACTCATATATAGGCAAAAGTTTATTCTTCAAAGGATTGTTGAATCAATGCACCCGAAGCTGTCAGCGTGATAAGCATCGCTATTTGGTCACCACTTTTTCCCGACCTAACATTTGAATGCAAAAGACAGGAGACGTAATCGGAGACGTAATCGAAGATGTAATCGGATTTTCCTCTAACCTCCGAGACGCTTGCGCTCTTGAGGGAACACAGACGAAGGCAGAAAGAAAAGGAAGCGGCAAAGAAAGGGCGCGTAAAAGAGACGAAGGTGGAAGAAAGGAGGAGGCGACAGGAGCCGGGCGAAAGGGTGTTGCTCGTTGGAGGATGAACGGGAGGGGAATGGGGATTGTGGGAGACAGTCGGTGGGTAAAAGGGATGATTTGGGAGATTGGGAGAGGGCGGGGTGAGGGGAGGGCGAGGAGAGGAAGAGGAGTGAGGGGGATGAAAAGTGGGCGGTGAGAGAGGTGATGCTATTCGAGTGAACAAGCGTAAAGTCTAGGGGGCGGATGACGTGAGACAAGGGCATGGCGAGAAAGAAATAAAAGAAATTAGTTGAAGTGAGGACAGGGTGCGAGGATCGAGGGTAAAACCGAGGAGGGTGAGAAATAATACGTGGAAGGAGAGCAGAGTTGCCAACATACGAGTGATCCCGGGAAATTTCTGAGGGGATGAAACAACTTGATTTACCGGAAGACTAAGCCAGCCATATTGTCTCGTTGAAATATCGAGGTAAATATGATGAGCATAATTTGAAAAGTTTCCATATTCATAACGACAAATTTCGAGTAATCATGAAATTGAATTAATCAAAATTATTCCGAGAGAACACCCAGATATTCATTCTAATGAAAATAATACGATAACAAATAATTTAACAAAACGTAGTAACTAAAAGATTGTTTTATCAATGGTTTGAAAGAAGTTCCTTTAGAGAAAATAATTACGGAGGTTTACCGTAGAAAAAGTGTGATAGTTAAAATAAAAGAAAAATGAGAACATGTCATAAAATAATATCAAAATTCGCAAAGAAAACTATGGGAAAAGTAAATTGGAAAAGGAGATTGGCTTTCGGACAAAATGATTAGAAAGAAATACGAGAGAAAGAAATCAAAAAAATGTACACATGCAGTATGTAGAATCAACTACGAAAAGTTGAGTAATAAATGATTCTGGAAACTAATATGACGAAAGAAGGAAATATAGCATAGTGGGAGATGCAGTGCTAGGATTTGAAAAGTTTGGTAAAGAAGGGAGGAATGGGGACATACATAAAGGAGAGGAAGTATCAGGACGTAAAATAATTAAAATCATCACTACTAGTACTAAAATAACTATAAGTAATCTGACAGTTAAAATATTGAAACTTGTAGTACCAAGAAATATGAGGATAATACTCGCACATTGAGGATATGACTGGTAAGGATGTTAGGCCAACAAGCTTACACATCATGGAAAAGAACAACATGCAAAAGAAGACGAAGTAGGTTCGGAGCACATAAGTCCTAGAACATTTGATGCCGAGATACAAAGGGCATTATGAGAATTTAAGTCTTATTAAGTCGTGGTGATATACATGGTCCATTGTGAAAGTAATGTGCATTATTTTTATGTGACGCGACTATCTATGCCAGCGCGGTAAAATACGTTGGGAAATGTGGTGCGGAGTCTGCCCTTTCAACCCAGCCGGTCGCAAGTAAGCTCCGAGCGGTTTGAGCGGAAAGACGTGCCTCCGTGTGAAGTGTGTTTTTCTACTTTGTAACACGGCACGATGGAGTGTCTAGCCACACGCCACATACCCCCAACCACATGTCCTTCATCGTTGGTCCCCCGGTGGTACCCCAGCCCCCTTACAAGCCCGACTTGCCTCCATACGACTTTTTTGTTTCCCCGCCTCAGGAGAGAGCTGAAAAGAAAGCATTGGGAGACTATGGAAAACATCCACAAGCATGTTACAACGTTCCTGAGGGAAATTCGCGTCGAAGAGTTTCAGGGTGCCTTCCAGACGTGGCAGGCACGTCTCCGCAAGTGCAATGATGGAGGGGGAAAGTGTTTGAAGAATTTCAAGCATTTCTATATAAACGATCGATGAATCTATTTTTGCAGAGAAATCCCATTACTTTATAGTGGACCCTGTATGTTAATATCGCTAATCTACTAACGATTCATAAAAGAGTGGAAATAGTCGTTTTTATGGGCTGATGCACAGCTTTTATGAGGGAGGAATTAAGCCGGAAAACTTCCACATATTAGTAATAGATCTCATTCCAAATGCTACATAATAGGACGACTACAGAACAATAGCATTGATTTCTCACGCAGATAAATTGATTCTCAGGATCATCAATAATTGAATAGAGAGCAGGATAAATGATTACTGTGTGAATGATCAATTTGGGTTCTGAAAGAGGAGAGGTGACGCTATTGCAGTAATGATATTTATTAATATACGAGTAAAGGAATGTGGCATTGAATCAGGATATACGTAATTGATTCTTTCGAAGATTTTGAGAAGGTGTGTGGTATGGTTTATGGGCAGAATAAACGTAATTGAGTAAAATTGAAGGAGTAGATTGGAGGGATAGGACGCTTATCAGTAACCTGTATGTGTACATGTACGTGTCCGACTGCTCACATTAGAACGTGTTAGGAAGTGGGAAGAGAATTGTGTGTGCATTATCACCCGTGCTTTTGAAAATATATATTAATAGGTAGGTTTAGATGGGTAATCATCACCTTCCAAACCGACCTTCGGGATGATTACTGTTTATGGTTTTTTATGTGTGTGTGTGTATATATATATATATATATATATATATATATATATATATATATAGATACATATATATATTTATATATATATAAAACCATAAACAGTAATCAACCCGAAGGTCAGTTTGGTAGGTGATTGTGGAGTTCACCCAGTACTAAGCTGGACGGCGTGTGAAATTCACACATCAGGGTAGGGAGCCAGTTCCTTCCCCTTAGCCGGTTATGGTTTCCGAGGAAGATCTGGTGACCGAAAAATCACATAGCTTGGGTGGAGCTGCAGGTGCCCAGAGAGGCTTACACGGGAATCGAACCCGGGCCCTCCTGCCAGTAGTCCAACGCTCTATCCTTGGACTACCGCGACCCACACACACAAACACACACATTTACCATACACCATGAACACAGTAATCAACCCGAAGGTCGGTGATTCATGAGTGGCCTATCTATACCTGTATATATCTATGTACATTTACTTATTTAAAGCTTCTCCATGTTTAGATGTAAAACTAACCAATAATTAAAAATATCGATAATCAATAAAGGTCACCCTTGACCATGCTCCTATGGGCGAACACATGAAAGTCCAGTTGAGGTGGTAACCCTTGTTAGGAGCGTGAGGGTAGGCTTAAGGGGCCCAAAGTGCGAGGTGGGTGAGGATGAGAGAGAAATTGAAAGTGAAAGAGTTTTTAAGTTGCCTTAGTGAAAGAGTAAGAGGGAGAGGGAGAGATGAAGATATAGAGGGGATGAGACCGTTGCTCCCTTTCTACAGAAATCCCTCATTGATCACTTTCGACGAGGAGAGAGGGGAAAAAAGTAAGAGATGGAACACAGACACAAACGCCGGGCGGAGGGCGGAGGGGTTGGGCGTAAGGGGGGTGGCGGCGAGGGAAAAGAAAGAAGGAGATGCGATTGCGAGCGACGAAGCGATGAGCTTCAGCTTTTAGAAGGAACGGGAAGTAGGCTGGGGTAGTTGAGGCGATTGCGAAAGGGAGGGGAAATGGGGTGAGGAGCAGGGAAAATGGGCAAGGAGAGAGTGGCCCGGGTAAGAGTTCCTTGTGAATCGGAAAGACATCGAAGAGGAGGTCTTGGGAAGAGGGAAGGATAATGGCGAGGGGGCGGTGAAGGGGAGAGGGGGGTGTGCGTGGCGAATCCGGGGAGATGTGGCAGAGAACACTTTGGTGGGGGGGGTAGGGGTTCGGAGGGATGGGATTTTCGATGGATACGCAGAAATAATAGGATCCCTCTCCGTCCTTACCCCAACCCCAGTCGTACCCCCCCTATTTAATTCCATCAAAACAGGGTGACTGATGGTCTTGACCCGTTTCCTTAGATTGGAGATTTCCTCCCCGACCTCGTCTTAAGGGGACCCCCCTTACTTTTCCCGAAGGCGGCACTTGTCGTAAATTCCGATCGGGGTGAGGAGCGTTTTTTTCCGTGAGACTGTTACATTTTTTTTCTTCTTCGTGCTTTAAACCCCGGTCCGTCGGATGAAAGGTTAGCCATGTCGAGACGGGAAGGTACACATCCCTGCAGTCTATGGTCTGAATACACGCCAATTCCAAACGCTCCCTCGTTTAAATGCTGCCCCAAAAGATTCACAAAATTCCATTGTTCAGACCGGTTGGACATAAAAAAACAGAATAGAATAAATCCATTGACATTGTTCCAAGTAACGCCTTTGAAAGAATGTGTATTTGGTGCACTAGCAATGCACTACTGCGGAGGAAATGAGATATGCGGGCATGTTCTGATAAACGGTAGGAATTATTGTAAACGCGAAAGAAACAGAAAAGGAAAAGGCATCTTAGGTGAATTGAGGGAGGCAGAAAGTATGCGGAATTGATGGGAGGGTGAGATGCAATACAAAAATATTCAAATACTCCAATTTACGCCTATCGTTTTGCCTCAACGGCCATGTTTCCATGCCGTACGAAACCAAGCTCCACTTCGAAATATTCATCAATCCTTTCCTAGCATCAGGAGTATATTAGTAGAAATGTGAATTTTTTTGCGCTATTAAAATAATATTCTCTTTTTCAAACGAGATTGAAATTATCTAACCGTTCTATAACATCGAGCTCAGAATAAGTTTTTCTGATTCAGACGAAATTTTCTGCAATTTCAGCTTATGGAATTTATAAATTTGAAAAATAAGTTTCTCAAGCTTATGTCCCAGATTTTTGCCGAACTGAAGGCAGAATATATTTAATAACGTCATTCCTTAGACGGAATTTTAAGTAACACGACTGTGGTTTCCTTGGTCAAACCAAATTTTAGAGCGAGAGAGACACCCTCGATGAGTTTAACATGCTTACTTTTTTAGGTCATCCACTTTTAGGAAAATAAACTTCCATTCATCTTGCCGCTCACTACCACATGCAAACGACCTTTCACCTTTAAAAATAATCTGGTTCCGACTCCCTCCTACACTATTCCTCTCAGGATATCCCGAGTCCCCTTTTCTGATCTGCCCTCCGTCTTCCGGCTCATAGCCAAAAATTCTCTCCACCAATCATATCCCCCCAGGAAGTCATTGAATCTTCTGTGCCATTGATCCCCACGAGGCAACTGTTAATTTTTCTCCATATGTTTCATACACTTTGGCAGAAAGAAGGTCCCCATTTCTATCTGCAATCCGACCAGTAATCCGTGCATGACCTTGCCGAACTATACGGATGTTTTACATTTTATCATATTAACTTCAGTTTGCATGTACATATTCTCCACATTATGAGAATTTTATTTTTATTAGAACTAGTGTACTAGCATAACGTAGTTTTCTTACAGACCCTGGCACTACCCACTATGGTACTTTACCCTGCCTAGCCCGCGAAAAAAATTAATTTAAAACAAACTATTAAAAATACTCATTATTTATCTCTGAATACTTAACATCTGTCTTAATGATAACCTAAATACCTTTTCTTTTCCTATCCCTACCTCGCTTACCCTAAACTCTCCCCTCTACTACTATCGTTAGTATTCCACAGCCTCTCGGTATCTCCTGCATCCATTTGTCCTGATTTCTTCGAATTTCTCCCAGAAACCATCTCTCTTCCCTCTACCATACCTATAAATTCATTGTTTGTTTCCATTACGTCCATTTTTTCTTTTCCATATTACTCTAAAATCATATCTCAAAAGCATCTAACTAATGCCCCATCGGCCAAGTTTCCGTGTCACCAAAAATCACACTCCATATTAAAGTTTTCACTTCTTGGCTCTACGCCTTTACTAAAGGTGCCTGTCATCAACCCATGACCCTTCATCAACGCTCCCGTAACACAAATGTTTTTTACGTTCCTACTACTCTTTCCAACACCTTCCAAAACACTTCCCAAATAGCTGAACGGTTATATGTACATGTTCTATCTTTAGTGTGTATCCTTGACTTTCTGCTTCTTGGGAACTTCATTACCTTATAGAGATGCTTGGAGGAGTAAAATTAAAAAAGAGAAAAAGCTGACGAAGCGAAAAGAAGGAAAACATCATAGAGTAAATTTTGAAACGATGTGCAAGACCATCTAGCAACATTTTTTTCCTCGGAATTCCAAGTATCCACATATTTTAGTAATACATACAATTAGTTGATATTTTAGTCAGTTGGAGTTTCATAGCTTTTTTTACATATTTTTGGAGTTTATCCCAACTTCTACGAAATCCGTGCTTTCAAAATTAATGCGATGAAATACTAGTTTCTACTGCTCAGTAGGCTCCAATAATATTTCATTTATAAACTTTTAAATTGATTGTACCAATTCCCTACAAATCAATTTAGGCAACATTATGGATACATAACCCTGCCGATGTATTATCCGATTTAGAGAGAGGAAAAAACCTTCTCATCACACTCATCGGAATGGTGGTAGCAAACTCATGAAAAAAACAGTAAAATGATTCGCGAGGACACGGAATGAGAACATTTTCAGTTGTAAAATTAATATTTGCCCTGCATTCTTCACCTTCAGGTGACTGATCAGTAGAGCCTAAACTGTTCGGATAAATGAAAGCATTGAATTATGCGCGCACACGGACCAAATGGAACCCGATAAAGGAATTTAATTAAGCCCTCTCTCTCTCTCACCCTCTCCCGCGTCAAACTGATGATGGCAAAGCAAGGGATGTTGTGAAGTCGACTGTTGCTTTAAAATTCCATTCCTCGAAAGCGTAGGTGCGGTAGAGAGGTGCCTTGGTGTTGATGTAATGAGAATGATTTTTAACTGTTGAGTTTGTTTGCCCTGGGATGCGACGATTCTGAGAGAATAACATAGTTTCTATGATAGGGATACTGAGGTTTCGTAGTATCACCCAGCTGCATGAAAGGATTCAGAAATTAAAACAAACCCAAAGAGTTAGGCACGCTAAATATTTAACAACATTTTCCAAACTATTTAAAACTAAAAAAGTTATATAATAATCCTTGCCTATGCATAATCGGTATTTCCAACGATTTAATTTTTTATACATTTTTGATTTTATTTTAGAAAATATAATTTAGCCATTTCAAAAAATATATTTATATATACATAAATGTATAAAAAACCATAAATCCCGACGGCGTGTGAAATTCACACACCAGGGTAAGAGGGCCAGACCCTTTCCCTGTGCGTGTTATGGTTTCCCATGAAGATCTGGTAACTGAAAAATCACATACTAGTTTGGGTGGAGCTGCAGGTGCACAGAGAGGCTTGTCCGGGACCTCCAGTCAGTAGTCCAACGCTCTACCCGCTGGACCGCCGCGACCCACAAATGTATGTATATATATATATATATATATATATATATATATATATATATATATATATATATATATATATATATATATATATATATATACACACATATGTATTTATTTACTTATTTATAAAGGAAGAATAGGTGAATTGTTACTTTAAATTGAGCAGCCACAAAAACGGAAAACCTTTTCGAAACACTCAGGGTCGGGTCGTGTTTTTAAGACTGATGTGTTTCAGCAGTTTAAAATGGAAAAAAACGCATACTTTTGTAGGATATAGTGACATTCAGCATTAAATTAGCCTGTTATCAACAAACGAATAATACAAAATGAGTCTTCTCATCTAAAACGACTATTTTCGTAGTTAAAATTGCAATGACCTCTCACTCGGTGATGATTAGAGCCAGTTCATGCTATCCGGAATCCACTATATTTTCCGGAATCCGAATAAAAACAATTTCAAATAATCATAGAGATAAAAACTAAATAAAAATGCTTACCATACGTATTCTTACTCTCGAGTATTATTTTGTTTTTTTTTTCAAAACGTTTTACATTATTGAGAACTCATGACTAACGTAACCATACCTGAAAGTAAAAGATACATTAGACTAATTATGTATTTCGAGTTTCAAACAGATTTTCGACTAGAGCCGGAGATGGTTTAAATATGTGGTCCTCAGAAACGTGGAGATACGATGTCATGTTATCCTAAGCAGAATGGTGACATTTTTGGAAGGCTTAGGGTTGGAATCACTTGCAAGGCAAACGCAAAAGTAAAGCCATTAGCTTACAAACATCTGAGAAATATCATAAAACTGCTAAAAATTTTAAAAATTCCTCCATGATAGCTGCCCTTTATATCTATGAGGAGATACGTGTAATCGTAAAGGTTAAAAATGCAATTTTTTCGTGTGGAAAGAGAAAGAATAATTTTCATTGAAATTTCTCAACTTTATGTTAAATGGAAGTCTCTCAAGAAAATTGAATTATTTTCCGTAGACAATGGTCATTTTTGAAAAAAAAACATTCGTGGCATTATAACTAAGAGTAAAACTTTGAACGTATGAAAGGAATTGCGGAGGAAAATAAGTGAATGTAAAAATAGAGGCATATTAGAGTATTAAAACAAAGTTATAACCCCCCAAGATATGTACTTCACCTTACCATTTATATCGCGGGGATGGGGAATGTACCGTCAAAGGTTGAAACACCATTTTATCGCAGGGAATAGTCGTCATTGAAATAACCAGAGGTTAGATACAGAGGAGGTCGCCCACAAAAAAAATGAATCATCACCTCGGTCAGTTGTAGTTTTTGAATAATTATTTTGTAGCCTAATATCTATAGCCGACGTCTCGCGTCGCACAATTGGGACTCTGGTGAAAAATGAGCAAATAAGCAATGATTAAACTCGAGATTAGCGCCACCACGGAGCGGTTCTCCTGCATTTCCGCTGCACGTTACGCCCATCCTCCAGCAGCAGTGGCCGCAGTTTCAGTAATGGCTCTTCAAAACGCAGAATCAAAAAAAAAGTCAGTCACTGCTGTACCGAAAGAGAGATCACATAAGGGGCACCCGTTCGAATTGGAAATAGTAATCGAATAGGGCCACTCTGACGCCCGCTCCAATTTCCCAGACCCTTTCATTCCTCCTCCGCTCCCCCCTCTCTCCCTCGCATCCCAACCGGCCCGCCGATTCTAGAAGGCACACTACGCATCCCTCCCCCTGGACTCGAATTTTTTCTCATTATTTTCCGCTCCCAATCCTCTTCCCCAACATCAACTCCCTGGCGCCCCTTCTCTCCGTCCCCCTTAAACCGCGCCGATGAAGACCGAAGGTAACGCCTTCGCCCTGCTGGAACGGTTTCAACGGTTCAAGGAACACGTAGAAAAGGTTGTTAGCTCGAGGGTACCGGCAGGAAAAAATAAGAGAGGAGAGGAAGCAAGGAGAAAAGTTTCATTCTTCTGCGATGGAAAGATGCGGCCTATCGGAGAGGAACGGGAAGGATGCCCCGCGGGCGTGCCAAGACCGCCGGAGACCGCGTGACTCTGGTTATCAAGTATCACTCCGCTTGAGTAAAGATTTTCTAGATATCATCATCCTTTGATTGCCATTTTTTGTCTACCTTCGCTCTATTGCGCCCGACTTGAGGCCACGGAATACCAACCGAACACTATACATCGACATATGCAGTAGAACTTTCCTTCGGGTAAGTTAGTAGAAATGAATTGAGCAGGCACATTTTTACAAGATGATTATGTGGAAGTTTTATCCAATCGTCAACCGACCCGTGTATATATTTGCTCCTATCACTGCCATCACATTACACCACTTCAATTTCTACATCGGAAGATTTTCACCGATCTCACGCGTTGAACAACACCCATTACAAACACCATAAGATACTCGGTTACGAGATGGTCATTGCCGATAGCGCAAAATATTTTTTAACTCTTTGATGTTTTTAAGGATATGAAATCTTGAAATTAGTAGTGGACGGACAGAATTACTTGTATTGTGTTAATTTGTACAGGTCAAAAGTCAAATCATATTTTTACCAAATTGTTGTAGTATCAGAAGAAGTTACGAAGAAACTGAGAGGAAAATATTGCAAAGTAAAGAAAATTAAGTGATATCAATGAGTATGATATGTAAGCCGTTTTGCAACGTCCAGGAACTAACCGTCAATAAGCATAACACCTTGAATTGATAAACTGCAGTAGTTGCCATGCCGATAACTTCAGAAATTTTACCCTTGATAGAGATGATAAGGGGGACAGTGCGCAGGCACTCGTAGATCTCAATCAATGCAAATACTATTTTCTGAATACCTGCGACAGATTTTATGGAAATAAGATAGTATTCGCAAATAAAATCATTACTTGCAGATTCTTGATGCCGTTATACTTAAATAGATTTTAGGGTTGTACTCGAGCTGCAGAAGGTAGACACTTATGAAGGCACTATGTGTACTAGGACATATATTTAAAATTAATCACTGACCAACAAAGAAATGTTTACCTTACTTTGTGCTTTTGCAATACAATCAATATATTGAGACACTTAGGTACAATTGGATCATAACAAATTGCGATGTCAGAACCCAGGAAATATTAGGGTTTTTATGAGCTAGTGAAATGAAAGTCAATCGACAAATTTATTTCAAATTATAACTATTATAAAAAATACCGATAAACTGAATGTCCTCTGTTCTTGGTATAAATGAGATACTTAATTAGTTTATGGCATGCATTTTTATAAGGCTATACGGCAAGAATGCTTGCTAAATATCATAATAATTATTTTTTCACCAGGATCAATGTATCCCAAATATTTTGACAGTTCACACAGAGCTGCCTTCTACAATTTATTTAATCAAATATGAAGCAGAGAAGTAAAGTACTATTTATTATAGGAGTTACGAAGGAAAGCTGGAGAATATCTCAAGCCACAATAAGTTAGATGCTCTCTAACGAAACAAAAAACTTATTTTAGTAGAAGATTTTTCACTATTAAAAATCTATTCATATTTTTTCTTAACAAGTTGATGGACAAATTATTCGCGTTAGATATTAAGATGAACATTATTAAGGGATGAACAGTCATTTGGATGCTTATTAAAAATATACTAAGAAAATACCCGGTCATGATCGCGAAAATTGGTTATGTAAATCGAAAACTAAGTACTTATGCCGAAGACCATTCGGTATCAACAAGTTAAATGTACTCTTGTAAGTTTCAGTCTATACGATACATTTCCTAGCATGGATCTCTTTCTTAAAATCAGAATTTCCCTAAAGTAATAAAAACGTACATAACCTGACCTAACATTTAAAGATTTAAAATAATCTTTTAATTCAAAATTTTACACTTTGGCTCCATTATTTATTTTAGTCTTAAGTATTGATCATTGCAATGTCGACATCGCTACTGAGCCTACCGTCACCTGTGGTTCTGAGAGACCACGTTTGACTTGTCATTAGGTTTCCTGTGGGGATAGAATTACGGCAGAACGGCATAGAACGCAAAAAAAAACATTCTCTGAGGGACCGTCCCATTTCTAGCACGTCACGTCCTGATTCCAATAGTAGCTAGCTGTCTGCGGGAGAGAAATTCCTCATCTCCAGCTGATAATGAAACACACTCGTCGCCTCCACCCACACTCATCCTCCACCGACTGATATCCCTGGAGCGTAATTGAAGCGAAGGGAGCGCCTTTGGAGGCATCTTGAGAACTCTATCCTCCGGCCAACCCTCCCACCCCCGGATCCACCCTTTTATTCGCTCGCTTCGAAAGAGATTACATTAGAAAGGGATGGCGGAGAGTGGGAGGTGGTTGGAGATGAAAAGGCGGGAGGCGATGGAGTGGAGGAGGGGAAGGAGGCAGAGGGGAGCGCGGGTGGGGTGACTGGAGATTTCTTCCCGTAAATTACGCCCTCTCCTCCACGTCCGACCACTCCCCCGACTCCTCCGTGCATCCGCGGTCCCCGCTCGTAATTCGCCAGACCGTGCCGCTCGCCGGTCACATTCATTTTGTCATCCTAAGCGTAGACAAACAGCCAAAGAGCTCTCAAACATTTGTCTCTGATCTTCCCTGGGCGCCACCTGCCCCTCTACCCTAAATACGTACCCCTTTCTCTGCCTCTACTGGTAGGGACCAAGGCGGAAGAGAGGGAAGGGACTGGGAGGGGGGGAGTGCGAGACGCCCCCGTTTCCATTCCTCCGAAAACAGGGATTTCTTCCCCTTTCTTCTCTGTCTCCTCTTTCATTTCCTCTCTGTTCGCCTGGTAATCGAAGCCCTAGTGATTGATCCGTCTCCCGGAAGGGATCTGCTCAACAATAATCGTGCCTTAATGTATCGGCATGAGGACTCTTTACCTAAATAGCCCGATTGAAACCATTGCCTTGCCCCTGACACTGTTCAATGATCTTGGAAACAATATATGTAGATTGTTAGATATCGGTCCCATATATCGCCAATAGCTTTAATGTGGAGCGTGGTTTTGTACGGTGCGGAAACTTGATAACTGAGGCAAAGTGATAGGCTTAATTTGGGAGCTTTTGAAATGCGATCGTTGAAAATAATGAAATAAGTAAAATGACGGAAAAGAGAACAAACGATGAGGTGCTGGGCACTGTGGAGGAGGACAGAGGATAGTTATCAGAAAGCCAAAGGAGGCAAGAAGGTTGTTTGCAAAGCATTTTGATTAGAGATGGAGAGTTGAAGACGAAAGTGATAAGAGGGGAGGACGTTTGACAGGTGAGATAAGAGTTAGAAAAGGATAGGCACAGTGGTCGGAATGAAGGGAGATTGATTGCATGCGGGAAAAAATAAGTGCAATTTAATTTGGTGCCAGGTTGTGCCTTGATAGACGAGGCTAAGAAATGTAGCGATGATTAGCCTGTGTTAATATAAAATCAACTTTAAACAGTCGACTACCAATTAATAATAACATCGCTAACACATTATCGATCACTTGAAATTACAGTTTCCGCAACCGGTTTTCCGTCCTTAAGCCACGGAATTTCATTTCCTTCAAGGAGTGACAAACAAACAAATAATTTTACCATTGGTATCAATCTGTTTTACCACATTTTATTTTAAAATATTTACACCCTCCAACATTGAATACGAAGTAGCATACTTGGCGCATTTCTACCACCTCTAGTACAGTGATAAATAAGGGAAGGATCCTGACGAAAGGTAATATTCACAGCGTGTGTACCTTAGTAAAGCGGCTGATTGGGCGACTGAATCCAGTACGGCGTCCATTTGAGTATTAGCGTCACGTTAACGACACTATAAAGAGAAAACCGAAAATTACCTCATTAAAATTTCCAAGAAATATCGATGAACGCAAATTTGAAAACAAATCAGGGCAACTCGGGACTCGCGAGACTTTGAGGCAGGTCTCGTTCCTAGCCGCGTGGCAGGGACCCGGAGAAAAAAAAGCTTTAAAATAATAATTCAAAACTATCAAGACGAGGAGGTAGATAGTAACCAGACGCAATTACCCAGAAATTAAAATACACGAATTGGGGGTAACATTTTGCGCGGGTACATTCACAGTATCTTTGGGGAACGGGTTTGGTCGGAACACCTCATTAGGTCAGTGTTAAGTAAAAAAACAAAATAAAAGATGTATTAGCCTGCACAAACTGTAGGCCCCTAAGTTTAATTCTCACCACGGAAAGGCAACACTTAAGCTCATGAACAAAAATATTGATGAGGTACAACCACTAATTATGGAATGATCAGTTTGATTTTAGAATGGTGAAGGGTCCTGCAATGATTGTGTAGCCGCAATGAAATACCCAGAAATATACACAGAATATAACCTGAATGTATTTTTTACAATCACCAGCAACATTCGGTGATTATTAAAAGTTGAAATTGTATTTTTCGCTCGTCCCTTTAAAGGCATTTTTAAACACTAATAGCTAAGTAGCTAAGTAGCTGCTAATAGTTAAGTAGCTGCTTAATATTAAGATCTGATAAATTAAAATAAAATATTTGCCAAAGCCCTAGTGTTCGAAATTATAAATAAGGACATATAATTCCATAATAAACTTAGAGCAGGCTGTGGGTCTTTTAATCGGGTCCTGTGTCATAGTATAGGCCGAGGCTTAACATTTTTAGTTCCGCTGCGATGAAAATGTTTCACATCCGAAAGGGATTAAAGTTGGAGGGAACGCATTGGAGTGGGTAAAACAATATACTGTTTTAAAGAACATTTACATAATTTAAATGAAAATAGTAACAGAGGTCTATGAAAAAATATAAAATTTATTCATGCGTTCTCTGTATTGCAATTTTTGGAAGGTAACGCAGCTACTTACAAGATAGAGTTAAAGTAAATTCTTTCAAGTACCATTTACTCAATGGATTAGTAATAAATTTGATACATGTATATTATCCCTCTCTAATGTTTTGGTTGCTAAAACACAAGGATTATCGTATATTGAAAGTTCTCGCAAGTGGAGAAGTTAGGAAAAGATTATCACGCAAAAAACAAAATAAGAGGTGATAGCTTATGGTAGGGGAAGGGGAAGTTTATTGAAAATTTTCATTTCATGAAACTCATAGCCTCGTATTGTTTGCCGAAACTTTTCCTATTATTTCTTTCAAATTAAGTAGGTATATGGAAAAGTATACCACTATTGAAAAAAACTGAATTTAGGGCTCAAACAGAACACATACTTTTCTTTTTAATTTCTTTGTTATTTTTGGGTTGCTTTCTCCGATCATTCTTGCCAATACAAACATATGTGTGAGTAGCGAGATTTCAAAAATATAAATCTAAGGAAAGTAATATAAAACTTCACGATATTTTAGTGATTTATCATTTATTCGTCATTCAAAATTAGTGAGAAAATGACCAGTACAAATGCGTATTTCCATCATGAAAGCCATCCATATTGAAGGAATTTCTCAGGTATTTTATTTTTTGCTTGAACATTGAATAAAAAATTATAACTAAGATAATATTTTATAAATTTTTGCAATATGATTATCTCTAACACATTTCAGAAAGGAATTATAATCGTTAGACGTTTTCATAATTCTTATTTTGTCTTCAAATTAATCTGAAAACTGTTTGCGGGGAATTAATTTCGAAAAAAAACTTTTTTGTGGACATACTTTGTTACAAAGACTTTAACATGAAATGTGAGACCTGACCTTTGAGGAAAGAGGATGAGCATAGGTTTAGAGGCTTTTGAGATGTGGGTGTGACGAGGAATGGAGAAAATAAGTTGGACGGAGAGGACGACAAACGCCGAGGTTATAAATAGTGTGGGCGAAGAGAAGATTTTACTAAGGGATATCCAAAAAGGCAGAGAATGTGGTGGATGGTGGAAATATTAAAAGGCAGTGGCATAACGAGGGCCATAATATAAGAGACTAGCAGGATAGAGGGAGGAAGAGACTGGAAAATATTGAGATAACATGAAGGCAAAATTTACGAAAAAATGAATAAAGAAATAGGAAGTTGCCACGATATTCAGAAATAAATAGTCATTAGGGACATTCTAAAACCTAGCTTTGATAAAGATGGATTACTTTTACTGATTTATTTTAGTAACACCTGCGAACTCTGATCCATTTCAGTTCCCCCTGACTAACTTATAAAAACGTTATGAACCAGAGCAAAAAACTGATGATTTATGACACGTACCCAGCAAGAAATGATTGATGAAACAGCAATTCATGAAAATAAAAAACAATTATTTTCGAGTGCCTAAACCGAGTAATTGAATTGAAAGTCTACGGACCAATTGTTCATTGAAATATATCCGTATTCTGATTGATCGTTTAGTGAGCAGAAATAGATTATCCAAGAATATCCGCGAAAGGAAATAGAGTATTTCACTCGAAATATAAATTCAGGCATTTGTTGATATGATTTACTTCAGTTTCGTTTTAAAACACTGGGGAAAACCAAAACGAATGTTTTCGTATTTATTCATTAAGCTAATATATTTCTAAGGAAACACTGGATTGATAATTACATAATAATCGCCAATTAATGATAATTTCCTAAAAATGAGGACACCAAAAATGTGGGTGGAGAAATATGCTTGATCTAGCAAAATTTTAATCTTAAGTCTATGCTTATTTTTTCTCAAACCATATCACAGTAAATAATATCCTAATCTGAGATGAATATTGATTTTCCTTTCACACGCTCCCTCCAGCGAAAACCATTTCAAACACATTTAACGCCTAATACTTTCCTCCTTATTTGCCAAATTTACATATAGATTCAAACCTGTAATCCATGCTGAGGAAGTGGTAAACACTCTAGCATTAGCATGATGAGGAACAATAAATTTTATAGCAAAGAGAAGCAAATTTTTCGTTCAAAAAATAGCAGCCTAACCTGGCCAAACAGAGGGTAGACTGTTGTATAATGTTCGCGTAAATTACCTGTTTAAAACCATGGCCGGAATATTTTAAAGTCCCTTTAAAAAGGGTGTTTTTTATTCTTCCCACGAATGCAGTTTATTCAGATTGAAAAACATACTTCTGCAATAAATCTTTCGACATTATACGCATTCTATTTATCTTCAATTTCCTATGTGGCCAAACCATTCGATGTAATTTTGGGATTGAATAATGCCCCTGGATATCAGGAGTGAAATCTTTAGATATATATCTTCCTAATCCTTTCGACCGTTATGTGTATAACTTACATCCATGACCACCACGATTCTGCAGTACAATTTTACACCGGTAGTTTTTTACTTTTTTATTGAAAACAATCACTGTATTTATTTTGGCCCTTTGCCTAATTTAAACGAATAAATTTCTTTGGGCCTCTGCGTTGCCTCGTTCTTAAATGGTGGACGTTAAATACGCATTTCCCTTTGTTAGTTAACATTATCCTTTTTGAGAATTATAGACATTTTGAATTGATATGCTTATAAATAAGAAGAAGAATGGTGTCATTTACAGCTAATATGCTGTCTACACGTCATTTATGTGAATAAAACATCATCTACAATTTATGTTGAATTTATATGAGTCGACCTAGAAGAAGACCCTCAATTCTTGCCTAACTCCCGAAGATTTGGTGAGTAGGCCGTGGGAATAAGTAGTATTTATGACAGATATGAGGGTGTACAAAATATCCTTTACACCTAGATAAATAGGTACATATATTTTATAATTAAGTGCATGTAGAGAAAAAATGTAAATAAAGAACATTTTTATAACACCTCGACAGCATAATGCAAGCGTACACATATTAAATTAAGATCTCTAAATATCAGATACGTCGCTCCTCGAGACCATTACTGCATTTCTATGGGACATTACACCCCTAATGAGAGATATCAGTCCTAAAACTTGCACTTACAATTTACTCTCGGTTGTGTAAGAGATTAAAGATTGAAGACGTCCACCAGCGAGCTGTCGCGTTGGGTGAAATGTATCGTCTTTGAAGTAAAACGAAGTTCGGATCCTTGGGAACAAGAAGGATAAACCCCAAATAGATAGATACAGGGGTTCGAAAGGTTTCAATCCTTTTATAAATAACTCCATGACAGCAAAATGAAACAGGTAAGGGTATCGCTGAAAAGATGAGAAAGACGTGTATTCTCGGCTTGGTATCCTTTGAAAGACATTATAAACCGATGTATGAGCGTTTAAAGTATATAGGAAGGAAAAAAAATCAGTGCACTTGTCGTTTTCTTAGTTTCTCTATTCCGTAAGCACGTACTCTTCTGAAGGGAACGTTTGATCTCTACCTGCAGGATGTTTTCTCGCTGTATCCCATGAGATAAATGCTTTTAAACTTTCTAGATCTATTCCTGAGTCCATCAATGCATCCTTGCCAATCATTGGCAAGTGCTAAAGATGAAAATTTTGATGTTAAGTCGGAAATGTGATCTAGATAAGGAAAAAACAGCGGTGCAACAAATATTCTCATCGCACAAAAAGCCAACGGTGAACGTTTGATATGCATTTTAGCGTATTCTTCATGTGGCCTATCAGAAGTTATCTCGCATTCCAAAATATGCTTCACTGTAGCAGTACGTATCAATAAATATTAAGAGTGTTCGTTCAAATTAATGAGCGTATGTAATATGAATATTTTTTGAAACTGGTGGACACATTTGCGCACTTTATATGTAACAGATCCTTCTCATAAGCGGCGCATAGGGAAAACTTTTAATGCTAAAATTTCACGCAAAGCGAGGTTTATTTTGTGTTGAAATTTACTGCCAACATGAATAAATTATGTCGAAGATTTTTTTCATTAAGTATCCTATCATAACCTGCCACATTTTGTGTAGCTACTTTCGACATGCATTTTATTATAGAAAAATAAAATGACTCACCAATACAAATAGATGATTCGTCAGACGAAAAAGGATCCTCATTTCAGTCTGGTGCCAATGCGAGAAAAAATGAGAGGGAGAGAGAGAGAGAGAACGGCTTCAACGTCTAATGGGCACTTACAGATAATTTAGAGAAATATAATTAATTATCTATTAATTCGTTCGTAATTTAATAATGATTACTTGATTACTGGGCAAATTTTTGTCATATGTTTTCGCGAGAGTAAAAATATATTTGTTAATTAAAATAGGGATAAACAAAAAATTAATTCCTACGTAACATTACCGACAAGAAATTTTAGAGATTTAACTACGTATTTACTTATCTTTCTTAAAAATATATGACCTGTGGTCTTAAATAGGCTAGCTTTAATTTTAGTTAACTTTCCCAAGACCTGTTCTAAATTCACCAAACAGTTAAGAGTTATCTTTGGGAAGATTATCATAGTGATTTCATTTTTGTTGATTTTAAAATTGAATAATGCTTTCTGCAACCTAAAATTTCACTATAAATCCATTTGAGTATCGAATTGGCCATAGAAAATGTTTTCATACATTAAAGAAAAAGATCGGTGAAAAGTTTTGCAGTTGTGCACTAAATTAGGAAAACCATTTTTGTGAGTCGGGCTTAACCACTCTATTTCATGTAGGAAAGCGAAACGAAGTCAGATGTCAATGTAAAAGAACACTTTCCTAAACGATTGCACTTAGCTAAAAACTTCATAATTCTCATTGTCCTTTGAATTTAACCCATGGGAGAGTACGGTGGATTCGACGATGTCAAAAGCTCACGATGAGATGGAGATTACACAAGGTCCTGTTACAACATTATTTCGTGGATATCAATTTATTAACATTACGGTTGGGCCCAACCAATGATTGAAACTTCTCACATCTTTGTACATTGAATTATTTCCATTCATTCAACCATGAGTTTTGGGTTTGGATCATTCTGAAAATTACATTTTTAATGAGTATTGAAATAATTATCGGAATTAGTCATCTACGTACGCATTTCAATTACTCTCCTGGCAGTTATGATCATGAAATGTCTTCCAATTTGTCAAATGCAAATCTACGTGTTTGACGAAAGTAGAGTATTCACAGTGGCATGCCCCATTTCCCAATCCTGTTCACATCTTCATTGAACCATAAAACAGCAATTTGTTCGGTTGAAGACTCCATTTAAACTCTTTCAGTCTCCGTCGACTGTTTCTTTGAGGTTCCGAAACTTATCCCTGATCCATGATCGTGTGTTTAAGACTATTTATAGGTCGTATCACCTCAATCCTCGAGCCGTGCTCTCATTTACTTAAGATGACAGATATTAGTTTATGAATGGCATCACTGTTCTCCAATTTTTCTTGGCGACCCCAATTCTCTTCCGTTTTAACCTCAAAACTCTTCAGTACCTCTGCTTCAATACCTATATCCCCGAGGATACTTTGCTCATCTTATAGTGTAAACTTCCATGTCACATTTTAGAAAATATTGATGATCCACAGTATGGATAATGTTATCGCAGGGCCTGATAATTATATTTTACCCAGGTACAATGTTTCAGTAAAAGACATACATGCACACGCATTGTTTACTGATTATCCTAAAGTTTACTTTTCCAATTACCAAAAAATAAATGAATTAAAAGAAAAGTTTACATCGTGTTAAGTTTACTCGTTAGATTAATTTAGTATTACTTTAATTATTATTTAAAGTTGCAGTATATCAAACAAGATCTTTATAGTATTACGTACAGGTAACGAAAGCTAAGTCTTCCGATTATCGGTGCCATAGTCAGGGTTACCAGGTATAGTCCAGTCAAAAGGGATTATGAATAGAATTTTTTAGGAATATTTTTTATTTAAATCGAATATTAATAATGACTATAGGCATAATATCAATATACACCATCATAAAAAGCGCCCATTAAAAAGTGTTGAAGATTTTAAATTTTTTAGACAATTCAGTTTGATGAAAATTTATGGGTCAAGTTCTTACTCATCAAATTCCCTATTTATTGGGCTATGGATTCTACAATAATCTTTTTACAAGTTGCAACGCAGGGTTTAATTACCCTACTACAGGTAATAAATCTTTGCCTTTTCCATAGTTTTTAATACATAATTCCAACCATACTCATACTGAAGAAAAGTAACCTTATTTAAAGCATAAAACGTGTATGAATGTTAATGGAAATATTTGATGACCCATTAAATTGTTAACAACGTAAGAAAGCTCATTTACAACTACACAATACCACATAAGCTGTTGTAAGAACGTTGGCAGGGGATGATAGGTCATTAGCCTTCGTACATATGGATATTTTCTCTATTACCTCATGCACCTGGCACCCCACGATCCACCGAAAACCTCTTGTAAAAGGGGCTACCGAACATCAAACATTCAACATGCTTACACGTATCACTAAAGATTAATGAAGATAAAAACGTACTTTTTTGAACTAAGTGCGTGGAAAGTGGTTTCGAATAAAATAAAAGATTTTTTTCAAATGGGTTTCAAACCTCAACTCAAAAACTCTAATTGAATGAAGTGGCAGCAGTTTATTCATGTAAACTTTCCTCTGTAAGTGGTTACCAACAATAAAATTATTCTTCGAATGTTGCAACAACAGCAACTGGTTTTCGCACACCTTTCATACCACAAAAGAAAGTTCATTTCCTTACGCACGTCTCACATATTAAAAAAATTACAGTAACCTCAAAAAATAGGGAAATTTGAAATATTTCTTTTAATTTGTAAAATAATGCATAGGAAACCCGATGAAAGCGCATTTGTATGGATACTGGATTTTCAGCGAGTTTTATTCGAATTATATCTTTGGTTATGCATCCAGCTGAATACTTGAATGATAACAATTTTATCGATAACTATTTTAGTAGCGCATTATCCGTCATACAGAGAAAACACATGCAAATAAATTGATCTAGAATAACTTCTTTTTAAATTTCCATTTTCACACCACGTCGATTGGAGTGGTAACTGCGCTCGCCTAAAATACTCTCCATGTAATTTGTGGGCGGGTTACTTTCTATTCATTCAAGGATAACGACACTTCATTAGTACCAAGTGGGCGTCCCATTAAAAATCGTTTGTATCAAGTCACAAAGGTAAGTGTTGAATAATTTCTAAAAACTATTTCTAATCCTAGAATACTAATGAAATATTTCATGCACCTTATGATATCACTTCATTAACAATGAAAGTATCTTTATGAAAAGAGGTTTCGGACGTTACCCTATGAAGATTACATTACATTACCATGTAGAATTCCTCAGCCTAAACGCTTGTTTTTTTGAATATATACATATAACTTGTTCTCCAATTCTTCATCCTCCTCTAGAAAAGCCACTTCCTTCATCTTCCATGTTTAGTCAATGTTTTGTACTATTAATTACATCAAAATTGCATTACCTCTCAACGTTTCCCCAAGTCACGTTAACCACCTTCTTTGCCTTTCGCTTGGTCCTTTCACTCCAGAACACGTAAAATATCGTCGTTAGTCTACCTCTCTGTTCAATTTATTTTCCCTACTCCACTCACGAGCCTCTAATCTAAGCTAATCCTTTGTTTCAAAGACAAGATTCTCAGAGCAGATAATCACGATATTATCGTCTTTATTAATCTCTTCTTAAGCCTTCACTGAGCTTGCCCGTCAGGTTTTCCCTCCCTTTTGCCATTAACTCTTTTACCAAACGATAATTTTTTTTATTCGCCTCGACTCATTTGCTCATTTTACACAAAAATGCAGCCTAATTATTTGAGCTTAACTGAGGAAAATATTCAGCCTATTAACGTGAATTTCCCTCATTAGCCTAGCTATCCTCCTTCTTATTAAACATTCTGCTTTTATTTTATTTTGATTGTTTTACATCCTATGATTCATGCATGCGTCTTGAAACGCATTTAATATTAATTTACAATAGCATGGCTTTGCGGGTCACTGGTGCATAATCATCATATTTTACTTAATCGGCCATCTGCAAATAATTACGAACCTTCCTATTTTTCATATTTAGCCCTTATACTGTACAATCTCTCAAACAAATTATGTTCTCTCTCCTTTGCCTCTTTTTCACTTTACATGCTTCCTTCTATCACGCCTTTCTCATTATCTCAGTATCTCCTCCATTCACATTTTATGTGTTTCACAAATATCCCCATGAACGTCTTTCATTGGTTCCCCGTCCAGCGTATTATCCTTCCTCTCGCAAAGAACATGAGTAATTTTTCCAACGCATCAACCGCATAAGAACATTCCAAAAGCAAGAAATCTATTCTCCATCTATTTCCTGAAAAGCAAATTCCCTGGGCCATACCGTATAAAATCTCATATTTGAAACCTTGGGAGATATATTCGAACATTCCATCATCGATTCCCTCCTAATAGCAATTAATTCCTACGCAATAATCTACATCTAATAAATGCCCCGCAGGCCTCTGGATGGGCGGAGGAGTGGCGGAGGGTGCTAAGGCACCAGCCACACAACAATTCATATTCGAAGATGAATTAAATACAAAACTAATCGTGTACAAACACTATTTATATACATCACGTCATAATTGAGTAAAAAATGGCATGTTTGTCTCTTATTAAATATATTTGAGTTCTTGGATTCTATTTTATGATTGAAAAACATCTTCATCGGATCTGTTGGTGACGGGGTATTTCTCTCTTTATTTTATCTAGTTGGTGATATGTGGATAGAAATGTCCTCATAATTTTCTTTAAAAATTGGTACATTTGAGTTAAAAAAATACTGTCCATATATTTTCCCATTTGGATCGTTCCAGTTTGGTCTTCCGTTTTGTTCTTCACGTCAGAGCTTGGAAATTCTGCGGGCTCTTCCGACACCAGCTCCGCACAAACGAGCATCGCACTAGAGCTCGGGCCGTCTTTCGAGCTGGGCGGAGGTGATCGATGATGATGATCTGGCCACGACTGGCACGGATCCCTCGGAGAGTGAGGCGGTCTCTTCTCCACAAGGACCTCTTTCGGGCATGCGTCGACGCGGGCGTGGCGGGATTCGGGGGTGGGCGGGAAAGAGTGATGGGCAAGGGTGGAGAGGGTACATTAAGATGGGAAAAACGAAGGGAACGAGGCGAGGGATTTCTAGGAATGCGTCCCGTTATCGTGTGCGCTCGTTCCTGTTTGAATGCGCAATGCTTAAGAGCTAAGGGGGGGGGGATAGAGGGATACATTTCCACTTTCCTACGTCAATGCAGAGGCTCCAGAAGAATTCGTCCCAACTATTCGGTCGGGTTGAAGAGGAAAATGTCTCAGGGTTAGATTAAAAGTACTTGACAGGTTTAAAATATACTACATCTAACCATGCACGATGTAAAGAGGGCGTGTGCCAGGCGGTGTTGGGTCACCAGTCATTAGGATAACTCTCGACTGATTTTTCGTATTACGTATCCAACAGCTGTGGTCTCGCAAGGTAAATATTTTTAAGTTTATCTGTAGTCTAAATATACAAATACGCATTAGTTTTCTGGCAGTTAATTCTAAACGCTCCACCCAGAACATTATGAGAAAAATTGAAATAATGAACGAGAGATTTATATAAAGAAGAGAATTGATGGACGAGTGAAGAGACTATAAACGTAGAGAAAATATTAGCATAGGCTTTTATGGAGCGTAGGGTGTAATAGATGGACCCGGTTTTTGAAGCAAGGGAATGAGCCTACAGCGGAGGCTTTGGAGATGTGGGTGTGCCAAAAAATGGAAAATAGCACAGAGAGGAAGACAAGTGCCCAAGTTTTAATTAAGGTGGGAGACGAGTAGAAGTTTGGTGGATTTCCGAAAACGGTAGAGAAAGTGGTTGGAGGGAAGAAATACTGAAAGGTAGCGAGTGATAGATAAGATAACGTAGTTGGTAAGCAAAGTGGAGGGATTAGGAGAGCATGAAGGCAGGCAGAAGTTAAGAAGAGTTGAAATAATATATAATTTTGGGCAAAGATTGACAAGAGCCTCCAGATATTTAGACGTTGTTAGGATCCGTCCAAAATCGACAATTAAATTGGTAGGAAACCATGATGAAAAAAATCTCCAATTTCTCATAATACGAAAAGTAAAAAGTCGCTAGGAACCAATCATAACCTCCAATAAAATATATACGAGTAGAATACCTTAAATTTTGGGAACCATTCGACCCTTTACAGCTATCCTCCACCAAAATGCCGTCATAAATATGCTCATAAATAAAGTTGACCTGGAGTAAGAAATGGAAGGGAAAGGAACTACTTCCTGAGGCAAATAGATAACGTAGTATGATACGACCATACGAAATATGAAAATGCTCTTGAATGTATAAGCCCCAGTTAAATGAAAACCGAACACCCGCATTAATACAGCACGTGCGAAAGGTGGCAACACTGTTGTTACGTATCTATACTGCCAACACTGTGGTAAGAGTGGCATAGTGACAACTCACAGGTGCACGCAGTTGTTGGGATACGTCCTCATTGGTGCGCGGACTGGTCTGGTGTGCTTGTCTGCAAGGTTGTCGCAATAGCAGTAATCCGCACCTTGTAAATACCCACAGTTAAATGACGTGGGTCGCGTTGCTTTTCCAAGATCTTCCATTAACTTTCCCACCACAAATCAACCCACTTCAGCCATATTCATTCGTGGTAAAATAATCAATTTTATTATTTTTGGGACAGTCACTGTATGTGATTTTTATTTCTTCGCTAACAACATCCACTTATTTTAATGCATAGATTGGCGAAAAAGATCAATTTAAAAAATAAAAGAATATTGTTTACTCCAACTTGCAATGAAAAAGTTAACCAAAATATCACCTCATGTTTATATTCAAAACGGCAATGCGGACGGATTTCCCCTAAATGATTTACAATTTTCTCATTTTCAGTATAGTCTTTCAATCCTAAGATAGATTTAAAGCAACTATTAAAGCTATGCTTTTCATCAAGAATCTTCCGTATTGATCAAGAGCATATTGCAGGTCTACAAATTCCTTGCGGTGGCTTTCCTATTAGATACTTCCTTTCTATGATGCTAACATTATTATCTTCAGTAAGAAACCTTAACCCCGTATTGCCATCCAATTTTTTTGCTGCGGTTTATATTTCATCCCTTTCTTAAGTGCCTATCTTCAACCAAATCAAGTACTTTACTGCCCAACCATTTTACGCATTTCATTTTCATCACCCTTACGTAGAACCAATTTTCAACAGTTCCTAAACCTACTTTGTTACTGCTTATGCCCACTTTTAGTTTTTTTGAAGCCTTAGAAAATTTTTTCAGTAATAAACACTGGTAGACATTACGAATCGCTACTTTTGATCTTTTCTGATCATATTTGCTTCTAATATTTGATAATTCAGATAAAAATCTTTCTTTTCCTACGATTTTGTTCTTATAATCAGTCTTTTCCGATACTTTTCAATTGCCTGCTTAAATTTCATATTCTTACTAAAGTTCAAGTACATATGCCATTCTTTAGTATTATTTCGGAGCATCGATGTGACCTCAACTTCATAAAATTACCTTAATTTCATTCTATGCAACCATAAAGAGAGATTTTCCTTTTTCGTACATGCTTATATTCTCCTTAGGCATTCTTTCTCACTGGAAGCATAGAAGCCGCATATACTTGTACTTCAGAACATATATTCATTCTCCTATGTATTTCGTAATAGCTTTTCTGGTGATAAATGGTTTTATAAAACAATAGGGATCTTAAAAATACTCTTTGCAATTAAGTCGTTTTTCGCCTGCCTATAAACACTGAAAAACGGTACAACAAGCAATACATATTCACATTTGTGTATATTGCGTGTTGTAATAACATATATGTATTTAGAAATCTATCTCTAGGCGATGAATTTGAAATTTATCTATTTACTAAACTGGTTTCAAGGGGGAGGGGAAGCCTTTAGGTAATTAAGCAAATTGGTCCAGATAGACCGGGGAGAACCGTCAAACTGATGAGGCCTTTGAACTTTCGGGCACGGCGCCAGAATTTTAAACCCCTTTTGACCTTTTTAGTGCTGAGCTAAGTTACGCTACTCTACGGTCTTTTGTGTTTTGAGAGGAGGCAAATTTACGATTTCAGAGGGAATAGAAGATTTTAGTATGGGGGGATGCGTGTTTGTGGCGATTTTGCCTTGTGTATGCGATGATAAGCTTAATAGAGGTGAGGCGGAAGTGGGAACAAGAAGCAAATTTTAATCTGCAGAAAGACGTGATGGAGTTAAGCAACAGAATCGGAGAATTTAAACGGATTGCCGTAAGTGAAGACTAGAATATCGAACTCTTTGGAGAGACATATTTCTTTGCCAGAAGTTAAGCTTCGAAATTAGGTCTCAAGGCCTCGCCCAAAGTTTTTTACTAAAGCACTATTTTTGCACGAGGCAAAAAATTGAAACAAGTGCATTGCATTAATTAGTGGTAGTTCGTTAATTTCTTAATAACTAACATGACTGTTTTTTAAGTGTATTTATAATATCAAATATTAATATGGCGTATAAAGGGTTTTTAGAAAACGTACCTGGAAATAATTAGGAAAAATTAACTTATTTCGGAAAATGCTACTATGCCTCAAAAATCTTCCAAGTACATCCCTTGACCGTCGACAGGTAGCTGAATTCAGGTAGATCCTTAAGGGTACACAAGCAAGGTCATTCGACGTCAATTAGGGCCCCATGGTGGTGCCCTTTGAGGGGGATTCCACTTTTGGGAATGCAAAACAGTTTGCTGATGCCAAGTAAGGACTATAATAGGGTTGGGAAATCGTTGGGACGCGTTGCAGAAGTCTTTCCGAAGTAGACACTTGACTCTGCTTTTTGTCGTCGATCAAGACCTTCGGAACGAGTTTATCGCAGATCATCCTCATCGCCAAATTTTCTGTGATAATGATGAGCACTGTCATCTTATCAATGCCAATACGATCTTCGTTCATGGCCACATTTAAGCTACGGTCTGAATTCAGCACTTCACGCACACTTTTCACGTTGTCGTTGGTTCTTAACGTCGCGGGCCGTCCTGCTCGGGGCTCGTCCTCCACACTCTTTAGGCCATCTTTAAAGAGACTGAGCCATTTAAAAACTGTTTGTGACATGCTTTTATCCTTGAACACATCGCAAATCAAGTCAAATTCCTTCGTACCCGATTTCTCCAGTCCAACACAACATTTGAAGACATACCACTGTTTAACCGCACACAGCTTTTTACTCTTACACCAAGTCACAGGGGTCCACTAAAAATACGATCCAGCCAACACGAACGCTCGCAGGTGATTGGCGCATGGTGCGTGTTGAAGGTCAAAACCCCCACCACTGTGTCTTCGCGGTGCGAACGTGCTGCGACGTTCATTCACGCTAGGAAAAATATTTCCCAATACTTTTTATAAAAAATTTGTATATTTTGTTTTCATTTTATTATATTTCAACAGGAAAAATATATTTTATTTATTAATACCAAAATATTATTTATCATTTGGTCTATCTAATTGTCATGATCTCTCCTACCTCAGATCGATGGCTTTAATAATACATTATAAACAAAACCGCTAGATTTAATGTATAACTCAAACTTTACATTATATTTGACCATCTATATTAATAGAGGAACTAGAATAGGAGTCTCCGTGGGTGACTGACTCCCATTCTAGTTCCTCTAATAACATAGATGCTGCTCTAAGCTTATCATAATGTTTGGGGTGAAAGAAAGAGAAAAAACAACTTTGCACTTCCACACACTTTTTTAATATAACACGACCATGGTTTCGATGCTGCGCATCATCTTCAGGGACACCTGAAGATGATGCGCAGCATCGAAACCATGGTCGTGTTATATTAAAAAAGTGTGTGGAAGTGCAAAGTTGTTTTTTCTCTTTCTTTCACCTCACCATGAAAGAATTCCACCAAGTTAAGCCTGAAACTGTTAGATTTATCATAATGTTTGACAATTATAGCTCCTTTACGCTGCAACCGATCTAAATTCGATAACCAATTCTACTTCATAGCGATCCCATTTTCAAACAGCACATTCGAAAAAGGTCTGGCTAATGAAAGCCTGCATTGCGCTTTAACCTTATCGCATTTCCCTCATACCCTGTAGACGGACTCGATGGTTTAAAATCCGGCATTAGAGAGCGCTGCTAAAAACCAATCTTCGGTTTCATAACTCGCGCTAATGAAAACAGATTTAATTGAGGATCGTGAGATCGTCATTTTCTATTTTTCGGGATTGATTAAAGTTGGAATGGTTGCGGGGTTCTCTCCAGATTTGGGCACGGTCGTAGTGTCGTGATGCAATTCTCGAAACGTGATGTTTTACCTTGATGCGATGTGACCTTCTCGGTCTCCTACGACCAAAGTCAAAAAACTCCCAATGAGCGTCGGGAAATCAACGTCAAATTATCCCTCAAGTTATTAGCAATCGCGAGCGAAGCCTGGTGAGGGCAGGAAGGCGGTTAGTGGAGGACCATATTATGGCGAACGGGGACGAGAGAGGAAACTCAAGTGGTCTGAGAAGGAAAAGGGGGGGGGGGCTGATTGGTAAGAATTTGGCAGAGCGTGGGTGAGGGAACTCCGGTGAGGATCGAGGGGGGTTTTGGGGGGGATAACGAAAAAAAGGGCACGGGGGAGGTGGGAGGATGGTGCCTCCCTTGTTGGAGCGGAGAGATAAGGGAAAACAGATGACGGCCTAGGGACGCGGAGAGAAAGGTTGTGGTGGGGATCGGGGGTGCTGCGGAACGACGAGGAGAGAAGGGCGGGAGGAGACGATGGACCAAAAAAATTGTAGGTGCGTCCGTGCGCTCGTGTTAACTGCTTAGATGGAGCCCCCTCTCTTCCCGAAGGGCTTGGACTCCCACGGAGTTAATAGAAGTAAGTGAGAAGTGGGTGAGATGGGGACGAGGGGAGGAGAAAGGGAATGTGGGTGGGCGTGTAAGGGCGAGAGGTAACAAAATGGGGAAACAAAAAACCTTAATCCTCCCTTGTCCGCCTCTACCTTCGGGTGAGGTCTTGGGAGTCCACGTGGGCCTATGTCCATCCGTCCCTCCTCTTCCAATTCCCTTCGATGCATTATCGACTGGCATGCTGATACGCAACCCCATTAATGGTGGAATCTCTCCCTCAGTGATGTTGGGAATAATGCTCCCAAGTGTAATGCTCACCCCTATAGAAATATCAAGCTAGTTCTATTCTTTTGATGGATACTATGACGCATTTTCAGCATACTGTTTCCTAAAATTGCCCTCATTAAACATTCAGCAATGCGTGAAAGTTGTGCCCACCGAAGGAAATCGAAAATATTTTGAAGGAACACGAATTTTAAATGGTGTTGGTCTCCGCATCATCGAACACATAGTTTTTTTATGTATTTTTCCGTAAGAGGGTCTCTTCTGTCCATATACAAGGGCATGCTAAAGGATTTCTTGTCACAGGCAAAGAGCAAAATGACGAAGTAATGGTTGAACTCCAAATCTATTGAACTATAAAAATAAGTGAGCAGCCATCTACGAAGTTAGCGACTGTGCTTTATTGATAATCCTTGATTAACCAAAGTGTTTTCCACGAACTTCATAATTATAGAAAAGGATATTGGAAAAAAATTTGAATTTCTTACATTCTTAGGCCTTAACCTCTTTGCCAAACATGACGTAGATATTCAGTGCTCTTGTTAACATGTACCTACCTATTGTAGGAATTGCGCTTCGTTAAAATTTTTCCTCGTCTTTAAACTTTAAAGGGAAATGAATTGGCATGGTGAGGGTTTCGCAATTGAAGGGAGAGCACTAGGAAAGTGGAGTGGAGCAAGAAAGAAAGTAGGATTTTCAGACCACATGACGGCATGCAGAAGTTACGAATAACTAAAAAACGAGCAGAGCAAGGAAAGAGGAAGTTCACGCAATAATTAGAAGTAAATAGTAGTTGGAGACGGTCGGTACAATACCTTTAAAATAGGCAGCATACCTTTCGTGAATGGAAGTGGCTGCAGAGGCGAGACCATTAATTGTTCGCTGATGCCAAAAAATGCTATCAAGGACGAACGTGGTTGAGGATGCTGGCACGCCGCACCATGAAAAGAAAGTTTTATTTATCAAAAATGAAATTGAAAATGGGGTGTGAGCAAAGCAACATTAAAATTAAAGCCAACTGTTTGACACGATAATTCTATGATGCATATACTCAATTTCGTCCAATGAATTGGAAGGCTGGTATCCCATATATATTTTCCAATTACAGCAAACATTTTCGATTACTATGAAACAGTGAAAATTTAAGTTATATTAACTACACAGATTGATGAATGCAAATGTATACAACTCGACCTATTTTTTAGACTTAACATTTCACTTTTCAGACTTATCTATCCTCAGTAAACAGTTAAATACACTTGAGCAGCGTTAAGAAGCTGCTAATCGTCATTTACTACATGGACGAATATCAAAATTACTTTATTTTGAACGTCTTAGTAATTGCCATGTGAAAAATGTTTGATTAAAAAAAGTCGCTAAATACGGATGTTCCGGCATCCTCATCGTCGATACTTTCTTCAGTGTTGTCGATTCTAAACTCATATCTCAACTTGAGCTCACATACTGCGGCAGATGAAAGGCTTCATTTTCAAAGTCTCCGCTCCAAATGTGTTACAGATAGCGCCTTTAAGGAAAATTGAAATCATTTGACGTCAATTGTCTCAATGCAGCTTCGCTGATGGCTTAAGAAAGTTTTCACTTGTCAAGCGAGAATAAGGCCGCTCCCTCTGGATGCCGAATATGGAGTTTAAGGTGACAGAAGATACGAACAAGGGCTCGAGGTAGAACGTAGGATACAGGTCATTTGTGAAGGAATATAAAAGAGATTTTGCATCTGCCGAAGTTATAAAAGAAATATATGAGTAAAAAAGACAAATAGAGAGAGCGACGGATCGAGCCGTCTAAGGTATCGAAGGAAAAGAAGGTTAGCGACGATAGACAAAATCTCATATCCTCTTCCTTTTCTAGCGCGGGAATGATTTTAGCGGCACCAAAACTGTATATAAACCAGAGGAAAACGCTGTTTTCTAACGACCATCTTGACGAAACAATCCTCCACATGCCGTTTGTAACCGAAAAAGAGGCCAACGCAAATTAGTCAGCAAAAGATGATCCCAATAAATAGAGCGTTGCTCGGCAACATTTTTTTGCGCTGTAATGCATACAAATGGCGTCATTACTATTAAACCTAATGATACAAATGATTGTCATGTTCATTCCTATTATTGCTATGAAGATAGCCAGGCAAAATTATACATCCTTTAACCACTCGTTGCAATACGCTATCTCGCTCTCTATTAACGCACGAAAGAGGTAAGAAGAATCACATGTCAAGGAATTTCTCAGCGAATTGGCAAATGATAATGCTCTGCAGGCACAGACTTCCGCTTCTTACTTAATAGAATTCCGCGAGTTATTTCACTCACAATGAATGGCTTGGAAATCACTCCCATGGAATGATCTTGGCCGTATCTAGCTCCTCTTGTGGTAATAAGGGCCTTTTTATTTAATTTTTTATGCACCAGGAGACTCGTGCGAATGTTCAGCTGAGAGTTTGCAGTCTTGGAGAATTTCAGTTGTGTGTTTACATACGATTAACTCTGCTGCCCCAGGGTTTCGATTCAGGCTACGGTGCGATAGTTGGTGTTCCCTTCGCTCTGCTTCCCAACTCAGATCAAAAATGGGCGATTTTCTTCAAAAGAAAGCGTTTCTACCCGCGGTGAGGAAATTTTTTTCTTTCAAAGGGTTCATTAACAGTTGACATATCTGACTATAACACTGGGAACATACTTTTCTATCCTTGGAAGGTAGTTATAAAGAGTAGTAGGGGGAAATATAGCAGTAGTGACATGGTCTCATTCGTAGAAATCAAACATATACTGAAATTAAAAAAAATATTATAATTTTCAAAAAGGGAGATAACCATTTTCAACGCCAATACATCATCACACAGTAAACAATACCTGATATTTTGTAGCGTATAATAATTTAGTGTAACTTAATGTTCTTGTACGTTATTAATTGCTGTGGAAAATGAAAAATTTTCTTATTTCTGAGGAGAAAGATGAGTTTTATCAAACTTTGTTCAAGTTCAAAAATCGTTCCACATACTTGTTCGTCGTAATGTCAATGAATTAATGAGAACTTAGTGATAAAAAATGGTAAAGGTATTATTAAATTTTAAGGATTCCTATTTACGGATATAAATGAATTTTTCTCAAAATTAAGAGAAAGAGAATGAAAAGAAGAGTCCCAGAAACTAATATCTGTATCAACTCCCGAGTAGGCGGCCCTGCCGCCTAAATCGTTTTGATCAATATTCTTTAATCGCAAGGAAGATACCTAAGCTGCAAGAGAATTTAGAGCGCTCTATTGTATTTATTTGTTGTATTTTAAATGATATTCTAGTTTTATATATTTTCTTAGATTTTATTGAGCTCGGCTTGGGAATTAAAATTTTTTCACCGAGAATCCGAAACAAACTCGTAGGGACACGATTCGTTTTTATTTATCCATTTCAAAAAATATAGTAGCGAAATTCATTAATAGTGTAGTTCGACAACTACTAGTGAGTCTCTATCGAATATAAATCATTCTTCTAGCCTTCTTGACTTAATCTCTAGGCAGTGTCGTTTTCTTGGTAGGAGAATTTTCAGTAAAAGACGCAATTGAGCTGAGATAATAATTTTCTTCCCATCAGCCCCGATTCAGAATGCTTGCATTCCACGAATCTTTGGCCTAAGTACCAAGTGTACTCCAACCTTATTCAATGAAAAGAACTTTAAGGTGAACATGTCTTATTTTCTATTTATCTCACTACAAAATTAAAATGAATCATCAAATGTCAATTAAATATTTAATGATACTCCAAGGAAAAAATAGAAATATTTAACTCACAAAAATAAAAACCCGAGTGTGAAATACTGTCTTAGAAACGCTAATTTTATCCCACCAAGTATTAAAATCTGATTTCATTTTTCAGCAGTGGCGTCGACCTAACTTAGAACATTCCCATAAGACATACTGGAAAATGATGAAGCACAATTACATCTGAAGTACGTATCATAATTCCAAAAAACTAAATGGTCACAATATACTTCTATAATGATTTATTCAGACTGACAATGAGTACAGCAGGAAAAATATTATAAAGAAATATTTGTAGCCCAAAATGGTGTTGATAGGCCTCCAATATTCTCCGCCCTGACATACCGAAAGTTCCTCGATGACCTTTCCCAAATACGAAGCTAAAAAAATAGATGCCTAGATATTTAGGTTGAATATAACTCCCTAAGGGATACCTTAAAACCTTATATCAACACATATATGCATACTCTTCGAAACCCGCCTTCATCTACTCTGATTCAAAATTAATTCCGTACAAACTCGAAGGGCTTACTCTCCCAGATCGAGAAATTAATTATAGAGACCATAAATGAAAAACCAGAAGGTTCAGACGCAAGGCCTGGTTTAATATTTTACCGATTTCTCTCTCTATTCCTGAGGAGATGGAGGAGAATATATAGGATTCGGACCGCAAAACTCTTTTTATTTATAGATTTCCTGTCCCGCGCAGCCAGTCAAGGTGATAACTCCACTGTAACACCGGTAATAAGGAACCGTTGCTGGCAGCCTTTCCTTTTATCCGCACTGAATTCATCATCGGAGGGCCCTCCCGAAAATCGCTTACCATAACTTCTCCCTCGCACCCACCTCCCCAACCATCCTCCTCCAATTTATCCCCTTGCCCTCCCTCCATCTCCTCTCACTGGCACGCATTCTCTTCCGCCCTGTGCCTGCCCTGGCTGGCCATCATATCTTTCATCCTTCCTCCCTGCAAAATCCACCGCGGCGAATGGAATTAAAATTGGGTCGGCCTCTCAATAAGCCCGTTGAGTGGGCAGGTATTCATATAAATTGAAAACAATTACGTTCGCGTGCGACGGATGGAAAGGAAAGCCTTTGATGGCATGTCCCAATGCGCCTCGCATCAAATTTTCATTGCATTCCGTGAGGGGGGTTTTCAATCTTAATCTCTAGGAATGAATATTATTTTTTTTCAACGCATTTCAGTACCGTTACGGCGCGTGATTGATTTTTCTGAACCATCAGGTCCTGCTGATATGGCTGCTATGACGTCAAGCAAAATTCGGGTTAATAAGAACTGATGATATTAATTCATCTCCATGGTAACGGCGGCATTAAAGGTATTGAACCAACCTCTGGTTCAATTACAAAAAAAGGCATGTGAGCAGTATTTTCATTCAATTTATCATTGGTCATCAATTAGTATTCACTCACTAGTTCAAAACTTTTTCTCCTATAATGCAGATGTCATTTTTATTGGTTGAATTTTCAAATTTGATACAACGTTACTGCATTACCCGAGGGAAGTCATTACAATGTATTCCATACCCCAGGTTGAATGAACTGCTCGTGTAAGACTAACATTAATTAATAGATAGATTAATCATTTCTCTCAGTTCAGTTATGCCATGCTGTGTCTATTATTGAGTATTTGCTTGGGTGTTTCATAGCTATGACTGTGTCCAAAAGCCGTCGCAAATTAAAGTTTATAGGCTATTTTTGAAACGCGAAATGTAGTTCCATGTTCAATAATGTAACTTTGCGGTATAATTAACAACTATGGACTCTAAAGAAATAACCTAGGAACAGAACAATTTTTTTCTAGTTAATCTAGAAAATGATTCCCGGGTTCCACAAAAAGTACGTTGTGGAAGCCCTATGAGCCTTTCTTTTTCTTTTAAGTTGACAATCACTTGTAGTAATGAAGAGTTAATTTAGGAATTCCTTATTTAGAATTTCATTCATTATTTTATCCAACAAGGAGTGATAGACGAACAAATGTACGAAGTTTTCTTCGAGGAAGACATTGTCAAAAGCTACGCATTGAAATAAGTGCAAAACTTAAAATAGACCTGCCAACCACTTCGGTGTCCATATGGTACTATGAAAGCCACCTATAGAAAAGAGCGATTCCACAGTAGAAATGCGGTAACAGAGCTTTGTTTTGTACAATATTTTTGCATTGATATGATGTAAAATAATTCAAATAATGGTGATAATGTCACCTACAGCCACATAAACTACAGGGGATTAGGGGGGTGATGGACGAACGAAATACCCCAAGAACGAAAATTCCTTTTAATAGTGGAAGAACAATAAAGGGTTGGATAAAAAAATGACAATGCGTTAGGCTACTTAGAATAAAACTTTTTCCCTTAATCTATATTGTTATTATATATATATATATATATATATATATATATATATATATATATATATATATATATATATATATATATAATTAATTCACAGATAGAAACGAATACCATTTAAGTTATACATTTTCCCATAATGTGCCAGCGTTGTTCATTTTGCAAAATTATTTAACCAAGAATCCCACCAATGATTTCACAACGTGTTCTCCTGAAAAATAAGATTATAACGACCAATTATCCAGAAATCCTGAATTCGGGTAATCAAAAACTTAGTCCTTTAAAGCGTACATTTGTGGTCCTTCATTTGATAATTTAATAATACTGAAGAGCCCAAAGAATATTTTTATTTTCAGGGCCAGGTTCTGTAGAAATCAATAAACGTTTTCAAGATGATTAGAGTAAGCATCGCAGAGATGATATATAGATTGACCGGGATAGATAGATAGGTTGACCGGGAAGGGGTGGCGGGGAGACAGGAATGTGAAACTAAAAATAGGGTAATTGCCACTCGCTTTATTCAAACTTAGTCGGTAATAAGTGGTTGAGGAGTTCAGCCAAAGGAGGCTTGAAATTAAAAGAGTTGGGTTGGTTTGGGTTCGGGGGGAGGGGAGAGAGAGAGGGAGTTGAGAGTGACGGGGACAGCTTGCAGAGTTCGAGCCGGCGTGGAGGGCCTGAGTTGCAAAGTTGGTGGAGGAAGGAGGAAAGGCAAGGTCAACAGAAGTGAGAGGGAAAGGAAACAGTCAATGAGAAGGTTCACATCAGATTTAGAAGTTGCCATTATCCCAAACTGTCGAAGAAAATCCAACTTCACACCTTTATTATTGATGCGAGGCACTTCCGGAATAAAGTCATCACCACACAGCTCTCTTCTATTGAATGTTTGGAAAAAGTTGGGACCGACATCTGCTTTGTGTAAACATTTCATGTGTTCCGAAATCCGAATGTTTATAAACTGACTATATTAGTATAACTGCCAGGAGTTACAAGCGGGAGTGTTGCAACTCAAGTGTGCACTCACTATTCTGGTTGAAAAGACTGAAATCATCTTTAGAGAAGAGTTTTTCCAAGGGTGTGAGGTTTATGGCTGAGGAGCTTAATTTTCATTCTTCGGGGAAATGTTGAGACTTTATATGATAATGGACCGACAGGAGAAATGTTACCACTATCGCTTGGGAAGATCAGCAAAGTTAGAAGCGTTAATGAAAGTAGCATTAGTCGTTACTTGTTTCAATTTTTAATTTCAAATCTTTTCACTGTCTCTATCACTATAATTAGAATAAACAAAAGAAGAAGCAGTCGACACGGTACGGGCGTGTGTTGGCAGTTGGGAGATATCAAAGGGGGTAAACAAAATTGGATGCTGAGCATTTCAAAGGGCGATGGAATGTTTGTCTGACGTTTTCCCATCTCTCTCAATAGTCACCAAGCTGGAATCGAAGTTAAAATGTAAAGGGGAGAAATTTCATGTAGTTTGAGGTGCCCGAAAGAGTTTTCTTAGGAGAGACTTGAAAAAGCAGGGATAGTTAGTCTGTGTCTCCATCCAAAACCAACAGCAAATTGAAGCACCATAAAATTATTATCACTCCATCCGTTCTGCAATATGATATACTTGATGGATGGATGGAGTGCTTTTTCTTAATTAGACATGTGTATAGGATTCGCTAAAGGTGATGGGCCATTGCATAAACTTGACTTAGAACTAAAGCGTATAAAGTACAAGGTGCAATCAAAAAAAGACTGTACTGATTTTATTCTGCGCAAACCATTCAACGGATCGAAACGAGACAGAGTTCGCCATTTAGCGACTCACCTGGCGACTAAAACGAGAGGTGTTGCGTTTGTTTACGTCAAGTTACGTTACGCAGCAGCAGCGGTACGTGTCTTAACCTGTTCGTCGCCGCGTGCTACGGCAGCAATGAAGGAGCTAGAGGAACAGCGTGTGTGCGTGAAATTTTGTTTCAAACGTGGCAAAAGTGCTATGGAGACATTTGGAATGATTCAGAAAGCCTTTGTTAATGAAGCTATGAGTCGAAGCCAGTGTTTTGAGTGGTAAGGTCGTTAGAAATCGGACAAAACCTCGGCAGATGAAGATTCGCGAACAAGGTGGCCTTCCACTTTGTCAGACCCCAACCATGTCAAATTCGTGAACGATTTGGTACGCCAAATCGCCGTTTAACTGTTAAAAAGATAGCCGAGGAAGTGAACATTAGTTTTGGATCCTGTCAGACAAATTCGACGGACATTTTGGGCATGACGCGCGTCGCATCAAAATTCTTCCCGCGGGTGCTGACTGAATAATAGAGACAAAAATGTGTGGATGTAACCGGTGACGTGACCTGGGTTTACGGTTAAAATGTTGAGGCAAAGACCTAGTCTTCTCAGTGGAAAGGTCCTCGTCCTCCGTGACCAAAGAAAGCTCAAATGTCCCGGTCCAAAGGGAAGGTCATGCTGGTGTGTTCCTGAAACAATACATGGCGTTTCCACCACGATGACAAGCCGGCTCGCACGTCGCTGATCGTGACAGATTTTTTCGCCAGAACCGGAACTTCCGTGACCCCGCAGCCACCCTACTCTCCAGACGTAGCTCCATCAGACTTTTTTTGTTTCCAATATGAAAATCAACCTTGAAAGGGGCCGATTTGACTCTATTACGGACATTAAAACTAATTGTACGGCGGACCTGATGAGGATCCCTAAGGCGGCTTGCCAGGCAGGGTTCGAGAGCTGGAACAAACGTTAGCAAAGGTATGTCGTCAGCCAAGTCATGCACTTTGAGGGTGACAAGTTTGATTAAGCTGTATCCGTCGAAATAAACAAGTTATAAAATCAGTCCCGTTTTTTTGATCGCGCCTTGTATAGTTGTAGAAAATGTATACGCCACTTCTCTTTCCTCCTACCATGCCTGCCTCCATCCCATTCTACTCATTACATTTATCTTTTTGTATCCCCAGCCTTGAGGTCTAATCTAAAAAAAATGGCTACGGGTAAAGTCTGGGACAAAAGAACAAAAGGGTTTCTGAGCGAAGTTAAGTTTCTTCCCTTTAATTCTAATGCCCATTAAATATTCCTTTCAAATATTCCTTTCGTATTGCTCTGATTGGCATTTTCTTCGTATTTTATTTGATTATCTCTTTATACGAGAGTTGTCCAGAAATTAACCTCCGTTTTCGAGTAACTTGAGAAGTATAGGAGAAGGCCGAATGGTCACTATATTGACGCACACAGTCGGGCAGTACACCTCAAGCTGCAGTGATTGGAAGGTGGCGCCGCTTGTTGTTGGTCTACAATAGCGAGTAAAAATTAACGATACAATTTAAATTCCTGCCAAATGTGAAGTCCGTTCAGTGATAAGGTTTTTACTGATAAAAAACGGCAAAGTTGCTGACATTTTTTGGGAAATTTGTGTTCTGCATGGACCAAATGTGATAAGTGACGAAGTTCTCCGTTAGTGTTGTCGTACGTTTAAGGGTGAACACAAATGTCCATGATGATGACAGAAGTGGCCGTCGGTCTGTGGTGAACAATGAACTGTAGCGGAAAATTGACGAAAAAATGCGTGAAAACCGGCTTTCATCGATATCTGAAATCATTATAAAGTTCTCCACAGATTTTTACACCTCTCTTGCATGGAAACACGAGTGAAAAGTTGGGATACCACATGTTTTGTGTTCGCCTTCACGGGGAACTTCAAGATGCCACCATCGTCACTGAGGTAATCTCAGGTGGCAGAATTTTATGCGGAAGGAGTGGCAGAATTTTATGCGGAAGGAGTTCGCAAACTATTTAAGAGATATAACATAGGATTGAATTTGAAATGTAATGAAATAATTGACTTTGTAATTCCACACACTTTATTTTAAAATACACATGACCCAGGTTTCGACGTTGAACGTCATCATCAGACTTGATAATGACGTTCAACGTCGAAACCTGGGTCGTGTGCTTTTTAAAATAAAGTGCGTGGAATTGCAAAGTCAATTATTTCATTACATTTCAATATGTTATTCAAATTCCATAAAGTTACGCCCGAGACAACAAATTTTAAATAGGATTGATTGTTTGGCAAATATGTATAAAAAATTGCAGAAATATGTAGTTTTGAGATGAAAATAACATATTTTCTACATCCATTCCAGTGTATTCCTCCTAGTATAACGGAGGTTACTTTTTTGGTATCCCACGTAAGTTACTTTAAGAAAACAAAACTGATGAAAATTTATCATGAGGGGGCATGACAACGCTAGTAAAGATCACTGGAAACATTTATTTTGGTACCAAGGTATTTCCATTTAAAACGTACATGAAATATTGGTAGTTTTAACGCCAATTACCATTGCCTAAATCAAACTATCAAATTGGAGAGACACTTTTGAATGAAGGACATGGTAGTTGTGAAAATTTGTTGTTAATTATTTCAAGTTCCCGAATTTAAATTCACCTATGCAAAGGTCAATAATTATTCTATTATACCCAATGATTAGCAAGGTGAAATGCGACTCGTTTCAATGTTTTCGCCTGAAGTGCACTTTTTCCCGCGTAAAATCTAAAATATTTCTCTTACAAAACAGTTTAGAATCAACAAGTTAGAAAACACATTTTAGCGCTGTGACTTTGTGGAATTGAATCATGAAAACCAACAAAAAACTTGGTTGTATTCAAACTATTTAAAAAAATTAGTATGAAGGTGTACCATGTGTATACAATCTGATATTTTTGATAGAAAATTCAATCAGTCATGGTTTTATATATCTTTTCGTTTCTTTTTTCACGGTTTGACTGGTTCATTTTTCCCCAATCCTCGCTGTAATGGATTACAAATGGCAACTAATAGTTCATCGCCAAAGTCCGTAGAAATTGCCTCATCAACGTTTTTACAATAATTATGGATAAAAAAAGGCAGGCGGAATATTTGTTTAATTGAATTAACACTTTGAAGGAAAGCAAAATCTTAGTGATAGACTTGTAGAGACCTCGATTCGTTCATATTTGGCCGGGAAAAAGAAAATTAACGTTTCATCACCTCACGCTATTTCCAAAAAGATGTTATTACGGACGGTCATTTCGAGGTTCATTTCAACGATAGGCACGCCCTATGATAGTATTAGTGAGGAATTCGGAATCAACAAAAAAACTAAATTACAGCTGCAAATGGCCGGCTTGGGTATTAGACATTTTTGAAATATCTTCGAGATAGAATGCGCTTCGGCGACGCACAAATATATAAAAACACAGATATAAATTTTTCAAAACATAGAAACACAAAGAAAGGACACTAAAGTATGTAGTACGACCGCAATCATCATCAGAAGGACATTATATATATATATATATATATATATATATATATATATATATATATATATATATATATATATATATATATATATATATATAAATATATATATATATATAATGTGTAAGAAGACGCATACATAGCCACACACCTTTAAATACAAAAATCCGTCAAATGGAAAAGCTATTCACATGGATACATCATATACTATATATACAAGGAAAATGCATTAAAACGCATGCACTTATAACGGACAGACAAGAGGTTGGTTGAAAAGGTGAAAGGGTGCGCAGGACAAGAGTGAGTGTGTATATATAAATATATATAATAAATGTGTATGTATATATATATATAAATAAATAAATAAATATATATATACACACACACACTCACTCAAACTCGAAATCCCGCCAAACAGCGAACAAATACTCATTCACATAAAAAATATATATAAGGAAAAGGGATAGGAACACATACATAGGACGAACACAGTAGAGGTGGGGAAGGCGGAATCAGATAGAAGTAACTTATATCATAGAAAAATAAATATGAACTCATAACACTAGTTTCAATTTTTGTTAGATGAACAACCAACATCTTCAGATGAAGGGGAAAAATATGTATAAACAAACACACATACACCCAAACTATATGTGCATATGTGAATATAGGTATACAAATACGCCATAGGGAAATAGGGAAACACGACAGGAAAATCCAATAGAATTCCTTGAATGATGTGTGCTTTTTATTCGTGCAAATTCCCGCTGAAAGCCTGCGACAAAACATCGACCATCACCAACACATGCTCCCGGAAACTCATCCGGCTACACAAAACCAGACCGTCCGGTCGCATCCTCTCTCCCTCCGCTGCCCCCGGAAAAAAATAAGGAAAAGCTCACGAAACCGTTTTTCTTTCCCTCTTCCATCCCAACCCTTTCGTTTTTTCCTCCACCTAGGTCTTAAAACCCTTACTCTTTTTTATCTATCCCTTGCCGTCCTCATCCCCCTCCTAGCGATCTCAGCTATCCCCATTCCGTGGAATACTACTCACCTTGGTCCCCCATTTCATTCCAAACCCTATGCCTTCACCCACCGCCTTCCGCACGCACAGCTCCGTACAGGCAAACACAGCCGCTCCAAATCCTACCGAAAAAACACCCAAGTTGCCTGAACCCCGAACTCCTATCGCTATTTCCCTTTGAAATCTATTACCATTTTGTTTTTTTTTGTTTCTATCCGCCACCTCTCTCCTTCCGTCTCTATCGCCGGTCTCCATTTTCCTCTCCGTAGGAAACTCACCAATCGGAGAGCGTTCAATTCCTTAAAAAGATTGCGTGTTGGAACTATCAGAAGTTTTTTACACGTCATATGGTGTGAGACGACGGCACACGAATATTACGTCTGACTTTTTTTACCTGGAAAACCGAGAATCGTAGTATTTCAAATAGACAATGACCTACCTGTATGTACATTTGCCAACTTCCATCAAATACAGTTTTTAAAAATTCATTCTTCCATATGTATCAGGTTATAGAGTGACCAAAGGCATTGATAGTATGTAGAAACGAGGCAGAACTCGACGGAAAGGTATCAACTTATGATTGTCATTATAATTTGCATGGATGTAGCTTGTTTCCAGTTCACTCGTATATTTCCTTACTTTGAAAGAAATTGCTGCTCAATATTTACACATATTACTTTTGGTAATACCTCTGTTTTTTACAAATTAGCAAATATGAATTTTACCACAGCAGATTTTCACAACTAAATGTTCAATGGTTCACGTTCTCCCGGAATCCACACTTACCTGATGTTATTACGTCTTTTATAATATCATATTCAGCTATTACTATTCCAATATACTATTATATAACCAGTTTCAGCTTTCAGTTAATTGTTTTAAGAGCTCCAATTTTCAAAATTTAACAACCGTAAAATCAATTCTGGTAGATCTTTCACTATATTTTCAGGAAAGTTTTTAATAATGATTTTCCCTTCACATATTAACGTATTTACCGATTTAATTTTACATTTTTTGTGCGAAAGTAAAGAGAGATCCTGCTAAAATCACCAACTTTAAAGAATCTTACTGCGAAAAGTATTCCGGGGATTCCATTTCTTTAGCAATCACAGTCGTTAAAGCGAGCTTCCAATATTTTACATTAAAGTTTTCGGAGTATCAGGTACATATAAATATGGAGTATCAGGTACGTATATTTCGGAGTATCAGGTATATAACCCTTAGGATGGTGACGATGGTACCAAATTAATATTTACGTTGGTTGGGCATAACAGAATGTTGGATTAGAAATGAAAAAAATACGAGTACTATGAGAATTAGATAGCCGATTCGCTTAGAATAAGAAGATGGGGTACTTTTAAATGACTTAATGTCATTCTTAATCTGCCTCTCACAACCTTTGCGGATGAAGTCCTTAGTGGAATGATCAAAAAATTTCAATGAAGCTTCAAAGTGAGACGTGAAAACATTCGCCAAGAAGGGAGAAAGTGAGTTGCCCATAGCAGTTCCAAATTCTTGTATGTAAAATTTACCTTGGAACGTAAAATAATTTTGGTTCATCACCAAATTGGTGAGTCTGACATATTCGTCAATTGTTTTGGAATCTAAGTGAAGCGATTTAAGCCAGTTTTCCAATGCTTGGATGGCAATATCAATGGGGACACTAGGGAACAAGTTAGCGACATCAAATGACACCACGATTTCACCCTCTGAGAAGTTATGGTCTTTAATTTTATTCACAAAGTCTACGTTATTCTTAACTGAGTGAGGGCTAACGAAGTTAAGGTTTGAGAATTGGGAGACCAACCATTTAGATAAAGGGTAGGTGGGTGAATCAATACTAGAAACAATAGGTCTCATGGGGCAGTTTGTCTTATGGACTTTGGGGGGAGAATAAAGTCTGGGTAAAATTGGATTAGACACGTAAAGTTTGAATTTTGTCTTCTTATCAATAACAGTAGGACAATCATTTGGGACAGATTTACACTTGGACACAAGCTTGTTAATTGGGTTCTTTTGGACCTCAGAGTAAGAGCCGTTTGACAACAAAATACTGACTTTTTCAAAATATTGGTCTTTGTCGAGAATGACACACAAGTTACCTTTGTCAGCCTTGAGGTAAAAGCAATCTTTAGATCTTAAGCTTTTGACTATTTCAAAGTTACGCTTAGAATAAGAAGATGGGGTACTTTTAAATGACTTAATGTTATTCTTAATCTGCCTCTCACAACCTTTGCGAATGAAGTCCTTAGTGGAATGATCAAAAAATTTCAATGAAGCTTCTAAGTGAGGTACTAGATCAGTAATAGGGGATGATTTCGGTTGCAAATTGAAATTCAATCCGTAATTTAATAATTTAAGCTCCTCCTTAGCAAATACTTCACTAGAGAGGTTTAATACGTTATCAAAATTGTCACTGTTTTGAGAAGAAGACATAGACTTACTTAATAGCCGCTTGAATTTGCGGTTAGTGCCTCGCGCTTTGTTTTCGACCTTTTTGACTACGTAGTGAATTTTTTCTCTAGCTCCTGCCTATTATATATTCTTCGGATTGCCCTTACCCTTTCTCACTTCGACTTGTGTTGTCGTGACGATTACCCTTCAGTACGCTGAAGAGGGCTACTTTGTGGCCGAAATACGCGTATTCGTATTCACCTTTCTTATCCTTTCCTTTTTTACCTTTTACCCCTTCTTGACTTTTGGCCCTGCCAACTAATTTCATTTGTACTTTGTTTAGAAAGGTAAACTGTTTACGGCGATTGGAGTTTTACATTCATTCAATATTACTAGCCGTAAGAGCTCATTTCTATCATTATTACTAACCACTATCCTTGTTTCCTGATTTGATTATTGAAATAAAATAAGTTAATAAATAAATTTATCCTAAAAAGGTAGCCAAAACCTACTTTCTCCTTATATGTTTCTAGATGGATCCAGGTACAGTCCCGGATGACCTCTCTGGGAATCCTCTGGGTAAAATATCTTCCTGGGAAATCTCATGTTGCACTGGGAAATGGACTGACATTAATTGACTTCATATATTATTGGTTGGCCCATCCTGATGTGTGAATTTTGCACACCGTTGACTTGGGTATTACATGATGGGCAAATCCTTTACCTATCAAATCTTAATTGCTTCTTAATGCTGCAATTATAATTTCACTTCAATATATTTCACGTGCTTTCCTTTTTCTTCTTTAATATTGTTTTTGACTTGACACCGTCACTTCAAAATCCCCAAATTGGGTCAAACGCCTTTAAAAACGCTTCACTAAGGGACGGACAGAGGGAAGGGTCAAGAGGAGTTTATTGTTCTAACAGTGGTTAAATTCTGTGCCCATAAAAAACTACCACCACAGGTACCAACCTCGACCGCATCTGTAATTTTAATGGATTTATCTACTGTCGTGTTGCGATTGTACCCATGGAATGAGTCGGATCCCATTTGGGAACACTATTTTTACGTGTATCGCACGCATTCTCTTAAGAGTTAACTATCGATCACGGCCGAGTTTGAAACTAGGATCGATTAGTCACCGTTCAAGTTCCCATTTGAGTGAGTTAGATTTAAGCGTTAAAATCGGTGGGATCGGATTAGGAAAGAGCATTTTCGAGTAATTTATATTTAGTACTGGAAAGGCGAGGATATAGTGTTTCCATTTTCAGCCTAAAGCTTTTGATTCGAATTTAATCCCGAGCCACGGATGCTATGTTGTTGCGTTGCGAATTTACCATGGCAAATTGATGTGAGTCTGAAGCCAACAAATCAATGGCTTAAATTAGGGATTTATTGATGAACGATTGTATCCATGGTTGGAGGGCGCAATTATTGTTTAATACTAATGCTATCTTTTATAAAAAATACAGTTAAAGAAAGTTACTTTTAAAATTTATATCAGAAGAGAAATTTAAAAAATACTGTATTCTAATGAAATACCACACGATTCTTCAAGTCGGGCGCACAAAAGCTTTCTTGGAATGCTATGCCGTGCATTGGAGATGATATCTTGTTTCTCAAGTAATATTGTTACAGTTAGCAACTCAAGGAGATTTTGGATTTTTACTTGTATTTGGTATTATAATTTTGGCAGAATTTCACCATTGACTTCACATTCTGAATTGCGCCTTCGAGTAAAGAATAGTTTCAAAAAGGGCGATAGTACTTTAAAGTAATTAACCAGGAGCACATTTTGAATTATTCTTGCTACGACTTTGAATCGAATTTAGACATGATAGCGTTAATATTGTTTCCATAGTTTATGCGGAAAAACCAAATTAATACTGGTCTAAATCCGAATAGAGAGCCTTAGGGAGAGGTTGCAGGAATCGTAACTTTGTAAAGTAGCGTAGATATGATATACTTGTATTCTCATGCAACGTATTTTGGCAGGATGCGATTTTTTTTCATAAATCTTCGAAGTAAATGTGCAATTACGCTAATATTTTCATACCCCATTAAAATAGCAAAGAAGTGTTTGTGTCTAATCTGATAGCTAGAGAAAAACACCCTTAGTATAGTTACTAGATCCGAAATAGTTACCAAACGAAATATCTTTCGGCTCTCGGGCTAATAAACCGAGGGCCTTTGCTTAAATAGATTCCATTGAAGGTATTACACCTATTAAAGATTTGCTGGCCAGGTTTTGCCCAGTTTCCAAAAAATGCAATACTATGTTGTCTTTTATGCATCCCGAGAACTTCCTCTTGTTTTCCCTCTCTTTTTTTTCCTCCTACAGTGCCTAATACCCACTGTCAGGCTTCATTCTGCCTAAATCGTTTTCTATTCTTTCCTCTGGCCCGCTCAACCAACATTTTCGCTCCTCTCACGCCCTCATAATGCGTACCACTTGTTACTCCACGCACTTTTTTAAGATTATCCATACCAACTTCCTCTCATTCTGTACCCAATTTAAAACTAAAGCGTTCGTCTTCCTCTCTGTCGAACTTATATTTTCAATTCTTCGCCAAATCCACATCTCAAAAGCCCCCACTATAGGATCATACTTTCACCTCAAACGGTCTAGTTTCCCGTTCCATACAGGATAACCTTCATATAAAAATCTTATCAATATTCAATTAAGTATTTACTGTCGTTATCTGTCATCGACCCCGTCCTTATAACGTACGATATTTCCTCAAAATCTCCTAATTCTGACTGCTGCACACATTTCCCGTTAAATATTACCTAAACATTTAAAATTTTCCACAACCTCTTTAATTTTTTCCCTCATAATTTAATATTTTAGATAGCCTTTTTCCTCCTTGAGATTCTCAATGGCTTCGTTTCCTTGCCTTTTGACATCCTGCAGTTCTCACAATACGTATGTAAAGGCCTAAACAAAAACTGCAATCGCTTTACCGTGCAGTTTTGACTGATAATTGCAAACCTAACTGAATTAACCACCTGGCTGGCTTCTAATATCATCAAGCCAAGTGGTCTCGAAAGGCGGCTAACAATTAGATATAAGACGTGTGACTTTGAACCAGTTCAAGCTGTTCCCAAGCTAACCTTAAAAGACCATAATATTTTCCCTGAAACAACGATTTCAACCTCTTAGATTACTGGTCTCCCTTAAGTGGTTGTCACCTGAACTTTTTGTAGTGCAATCAACACTTGATGACTTGCACTGGAAAACACGTAACTCAACACACAAAAACATAGATTCAACACAAATATATACACATGCGCACAGATAAATTCTCTAGATAAACCACATATGAGGTAAAAATTTAGAATCCAGAGAGTCCCCTTGTTAAACAGTAATTTAGCTTTAATTCCCCAATAAAATCCTGTGGTCTTACAAAATTTTGCTGCCATAAAGGAATGTCTAAGATGCTCGTGGAGATGAAGAAAAAGGATTACAAAAGGACTGGAGCCGTTCCAAATATGCTACAAGCTAAGCTCTAAGGGGAAAGGGAAGAGTCCTTGGATCTTTCTCTAAGAGGCTATGGCTCACGTCGTTGAAAATCGTTGAGACCAAGGCCTCGTATTCATACTAATCTACCGAGGATATAAGATGGAAGTCCGTTGCAAATTCGATCATATATGACTGAAGTTGAATTCTGGAAAACCAAAAAAAAATAACATTGTGGATGCCATCACGTCTAATAGCAGGGTTGAGAAATGACTGTTATAAAGTTTTACTTGCTAACAGAGCAAGCGTTTACTTATATTCAAGTTGGTCGAATAATTACTGGCTTTTATGATATTTAGTAAGTCCTTTTCAATATAATATTTAATTAGCAAATAATAATTGACGACGGCAGTACGCAGCGGAAGTTCAAGTTAGCATTGCCTCATCTTTTCATCTTCCACTTTGAATGAAGAAAAAAGTGTTCCCAACTTCACAAAAAAATGTGATCGAAAGATTTGCATTCAAAAATTAAATTTGAAAGGTCACGGAAACCATATTGAATTTGATAATGAAATTCTTATAGCTTCTCTTGGAGGAAAAACAGCTGAAGAGTTTTCTGAATCCTAATGAAACGATAATCCATCGACAATGAAGCTATTACGACCGTCAGGAGGAAAGTGTCTCCGTAACCTACTTAATATAGGAATTTTAAATAAACATAATACGAAATTAACTGTATTTTTGTCGAAATTCTTAAAACAATAAATACCCTAGCTTTTGTGAGGTGAAAATTTTAAGAGAAATTCGAACATTAGAATTAAGGAAAATACTTGCTAGTTATGTGTTATCTTCGTTTTAAAGGCAGCAAACTTCCCACACCATATCATTCAACGTATGAGTCGCCCATCGCTTACATCTACGCCGACGAGTTATATTCATTCCACCTTTACTCATTGATGTCTAATATCGGATGTGATTTCTATAGAGGCACATGTTTCTACTACGTCGATTCCATGATTTCAACGACACTGATAACTCCTTTTGCCTAACCAAAAATCCGTAATATCCATGGCCGAGGCTTCTTGAGTTCGTCGTCACACGGTATTTCGCGTTTTTTGATCTGTTGTACCCAAGAATGCTTATTTATTACGTCGATAAAACCACCACTACATATCTCACTCAATTGAGGATGAATTTTAATTTGTATGAAACCACAAGGGTGGAGAAAACGGATGATTAAAAGTTGTTCTGACACGCTATACGACGCCTTTAAAGGATATAAAGCACTTCTTCATCACAGCGGCTCATAAACGAACTCTATGTACTGTACGGTGCAACCTTATAGAATTCGTACTTTAAGAGCCACGCGCACACAAAAGTTCATTAACCGCCCAAGCGGGCAAGTATAAACCGTCCCGGTGAGTGAAGTCCCACCTTTACCGGTCATTGTACATAAGAAACGCATGGCATTGAAGAAAGAAACATGGCTGAGGTGGAAGTGCGGTTTGCGAGAAAGTGAAACTTAAAACTAGGAATAAAATATGAATTCTAAATCTAACAAGAAAGGAAAGCCGATAGGGAACGGCTTTTTGCATAAAAGAAAAAAAAAGTACGTCACTAACAGCACTGACTGCCCACCGGCACACTCTGAGCATAGAGCGGTACAAAAGGAAGCGGAGGCGAGGTTGGCCCATTTCCCACAGCGGGAAATTACACTTGGGCAAGAGGAAGCGGGCGACAGCAAGACCGTGAAGCGGATAAAATGATACTGAAATAACTTGGAGGACGGAGGAAGAGATCCGTCTGGCCGTGAAGCGGCTTAATACTATGAAGAAAATTTAAAATTAAAAGACATAGTAAAGACTCATAAGCGAGTAATATCTTTAGGCAGTGTATAAGTGTGTTTCTCTATGGGATCATAGTCCCAGATGGTTTCTAGCAGCGGATTTCCAGACGGTGCGAGGCGGGATTTGAAAGACGCGACTTTTGAGGGAATAAATTCCGCGACGGATGGGAGTTTATGTGTCGCTCACACGTTGGCCATCCTAGTGAAACGACTCACTAGGAGTAACGACTGAACAGCCTTGTTTTGGACGGTTTCAAGGTGACGCCAGAGCGTTTTCCGGATGGCAAACACGGGGCAAGCGTACAGAAACTGCGGGCGAATGATTGACCTGTAAAGTGGCGTCCTGTCAGCGTGACCCAGGGGAGAAATCTTGGAGGAAAGGCAGCCGAGACGGCTCCTTGCAACCATTGCCTTCAGACGGCAAAAGTCGAGGTGCGGCTGAAAGGTGAGCTGGTTGTCTAGAATGACACCAAGAAATCGGTGCGAAGAAGCCCTCGGTATAATGTGTTGGTGGAAGAAAAGAGGAACGTGGGGTGTGCGTTTTCGTCTGCGGGAAAAGTGAATATGTGTGATTTTGTCAGGATTAATTCGTATTTTCCAAGTCCGAGTCCACCGGTCCAGTTTGTCAAGGTGTGCTGTAAGTCGTCTGATGTTCGCGGAGCGTGTTCGAGATGTGGCGGCGATAGCAGTGTCATCGGCGTACATCTAAAGGTAAGTGTGAGGTGTAGAAGGCAGATCGTTGAAGTACAAGTTGAATAACAGAGGGCTGATAAGAGAGCCCTGCGGCACGCCCGCCTCGGCTCTCTTTACAGAAGAGAGGGAATCACCCAACGACACGCGGAACGTACGATCGGAGAGGTAATTTCGGACGAGGAGGAGAAGGGGAGGGGGAAAGTCGAGGATATGCATTTTGTAAATGAGGCACTTGTGCCAAACGCGGTCGAAAGCACGGGCGACGTCCAGGAAGACGGCGTCCGTCGTACGGCGAAGATTGAAGCCGTGCGAAATTTGTTCACTGAGGCGTAGGATCTGATGACACGCGGACACACGCGAACGAAAGCCAAGCTGCTCGGGACGGAGAATACCCCGGTCGCGGACGTCGGTTTCAGGGAGGGTCAGAAGGACCTTCTCGAAAATTTTCTAGACGTTTGAAAGAGGGGTAATCGGACGACTATTTCCCGGGGTGGTGGCATCATTCCCTGGTATCGGGAGGAGAATAACTTATCCTGACTTCCAAGGGGAAGGAAAATGAGAGGAGAGGTCTTAACCTTCAACACGGGTTTAAGTTATCATCTCCAAGTCCCGAGAAAAAAACTGGGTGACCTTAGCTCTTAGACCCAGTAACATTACTTTCAACCTTGTGTTAGAGGTATTTTCCCTTCGGTTCGCTGAACAGGGCCACTTTGTGGCCGAAACACGTGTGTTCGACGCATTTCCTGGTTGCTCTTTACCTGTGTCCAGATTCTCCCAGAAGTTGGGCCCTATTGAGAGTGTTTCTTGAGTGCTTGTGTGTGTGATTGGTCTGTACCAGTCACAAAGCGTGTGCTTGAGGATATCCTGGAATCTTTAACGGGGATTCTCGTGAAGGATTCCATCTCCATCTGAAATTCTTTAACAGGGTCTCACAGCCTCGTGAAGGATTTCAGTCAGGATAGTGTGCGTGTGGCTGTGTGTTGGTCCCTGACGCGGATTAATTTCCCGTAAACCACCACAGAGGGTATTCTGGTCGAGAGGTTGTGGTTGGTCCCTGACGTGATTCCCGTTAAACCAACTCAACAATTGGTCTGACGACAGATTGGCAACTAATTTTTACGGCCATTGGAGTTTTCTTCCCCATTCTAATTTAATTGAGAGGCCGTAGAGCTCATTATTTCTTACTCCAAATTTTCAGTTAATATGTGATGTACCGCACTTTTTGAAATGCCTCCTATGACTGCTAGCTCGCGCACTTTCATTCGACAATCATACAGTATCGCTTTGTAGATTTTCATCACCGTTTCTAGAGTATTCACCTCATTTGTTTGGCCAATGCAATGCTTGTCTTGACAGGTCGCACGGCCTCGTTTAAACTGCTACCCAATATTTTACTGTGGTAAATGAAGGAGCCGACTCATCCAAAGTAAATTCCAGTTCAGCTTTTATATTGGTTGGACTGAGGCCTTTCAAATAAATGTATTGTATCACATAACGATGACCAATTTTCTCCATTTTCACAAATTCACTGAAAGCGTTCACTATTGACAGCTGCCAAAGAATTACTAAACAACGTGGCGTCTTCAAACATGATACATATGCTTTACATTTTGCGTACTTTTAATACAGTGATAATTTTCAAACAACTACCGCCTCTCTAGGTCAGGCCGGGTACTTCTGAGACCACCCTCGTAAATAAAAAAAATATGAAAAACCATTGATAACTCGGGTAAGGCATGACTACGTAAGAATAATGGATGTTATTCAATTGTGTCCGGCTCAACTTTGTGGAAATTCATTTTAATTAAATAAAGTATACAGCGAAATGATACATGGTATTCTTCATTTAATTAATAATGGATGTTAATGAAATTACACTATTTCCATAGTTTCCACGAACTTATGAAGGTAAAAGCACAAAGCATTTATTGAATTAAGTTCACATTGTATTTTTCCTTTGTTCTTGAACAGTGGCAAATACATTCTACTTCATTTTAATGAAAATGAACTTCCACAAAGTTGAGCCAGAAACCATCGAATAATATATACTCGTACGAACATTAACAAAGCATTTCCCTATTCATTCAAGGCATTGTGCAGACTCAGCCGATTAATTAGTCAACGGAAGGTAGGGTTGCGTCCCTGACACACACGTACACTTTCACTCCCCTTCCACCACTTCTCCATTTCCATGGTTACTTAACCTCCTGATTACGCACAGTATATTGCACATGACTATACTATAGGGTAGGAAAATGTGTTTTTTAAATAAACTCGAGGAGACTACAATGTAGCTGCTTTGTTGAAGAATCTCAATTTCGATTTACATGTTACACTGGAGCTACATAATACTGGCGCCTCCGGGCCCCTTAGAAACCATATTAAGGAGGTTCAAAAGGAAACCATACATGTGTATAATCAGAAGCGCTTCCCGTCACTCAATTGGAAAAATACTCTTAATTGAGGTGATTGATTTGATCAGTTCCGAGTTTCAAAGGATCGGGTATCATGGAGAAGAGAACAATACCTTCACCAATATTGCCGTTGCAGAAGAAGAAAAAGAGTCGAAAATCAAAGCGTTTGGAGTCAACTACATAAGCTGCGAAAGTGATACGTTGCTAAACAAATTTTCTTCACACTACCCTTAAGTCAGCCTCAAGGGATTTTGGCGTCAGTATTGGAATACAAATCATGGTAAAGGGATTCAGTATAAATAATCTGTAATCTGATGAGATTTTCGAGCAATTTGAACTTGAAGCAAAACATTGAAAGGCTTATTTGAGGAAACGAGGAAACCTTCACTTTAAATGGAAGTATTTTCAATATAAACATGCAGACTAGCAAGGGGTACGATGAAATGCGATCTCAGGGGAAATAGGTGTACAGAGGAATGGTTTCTGAAGCTCTGAGTTAACCTCTGTCTCTTTAGCCATTATGCTGAAAATGTGTTATTAACCTCATCGTACAAGGGTAGGAGAGATCATGTCAGTTATTTCGAGAGAATATGTTCAGAAGAGATAAATTAATGATGTCATTTTTCCAATGACGAAAAGGGATCGGAATAACCTTGTCCGACTGCGCTAGGGAGGGAAATGTTTTCGGGTCAAAATTAGTCTGGTGAGTAATCACCCCATGCCGCACACACTAGAGGTGGCTTATAGGGTTCTAAAAGTGCTAAAAAACAAAGAAAGAATCAAGTGGTAAGAAAAGACTTGTACGTGAACTATCGTTGCACATTGATTACATGGATACGAAACCTGATTTTTGGGGTAATTGGAAGACTTATGAGTATGGTATGCATGGCATAGTGATATTGGTAGAGAGAAGAGCATATAGCTGGAGATGGTTGAAAATTATAAAAACTATTACTTTTGGCGTTGAGTTTTGGTTGTAATTGGTCGTTTAATATCTATTTTCCGTGAAAAGCGGATTGGTATCATAAGAAGTTTACAATTAAGATTAAGGTTTAAGATTGGTTTCCTGCAGCTCTACGCTCTCTAATTTTAATAACTTTTTCGTTTTATCTATTTATCTAAATTCACGTTTCGCATTCTGAACTTCCTCACTTTGATTTTTTCCTTCGACGTCTATCTTGAGGAGACGGTCATGCACCGGTTTCCGTTGAATAAGTTTATCTCTTGTTCTGTGATGTTTTCAATAAAATTGTTTGTTCCCATATTTTTCTTAGGACCCATTCAGTGGTTTTTTAGATCATCCATACATTCTTCAGTATTATTTGGCCATAGGGCGACGCATTTCTTTAACACGCATTCTTATGCTCTACTTGTACCCACTCATTCGATGCAAATGAGTGTATGTGGCATTGAAATATTATTTAATGAGTCATAACATTTAATTTTTCAAAGAAATGGCGAACGAAACTTGATTACCTTTCGAGAGGATTCGGCATACGCACCGCCATCTACCATTAAGGGGAAATAAAGTTAAAAGTAATTTTAATCATTTAATTTTTAATAATAATTTAATTATTTTTAATAACAATTATTCAAATATCGTTTTGACGAGGGCGGAGAACATTCGATACCTGGGCAACCCTAAAAAGTGCTACTTGCTGTTGCTGCACTAGACGCCTTCCAATGGGTGCACGCCCCTCCGCGTAGGGATTGAATTCTCCGCCGCTCTCTCTCCCTCTCTCGCCAAGGCCGTCCCTCTCCGCCTCTCTCCTACTCCCGTCCCCGGGCCACCCACACACCTTTTCCCTTACACAGCTTTCTCCTCTCTCCCTTGCGGTGGAGGCGAAAAAAAGATGGCTCCGACGGAGGGATTTGACGGAGTTGGTTCCATATCTTTTAAAATGTTTTCGGCTGAGAGGGGAAACTTGAGAGAGATCGGAAAGGCAAATCCTTTTTCTCTTCATAACAAGGTAGAGTGTCCTTAAGGACACTCCTCCCGGCCTGGGAAAGAGGGAATTGCTGCCTTTTATGGAAAGAAAATTTGAGAGAGAGGGAGGGAGAGTAAAAGGGAAGAGGAGGAGGAAAGGGTGAGTCCGCTGAAGACTTAAAGAGAGCCACCGACTGGATTCGCTCGTACGGGTGTAGAAAATTGTCTCCTGAGAAGGAACTATTCGAAGGAGAGAACTGAGCACGGTGTATAAATGAACCGGGTTTCCGTCGATGTGTTTAAGCAAGGCGATATTTACACGAGAATAAATTCCCAGGATTACGTTTATTTCCGCAGAGGCTTCGTCTGCACGCTGCGCAAACATTGAGTCATTACATCTAATGAGTAAAAGATGGCAATAAGGGTAGGATAGACCTATGCATTTTTGCAATGGCAGGAAAAATTACAGAGCGTTTTTCAATCATCATGAGTCGATTTAAAAAAGTAACAGCGCATACAACTGATTCTAAGCTGCAAAGAGATAATCTAAATAAAAGCGGGTATTGATCTGATTGATTATTTCTTCAAAACTCATGACATTGATCTTAAGCATAGAAATATCACTTTCCAGAGGCGACTTATGAAGCAAATAGTACATTTTAACCTCATATTTTCTAACACTATTCCTAATATGAGATCCAGTAGGATTCCCACAATCCTCCTAGGAACGTTTTTCACCGGTGACCTCATTTTTACAAAATCTTTTCACATGTACTGAATAATGGATGACAAACGATGGAGGATAAAATCATATGCAATAAGTATTCTTCTCCTTCAAATATTATATATTTTATATTTGAGGAAAAATACAATTTCATTTAACAAAAAGGCAATTGTACAACGTCCTCAATGTGTAAGAGGAAAGCTAAAATTTACAAATCAAGAAGGAATTGCACAAAACCGGGGTATTAGCGTTATTTTATTGCTATTGCACTCTTATTTCATAATAGGTAAAGATTATGGACATAATATCGAATCGTTGCCTATAAGATGCACAAGATACAGACCGGAAGATCTAAACTTCGGCCATCTGCTTCGAAATAGCCGTCATACATTTTTATATATGCGTGCAAGATAAAAGAAAAAAACTAGTTAAATATAAGGTGAATGGTTGTCACGCAGTATTTTGTAGAGTAAAGCTTAATTTATAAACCCTTGAAGGTGAAGAAATGCACATTTTAGTACAAAATGTAGGGAGGATAAATAGAAGAGCGATATAGCGCTAGCGAACACACAGAGAAACATAAGCAAATGAAACTCACATACTCAAGCTCAACAAAGGAGTTCCTTCACTCCCCACAGAAAGATGGTTTGGCCAGGGAAATTTTGGAATACTTGTGTCATTTGCATAAGTGATTTTGTTCGCTATCGCTATCTCACTTCTCCATTGAAATTAAAATTCACACTCGTGAGACTTTCCTTACAGCCAGATAGGTCGAAGGTTAGGAGCCAGACGAGAGGTAGTCCACGCAGCGTCTGATCCTCAGTGAGGCGGCTGCAATGGCGTCTGACCACATTGGGGCGGGCAGTAAGAGATGATGTCACGTTAAAAACACTATTGAGGAAGGCTACGGGAAACCACCTCAATTATCATTCCCAAGGTTAACATGATGGACTATACAGATATTTTGAGTCCTGGCAACTACGGGGCTCGGCCCAATCAGCCGTGTGTCGTGCCCGGCAGCGGGGGAGGCAAGGCTTCCGCGGTCGTCATCCCACGAAACCCTTGCAAGGGAAAACCAGCAGCAGCAGAACAGAAGACGCAGGAGAAGATGACCACATTAGTTAGAATAGGAACGTGGAATATTAGGACAATGATGAGGACAGGGAAATTGGAGAATGTTAAGCGAGAGATGGAAAGGGGAAATATAGATATTTTAGGTCTATGCGAGGTTAGATGGAAAGATAGCGGGGATTACTGGAGTGATAAGTATAGAATAATATACAGCGGTGGGGACGAGAGCCAACGAGGGGTTGCCATAGTATTAAATTAAGAGGTAGGAAGAAGCGTAGTCAACATAGAGCAGGTAACGGACAGAATACTACTAGTAGAGATAAAAGCAGAACCGACGAACTTGGTTATTATTTAGGTATACTGTATATACATACTTTAAAGGTAATCTACCGGTTAAGGTAGGTTTTTGGATGGACAAAACTACCAAACAAACATTTTATTACTCCTAACAAAACACAAAATCCATCATCCTACTCTATATCAGGTCCCTCTTCATTTCTGAGTACTTTCTTCCTCCCTACATCCCGTCCAACATCCCTATCTTGTTCCTTCCCTTTCTTCGTTTGCCGTAACATTCTCCCCTCAGTTACAGTCTTCAACATCCCGCTGCCGGTCAATACCCCCTTCAGCCACTTTTCCTGCCTCCATAGGATTGCTCCCAACAAACCCCTCTCTTCGCCCACCATTCCAAGTACTTCCTAGTTTGTTTTCTTCTCTGTCCATTTCACCTTCTCCATTCTTCTCCAAACCCACATTTCAAAAGCCTCCAGTCTACGTCTATCCTCCTGCTTCAGTGACCACGTTTCCGCGCCGTACATAGCTACGCTCCAAATTAAAGTTTTCACGAGTCTTTTCTTAGCATCCTTACTCAACGTCCCCGTCATCAACTCCCTCCTCCTTGTGAAAGCCTCTTTGCCTAGCGCAATTCTTCTCCTTACGTCCCTACTACTTTGACCGTGTTGGTCCAAAACACTACCGAGATACGTAAACTGTTATACCTCTTCTAGTTTTTGCCCTCCTATTTTGATGTTAAGCTTACCCTTTTTCTTTCTATAAAATCGCATAACCTTTGTTTTATTAATATTGATTTTTATCCCATACCTGTCGCACAGAAATTCCAATTCACTCAGCAATGCTTGCAACCCCTTTTCTGACTGACAAACTAAAGCTTAGTCCTCAGCGAACCTAAATGATTATACGAATTCCCCGCCCACTTTCATTCCTACCTCGAGTTCTTCCCATGCCTCTTTGATCATTTCCTCTGCATACAGGTTTAACAGCAACGGTGATAATGGGCAACCCTGCCTTACACCCCTTCCTAACACTGCCCAACCGGACTCCCCGTTCCCCACTCGCACCTGAGCAGTCTGAGACATGTACAGGTTGCGGATCAGTCTCCTTTCCCTCCATCTATTCCTATTTTCTGCAATATACTCATTAGTTTTTCCCAATTCACTCTATTCAACGCCTTTTCTAAATCTGCGAAACAGGCAATTACGTCCTTATTGTGTTCTATTTTTCTTTCAATTAGTGGTATTATTACTGCATTGGCATCATGCGTGCCTCCCCTCTTCCTAAACCCAAACTGATCATCCCCTGGGTAATCATTTTCCCTACTCTCTATCCTTTTTTATATGATCCTAAGGACAATTTAAGCTGCGTGGGATATCAAACTTATCGCCCTGTAGTCCTCACATGATGTAGCCTTTACCTTTTTCGGAATAGGAACTAAAACTGATCTCACAAAGTCTTCCGACCAGATTCTATAAAACACTTCCTAGAAAACCAGTTGGGCGACCTGAAAGTTTGCGGACACCTGAAAATATTGTGGTACTGAGAGCGTCCATTGAAAAGTCTCCACCGCGCTCTGCGCGGATACATGCTGCTTCACTTGGAATATCGCCCAGAACTGTAGGACGAATTTTACACTCTGACCTTCAATTATACCCTTACAAGGTGATGGTTGCTCACGGGTTCAGTTCAGAAAACTGGGTGAAACGTACAGATGCTTTTAATGTAATCTTAACCTCTGTGCAACCCGACACTATTCTGTGGTCTAACGATTAAGCGCATTTTCATCTCTCCGGCTTATTAAATAAACAAAATATTCGTTACTGGGCAATTGACACCCCTCCCGAACTTCACCCAAGACCTCTCCATAGCCCCTAAGTTACAGCTTGTTACGCCGTGTCCTACATAGGCATTACTGGGTCTCACTTTTTTGAATCTCGATATTCAACTGTTACTGTGCATTCTGTGCGATATTGTGGGATACTGGAGAAGTTTTTACTCCCCAAAATGGAAGAATATGGTGACAAATATGAAACGACAGCCTTTTGGTTTAAACAGTATGGTCCCACAGCTCATAATACCCGTCGTTCAAATCCTGCAAGAACAATATCCCGGCTGCCTGGGCTCCTTACGAAGGGATCTTCCATGGGCCCCTCACTCCCTGGATTTGAGCATACGTAATTTTTTTCTTTGGAAATATCTCAAGGCTGAGGTAGCAAAGTTCGACCAAGGTCCTTGGAGGCTCTTAAGGAGGCAATTACCGATGTCATCGATCGAAAAATGCAGGATAAGCTGAAAAGAATTTTCGAAAACTTTTTCGAACGACTCAACATGTGCATTGCTCACCAAGGTCGTCCCTTGGATAAATAATTTTCAAAGCCTAATGAAAATAAAATTACATTGGATTTAGCTTTCAGAAATAAAAATAATTTTAAATTATCTTGGCTGATTTAAAAAAAATAAAATTTACCCGCCGAATCAGGGAGTCCATTCTATCTCTCTCCCGAATTTACATTCATATGAATTGTAGTTAATGAGACATTCATTCATAAATCCAACCGATAGTATTTTTGTATCCTAATGGCACGATGCTAGCTATTTCAAACTACCGAGATGGGGTAAGACCATTAATTTAAAATCTCTAAGCATTCAGAAAGCAGCAGGGAATGCATTAAACAAATTGCAATCTCATAAGATTTTATCATTTCAATATTTATGATCACGTAATGTAAGAGATTACTCAGATATGGAAATCGTAGTGCTTGAGTATTTATTTTGCATTTATCAAAAATTGATATGCTTTATGTGTCCTCTGTATCCTTATTTGCTTGAAGTGCTTTATGTGTGTTAAAATGAAATGACTGAACACATTTTGTTTCTCTTACGGTCCTGTGTTTTTAATTTTAATTATTAATCCTTTCTAGAATATTTTATAGCTGTGATCAGAACATGCATTTTTTAAAGTGGTCATATTATTGATATTGCCGTTCTGCCCTAAAAAAATTTTGGCCATAATGCCAGAATTAAATTTAACTTTATTAAAATGTGCATAACATTCATATAACTTCAATCAATCATTTATTTTTACCAGGTGCCCAAATTCACATGTAAAAGAATTTCAATTTGGGTATGATTTAAATAGAAATGTTTCGTTGTAAAAGTGTGGACATAAGATAAAATTGTTGATAACATCTAAAAAGACCTAACTATCGCCGCCATCGAGACTTAGGTGGCTCCCGTGGCAGCGGGGTAGCGTCCTCAAATACCAAACTGGAGGTCGCGGGTACCCGCTTTCGTGGGTTTTTCTCTGTTTAGCGCTTGGGTGTTCGTCATTATTTCTATTGTTATATCATTGCTAAATTCCGATGCAAAGGTCAAGGTGCTGTTTTCGGAATAATTGTGATAAATAAAAAGGAATTAGTAATTATAATACTTTTATATAGTTTCCCTAACGTAAAGATGAATCCGTCAGTTATCTTCCAAATTTATATTATACAGTACTTTTTAGAACAACTATTACGACAGTCGTGAGGAAAAAGTTCTATATTGATTCATGACTTCTATATGATGAAGCCTACACATTTTTATGTATTTAAAATGGAGTTCAAGAACACTTGAATGTAGGACATTCCAAGTGTTACTGTTTAATTATATCACGAATATTCAATTCCAATGGTTTCAACAATGGATCAACCTTCTACTTGCATTTGGACAAATTCAAAAACGCATCACAGTTGAAAGTTTCTTTCTTTACCATTGTGATAAATAATACTATTTAATAAATAAATATCAAGAAAGTATGAAATGTATGACTACACAATATTGCAAAACGCTAAATCAGGCATGAGTGAACTTAGCATACGAAATATGAGGTGAATATTCGGCTACTATTTCAATTCGTTCAATAAAAAAACCTCATCGCGGAGTCATTTAGAGCTTTCAATAAGACGAATAAATAACATGGATGAAAAGGAAGTGATTATGTATCTGTCCTATTGTTCTTACGCTAGTAGGCATCAAATAAAAATGTCACTTTTAACCAATAGTATTATCTGTTTTTTCATCACCAACGTTTTTTACGCAGGGAGAATGATGACTGGCGGTCCGGATAAATCGCTTTCTGTGGTGTCCTTTAATCACAAAAAGGACATCACAAAAACTTGTGTGAACGAACGGGGGTGCTACTTACAAGATTTTTGAGTGCATTTGTCAACTCTGGCAATAAATGTTTTAAATCGACTAAGGCCAGCTACTTTTGGGACAAACTATGCATGATACAGTGTAAGTGGGTATAACAATTGAATGCCCTGTTGGCTAGCTCCCTTTCACAAACGTAAAAAAACAGTGGACGAAGCATCTTGATTAAATGACTATTAGCAATTTTCCATCGCCGAGCCAATAAATCGGAGATGTACGAGACATGCACACGTAATGGACTAGCTTCGGTATCGGGGGAGCTGAAAGATCTTAAAAAATCCTCTCGCCGGAAGCGTCGACGACTTTTTAGTAGACGTAAAGGGCCTGTCCTACCATTTGTGCTTGCTTTCCTACTTTTCGCTTGGAAATTGAAGGGAAAGCATTCAGTGTACTCTCCTAGAGGACCTAATGAATAATCAAAAATGTACATACGCTTATGCTGACGGAAAACACTTGAGGGGAGACATCGAGAGGCATTCAAGTTGAACGCACGTGATGAGAGGAAGGAGACAGTACCTGTAACACAAAAAGAAGTTTGTGAGCTTCCGGTGATTTATAAGAGGAAAAGGAAACACACGGAACAAATTTGTATTTAATATCTTTTACCTATTCTATTCCTCTATACTCACCATTCCACGTTTTATTAAACAGGATTCACCATCCGATTCACCTAATTTTAAAACTAAAACTAACTAATGGTAGCTGAAATACATCTAAGGGTCGACCATGCCTTGAAATGATAAGGAACTTTTCCCTTTCCTCTAGCATACGGGCCTCCGCCGCGTACAAGCGCTATGCCTCCCCTCCCTCTCTTGAGCAATCCTATTATCCCAACATTTCTATCAACTATATATAATCATGGAGGCAAAAATGTAACGGTTATAATTTAAGATGACACTGATGAGTTCAATCTTGGTAATACAAATAGAAGAATACGTATTCCGGGTGACATGAAGGGTGGCAAAACCGTGCACATTTGAAAGGCTATTTAACGAAATGAAAAGATGAAAGTGTGATATAGCATGAAAACTTTCTTAAAGGAATTCACACTTGCATAGTAGCTTTCAGGTATACTCTGTAGTTTGACAGGTCTCGACGACAATTACTCTACTCCAACGTAATGCCAATCATGAAGAGTCCGGTCTGTTAAGTATGATTAACCTTGTAACCCCTTAGTTCCCTAAACCTCTTCGTGAAACACATATAAGTTCCCTGCTAAGGAAACAAGGCTAGACATTTTAGTCTTTAGATGCTTATATTTAATTTCTGAATAGAACTATATTTATATTCTTTTCAGTTTTAATGATATGATATATTCCAGTCAACTCGTTTCGATTGATTTTTTGGCTGTAAATTCATGGATTAATATACGAAAACTTAATTAAAGTTATCTAAAGTGCGTCTATTTATGAAAGGTTTTTTTTAACCAAGCAAACACGGAAAAACTATTGTTCAATCCGCCAATCACTATTCAATTACTCGCTTGATTATTTATCACTAAACTGCTCGGATGAATTGATACTAAAAAACATTTGATGTATGTACCATTTACGGAATTAACTGATAATGCACAGTTCATGAATTTAATCATTTCAAAACCTTTTACCAATTTCCCGAAAAACTAACTAATGTTAATGGTTTCACATAAAATGCAGCAGGAAAAGGAGAGCAGGGAAATTTTTCTAATTTTGCCAAGGAAGTTAATTCGATCTAGCATATACTTGTAAAAATACTATTCAGAGAGCGACGAACTAACTATAGAATTTTACACTATTATTATCTAGTACATCCAGTGATTTCATTATCAACAGCATAACTCATCTGAGCTATAAGCTTGATACACGAATTAATTTCGACCGTGATATAATCAGGAAAGAAAATTCTTCAATTTTTTTATGATTTCCCAATAGCCATAAAAATTCGGCATGTCAAAAAACGAGCGGGTGGAAGAGAGCAGGGTGGAATATACATTAATGTATATTATATTGAGATGAGTGCTGAAGGGGAGAAGAAGTTGTCACGCCGGGAATAGGTTGTTGGATTGATATCGAAGTTGGGGGAACGTGAACGAGTTGTGGAGGAGATAGGGAAGGAGAGGGAAAGTCTGGCGAGAGAAGAGAGTTTGAGAGACTTTGAACCTGCATGGGGTAATAAAGTTAAACTTACGTTAGAGCTCCGCGATGGCTGAAGGGGTTTGGATTGAGGATGAGGAGGTGATAAGCAGAGGGGAGGGAGGAGTCTAGTTGTAAGGCTGATAAAGAGGTGGTGAAAGGTATGCCGGAGGATAAGCGGGATTCGAGAACGGGAAGTTTACGGGGAGTGGAGGGTGACGGATGAATTGGGGGGGGGCTTAAGGGTGCGAAGACGAGAATGGAAAGTGGAGGGAAGGGTGGGGTTAGGGGGAGGGGCGAAAAGTTAATGGAATAATGCGGAGGCGTAGCTGCGTAGAAAAAAAAACCCGTATGGGCGCAAGAAATTGCTGGCGGAGAAAAAAAAGTGGAAGGAAAACATCTCTGGGTTCATCCAGGACAGAAAATAACTACGAGAATACTTTTAATTTGAATATGATGTATAATTCTCCGTTGCATTATTCGCATTAAAGTTTACATTAACCGAAGAAGAAAATCAGGGAAAAAGAAATCTGATACCGCTCTATAGTTTTCAAAATGAAATGCCTAGACGATGCACACAAAATCTCGGCTGGACCAAAGTTACTATTCATTTAGTTTGCTAACAAATCAAAAAACTAAAGATCAAAATACAATAACACGATAGTCATGGGTAATGTTTCCTGAAACATTTTTCCTGATCTCTCAACATGTCTTTAAGTTTTTCTGTTTTGAAATATTGAAAAGAGAAAAAAGCATAGGTAAAGTAGGAAAATACGGTCGCCAACGCCTTTAAACCTTAATTTGGCGAGTATGAACAGATGATGCAAGAATCAATGAAATTAGCATTCACCTGGCCAAAAGCTGCACTGAATGGGTACTAAATAATAATTTCGATTGACTACGTTGTTTTGATGGGAGACTGTTCGTTCAAAGGTCACTTTACCTATATATAGTCTAACGGGTTGATTGGTGCTAGTAGGTATCCTAACACATTCTGTGGAATGCTGACAGGAAGCAATGTGCCATAGCGCCATAGAATAAGTCCTTCAGGAAGAGCTATGCTCAATTATCTTTTGTATCATCTTCTACCAGGGAATGTTTCCAGTCCGCACCCTCTTCTTCAAACCCTCTTTCCTCATTTTTTTTATTTTGTAAGTCTACTATACGACTATTTAATGAAACTGTGATATGTTTTAAGAATGACTACTGTTTGTTATATCATGTCATTGCCACCCGGCTTATCGCCTAACAGCAATGTATCCCAAATAATAATAATAATAATAATAATAATACAAGGTTAAACGAGTATTGCCTGAAAATCCTTACTCAACCTTCTGTTACTCATTCCCTCCTATTATTGATCTAACCCTTCCTCTTCCTCAAAGGCCTAATAATTTCTGATTTATTTGCATTGATTCTCATTCCATTACTATCGCACTGACTATCCAATGCAGCCAATCTTGACCAACCTGAATGCTAAGGCTAGGCTGAATAGAAAACTATAGATTGTACCAACACATACACGTTAAAGAGCACGGATAATAATACTTAACTAACAATACCCATCTAAAATCCCCATTTAACGCTGGTACCTGAGCAGCTTGCGGCATTTAGGTTGCGAATAAGTTACTTATCCCTCTATTCACTCCAATGCTTTCTCGAAATCTACGAAACAGGCACATAAAGATTGTATTTTATGTTCCTTTCTATTAATGACTTCATTACTGCCCATTCCTTGCTGTGATTACTTGATGGCATTGTCTGAACAAAAACAGTGTTCTTCGGTTCAGTTTTTAATTCTACGAATAATATTCTATTACTCACCACGCTTCTGACTATTTTCTGTTTAGTATTACAAGGGAGTTAGAAAGGTTCTCGGAATCACCACAAGACAAGATGTCAGCGCTAGTGCAACGTGTTTCCACGTAGTGATAGGTAATTCTTCATGATTAAACACGTAACCCATCAGTACTCAGGGAAGAGATCTGTAGTGCGGACGCCTCTCTGTTGTTGTTCCCGCGTAGTGATTTGTGAAGGAGTCGTGGAAAAATTGAGATTTGAGCAGTGATTAAATACTTCGTAATGAAAGATATGAAAGGAAAGGTATTTCGTGCCCACTATCAGAACACTGAACAGAGTGGCAGATGCTCCTTTGCCTGCCATCCACCCTTCGACCTAACTGGTAGGTTGACCGAAACAGAAGCAATTAAATTTCAAATGTCATTGCTCCCACCAGCACAGCTCTAGGCGCGATCAGAACCCAGAAACCCTTCCACCATGCATTATTTGCGCACCATGGGGAGGGACTACAATAATTGACCATTAATAATTAATTCTATCACAGAAAAGAAGCTCATTCCTTGGATCATTTCATAAAATACTACGCTACGGATATCGGATGGTGATTGAATCATTGCAAGAAATGAGTAAATTTTTAAACACTGGTTTTGGGACCAAAAGAGTAGAAAATATAGGAAAGACAAAATGTTGGTATCCGCAAAATGCAGCATAAAAGATAAGTGCAAATGTACGCCATTATATTAAGTCGTTGGATACAGGAATTAATTCTACTTTATTCTTCATATTGATTCTTAACCCAAGGATATATATTAGAGTCTCTTCGATTTGATGAGGGTAAAAAATAAATTTTACACTTCCACAGTAAAAATTTAATATTTCACGGCCATGGTTTCCATGCTTTACATCATCATCCGATGATGCGCAGCATCGAAACCATGGTCGTGAATTATTAAATCTTTATTGTGGAAGTGTAAAGTTTCTTTTTCGCCCTCATCATGAAGGAATACCAAAAGTTAAACCTGAAACTTATGATTCTCAAAAATTGTATTCATAGAACACGGAACGCCATACAGTTATACCTAATGGGAGCCACAAAATTGCGCTTATACCTGAAACTTACTTAAAAAAAATACCGATAAGACTAATTCATCTTCGACCTAGAAGGAATCGCTAAACCGAGGTCCTTGTCGCATCGCGTTCTAAAACCTCGTGAAATTGGTTAGCGAAACTAAATTGGTGACACCAAATTGTTTAAGGATATAATACTAAAAACATTTTCAGTAAACATTCACTTATCTGTCTACCGAAGAATGTAAGAAATGCTTCTCCCGCCCATTATTGAGGCACTTAATTTTTGAACTAACAGTTGGATTTTCCGACCTCACTGAAATGAAAATAGACGGGGAATTTTTGAAAATTATCAAAATAAACAATAATCAACATTAATGTAGGTTAATAATAGTCGCGAGCAAATTTAAAATATTTTCTATATAATATAGTGGACTTCAAGGAAAAAACAATTTTACATTTACTTTACTATTTGAAAAAAAAGGTAAATAAAAAAATAAACGGTACTTGATTTAATTAAAAACTAAATACTCCAGGTTGAAGCTAAACACGCAATTTCCGTGAGCAAAGAAAGAAAAACACGAGATACAACGAATCAAACTAATGCCCCGCTATACCTTTTGCCATTAGTCTACTAAGTGGCATCATTGAGTCACCAAACGTACTTTAGTACTCTGACACCCTTTGTCGTGCTCGGGACTACACGTAGTCCTATTCCACGTCCCAACTGAAACGAAAACGTGCTCTATCTCATGAATTCATTCAAAGGTTTCCATCCCAGAATTTAATTACTCGGCCACGGGATCAAACGGCTACGCTCGTAGGAGCATGCGGTTAGGACCTTGATCATTCACTGATTTCTATGGAGAGGAGCAATTTTTCCATGCCGGGAAGTTGATCAAGGAGCGGAAGCCCCAACGGAGGAGGGGACAAAGGGTCAGAGAGGAAGATACGGGTGAGGCACGGGGGCTGAAAGTGCCGGATGGTCGGCGGAAGGGTGAGCGGGAGGGGACAAATTGATGGGATGGGCATCAAGAGAAGGAAGTCACGTGAGGGAGGGAAGCGGAATGGGTCGTGGGCGGAGGGAAAATGGAGGGAAATCACTCTGCTCTGGAAGGGGATGTGGGGGCAGGGGATGAAATACTCCGGACAGCCGGGCTCCTATCTATGAAACAAATAGGCCACCTGGTGAGTAACACAACCTTCTGCTACGAATCCGTATGTTATCTGAATGAAATAAAAATAAAATTACGAATTTATGGTTTTTCCATTTGGTTTCGCCTGAAATTTTTGAAAAATTTAATGATTTCGTCTATTTGTCAGCAATGCAATAGAAGAATAACCATGAGTACTACCACGAATAGAGGAGGTCCCTATGGGGTCTACTAATGTTTGTAAATTATATTTCCATTTATTATTGATCTAATGACCATTGAATAATGTCCATTATTATTCATTGTCGAATGAAGTAATATAGAGGATAGCTAATTAAAATTTAGTAGTTCTAGGTTTGAAATGATTATTACTACCTAAATATTTAAATACAAGTGCCTACTGGTTGCCTCAATGAGATTATGAATGCAAAGATGATATTAATTACAATAAACGACTTTAATTCGTGGGTTAAAAGACTAGGGTCGAATTACAACAGCTTTTCATGACGCACAGTGCTGTCCTGGGTATCATGAAACCTTGTTTATGTATATAATAAATAAAACTTATCGTATGAATGAGAGGAAGTGAGAGGTAAGAGTAAAAATCAATTTCTGTAAAGCTAGAATTTATGTAACAACAAAAAAACGAGCTTGCTTCATTAACAAAATCATCCATTTCTTCTCATTTGGAGCAAATAAGCTCAAGAAGGCTTTGCAGTTCATCTATAGACCGCGATTCACGAATCTGAGTCTAATTTTTATGTACTCGTAAGTATTAGTTAACTTCGTACTTCATGCTGAAGTTCACGACTTTTGATACAGGTTCCATGACGCGTTAATATAAAGCCATTTAAAATAGGGATTCGGAAAATAAATTGATTAACCATGTGCTTTTTTCTTCATCTGTGATATTAACGCATTGCTTATCTATTCACAGTATTGTAAAAATGTAGGGTAGCTTATTCTTCTACTACTTATGATCCGCCTACTGTACTTCTGCCAGCAGAAGTCAGAACTTCATTCGGATAAACCGTTCGGTTAAATTATTACCTTATTTAGAATTATTTTTTAGAATATTATAGACGTAAAGCTATTTACTAAAGAAATAACGACCAAAATGTTACGAAGATTACCATCATCGAAAGAAGGCGAAAAACCTGGCCGAAGTATAATAGGCAAAGGATGTACGTAGTTCTCGAAATTACGCAAACATATTACTTACATCAAACCCATGATAAATATTAATACACTAATCTTGGTCGCATTTATACAACCAAATCTTTCGCTCAGACCATTCGTCAAAATGGTTGGTTAATAGATTTCAATTAGACAATAGGTTGAGACAGCAAGTGCATATGGTAGGGCCAAATCCTATGTCTGAATATGGAAAAGATCTGGCTCATAGACACAGCTTGAAGGATCAGATAATAGGCCCACATCATAGGTTCATATAGTAGGTATAGGCCGGTAAAAGATCTAGTTCATATGTCGATTTCAAAGGTCCAGATAATAGGCCGTGATCATAGGGCCAGATAGGTTCAACTCATAGGCTCATATACAAAAATGCAATATATAAATAAACATCAAGGAGTTTCAAAAGACTTTCTTGGTGACGCAAAGCACTGACCTTGCGTCAGCCTGTGAGGGGAGAGCATGGATCGCTTAAAGTGGGGCTTATAGACCGGGGCAATGGGTAGTCGGAGGGAAGGGGGTCTCAAGGTTTGAAGTTGTACGAAGTTATGGGGACAGTGGGGGCTGGGGGGGGGGGTCGTTTCAATAATGATGGGGAGGGAGGTCTAGAGGGTTTTGTTGTCTCAGGGGAGAGGGAAGTGGGGAAGGGAAGGGAATATCAAGGGAAGGGCAGGTACTGAAGTTTGGTGGTGATCAGCCGAGGCGACACTAGAGCTATGAGGTTAAGTAAACGAACCCAGATATGCGCCGCTTGCCACGATTATTTTAAATGATTGACAGAGGAGCGCGATGAATAGTTTTTCTCCAATACTCCTCTCAACCCCAACCATGGCACGTGAACAAATTTTGTGAAAGGAAGTGGGGAATCTCGCAAAGAGAGAGAGGGAGAAAGAGAATGGGAGAGACTTGGGCGGGGCGTGGAAGAGAAAGAGTGTGGTAGGGCGCGGAAGTATAAATTAATGAGCAAATAAAGAATTTGTGACTGCCGATCCCGACGGTACGAGTAAGGAGAAGATGAGGGACTGAAGGGGCAAATATTTGCCTACTTAAGGAAGTTAACATCAAATATACATGGGAAAGTTTACATTTGAGTGAGATCCTTTTTCGTTTCTCATATAGAACGGTCTTGTTCGCATGAGATTTCTGAGCCTTAATCAAAAGAAAAGTGTTTTTATGAATGTTTTATAAGCCATATGCAGGTTAAGCAAAGTCTGAATGAAGTAATTAATTCAGTGACCGGAATATGAGAATGGAAACATGTCAGATTCGATATGTCATTGCAGACAGGTATCACTGTACCGTCAAGGTATCGATGCAAAAATATTTGACGGAGTGGAAGAAATCATTTTTATGTATCACTAATGATATTTAAATACGGTTATTTGATAAAATAGTAGGTCTTATACCCTACTTTAACAAACATTTTACCCTTAGTTTACTTGTTTGGAAAGATAAATGATGATTATGTGTATGAGACACTTTAACAATGCTCACTTGATTTACTTTAATGAAAGAGGAAGTTTCCAAATGCTGAATGGCATTCACAAAGGAAGTTTAAGCAGTAAAAAATCATTTAATAAAAGCATTTATGGAAAACAAAGCATTAAAAACAAAACAGCTGGCATCAGTACTTTTTTATAGATTTAATTTAGTATCACTTTTGGTAACCAAGACTAGTGTGGCTATTTGACGATATGCGTTAACCTTTTAAGTAAAAAAAAAGACATTTATATGTAACGCAATTGATTAATGTTTTTCATCAAGATTTTACTTGCTTTTATAGTAGTGAAACTTATATGCAAGAGTGTTTTCCTTCTCAACGTTAATTTTACTGTTTAAAAAGAGGCAAGAGTTAAGAGGTTGGCTGGAGAAGTGCGCGTAATTTAAGATAAACAGGAGTAAATTCGTAGCTAGGGCGGACAATGTTCTTTTTAACTTAAATAACCCGGAAAATGTCCGTACTCTTTTCGTAACTCACTTAATTAAGGAAAGAATCGAGCGATGCTCGTCGCGATACTCGAAGTTGCTCGACGCGTAATCCAATAGCGCCGTTCGCTTCAGCCATAAATTGTAAGCCGAACTATTACAGTTTAACCTAAGGAGAAGAAGAGGAGATTGTAAAGTAAAAATTGCAAATGAGAATTAACTGCCTGTCTAGGTCATTTTTAGTCTAGTTAACTTTGTAGGTTTGTGTGAAGGGATAAATTCCACCTCAAACTATGCCCAAAAGTATGTGAAAGCCAAGCAATCAGGGTCCTTCCTTGGTTTTCTTGTAAAATTTCCTAATCTCTGATACTCAGTAAATCACAAAACAACCCCTAATCTGGAAACAAACATAGATTAAGAAATATAAAAGTAAAACAATGGCAAGAGAGAAGCTCTGCTTATATAGTCATTGTGAATGATAAACATAATAAGAAGATCAAGACCTCGAAGGAGAACTTCAGAGCTAGGCTACTGAGGAGCAGAACCAGGTATTGCATTAACGCATATACGGGGTGTGCTAAATCAACAGACAACAGATTCACTCGCCGAGTCAAAACGTCTACATGTCTCAGCTTCTTCCTTATTTGCTATTTAACTCTTAGCAATAACAATGAATTTGAATAACTGGGATTCTTTCAAAGTTTTTTCCTACTGTAGAAGGAAAAGAAGTAATATTACACATATCAATCATTATAGCTAAAACTCAAGCCCTGCAAAACATTTTTAATTGAATTTTTCTTGACGTATTTTCGCTTCATTCATTGGATTTGTTCCAATGAAAAGAGGAATTTGGCAACATACGAGGGTCATCCGGAAAGTAGTACCCGTTCGTGCCGCATGAAGTGCTGACGACGCGAGTAGCCGCTGGACGAGGTCAGATAGCTTCAGTGTCTTGTCTGCCTTCTCTGAGCCAAGTTGCGTGACGCTAGCATTGCCTGTGTTGTTTCTGTGATTGTTTACAATGTTTAAAAAAATTGAGAACGCCGCCAGTTGTGAAGTGAGGGCAGTGATTAAATTCCTCAATGCAAGAAACGTTCGCCCATGTGATATTCATCGCCAATTAAAGGAGGTGTATGGAGACAATGTAATGGACGAGTCGTCTGTTCGGCGGTGGTGTCGCAACTTCAACATGGGGAGGGGGAACACACACGACGATGAGCGTTCGGAGAGACCGTCTGTCATTACAGACCAGCTGGTGAGCTCAGTTGACGAATTCGTGAGGAACGATCGGCGCGTCACAATTGATGACATCTGTGAGCATTTTCCCAATGTTTCTCGAACAATTGTTCATGAAATTGTTAAACACCATCTGCATTATGCAAAAATTTGTGCAAGATGGGTCCCTCGCGTATCTCAATGAGCTGGCGGCGAAGGACTATGCAGCAGGAATACAGAAACTTGTCACACGTTATGACAAATGCCTTAATTTGCTTGGAGATTATGTTGAGAAGTAGTTTAAAGTATCCTCTTTCAAATAAAATTTTTTATGTTTGTTAATATTTACTTTTGTGTCTTTATTTCACGAACGGGTACTACTTTCCGGATGACCCTCGTATTAGTCCAAAAAGGAGAGGCTTATCATCAGTAATAATAAATAAGGGTACTGAAATGAGTTCCTTCTTTCGCTAGCATAAATTGAATTTTTTTGGACATCTGGAAGACAAGTTCATCCAAACAGACAAGTACAAGAGTCAAATCCAAAATGCAAGTGGCTATTTTCCAGGTGAAATTGAACGTTTTTGATAGAATAAATCGAGTTTTTAGGAAAGTACCAGTAGATTGCATCTTTTTCAAAACTGATCGAGATAAAGCACGTGAGAGTTGTTGTGAAGCTCATACGAACATCTTGACATGAATGATTAATAAGATCTCCGAGAGAGGAATTCAACAAATGTCCGGGAAACAAGAAAAAAAGTCGAGGAAAGTAAAGAGGAATTTGAGCAAGAGAACAGCATTGTGATAAAATGCTCTAAAGGAAAGCGATGAAAAAACTCCTCGGAAGTGGCAGCATCTTGGAGGAGAAGTATTTGAAAATCGTAGCAGGAAAGGAAGTTGATGAGCTAGCGGAAAGTAACGCTTGGCACTGAAGAAAAAGGGTGGATTCTGAGAACGTTATTTAGCCGTTGCACCAAGCCGTTGGATAGACGGCGTCTTCGGCGAAAATCTCTCACCAAAGTCTCAAATTTGTTGGACAAAGTCGAGTCGATGGATCCGTTGGGAACGAAGTGACTCTCCCGACAATTTGGCGACTTGGGCACAGGTGGTGATGGAATAATGAAATATATGAAACCGAAACCTAGCAAAGGAAAGATTGAATGCAACAACAAATGGATTCGGACTAAAAGGAACGAATATTTACCCATGCATTTTATAGTCACTGTAGATCTAATGGAAATTATTATTCTCGTAGCAAAATATTCGTATTTAAAATGTTATCCCATATAGTGCTCATGGCGGAGACAGCACATTGAAGATTCAATTGAGAAAATTAAAATGGAATTTACATCAAATTGCAAATGGTTTATATTTTTTTGAAAATATGTTTAAAAGTCAAAATTTCAAAGAATGAAAACATCCATCAGATCATCAATACGCCAGTTTTGCTAAGGCCTATAAAAAACTACTACTCAGCGACAGCAAACTTAGTATGCATGTGAGAGTTTTCAAAATAATTTGGTAATTTTTTAAGTCATAATGTTTCTTTAAGGATGGAATATGTAAGGGCAATTGAAGTCACAGTAACTAGTTTAAAATATAATTAGAATAATAGCATGTTCATTAACTTCATGGGCAGCATCCCTGGAAACAACTAAGTCATTTCTACAAACGAATGAATAAGTATTTGAGGAAATGTATGCAGCTACATGTCTCCGTATGATTACCAGATTAAAATGGCACTAAACAATTCTACTCTCGCTGAATGATACTGGTCATGCAACTAATTACTCTTACACACCTTCTAGTATCGAAAAAAATCGAAAAATGTGTTCTTGTAACTCACCTATTGCTAGACGAATACCTTAGACATAGCGCCTATACAATAAGGTTCCTTCAGGTGTACTATCTTACCTGTCCTTTTCATCTCTACACTCCATTGATAAATATCTGTACGTTTCAATAGTTGGTAGTTATTTTTTGGAACCCCTTAAAAACTATTGTAATCAGACAAAAAAAAATTTTCTTTGATGCGGTGCTTATATTTATCCAACAAAGAAAATACCCCATTAATGAATTTATCTTCATATGCAATTTCAACTGCTCATTGCTAATTATTTTCCCTTTTTTCCATACGTTTATCTGTAAGTCCTTTTTATTATCCTATGTGCAACCTTAGCTGCGTGTAAAATGAAACTCAGCTGTCTTAAGGTCTTAACATAGATATGATTTTCTCGCCTTTGAGAAGGGCATTAATTCATATACATGTAGCAGCCGTTCGAACAAATTGCTCCTCCATAAAAGCAACAAATGAGTCCATAAAGTCTCTTCCTTAAATGTTTTCCTAAATCCTCTGGGAGTTCCATGGGAATGCCATCTATTCCACAGCCTTATTCAAATAAATTTCTTTTAATGCTTTTTCTATTTCCCAAGCTAATTTCGCCTGGACATACGATTTAGCATCCTGATTGACTTTATATTATCCTTGTGAGTCTAAAATTGCCGCTCTAATGTCTATTTGTTCGAAACTCTTTTCTGTTTTCTTTACGTCCCTCCTGAATCTTTTCAGCGCCGAATAATAATTGTCCCGTCTTTGATAGTGTGCCACGGACTATTCTTTCTTACATCCTGACAGGGCATTCATCTTCCAGTACGGCGCCCTCATTCCATTCTTCTTCTGTAAGCTCTCCATGTCCACTCGCACTGCTTATTCCACCAAATTTCTTTAGATTTTTAAAAGATGACTATGTTTTTCGTCATAATTCATATCCGCAGACTATCTAAACGTGATCTTCTTCATTTTCCCCATCCCCTATCGCCGTGAAAAAATGTGATTTATTTATGAGGTTCAGGAAAAAATGGATTTAATATACAATCGTTAAATATTTTTAACAGATTATTTTCAATTGAAAAGATTACCCATCATATTTCCACTACTTTATAATAACAAGTAGAAATGGAAAAAAATAGAAAAACTTGAGATAATAAGTAAAAATGACATTGGTTTTTTTTTTAAATATGGAATTCGATTGCCACCACGGAAACTAAGCAAAGGAAATATAGGGGAAACTGTGTTATCATCAATTAAATATTCAAATTTCTAACTGGACTCAAAGTTCTCTCGGTAGAGAGGAAATACAGACAAAATGTCAGACAGTCAGTGGCGAAATAATACCTAAAAATCTCTTCTTGCACATACCAGCGCATTCAACGAACCTTGTCCAGCAATTTTTTGCGAAAAACAAGATTGTACAGTTTCGCCAGCCACCGTACAGTCCCGACATGGCTCCCTGCGACTTTTTGATGCTCTCAAAATTGAAAATATCGCTTAAAGGACGATTCAGAGTAATGCGACGCGCGAGCGAAGGCCATTCCAAAAACTGCTTTCGAGGACTGCTTGAAGATCTGGAAGCACCGTTGGGAGCGTGGGGTTCCATCAAATGGGGACTACTTCGAAGGATGCCACGGCTACGATGACGAGGAATACCATCAATGAGGAAATATGAAAGCAGGTCGGATAGCTTTCGGACACACCTCGTATTAACAAGTATCCACTTAAACCTTTTCATTTGAAACTTCTAGCCAATTTGAACTACCTTCCAGTCGTAAATATAGTATTATGAGCATACAGTTGCCATTCATAATTCGTTTTTAAATTTAAAATCATAGAAAAATCAAATGAAAGTTTTCTTAGCTAAGTATAGGTTATAGAACCTAAGAATAAAACTTAAAAGCAATTCTTATTTTATTTTAATTTGCTAACATAATTGGATGGCTTTATTTAATTAAATGATCTAAAATTATCATTTATGCATTTCTGCATTGTATGCAGTATCTAAAATAGTAGCCCGAAGAATATTGAGCTAAAATTAGCCAGCATTGTCAGCAGCAACCAACAGAATGACAAAATAAGTCAATACAATTCAAAAAGAGATTAGACTACGCTGATATCAATAAAAAGGAAACATAACAACATAAAGCAGGGATATTCACAGTGGAAAACGGATAAGATGTACAGCTCCAATTCAAAAGACCAGAGAGAAAACTTTTCGCACAATGTATTCTGCTTGTTCCGCAAAATATTTAATTAAAAAGAATTAGATGCAAAATAATACTTTTCAGTCTTAGATTTTGAGACCATTAAATGATCCTTTTTTTATATAATAAAATCTAAATGAATAAAGCCCAGGTCTTCACTTTGGGTAATGTAATGTGTATTGAATCATTTCAAAAATGCTGTCTTTATAGTTCATTTATTGACAACTTATTGATGTGGAAGGCGTATTAAACCCCTTGTAAGATGTATTATTAAATTGTTTATTTCTTTGAAAAACGCTAATTAATGGAGGAAACCCATTAAGAATTTCGTTAAGAATTCAAGCAGTGATAGACATTCCGGTGGGCTATATTTCACAATGTGTTACCAAGGATTTGGAAACTGACTGAAAAACCGGAGATGAAAGGGGCATTACGTTGAATTAAACAGTCCAATAGCCAATTTTGTGCCTCTGTTTTTACATAATTGGAGGTTGCAATGAAATGAAAGATTTGGCAGGAGATGGTGCCTCCAGTGAGCCGCACAGTTTCAAATTTTATGACTGCCTGTGGAATGCAGAAACAAAACGGCATAAAAATTTCCGATAGTAGATTACGCATTACAGAGTGAAAGTTCATTTTGCTCATTTTTCGAAGCTTGATGGGTTTTTATGGGCAACGCTGCATGAGTGAGAATTCAAATTATTAGAAAGCAGAGAGTTTGCAAAATTAAAGAAGACTGCATTCCCATCGAAATTTCGTTTTTCATACATCATTTACTGTAAAATAAAATCTCCCACATTAAATGCAAATGCTGAACGCAAAAAGGCACATGTACATTACAGAATTACAATGTTAACAATCACAGCCTAACCGTTTCGTTGCGAAACTACATATGTCACAGTTGTTGACTTAGTTCATCCAACGGTGTTAACTAGTTAAATTAAGAGTTAGATAAGTAATTTATTCTCTTATTCGTGACTAAAAAGACTTTCATGCTGGGTATCATTATTTATTATATAATAATCATGCCTACAAATACAGTTCAACTAAGTTATATTCAAAACATACTTTTGGGTTTTCCTGTTTGTAAATAATACGAAGTTAGCGAATTTTCCAAATGCATAAGAAAGTTTGGGTAGCTCAACTCGCTGAATATTATGTCATTGGAAGCCAGCTAATAAAATTTTTTTTCAATTTAGCATATTAATTTTCTACCATATCCCCTTACATTGAAATACGTGCAGGACATTTATTAAAATAAGACCTTTTTCAGGGTAACGAAATTAGAATCATAGTTTTAATGACCGGTAATATTTTAAGAGAAGGTTTTTAATCAAAAACTGCGAATTATTCAAACCGGCAAGACGAATTGAAATCACCAATTCCTTCCTCGTCACTGATCTCCTTTCCACTTAGCAAGCGCGGCAAATATGCGGATGCAGAAAACCGAAAATTTTGTTATACCAAGAGGATAATGGGAAAATACGATGGAGATGTGATACAGAAGTATCCGGCTTGTTAGACCGCGCTTGCATTGAGCATGCAGCCAATATTTGAGATCCTGATTAGGTAGGATTAACAAAAAGAATTAAATAAATCGTCTCGCAGCGAGGGGCAGCGATATTTGTCAATAGAAGCTACGCCAAACACAGCACTTATACTAAAATGTAAAAGGATCCATGGCAGGCACCACTATTAAATTGAAGAATTGTTTCCAATTTAGGATATCAGAGAAATCAATTTTCTGAAGAGGCCGACACATTTTAAAAATTCCGTCATTTTAAGGAAAACGAGACCGTACCTTAAGAGAATAAAGAAAGCAGAACGAAGGTTGCAAATTGGAAATGTGTAAGAAGGCTTTTTCTCGAGTACAATAAGGGAAAGAAACAGCAGTGATCTACGTTAAATAACCAATCAGTAGCATAGATTTTATAACCTTTAATTCCTTTATATTTTGTTTAGGCAACCTCTACCATATAATTTTAAATGAGTAATTTTTGTAAAAACATGTCTTTCACGCTCACAATTCATCGTGCACATAAAACACATGCACCCAATGCCACGCAACTTACTGGTTGCTTGCGAAGTATCATGCAAATTTAAATTTCAAAGGCTGAATTTGATTCTGTATCTACCGGGTGGTGATTCAGATTTTGTTTGGTAAATCCATTTGAAGCAGAACAGGATAGCTTTCAGTTTCAGAAATAAAAACTTGCCAAGAGCTAATGAGTTGGGAAGCGGCGACGAATAGAGAATATTTAAAAACTAGCCAGTTTGTAACCATAAATAAACAAAGGAGCCACGGGAATCAAAATCAGTAATGAAATGTAACATGTAATCATTTTAATTACAAATTAAAATTTTCGTTATTTTTTCTTTTATTCATTCTACACCTCTATATCCGAGCAGTCTTGGGATGCTGAGAGCGGCATCGGAGGGAAGATTGTTGGGTTAGTAAGATAGAGGGGGGAAAGAGCAGACATTTTGGATGAAATTAAGGAAGATAGAAATAATGCAGAGCTAAAAAAATGAGATTTTGTTACATATAGCATGGGAATTTACAATATTATGTGTACATACGAGTACTAAACAAACGGAAAGCGGCACGGCCTTCCAAACACTGCAGGTCAAGGCGTACTGCCCTAGTTTGTCCAATGCAGCAAACATTCGGCTCCCCCGCTACACGAAAACGTAAGTTTGTAAAAACTTTCTGGACAGCCTTCGCAAATTTGGGACATACAGAGTACAGTATTGTTTAGTACCAGGGTTCATTAAAAACCTACTCTAAAACAGCATATTTCTGCTTATTTAATTATTCTTTCATCAGTGTCACTACACGAAACGACATGCAAAATATGTCTGTTAAAAGTTGAGTAGAAAATTGAAATGATTACGGTAAAATTTTAAAAGATTATTTACGGCAACAGGTAACAATATGGAATGAATAGCGTCATCTTCAAAGCATTAAATATTAGACGCTACACAATTTTTTAAATTATCCATAATTACGTTATGATCGCTGTTCTATCAGTTCCGAGTAGTAGTAGTTTTGAGGGGAGGCGACCGACAGCTAAGGTCATTTGCGCCATAGGGGAAGGACAGGAAAGGATGAAGGGTGGAGAGAAACCCGGCGTCGGCATTAGCCTACTCTTTACGAAAGGCGCCAAGGGGTCCGCGGCTTAACGTCCCATCCGACGGACGGCGTACTCACTCAAAGTGCCCTCCACAAAGCACCTCAAGTAGGGATCGAGATACCTCTGAAAAATATTCAACACCGCCGGGATTTGAACCCGTGCCCTCAGGGTGGGAAGCCAGTACGTTAGCCCCCGCACCATCTCGATCCCCCTATCAGTTCCGAGCTCACTTCACATGACGATGAACTAATCACAGCGTTTCCTGGGCTAACTACATTTGATCGCAGGAGCTAAGTTACTCATTTCGATCTTTTCGGTAAAGGATACTTAAAGTTTCCCTCGTATTCGTAGGTATCCTGCCTTTAAGGCTTGGGGATATCTCTGGGAAGTTATATTTGTGCCCACACACTCTCATAGCGTTTTTATTGCATATGTATCAGCTCCATTTCTTTTGCACAGCATCGTAAACAATGATCTTTTGGTCGCATCGCCGTCCGTTTGCCAATAAAAAGTGAGAAGCTTAACTTTCATAATATAAAGACCCATTCATTTACGGTCAATTTGGTGGTAATTTTAATGGTCAAATTTTTCCGTCACGTAATTCCGGTTATATATCGGCTTATCAGCTATATAGATCCTTTTTCGGGGACAGGACCGGCGTCCCTCATGGCTCTGTACTCGGGTCGTTGCTGTTTAACATCTCCACCCATTACATCCCTAGGGATCATGGGCGACACGGATTCCTGTCCCTCTACGCAGACGATGCGGCGCTTGTATACAGCTCGTGGGAGAAAAACCTAGCAGTCGAGCGACTACAGGACGCCGTCGTCGATCTCCTATCTTGGTATCGTTGATGGCGGACTGCAGTCAACGCCGGGAAGACGACAGAGATCGTCATTCAAATTGGCCAAGAAGTGCCGCCCGATGAGCGACTGTCGGTGAGTCGAGTTGTTCTTCCGTGGGAGTCTGAAGTCCTCTACCTAGGTGTGCTGATGGATCGCAAGCTCCTCTGGAAACCCCAGTGCGAGCGTGTCCACGCCAAAGGCTTCGCGGCGCTGAGTCGGCAATTCTCGCCCGCGTACCTTGAGCGCGGACACATAGCGTAGACTATACCGGGTGTGTGTGTCCCAGTGATGACGTACGCTTCACCGGTATGGTCTGGAGTGCCGAAGACGAGTCTTACTCGAATCTAGGTAGTGCAGAACGCCGCATTGTGGTGTATACTGGGACGGGGTCGCTACGAACTCGTCCCCCACATGCACCGCGACGGGAACTTGCAACCGCTAGATGACCTTCCCCGATGATGGCGCAGGATTTCTTCGCAAAAGCGGCGGTGTCTGCCTTTGTTGCCAACGGAGGAATCCCCGAGGTGATAGTCCAGCCGTGGGATTTCTACAAACGATCCATAGCCATTCTCGACTTCCCAGCTACGCTTCCAACCAATGCAGAAGCATTGGAAATGCAGACTACGCCGATAATCTGAACCGCCAAGAGACCCCTAAGCCGACAACCAGACGTCTTCATTGTCAAATAACTGCAAAGATGACAAGGACGCCTCAACGGCGCAAGAAGAAGTCACATAGGGCTGGTATACCGATGCCAGTAACACCGTTCTGGTATATAGTATTGACCGTTAAAGATTAAATTTCGTTCACAAAATTTCTAATGCGAATTGGTATCGGCCTTGAGTTGGGTATCACTCTTTTGGTTGGATGACATGTACGGCCACAATTCAAATAGGAGTGCATTTTGAGCAGCTTTCCATTTTTTTTGGGCAATCCCACTGCATATCACACCCTTTCTCGTTACATAAAAAATATAAATAAATGTTTATGAGTGCATTAACACGCTAACATGGACCCCCTCAAGGGTACTTCTTCCGTTGGAGTTTTTTGCTAAGGATTTTGGGCGCACGTTAAGGGTATTATCAAGATTAACGAGTTTTATTTAGAGAAGTTTCATGCCACCCGGCGGATCGGCTACGGATACGAGTACTAGATATGACCTGGCCAGACTTCGACCAATTGTAATCGGATTCGGGAGCATGCTAGTATGCTAATCAGTGCTCATATAGCTCACTAAAGCGGGGCATGCCAAGGAAGAGCGGATGAGACGCTGTTTCTTGGAGCCGGCGACCAACGATAGTATAATGCTATAAAAAATTAAGAGAAACTTAAAAATTGTGCATGCAGGGTATTTCTACGAAAATCATTTCAGAGAGAAAATAACTCAATATTTTGATAATTGATACGAGAGATTAAAGAAATCACGTCCTTAAGTGCTGAGGATTAAGAGTTTTATGCATACCAATGCATTAAGGATTGAATTTTAAGTGAAAGGTCCTAATGGAACAAAATACGATACCATATCAGCGGTTGCTATTGATAACAAAGTTGCAGGGACAACATCTAGCTCCAAACTTTAGTTGAATTATTCCCAAGTTTACGCACCTTGGTGCGATTTCCAAGTCCTAGTTAATCAACTTACTAACCAATTCGAAGGGATAAGCAATTACAGGGTACTCTCCAACCCTGTACTCTCCAAATTAACAACACCAATTCTCCAAAACTACGAAATAGAGAACCCCAATTAACATTTTCCAACTGAAAAAGCTGTGAAATCTTAACGCTGAGGGCTCAAAGGCATTTTATCAACATTCTTTCTTCAATTCGTATAGAGGAAAATTGATTTTCCGGAAACACATCAATTTCGTGCACCGATCCTGATTGGTTTGAAGAGTACTGACAGGCAACACTTTATTTAAAACATCTTGCGAACCTTTTTTCCTAAACCACAAGGAAACAATTTAGTCATTGCACGCAGAAATAAATAATTTAGTGGATGAAAGGGAGACCAGGGTTATAAAATTGCATCTTTTTAAATATAATAATCCAATGTGTGAAGATATTGTGTTAACTGGAGAGCTTTTGGTGCCGTTCGGACGAGTTTTGCGCTAATTAGAATTAGCTCCTTCGCGAAAAATAAAGGTAATTGCGGCGCGCCTACAACACGCCTGACATATTTAAAGGTTGAACATCTTTCCCACAGACACCATTTCAAGATGCAAACCTAGTGGATGCACTGTGCTTAAAATATCTAAATTTCTTCTGACTTAAAGCTTAAAGAAGGATAAGAGAGATAGAGTTGACATAATAAATCTAAATAATGACTAAATATTTGGAATTGCAGTTTTTGAAATTCTGCTCTCAATCTGTAATTTTATGGAAAATATTTTACTTTTTCGTTGAATAAATGCGCCTAAACTCTAACTCACTCCTACGACCGACTTAATTCAGCTGGATTGTCAACCTGGATGTGTGATTATTTACATACTAAATCCAAGATAACTTAGCATACATTAATGCCAAAAATTAAAGTCTGCCACTTAACACACCTAGGATCCTGTGTGTACTTTAAGACCCCATTAAATATTTAAGCAGTTAATTTTCAAAACTAAATAATTCGAGGATCCTACGAAGAAAAGAGTAAATATATGCACTAAAGTCTGATAACTGTGATGAGGTACACGCCGTACAGTCTACCCGAAGTTTTAATTTAAGGATAAGGAAAGTATTCGTTGCTTTAAAAATAGTTGTTAACTAATTGCAATTTTTTCCAACACCTTACAAACTTTGACCACAAACGTGACTTCAAGTTAACAATTTAAATTGGAATAAAAACCAACGTGAGCTCTAGAATAACTAGATTTAAACACAGATTCTTAAAAATAATCTGAGAATGCTATCTTATCATCATCACTGAATGATTGTATCTCACCTTTTACCCCATCCTTGCAACAGTTAAATTAATGCAACCCTCCTCTCAGCTTATTTCACTCTTTTCATTCCCACCTCTTTTCCCCTCCTTGTTGAGTATTAAAGAGAGTTGTTGTTTCCTTCGTTACTTTACAATTGGTTGCTGTTAAGTTTCGTATTGTTGTTGAAGATTTAGCGATGAGGAAATTATACGCTCAGCTCGTGCCTAAGGTGCTGGCCACAACTTACTGCGAGTCCGCGAGTTCCTGGTCAAACACCAGGTGCCAACGCTACTTCATACCACTCCTATAGTCCTGACGTCACCCCAACATACTTGTTCTTGCTTCCTCGGATGAAGGCAGCCCTGAAAGGAAACCGTTTATCATTCACAGAAGAGATCCAATCAACCGTGACGAAAACCTTGCGAGGGCCCCCCGATCGCCTTCTACCAGGGTGCGTACCGGTCATGGCAGAGTCGCTGGAAAAAATGTGAATAAGCCCAAGGACAGTACTTTGAAGAATTTAACGTGTTTGTGCAAATATGTTCAATAAATTACTTTAAATAATAATGCCATTACTTTTGGAACGTACCCTGTATGTGCCTGAATCACAATTTAACATTATAATCTATTTCACCAATTGTTAAACATTCGCGAATTGCGTTCAGGTTAAGGTCTCCCAATCTCCTTCTGGTACTTATTTACACCGGAAAATTTAAACTTCTTTGACTTATGAAAATAATTTTCTTGTAGTCGCACATAATTTTTTTTAACTTTGACGCAATGATTACATTATTTCCGAGGATGCTTCTAGAAAATTACTGATGGTTCCGGGCCGAGGTTTCCAGATTTCGTTTCTTCACACGGCATTCGGCCTTCTTCAAAATGCCGCTCTCACAAACGCTCATCTTTCACATCCATAGCACCATCACCGCAACTCTCACTCCATCAACGATGAATTTTGATAGACGTTAAAACACGAGAGTGGAGGAAACCAATGCTGACGTTGCTCTTTTACATCACGAGTAAACGTCATCAATCTAAACACTGAAAACGGCTCTCATCCTACAGGTGGCAATACAAAGCCTGGTCGTTGTGCGAAACAGTCTTCTTTGTTATTTAATCAAAACTAAGTCCTCATTTATTTAAAGCTCGACCACATCTCTGATCTCCTTTCAATCCCAAAGAAATATTTGTCTGACTTTAGCACGTGAACGCACCTGTTTAACCCTTAATTAAATTGTCCCTCAATTCCTCCACTTCAACTGAAAATATTGGAAAAATATATTGTTGTATCATTCAAAATTTTTCCACCAGAAAGTTTCCCAACTTAGAGTAAAAGGGTTAATGAGTAAATTTGGGAGGACAAGAAGGAGCTAGCTAGTCTTGGGATGGAGAAGGAGATAGGTAGGCATAAGGAGATAAATTGGGAGGCAAATAATTCGGTGGAACCGAAATTTGATATTAGAAAAGTGCCAGTGAACGAATTTAGTATACAAACGAATCAAGTCATTGAATGGAAGCACAGTAATCACATTTTTTTCCGCGAAAAAGGAGCCGGCAAAAACAAAATTTAATCTCAAGGAAAAAGATTAAATTTTTGATTTTGTAATAGCGTCCTCCTAGCTAAAAGAAGTAAAATATTAATTTAAGCTAATAATATTTCCTCCCTCACTGAAGATGAAAGCATGATCAGATATAAGGACAGGAACTGCAGGGGAAATAATCTGCCACAAGTAGGGATTAAAATATTCATGGCGTATTCGAAAGAAATAAATAATTCCCCTGCTCGGCTAAAACACGTCTACGTCTGTATTATACAATTTCTTGTAGACAATATTCCTAGAATTTTTTATGCTCCGCTCAAAAATTTTAATTTCACTATTGCATTATTAACAACGTAATATTGAATTACTTTAAAGAGATAGAAATAAATATTTCCTTTGTTTCAAGTTTGGAATATATTCCATCCGAGGCGCACAGGGGAGGTAGTGAATCCCACGGCACTTAAAATTCACTCGCTCTTGCTTAGTCCCTCACTTAAACTCCACATAAAGTAATATTTTGTGACCATATGGCTGAGAAAAAGAATGCTATGCATATGATTCCTCCAGGAATTAGCCATACCTTCGGGAGAATGCCTAAACTCTGAATACCCTAGAGTTTACAATGAAGAGGAGTGTAATTAGAACCCGGGGGGACCCTTGTGCTCTCTTTGGAAAGGGAAGGAAAGGATTATATAAAAACAACTAGTCTATATTTTGTATTTGTTTCGATGCACGATATACCATCCCTTGTGGAATGAGGTGTTGGGTCTAAGACTTCGGGATTTCGTCCCTTCCTTAAGCTCCCTATCTCTCTTGCACATTTACCCCATTATACTCGGCGAGAATAAAGGGAAATAAACTAAAACCCTCTTGACGTCCTCCCACCACTCACTTCCATAACTCTTCAATCTCCCGACTTCCTGGCCGGCTCTTCTCGGGAGGATTTCGTGTCCAGACTTTTTAATTCACACCACATCTGCTCGACTGTTCGCACGGCACTCTCTTGTGCCCATACGCAACGCCCCTCAGGCCCAACGGCTTGCACCCTTGTCTTATTCTCCACCGTCAGGGTGTTTTATTTCCCTGCCCCTGCCTGTCTTCATTCCAAATTTGACCAACTCTCCGGAAAAAAACCTCACGGACAAGGTCCCGTAGGCTGGTTACAGGAGCTGGGGCAGAGCTAAAGGGCGATTCACATTGAATGTATGAACTAAACGCAATTACCCAACTTAGTCCGTAGCGTATTTAGAGGTCAGTCGGTCGTTAAAAATTCCCCAAATGTAAAAACTTCAGTAATCAGAGAATTACTTTGTATTTTTCTAAGCTCACTAATAGCCGGTCTGTTTAGGCTCAGGGAGGTCAGTCCTAGTAATACTGAAGTAATAGTGGTGATAAAATCACAATTTATGCACAAAAACGGACGAAGACGAGTTCTATCATTGATAGTTCATCAATTTGACTATCGTAAAGAACCAACCCTAACGAGTCCCATTAATCTTTTGTTCATGTTGAACAACATTATCGTGCATGATGGGAGAACTTAAGGAATCGTTAAAGGATACATACTGTTACTGGGCATTACCGTCCCGTAGGTTGAATATTAGAACACTGTTTCGCCCCCAGTCCTGGGGTGTCTTCAGGTCGAAGTGATCTACGTCGATGTTAAAGGTTTTATTTCCGCTATGATAGTAGAAAAATAGAAGGAATAGTCCATAAGGAAAATGACAATTACATAGCAGGAGCGTCAGAAGCATCGTCCGCAAGGGTCCTGCGTGTGCTCCCTTTCCCTGCCCCTTTCCAGCCGCTTAGGCTACTAAGACGAGGAGAAATCTCCCACGTTGACAGTCTTTTCAATATCTCCCCGCACATAGTAGCCTAGGCTTTTTCTTAGCTGGAAGGGCTTCCTCTGGGTCTAGGCTGGCAATAGGGCGCTTGTAGCGGTCCCACGGTGAAACCCTGATTTCCGCGACCCATTGGACGAAGGGCGTCTCCAATTTTGCTGCTCTGTCAAAGAATTTCCTTAAAATTCTTGGCAGAATAAGGTCTAGGGGTTCCAACTTCCCGTATGCGTGCATCTCGAAAATGGAAGCAGAAAAGCCGCGGACTAAGATGCACCGAAGAGCAGAGTTCTGATCCACTTGAATTCGAGCGAGACTCGTTCGCGACACTTTTGACCACACCGGTGCTGCGTACGTGGTGACAGGCACTCGGCACGCACGGTACATTCGACGCTTCGTGTCCATACTCAGAGCAGGCGGGTGAATAGTCGGCCGGAGCCGATTAAGCGCCGCGTATCCCTTCGCACGGACACGCCGATATGTTTCTTACCGTTCTCAAAAAAGAACTCCTCTCGCAAATGCGCCTCCCAATGATCCGAGCGGACTTCCTGGAGGGCGTGTTGTACCGCATCGTTGAGTTCAGAGAGCTGCTTCCGGACGTTGGGGGTACGGTATTTTTGCCATTGCCGTCGGACACTGTTGCATCATAACACGACGGTAGGGGCCTGTGGCTTACTGGCTATCACTTGTGCACCCGAATTGGGTGCGTTTGGCGACTCTACTGCCAACTCCGCGGCATCTAGGGCACGAACCTCTGGCCGTTGCCTTTTTTGGCCCTGTAAAGGCCCTTTCAGCGCTGTGGAAAAGGAGATGGTTTTTAACCACCCGTCTCGACAGTCCTTGGGCGGACACAGGCTGGATTGGTGCTTTTGCAAATGCAGAATTAATGAACAGCGAAGGATCACAGACAAGAGAGAGTTCAGACTCTCGGCAATTGCCGAAAATACGTGGTCGGAATCTGGACACACGATTGAGTTCGACCAAGTAAAAGTGCTGGCAAGAGAAACATTAGTTTCTGAGACTCATCAGAAGAGCAGTAGAAATAATGAAAAATCCTAATAATGTCAACTGTGAGGACGGCTACACCCTGTCTTCTACGTGGAAAAGGGCGATTCCTATTCACCGCCAAGAAAGAGTCAATCAGAGCTCCCCGAGTCAGCTAGCGTCTCCTATATATAGCGGCCAAATTGCGACGCGGATCACTTCGACCTGAATACGCCTCCAGGACTCGGGGCGAGACAGTTGTCTAACAATCAACCTACGCGACGGTAATTCCCGGGAAGCAGCATGAATCCTTCATCAGATAGACGTCGTAGAAGCCTTAGGGTTAACTTAAGAAATCGTTCCCGAACGTTACTAAGGAACTTGGTGACATAAGACTTACAAGATGAATTATCCTTAATGTTTAGCTAAGTTCTTTTCGCGTGTACATCCTGTTGTCTCCTAAATTCTAAACTCTTTTAAAATAGCGACGTGAATCGGTCTCAATGTTTCACACCATTTACTATCGCAGCGGTTGATAACCTACGAATTGGGGATCGGAAGGCAGTCACACGTTTGCCATCCAAAAACAATGATTACGGAGTTCCTGATCAGCACTTTAGCACTAGGTAGTTAGGCATGCTTCAAAAATATTACCATACCTATAATGGAGTACCCAAATAAGAGTAAATAGTTAACGCTCCTTAAGTAGTGCACAGGTAGGGTTCTAGTCTGCGATTTATTAGAGTGATCCGTTATAGTGAAAACATAAAAAGCCAATTTTCACTCTTTACTTAATACAGGCCTTGGTTAGGACGATATATCGTTGCCAAGAGGGTATGGAAATTGATACCTTCATAATGATACTATGTTGAAAGAACGGCTGATAAATTATATCCAGCAATTGAATTGATCGTTGCATATATTATAAGGACTGGGACATATCTTATCAAAGTTACACCCGATTCACTATCTCCCTAGCCCCCGCGTCCAGGTTCGGACCATTCCACAAAAGATATATGAATTATTTTCAGAATGTCACTTTTTCATTATTCTAAATAACCTTCCTTATAAATGGATACGTAGCTGAGATCTACAAATAATATTAATTAAATAGTCAGAGTACTCAATTTGAAGAATTGCATTTAAAATTGCGATTCCATCCCTTTGGATGTCCTGAGTGGTGTCATGACGGATTTCATCACAATTTTAATTTATTGGGTACAAACGGAAATCCGATGGAGAAAAATCTTGCAAATACGGACGATGGCCCCTGCAATAATATCCCGCTAACCACCAAGAAGGTAAGTGGCAGGGGGGGTGTAAGCATCAGATGGAAAGGATAAGGGATAATGGAGTTAGGGTGCTTCAGAGATGAGGAAAAGGGACGGAATATCACTTGGAGGGGTAGAAAACCCCTGGAAAACGCGTGAAAGGTGGTTACCAGAGATTGATCTCAGAAAAATGTTCACATATATATAAATGTTAGCGCCGACTTTTATTTTGAATACTGTTGATTTAATCCACCAAAAATATCTAAATTTAAAGAAATCTAACATCATAACTCGCCATCAGATTGAATGGCAGGGAAATATAAAAATGAATCCCAACGGAACCCGGACATACAGCGCATCTCAGAGCGATCATATTTTATGGTACTATTATTATATTTAGTACAACAGAGAGTAGAGGTACATTAGTAAAAATTATTGGAAGGGCCACATAGATTATGACCGCAGTGGACTTTTCGACACTACGGATCAACATATGTAAATACCGTTTATCATCTTTTTCTCCTCGAAGCTTCATCCTTCCAAACAGTTTTCTCCCTAAAAGAATTCCCTTCACAGACATCAACGTCCCACTATCTTTAAATAGGCACTAAATTTAGTTATTTCCTCTTTTTAGGTATTTGGTGCGCTGGCTCGTAATTAGACGCTACAATGCGGACCCAATGGCGACTTAAGTTACAAATAGACTGATGCGGAAACCGTTTCTCTCCCCCATCTCTGGCATCCTACCTTTACCAAATTATACACTTATATCTAATGGCGCAAATGACATTTGAACTACCCGTCACCACTCCTAATAACTACTACTCGCACTCTTTCATTGTCCCATTCGAATTTCTTCTTCATTTTCCGATTCGAACTGAATTCATTTTTATTTTTAATTATTTAGCTTAGTTGCACCATATCGCTCTAAAACCACATCAAACAAATCCTCTAACCAACACTGACTGCTCTTTTCCCATGCAATGTATTTGCTTCTAAACCAAGGAGAGATAAATTCATCCACTTGGATACCATCCATAATGGCCTTTATCATTATTTAATGTACGCTTTTGCTTAACGCTACCTATCAGTAATCCCGCTCCTCTTCATGGGGGAGGATTTTTATACTGACGTAATCCCTTTCAATTCTCTCGCTAGTAGGCCCATTATAGCAAACAACAGTATGCATTTACGTGAACCGAGCCACTAATCACGACATGCATCATCCTAGAGTAGACAATAACGTAAACTAAGTAATTCTTGAGTAACCGATCAATTATGTTTTTATAGAAACTACCTACAACCCATTTATTATCAATGCATTGAAGATACATGATATGAAAAAATATAAATGGAGATAGTACAGAGAAATATCGTACCCATTGTAATAATACTTCAAATCCCTTGGCTTACTAATATGTGATAACGCGAATACAACACTGCTTGAACGCACTCATGAGATTTAGGCTCGGGGCCTTCCTGCCACCAACCTAACATTCTGCCCACTAGGCTACCCACCAAATTCAATTCTCTCTTTCCCTCCCTCTCCACTCGGTCCTAGACTCGTGCACCCCGTGAAAAAAGCTCAACGCGAAAACGGACCCTTCCGCCTCTCCCTTAGAGTTCCGGGGCGTAGCACCATTCCCTTGTGCACTTCCGCTTGCCTGAACTACTGCCTTCCTAATCAACTTAATCCCTATCCTTCCCGCTTGCTTGTTTTCCGTGGACCACCAATTTTCTCCACCTTAACCTCCCCCCAACACCCCGCCCCTTTTATAACCATGTGTACATATGAGGTTGTCCTTCCTCCTTTCTGTGTTTGGCCCAGCACGTCCAATCATCTCTGAAGAATGAACTATCGTGCTTTCGGCAAAGCTATGGACGACACCCCTTAAGGGATACCCCTAAGAAAATGTTTGCACGAGGACAGATAACCATGTCCTTCGATCATCGTAGTGAATAGTCCAATCACCGCTTCTCTCTCCTCCAAAAAGGGCAGCGCTGGAGGTTGATAACTCTTATCAGCTGCATGCTTGACTATGCATGCTGATCTAGATATGACCATGAGGAGGCTAAACCTGTGAGTAACATAGTAGACATGGTGTTGGAACCACGAATATCAAACAAAAACATTCCCCGAGGTAATACCACCACCGATATGCATGGGAAGGCTTGCTCTAAGATCAAAGCATTTGCACTTAGGAACTTGGATCATAGAAAACAATTTGCTCTTGAAGTATTTGTTACCTGCTTCATAAGCAAACTTAAGTGTAAGCAAAGTGTAGCTTAATTACGACAGTATGTTTCTACGGGCATAAGATCTTAAATATGTGTTTTAATGAGAAATTACCTCTCAGAAAAATACTGTTACATTGAAGTTCATGATTTTCTAGATTAAGTTTTTGTTTAGGCTGCTTTTAGTAATTCTTTTAATTCATCTTAATCGCTTTTTGGTTTAGATTCCTACAGCGACCAAAGCCATTGTGAGATCATCAGTGGATAATTAATTTGTTTCTTTTATAATATGTACATTCAAGATCTGCTTCGGTACTCCGCGTTTAACTATTGACGTTCACATGCTAACGACAAAAATGAAGAAAATTTTGATAAATAGATCATATGAATGACTATTAAGAAACACAGACAATTTTGATAACTTTGAAGACGTTTAATCTTTCTCGTATTGATATTTGCCATATTTTCACCATCATATTGTTGCAATTATAATCCAGACGAATGCGCCATACTGTTAACTTACAATCTTTACACGATTATTTCAGCTATTCTTCTTTAAAACCATAGCACGCTGTGATTTAATTTTCATTAGGTTGTTTCATTACTCTATGGGATTTACTGAGTCATTAATTAACACATTGCCTAAAAAATAAAGGAGGGAGAATATCACGCAGAACTGATAGAGCATGAGTAGAAGATGGATACAAATGGAGAAGATAGTTGATAGAAAATTAAGGCGTATCCATTAAACGGATTGAATGACGGTCAATAGAACGGCAGTAATCTACTCCGTTTTATTAAACCGCCTTTAGAGTATGAACAGAATACACGTAATTCAAGTTATTTTAACTATATTCTATACAAAACTTTCATTAGTCCGAACCTGGGTCGGCAAATAAAGGTTTTGTGGGCAATATCTTGCTGTTTTACTCATATAATAATGTACTAAAAAGTGACGCCTGAAAATTTCTAGTACATAGCATTTGAATTATTCCTTTGCTGTTTGAATGCATCCTTAAAGCTGAATAATGTTATTTTAATATGAATTCCACTCTTTAAGACGCCCCAATCAATAAATGAATACGCATAAATAAACGACATACACCATTTTCACGATTCTTCTAATTTTGTGTTCGTGCGATATGTTCAGCGTCGGTTAGGATGAACATGCGCGATGGGGCAAAGTATGACTCTATTTAATTTGGCGTTATATAAAATTAAATGGATTTTGGGGGCTATGTTCGCCGAAGTTCCATATGACTCAGTATAATAACTATTTCAGTTAGACTATGGAAATATGCGAGAAGCAAAAATATCAAAAATTACTACAATTATCAAACGAACAAATTCATGATCTAGAATACTAAAAACTATTTGATCCCGAGACGGCCCAAGTTAACGGCAGAAAAAAATATTCTCATAGGCAGAATTCATACATTAAAAAAAGAGTCACTTAATTATACTGCTCCTTATTTTTCCAAGACACATACATTTAATTTAAACCTAAGATATACTTCTGCGCAAATATTAGCGCTCCGAGTTTCATTATCCAATACTTCGGCGATAGGCGCGATCTAAAAATTGTTGAACGTAACCATATCTAAGCGTAAATGAGATTCCCTCTGGCCAGATTGCCACGGAGAAAGAAGAAGGGTGATATCTCATGCAAACCATTAAAAATTATGCGCGAGCAACAAACGTTAATCATCCCTGAAAAAACTAATTCTTATTAATCAACACCGGCCACGCGGAGGAAATTTATTCCCCCCACCAACCACGAAACATGGAGTTATAACTCCGGGGCTGGAGGGAGATCAGGGCAAAAAAATCCGCGTTGGGGGTTGGGAAAGGTAACTAAAGCACACGAAATTAATAAGAAAAGACGGACGCGACACAAGGAGAAACGGCTGGGTGAAATGCATCTTCGAGACCAGGGTGAGATGCGTTGGGCTGGTCTGGTGGAGGGTCGAAGGTACAGAGGGGGAGTTTGAGAAAGGAGGTTAGCAAAGGATGGAAACGGCGAGGGGAGGGTGAAGGGATAATGCACGGCTAAAAATTGCCACCGGGACTCCGAATTAAAAGGGAAAATTAGGGAAAATGAGCACGTTTAAAGAAGGGCATTAGGCGGGATGGTCCTGCGAGCAGGCGAAAGAGGACGTTAGCGATGCAGACGGCGGCGGATGGAAGGGGGAAAGAGAGCGGAGCGAGAATCGCACGGAAATTAAGACAAACGGAGCGACTGTGGATGATGGTAGGACGCAAGGATGGACGGAGAGGTAGAAAGGAAAAGGGAGGAGGAGTAAGGGATTCAAAATGAGGAGGAGTTGGAGAGAGAGAGAAAGAGAGGCAGAGGCGTGGCGGGCACTGAGGCGAAATTAAATTGCAAGGGAACACGTGCTCAGGGGCCAGGGTAAATATTTTCGCGGAGGCCACCGAAGGGGAGACAGAGAGTTAAGAGGGGGTGAGAAGAAAGAGTGGGTAGGAGAGGGCAAAAATTTGAGATTTATACGAAACATGGTTCCGCTCCATTTAAATTTAAGGGAGCCCGCGAGGGGGCGGAGCGAGCGGATACATGCCTTTTAAGCGCGCAGTTTATTCTTCTGTGCAAGTCGTAGCGCTAAATTAAAAAAAAGCGGGGGCGGGCATGGGAGCGCAGAGAAGGAGATACTCCTTTGCTGGTCTAATTCCAGACCACCTCTCTTTAAAATGCATGCAATTAAAATTAATACAATAGTAAATGACTAAATTGGCGATAATGAACAAGCCTACTTGACGGGCAAGAGGGAACTGGTTAAGGGGTGTGCTCTCAGGAGGAATGTAATAACTATTATGCTAGAAAATAACATACACGCGCTTAATGAGTGCAACTTTTATGGTTGGGGCGTTGAATAATATAAAATTGCACTCATTCATTAGTCGATCAATCCGAAGGAGGCTTACTGCAGTCCTTTTTCCTTCCCTACTCAATGTAAATACTCTAACACTTAGATAGCTCTCCAACGTAGTCCTTTGAGAACATTCCTCACTATTAAAGTCCTAATAAAACCCTCTCCTCTCAATAAGTACCAATCCAGCAAATGAATATTTCATGCATACTCCTCTCTATGGTTTTTCCTACCCCTCGTACTCCTCCGTATCTCCTTCTATATCTGTACATTTAATTTCAAATCTGCCTCTATTGAAAAGTAACGGAGGTCCTACCTCTTCCCTCAAACATTTTCCGAATGGTTTACGACTCTGATACAAACCACTCAAATATTTGCACTTAATACTCCCTCGTTTGTAACTGCATCTTCTTTGAGCACGGTATTTTCGTCTTCAGCATAAATTACCTGTTTGCCGAGGCTACTCTGCTTTTGATGCCCGTCGCAAAATTTTTCCCATCGCCTTTGATGATGCTCTCTAGGTACTTGTATGCGTGAGAATTCATTCACTCCATTTCTATTCCTTTGGCTGTAATATCTGCCATCGCAACACTAGCCTCCAGCTCCGTTCTTGATGTTAAAATTTTAATTCCCCTACTACTGGTTTTCATGCTATGTGCGAGCGCAGCTTTGAAGGCTATCAAAATGTGAATGAAAAGAAGGATAAAGAATGCATGGATATAAGGAATAAGGTAATAAAAAATACAAGCCAAGGAATTGGCAGAGAAAATTTGATGAAAAATGAATACATTGAGGAATGGTTTCATGTTTTTCTGGAATAATCTTAAGTATAATACTATATAGAGTTTAACATTGGCGGATTTTCTATAAATCTAGATCTTCAACACGGAATATGAAATGCGCTCCATGGAAATTGGATGAAAACGAAAGACAAACGGAGGATACATGCCTTGATTATTAGACACTAGCAAAATGAGAAAGCCTATAAAGACATGGAAATCGGAGACAAACAGCAATCATACCTATAGCTACAAAAAGGACGGCACAAGGCCTTTTTCATATGAATAAAGAAGGAGAACAAAAATATCGATCAATCTAAAATCCTAATTACAGATGTTGGAATACACATGCTAATAGCCATACGACTATAGAAGAAAAATGAAAACCAAAATATTGTCACATCAAAGTGCAGCAATTTTATAAACATATCCTCCGTGAATGTTTACTTAGAAATAATTTTTAGTATTATGAACACATTTTGGATTATCTGGAATCAAAAGTAGTAGTTTTTTAGGGGAGGCGACCGAAAGCTGAGGTCATTTGCGCCATAGGGGATGGATAGGAAAGGATGAAGGGTGGAGAGAAACCCGGCGTCGGCATTAGCCTACTCTTTATGAGAGGCGCCAAGGGGTCCGCAGTTTAACGTCCCATCCGTCGGACGGCGTACTCACTCAAAGTGCCCTCCAAAAAGCACCTCACGTAGGGATCGAGATACCTCTGAAAAGTATTCAACACCGCCGGGATTTGAACCCGCGCCCTCAGGGTGGGAAGCCAGTACGTTAGCCCCCGCACCATCTCGATACGAAGTTTTAAGTAATTTAGGTTATATAATGGGAAATTAGATCGATAAGCCACTCTGTAAGCCAAGAGAATTTTGAAATGGTACTACGAATAATATATCCAACATGTTACACATATATTAGTCAACGAAATTATCCAAAATATGCCCATTCAAGGTTATATTCACAAAATTATGTGTACTATACCAGCGCTGCAAATTATAACTTCCAGAAGGACGGTAAAACAGATGAAAACGGACCTCGTTTAACTGTTAAGGTTGCAAAAAAGCTCTAAGGAGCTACATTGTTAAAAATGTATTTATCTGCGACAGAATACGATAGTGATATATAAATAGATTTTTCAGAATGAGTGGGATTCACTGTACGTACATTACCCCATAATATACACATTAAACTGAAATATTACCTTTTGAATAAAGATTCTATGATGTAACGAAGAACAAGTGGCAAATATAAGCATTTGAATATACTGGACAGGTAGACAACCAAAGTGGCAGAAAAATTAGAATATAAAACTTTATGTAGGAAGTTTATTGTAATTGTAAAAATATGAAAACAAGTTATTTGAAGATCGATAAAGAAAACTATAAGAAAGAAGGCGGCTTCGCGGAGGAAGTCCTGAGGCTAAGTGAAGGGAAAAGAGAAAAACATACCTTGGCACATGGAGGAGGATAAAAATGCCAACAAAGAAATAAAAAACAAATAAGAAAAGGAATAAGAATACTCAATAGAAACAGGAGTGTATGGTCTTGTTCACGTAGTCTATAGAATATACATATCAGAGAACGTAAAGAAAGATGTAATTTCATTCAGTCATGAGAGCAATCGAACCGAATCGAATCACCAGTATATGGGATCCTCAAGAAATAAATTTAATTTCGGAATTGGATCGAGTTCCGCGGAGGGGGGCTAGATTTGTCAAAAATTGTTATGACAATCGCAGTAGCGTAACTACATTGCTAGAAAATTAAGGCTGGGATTCCCTTACACAGCGGCGTTTACAATATAGATTAAACTTATTAAAAACATTTAAAAATGGGTCCTTTTCCGATGACATCAAGAGCATAATACAAACCCCAACGTATTACGGGCAGAGGGATCACGAATATAAGATTAGAGAGATTGACTGCAAGACAGACAGGTTTAAATGGTCATTTTTTCCAAGAACAATAAGAGACCAGAATGCTTGTAATCGAAATCCCTCGGGAACCGGCTCAACATAATAAGTATTAACCTACCAGATAGCGACTGCGCATGGTTACTTTTTTTTTGCAGGTTCCCCTTACCTTTCCCCATCCATTTGAAAAACCCTAACCCCCTCATCCCTTTCCTCCTGGTGCTGCACCCCCTGAAACACACCTTTTTGGTGGCTTGCAGGGTATTGATGTAGATGTAGATGAACCTAAAATGAAGGAGAAGGAGAGAGTTATGAATTATAATTGAATTGCGTCAGATAGGACAGGGAACGTATTATAAATGTGATAAGAGAGGAATGAACCAAACCCGATTTAGGACACACTCTTGTTGGGAAGTATGATTTAATCCCGAAACATAGAATACGTTAACTATGGGGATGATGATATATCTCCAAAGCTCATTAATTTCTAGTAAAAAGATGTTAAACGAAGCTGCGTGATGTTTGGACAAGTACTCAAATGGAAAAACAACGATGGATTCTCATAAGAATGCAAAACTGGTCTTTCCTGAGAAAAAAGCTTCGGTGACAAAAAAGGGAGGGAATAAAGAGTGGATACTGATGAAATTGGAGACGTTATATCCTGATGATTACCGAAACAAAACGGATCAAGTTGGGGGAAATAACAATTGGCATCAGAGCTATGAAATAGCGTGGGATAGGACATGAGTTTGGCGAGACATTATCACCCAGATATGGAAAAATTAGAAAGGGAAATTAATAGCCTAGAGGGCATTCTACAGAAAGTTAAGTCTTCCAAGACACAGACGTATGTATTGGAATTGAAAAGAGCTTCATTATTTCCACACAGAGTTACGGGCCACGGGCAATGGAAATAAATGAATTGAACAAGAATGAGGAAAATATTAACTTGGGTGTGAGAACAAATCACCTTCGGGATGTTACGAGTTACTTAAAAAAGTGTTAAAGAGCGGGGAGAAGAAAAAAAGAATCTGATAGGATTGAAAAAATGAAGGCTTGCTAAAGAGACACATTTTAAGACACGCGTTTAATATTTTGCATAATTTAAAAGCGTTTTTTTTGCAATCATGTTACAAAAATATTTCTAGCCCAGTCGAGGAATGGAGAGATAATGAAAATATGAGTAGAGCGATCAACTCAAGTATTGAATGATTTATGATGCAATGTATTCCCGCGAGTTATAAAGGATGAGAATAACCGCAAACGATTGCAAGAAGAAAGCAATTACTTCATTTCAATGCAACAATTTCAGAGCGTAAAAATCATTCGCCTTGACTGGGATTCAAACCCAGATACCTCAATATCCGGTCGAGTGCTTTAGCCAGTTATGCTATCGATGCGTCCTTCCTTTGGCAATTACTTCATGTTTCCTAGCATACTTTGATTATTTTTTAAAATCTTTATTTCATTTTGATATTCTTATTAGTCGGTAGTCACGCACGGACAAAGAAGTATTTTACATTTAGATTCCGTAGTGCATATACCTGTTGTAAAATTAACATCAATTATTTGATATATTTTACAAATTTACCCACACTCTAAGGGTGAATTGCTAGATTTCATTTATATATACAGAGTGTAGATTTCTGGATAAAAATATGGAAAAGAAAGTAAACAGAAGAATGGAAGCCTCTGATAAGGTTAAAAAAGCAAATAATAGCGGGTGTGAACACACAGAAACGTTATGATATGGATGAGTTAGCTTCCTGGAAAGCTGAATATAAAGCTAGGCCGATGAAAAGTTCCGGGTCTTCTTCTGAGTCTGCAAGGGGAAATGATCCGTGAAACGAAAGGAAAAACATGGTAGAAAAAAGACAGGTCGAAAGAAGAACTACTCAACAGCTACAATAACACTCGGTAACTTTATATAATAGATGACCGCGAAAATATTCAAACTACTTGAATGGGAAGCAGCATTATAGGTATCTAAGGGTGACTGACTGCTGAAGCCAACAGGAAAAATGAATAGGGCGTAGCTTAATCGCTATAAATATCTGGCACGCCCTGACCTGGGTATTTTCAACGGCTAGGTTGTCTAATGTGAAGAGGGTTTCTGATACGCATATACTACGTGTACCTCTGGCCAATTGAATACCGACATAAAAGGCAATGCTGACATTAAATAGACGTTATCCATCCTATTTCTAAAGATTGCGGTGGAGGACTATCGAGATCTCTCAAGAGGTAGGTTGTAAAGAATTTTGGCCGGGATAGCAGTTAAACAAAGGGAAAGATATGGGTTTGGACAACGTCATGGAATTAGAAATATTGTCGCAAAATGACGTAGAGTGAAATGACATAAAGGAGGTGGCTCCTTAATTGATCCACTTAGTCTAGTCTAACCGCACTCATTAATACAGGCGACAGTCCCTTCTGTGCTTCTCCAAATTGGCTAATGCCGGGCCCACAAAGCCCGCGAATTCGGACGGTATCATTGAATGATTGGGTATAAATTTATTCCCAAGAGGTTACATGATTCTTAATGTCAAACAAAGTAAATCCTCTATTTCCTCAAAAGCAAAAAGCCTCATTAAAATAAACCATATCACGCTCTCGATGAATTCACAAATAGTTAATATTTACCCTGAGAAATTCACGCTCAAGCCTTGACACAGCTCACCAACTTTTGAAATCCACTCTGCGCCGCTCAATGTTAAGGTAATTTACACATTTTTTTAAAGAATTTATACACTGCTTGCTAAGTATTTAGCTCGAGAAAACGATTTTTTCGTGGAAACTTTCCCCTGCGCGTGCGCGTGACTGCGAATAATGGTGCTTAGGAATCATTTTTTACTACGCTGGGGTTCATTAAGCGATGGAATATGAAGTTAGCCTTGGGACCGCGGATTGTCAAGCACTGACGAATTTAACTGCGAACAACTCTTGTTTTAATAATACATCTTTAGGCGTTCATATTCAACTAAGTTGAGATGGATGTGTAACTGAGCAGTATACCTGACTGACACTTGCAATATCCTGAATTGAACCTCATTCAAGACGTACCATCCTCTTTGTGACGAAGATTCACTAACTAGCGAGGGCCAATAAGCCATTAAGACATTGTGCCATAACCACCCTAAAGCGAGTCGTCTGGGTCATAGTCATTTACGCACCATTGATAAAGGTACTTTAAAAAATGCTACTCTGCTATAACATCAGTCCACCCGGAAGTTAGTTTGATAGTTGTGGGTGCAACTTCCTTGTACTGAGTCATGGAATAGCCGAAGTCGGAGCATTCTTTATTTCACTGACAATTCCTCTGGAAGTTTTAGAATCAAGATTATTAGCTTCAGTCAGCCTGCCTGCTTCAGCCTGTACCACCACAGGACCCTAAGATCAGATGGCGAATACACCGAATCAGAGAGGTAGCTTAAAGAATATGCGGTATAATTTGACTGTTTATGCAACAAAAGAGCACTGAAACACAGTGATGAAGGAATAAATGTAGAACTGAGAGAAATACGGTTAAATAATTATAAGTATACTTTACGTATCACTGAGAATTCGTGAACCCTATCCTATCTTCAATTCTTCATAATATCTATCTGCCCTCTTACAGTAGAGAAAGAGTGTTTTCTTCCTTCCGATTCTCAGTATGCTCATCATTTTCCCATAATATTACGGCCATTTACATCCCACTGGATATATCCCTATCTCGCGTCCTCATTTTCTCGCTTCTTCCGATTTCTCCTAGGGGCCGACTCTCTTCTCTCAACACATTTAAAACTTTGTAATTTTTCCTATGCAAATAATTTTTTTAATTGTTCTCCAAACCGATTTTTTAAAAGAGCTTAATCTACACTCATCCTGTGCGATTATAAATTGACAATGGCATCGTTGCTAAGAAAACCTTTTTGTGGAAAAACATATTTGCCGAAATATGAAAAACAATAATACTATTATAGCAGCAGAATAAATAAATAGTAAAACAGGATTTTTACTTTATTCATTATCAAGGTATTTTCATGATGGCAGTAGGTGTCAAAACTTTTGCTGGCATAATAAAAGAAGTGAAGGCATATGTAAAGCCATTTTCATTCATCGAAATAAAAATGACGTGAGGTGACGAAAACAAAAATTAATCAAAGCGAAGTATTAATATAAAAGCAGTGAAGAGTATGTAAAATTTTAGAACATAATATATCAATTTAATGGTTTGAAGAACGGTCAGTAGAAGAATTTATGAATGGTTATCTAATTAAATGGCGTGGTTATGAAAATTAACTAAATGTAATTGTAAAATAAGGATTAAATCCGCGAGAATCGATTTTTGGTGGATACGCACACACAGGACTGTACAGTCTCGCTAATGGAAGAAAATCAGGAAAAAAATATAGAAAAATAACAACATAATGTGACAAATATGCGTATAATCCTTCATTTCCCAAAGCATTTTACACCTCGGAGAGATTGGAAATCCTGGAGAAGTCACTCAGGAAGACTAATTGGTATAGATATAGACCCTTAATCCAGTTATAATTTGCACCCATGAAAAAATCGAGGAATAAATTACTGATTGCCAAGAGGAGAGAGAAACCCGGGTTCATTCACATCCATCAAGAGAAAATAGATGATGATATGCTCGAGGAGTCCAACTTTCATTCACTTAAATAAGCAGGTTTAAATGGAGGAGGATCCACACGATTTGTTCGCCGCCACCGATTTTACGATGACTGGCCCGAGGAAATGAGCATATTTGCAGTGAGCTTCAGGACCAATTTATTATTTTATCTCAATAACCGAAATGGATCCCACCACTTTTGCCATAAGGCTCCCGTCAACTTTGGGGTTGGGCTCGCATTGTGGTCGCCTCAATTAAGTGGCATTAGAGTCACTCCCGCGCTTGCGTTTCACTCGCGGATGTCGGGTGGCTTCCCTCCGCGGGATATTATAGCCAGCCCCAAGCGCCGTCACACCGTGGCCACTTGCAGCTTAAACGCGGATTGCCCATTCTTAAATTTAACCGGCAAGGGATAAGGGAGCTCTGTTTACCTTGGTTTCGTATGAATAGTAATTTCCATACAAGTTTAATCCCATTCCCCGCGGTGAAGCTCTACCAGCACGTTTCGACCTGAATTATGAATCACCATGGTAAACGCCTCTAATTTCACACCATTGCCGACTGTAACCGGAGAAGGCAAAGCGGAGCCGGACGATTTTATCCCCCCCGCCTGCCCCCTCGTGAAAACGATCAAAAGCCATCCCGACTAACTGACGGCGCCAAAAGTAGGTGAGGACGGCTTTACTGAAACAAAAAAAAAATATTGTTTTCATGCGAAAAGTTGACGTGAAATTAAAAAAAAGCTTAAAACATCTGGGCTGGAGGTAAAAAAAATCTTGTTGAATTGGAAATAAGCGAGAGAAACCCGAGAATAATTGAAGTAGGATTGCAGCACGTACGAGGGGTAGAGTGTGGTTTGGAGGGAATTTTGTAAAGAGAGACAAAAGGGGGAAAAATAGGGTGGGTGTCGAGGAAAAATACGAATGAATGGTGCGAGAAGGAAAACGGTGATGGCTCTCTGATGGGCTCGTAAGTGTTAACTTCCGATCCAGCGGCCGACGGGAGAATAAGATAAACCGTGTTGTGTGCGGATGGGAGGGAGATTGGATGCAGGAGCAGACGTGAGGGATGTCTGGAAATCCGATACGTGGGTGAACGGAGAAAATGTTTTTGAAGAAATGGCAGGATGAGAGAGAGAGAGCGAGGGAGACACACAGACAAACGGAGGAGGAAGGGATCAGGGACGCAACTTTCGAAAGCGGGATACACTGCGAATGGGAACAACGTGACTGGCGGATGCGAATCCCTTTCAAGCCATACGTCAAAACCCGTTCAAACTTTTCTGATGCGAGTGTTATGTCCCTCTACCCTTTTCTCTTTCCCTCCCACTCTCTCGCCCTCGAAGCAAGCCTTTTTGCGTCTCCTTTCCGCACATAATTACGGGACGAATGGCACATAGCGCTGGAAAACCAGAAAAATTCTGACACACCTGATATACTGAAATGGAACACCAAAGAAGTATCAGGGCTACTCAATTTTAATTCCCGCATTACATTAGTTGGCAGTACCAAACGCTGGATAGCTGGAAAATGGATAGGTTTCAGGAAGATGTTTAACTAAACATCTAGATACATATCTAATGTATTAATCTATGATATCCATTGTTCAAAACAGTCATTTCACAACAATAAATCATTTGGTGCAGGGATGGAAAACGGATTGGCATAATATCTTAAGAATTGAAAATTATTCAAATTATGAACTTGTTTTGGAAAGTATTAAAAATTCTTTTTATCCGTTTTTTTAACTTCCTATGCACGAGCCGAGGCAGACGTAGACGTATATAGAAAATTCTGGGGACATTAGGAAGATGATAGATCGGAATAAACAATGGTTAGGCGGAAATTTAGGTGCAGCATGATTAATTCGTAACCTTCCGCCGGCAAATGACAACTTAGGCCAAAAGTTAGTAATAATGATGCGCACTTTTTCATTCATTCAGTGTGAATAATACACGATAATGATGCCAGATTCAAAAAAGATAATTAGTAAAGAATTTTTAGAAAATGGATTTTAGAAGCATTGACCGGAACGACATCCGGATCATCTGCAGACTTCAGAGCAAATCATGAGTAGTGAAGGGGAGCTAAGTGCTAGAGAGGGAAAATGGGAACATACGTGTATCAAAAAAAGGGACATTGGAAGCCGCAAACTATTTATGAATATCACATAGGGACAGGACAACAAAACCTTGAATTATAAACGAGATGGTTACAAAGAGAGATAAAGGAAGAAAATGAGAGATGGTAAGGTAAACACGGAGGTAGGTAGAAGGAGGCAAAAGGAGTTAATAACAAACTGAGGCGGGAAACTGCCACAGTGAAAGAAGGGTGGTAGAAGTGGTAGATTGTGAGGGTATCGAAGGTTTACCAAGGCAGGGTGAAAATAGTACGCGTTACTAGTAAGTGAAATTACCGTCAGGAAGCATAATTGGAAAATCATTGCATAAAGTCAAAGATAAGGCAGAAAAATCATTAAATTACCCCTTACCATAGACATAGATAGAGAATATTTCGTCGATGTAGATAGCTTAGGTCTAGGTTCACTGGATGCTGAGATAGAAATGGTATAACTACTACTTGTTTGTTACTACTGTTGACTACTGTTTGTTATATCATGTCATTGCCACCCGGCTTATCGCCTAACAGCAATGTATCCCAAATAATAATAATAATAATAATAACGGGCACTGAAATCAAATAGGGGCTTGGGGGGCTGATAAAGTGAATTGAGCGAAAGAATGGGATTTATTGCAAAAAAATAGGAGTACATTGGAGAGATAGAGACTTACTGGCAACCTGTATATGTCATAGATCCTTCAGGCCCGAGTTGCGGATGGATAGTTCGCCAGAATAACTAAGAGAATTAAGTAGGAGTTATAGCAGTAAGAGTAGTAAGTGGTACTCATTACAGAGGAATACAGAGGTATTCATTGCCGCCTGTAATTGTATAATATATTAGGAGGAAACAATTAAAGAGACATGGGAAAAAATGAAGATGAGGGTAAAGCTCGAAATAGAATTCTAAAAATCAGTTAGGTTTACTGACTGAAAGGAAAACAAACGAAATGCTTGGCATGGTGGAGGAGGAGAGAGGATTGTTGGGAGAAATCCTGAAGGAAGCGGGTATGATGGATCCATAGCATCTTGACTGGCGATGCTATCTTGAATTTTTACTGTGATAGAGAAGAAATCTTTAGGGAAACGAGGTAGGGATAGAATAGGTACGTTATACGGAATAAAGAGATGAATGAAGTATGGGGAATTGAAGAGGGGCTAAATGAAGTTTTGTACATCAGATTGTTTTGTGGGCGAGGCAAGAGAAATATCGTTTTTAAGCCTGTGTTCATCTAAAAACTACCTTAAACAGTAGAATACCAATAATAATAATACTATGCACTCACCCGCTGATTATCAGACTTCTTTAATTCCCGCCATGAAAATATATTTCCTTATAAGCGCATGTTGTAACCACTCCCCACTAATTGACCGTTGCGGCTTATATTCAAAGAGTAGTAAGTTATTATTCTATCAATGCTTAATAATACGCCAATGGTGACAAATCAGTGCATGAAGTCAAACGCGCGAAGGTTATTACCTAGAGAAAAAGGTGCGCCGGTTCATTCCTGAAAGACTCTCCCCCTCAGAAGAAATTATCAACTTTAATATTTAGAGAGTAACTCTTTACAAAGTATAATGGGAGTTTCAACGAACATAAATATGAGTTAGATCATTTAAAAAAAGCCATCTACCTCCTGCATGCTTTGGAAAAGCTGGCCATACGATCCATTAAGGGAAGCATGCTATTTGGGACAATCAAAGCTCTTCTCCATGGTCGTTATTGGGCCGGATTTTGGTTTCACTGGCATCTACATTTCAGGCATTCTTATTGACTGATGAATGCCAATTAAAGGATTAAAATCCATTAACACATACGCAGTTATGCCATAGTCCGAATTCTTTGATCCTGAGGTTGCGAAATTGGCAAGGAAAACAAATGCATCGAAATAAGTTAATTTTTATGACATGCATTTTCTGCCGATACAATAGGACAAGCATTAAACGATAATCCTCATCTATGGAGTATTCGTTTAACAATAATTGCAAAAATACATTTTAACTTTCCCTCCATCATATAATGAATTTTAGTTGCTAATTTTCCCACTTCCCAAAACTTTCTAGTAATTTTAATATATTAGAAACGTGAATAAGAAATAAAGGAAGAAATACATTGGTCTCTCTTCATTAGTACCATATAATATTTTTATATAACACTTTGGCTTACATAAAAACCTCCCAAAAATGTTTTACAACTATTTTCATAATTTATTTTTACAAATTTCATAATTTTAATTTCGTGTTCGCAACGTTCAATGGACGCTCAAACAGGAAGACATTTTCTTCGGAAGGTATATTAGTTTTATCCGGCTGACAACAACACAACCATTCGATTGACATCTCACTCCGATAGACTTTTAAAAATACATTCTGTGGTCATAAGGAAAAAAATCTGAGAGACCTTCTTTCCACGGGTAGGGACAGTTACTGTGTACATTAATCCTCCTTTCATGAGAACTTTAGTGACGTTCTAACCTTTGCGCTTCGATGCGGTATTTGCCACCCGACCCACTACCCGACCCTACTCCAGTAAACGTGAGATTGAGGTCAACAATAATAATGGCCGGATGACCCACTGAATCCTCACTGCCCCGCCATCACATTAAAACCCTTCCAAACACCACAATACTCCCAAGGTCATATCTTGGAAATCCATGCTTACGGTAACGCCGATGAGCTTCACCATAAAACATCACCACGCGCTTTACCCACCGTGTCCTTTAAAGGACGCCTCGTAACTCACATTACTCGCCCATAGGAAGGTAGTGCAGGCATTTATAAGACATGAACAAAATATATTAGCAATATACTATACAACTAAAGATAAGCTGTTGATATTTTAGAATAGTATCACTATTAAAGAATGTAATATTTCTAAATCAAAAGCTATAACTATTGTGATACCGCATTATTTTATTCACATTTACCGCGGGTGTTGACGTTCACCACAATCTTCCCCAATATACTGTGGAATCACAAAGCTAGTTATTCATCTTTATATGAATAGATTTTAGAATAGAAATAACACCCATAACCACTGATTAGATTAACTATACACACCTAACATCTCAGGGACTATTATGGGCACTTGCTTCCCTCCCTCTGGGCTCCACTTTGATTCCCAGAGTTTTCAACAGTATTTGATTTCAACTTGGTGTGTTACATGAGGAGCAAGTCGTTCGCGGGATGGGTCGTTACAACGTTGACCCCTTGGAGCCTATCATTAAGATTAGGCTAATGCTGACGCTAGATTTCTCTCCACCCTTCCTCCGTTCCTTGAACATCTTATCAATATCAAATTACCCACCTATCCCAAATGGCACAAATGCCCTTAGGCTGGATGCAGCCTTCCTTAGACATACAACTACTACGGTTTTCATGAATGGGAGAAAGGGATAAGAAAAATAATGCTTGTAGGTAAGGCGAAAGGATACCCATCCTGAAAATAGCATTATTCCCTGACTGGTACTTAAACGATGTTAGCCGAGTCCGTATATATGTCTAGATCACCAAAATACCCACAGGAGTGAATAACAACTGGGATTTCTTATTATAAGTCAAGAGTTGTTTTAGCGTATTGACAGCCCTCGAACGCTATGCGGCGTTCAAAACTTTCATTCGAAATTTAGGTATATACAAGCACTATTCATGCAGAAAATTACACGTATACGCCAGTAAAATGACGTTTAGCCTGACAAACAGCGAAAACATAAATAAACAAGATGAATTTTTGGAATGTTTCTTCCGGTCAAACACCTTTTAAAATAAAAGAATTACGAACGCCTGTAATATCTCAGAATACATTTGTACTGATACTCATCTCATAATAAATAATTTTCCTGCATCTTTTTTCGAATTGCCACAGTTGTAAACCATGTTGATACGAAGGACTAAAGAAAATTCCCCACGCCAGGGAGAGTTACGGGAATATTATTATCAGTATTATAATGATTAGGATAGTTTCGATAGGAGACATGCTACTAGAAATTGCTGCCACAAAACATTTAATTGCCTCTCCTAACAAAAACCGCAACCTAATCCGACAGCACAGTAAGTCCCTCATAAATTCTGCTCACGTTCCTCCCTTCATTCTATCTAACATGCCTATTCTTTTCCTACCCATTCCTAGCTCGCCTAACGTCCTTTCCTCTATCACAGTCTTCAACATCCCATTGCCAATTATAATTCCCCGAGTCCATCTTTCCTACCTAATCTCTCCCTACTCCCTCTCCACTCCCACCATGCCTAGTATTACCTTGTTTATTTTCCTTTCTGTCTATTAAACCATTTCCATCCTTCTTTATACCCAAAACCCCAATATATGCCTATCATCTTACTTCAATGACCATATTTGTCGGGAATGCGTTATATCTTACTCATACCAGTAGTAAAAGCTTTGCCATTCAATTTGAGTCTGCGGGCAATAGTATATGGACAAAAGAGCAGTAGTATGAGGAATGCAAAGGTGAGAGAAAGCTCCTTGCTTTTACGTTTACCAGTAATTCGTAAGTTTAAGTTGTATATAAAGCGGTAGACGAAAGGATATTTCCATAATAGAAAATCAGCATAAAATTACGAATCGAATGAATGAACTTATTAACAACTTCTTGCCCATAATCTAATAGGAAGAAATCATTAGTACCATCACCAGCATCCCAGATCCACTTAGAGGGGATAATGGATCTCTTGATTGCTTGAAAGTTCCACTTTAACTATTCCGATGAGAAAAACTCACCTAGGAGATACATCGAATTTGAATTGTCACTTATTTATTATAAATAATCATGTCAAATGATCAACTAGGCCCTGTGTTCATGTTTAATACCATTAGCGTCATAGTAATCAACTTGGTGGTTTCTTTTAATTGGCGAGGCCAGAGGTCAACTCGAACTAAGCCTTGAGGCGTGTGAAATTCAGACATCCATAGAGTTGAGGCAACAATTCCGCTCCCGATTCCACTGGTAATTTCTTGGGGAGTTCTAACGGGCTCATAATCCCTTTATGATAATTGCGAATGAATTTTTTGATGGGGTGGCCTGAAGACATCATACAATACCCTCTGGGAACAATCTGTGCGCTCTGCCACTACCACGTGCCACTATAAAATCAAAATAACGATAAGCGAACAAGTCAAAAAGATTAGAAATACCAAAAGAATATGTGAAAACCTTTTGTTTAGGCTAAAAATATGCCAACTTTAAATTTCATATTGATCGTGATATTTCAGGGTTTTCATGTCGATTAAGTTTTCAAAGATATTTTTGTTCATAAATTTGGAAAATAAGATATGTTTGCTATTGAAAGGCACTCTCCATTAGGAGAGCCCTCAATTAAAATTCACAATACTGTAAATCTAAGGCGTAAAGCAGGGTAACACACACAAACACACAGAGAGAGTCAAAATCCGTCCGCCGGATGTGACGTTGAACTGCTGACCCCTTGGCACCTATCGCTAAGAATAGAATAACGCCGACGCCGGGTTTCTCTCCACCCTTCCTTTCCCATCTACCACTAATGGTGCAAAAATTCTTAGCTGTCAGTCGCCTCCCATAAAAACTACTAATACCAAATCTAAACAACCAATTTCAGTGCATCCGTGCAATATATTCGTGTGAGTATATATATATATATATATATATATATATATATATATATATATATATATATATATAGCTTAGTCTTTTATTTTATGGAAAATCACATAACCGATGTTTTGATATGAATATTGATTCGCATCCCATATCTGTCGCACTGAATTTCCAATTCACTCAGCAATGCTTGCGACCCCTTGGCTGACAGAAAAACTAGAGCTTGGTCATCAGCAAACTATATATATATTAAATATATAGAAAAAAAATATAAACATGCATAAAAATGTATATTTATATCCATTAATAGGCAGTCGGTTTGGTAGAGTAACAACTCTATGAATAACGTAATCCGATTTAGAGTTCTATGTAGTCCATAAATAAAGAGAGAATTCAATAAAGCGCGGCAAAGTTCTCCGTGAAGCAGATAGTTAGTGGGATATTCTCTATGAAATGATCCAAACACGGCAAATCTAACGATAATACATACACTTTTCTCTGCTTCCATCTCGGGCAATTTAGGCTCAAGGAAATGCATGGCTTCACTTATTATGGCATATGTTCATTGTTAAATTGTATAATAATTGTTAAAAGTCATCCTAAGGTACCTCCAATTCAATTAAAAAATACTTCCTCACCTTATTTTGGGAACAAGACTGAACATACTGTGAATGTGTCAATTTTTACCAGCAAATCCAGAAGTTAGGGAGTTAACCAAATTAAACAAAAGTCTATTTGCAACTTTAAACGATTTTGCATAAATTATCTGAATCCAGTTTCATCTATAAACATAATTTTAATTACCGTTATATGCAGTTCATTAAGGGCAAGTAATCAGCTTATTGACTGTGAAATCGGGAAAAATATTAATATCATTTTCCCTTTATTTCTTCAAATCGTGAATGCAATTAGAAGAAGAGAAAATCAGCTCGTTGCTTCACATTTCGGACTAATTACATCGTTTGAAGTGCAATTTAAATTACATCCCAGAATAAACGAATTCAGAAGGCTTAATTTGATGACAATTTTAACTGTGTAATCCCTTTAAGACAAAGCTAATAATGTTAAAGTTTGAAAGGCTAATAATAGGAAATTCTACTGGTCAGTTCTCAAAATATTAAGTTATCGTATTCCAAGTATTTTAGTTGAAGAACGTCGCTCCAATTCATTCAAACAATAGGGTAAAATAATTCATATACAATAATTAATAAATTATAAAATAAGTAGTTTCAGGCGTAAATTTATGAAAGTGATGCATATTGAAAGACGCAAGGCTACCAAGGTTCTAATAATAGTGCTTTCCAGTGGTCTTAAATTTGATCTTAGTTATTATTTCGCCATCAACATGAATTTCACTCATTAGAATTATAAAACAAAATTGGAACCTAATGATTCTTACTACAAAGAAGTATTTTTATCGCTGCAACATCCTCAGCCTACTTCTAATACCATATTACCCTATCTAGCCCCTATCAACTCAACTAATGATGGACTTCTTACTCGAATTATCGTATTTATCAAATATCCAAATGGATAATGCATAGCTAATTCTTTATTCTAAGTACCCAGATTGACATTAATTATTTGAACACATCCATAGGTTCTGAGAGAAACAAAATTGTTAACGGTTCGAAGTAAGAGAATTTTCGAAACTTCAATAATTAACCTTTTAGTGATTTAGTTGCGCTAATTTTAGAGCTTGAACCAATAGTTTGTTTCATATTGGAAAGCCGGACGTTAGGAAAATAGAAGCCTTCAAATCTGGGGATAGAGGTGGAAAGAAAGAAATCAAATAGGCTGATATAGTCCTTGAAATGAACTTTACGTTAACGATAAATTTATAGCGCTGGGAAGTAGATCCTGAGGTCATTTTGACCTGAGAGCCTCCTTTGATCTTTTCTTCCAGGCCTCTGCAAACTGCTAGACTGTTAAGTCACTTATATACGAAGACGACAGCCAGAACGTCGGCGAAATGACTGTCACATGAAAGTAACACACACGAGGACAATGAAGAGCTTTAAGCCTTCATATCCTAACACGCCACGGAAGCCTTTCATAGACAATGGTTTCGTTAGGGATATAATGGAAGGAAAACAGAAGGAAAGACCTCTCAAGGTAAGCCAAGGAACAAACACGTGAGGCAAAAATTAGGGATGAGAGAAGAGGAAGGATGAAAGGGAGAGTTTGAAACTGCAAACGTATATATACGAGGTATATGGTCTAGAAATCATCTGGTTGATCAACTGTTACCAATGAGATAATGTTAATGGACAGGCAAAACTAGAGAGAAATTATTTTTAAAAGATAGAAACGAGATACTTGTTTGTGAAAAGCGTCAAACCATCCCCCCAAGCATTATGTCCAAAAAGCAATCTTTCCAATTCCACTTCCACGCTAACTCCCTCCCTCCTGCTACTTTCGTCTCCTATAACCTTCCCTCCGCTTTGCGAATTTCATTGGGAGAACGACCTAGCAATTTCCCGTCATATCTTTACATCCATTTTCCCCCATCCAAATATATCCCATTCCGACAGATTCCCATAGCTCATTGGCAACCCTCAGTGGCAACTTTTCTCTTCGGTCACTTCGTAATTTCTTAAAACAGACAAAAACCAACATTATTCACACATACTATACAGACGTATATTCCATAAAGACTAATAAACATCATGGATTTTCGTCCAAATTATGAATTGTTTATCTCAATTATGCTGCAAAAGGATTTCCTCCTTATTTTCAGCAAAATGTGCGTGAGAAAGGGTCGAAATGAATCTTAAAATTGATTTCCGTAGTTTATGCTCTCTCCCTAGAACTGCGGCAGTATCTTTAACCGAGTTATGCTGAGTTATTTTGTCAGTGTTTCTTAAAGCGATTTGAAAAAATGAGTAAAAAGGTTTTCCTTGTCTTATTTTATTTGTAACTGTTGGATACGCATACCACTAATTACTATAGGAAAATGTATATTACCTACTTATATATTCTGTATATACCTCTAATTAATTGTATTAACTTTTATATAATTAAAACTAAAAATTATTCAGTCAAAAAATTATAACCTTTCATCTTAGCACTGCGAAAATGTACAGTAATTAAGGAAACTGTTAATGTTATCACCTTTCATCATTCAAACAATGATTCCAACTTACAATTTCAACATGATTAGGAACACTTTATAGAAAATATATATATTTTAATGCATGTAAGAAATAATCATAGAATAAAGTACCGGCATCAGTTATTTACAGGATCGTACACTTCTAGAGGATTCTTACACTAGCATTTTGATAAAGAGGCTCCAGCGCATATTTTTCCCTCCCAAGGTACCTATTGTTTAAAGGTTAAACTTATTAAATGCCTACTATATAAAGTAATAATAAACGCCATCAGGTATGGAAACAAATTATGTTTCAAGTGACACTGTACATAGGTATTTGGAGGGTTTAGGTTTTGGAATACGCGTACAGGAAAAATGAAGTTCGGACGGGCTCGAACGGGAAGGGAGAACACTCGGAATTTCCTGGGGCAAAAGACGAACGAATCGCTGAAGGTCGTGAGGAGACCAATGGTGAACTGGGTAGGAAGCACAACATGGGAGAATCCTTGGCTGATTGATGTGAGAGAAAGGAAAATGTACCCGAAGCAGTATTCAGATCCACAGCCTTCACTTAAAACAACTTATTAGATTCGGGGTTTGAACCCCGCCCGGGGGGAAAGGCGGCCGGAGGGAGGTCGGTCAAAGTTGCGGAAAAGAAAACAGACCCGAAGATAAAAGAAAATAAGCATTCAGGGATTTGAATTTATTTTTATCCAAGGCCGAAGTTTCGCACGCTCCTCGCTTCCGCTTTGCGTGTCGTATGCGAGGGGGAGCCCCAAGGGTTGGGCGAATGCGATGAGGGGGAGAGAGCGGGGGATGAAGGGTGGGATGGACTATGAGAGCCGCGGGGGGAGAGGGAGGTCTGCGGGATTGAGGAGGTGGGAGGCCGCCGGAGGTGGCTTCTTCGAACAGGGGGGAAGTGTGCTTAATCCCCGCCGGTGTCATTACAGTGACCAAGAGATTCGGACAACGCTCGTGTTTTATTCATACGCGCGCCCCTCGCGGTGGATCCGGGAACCAGAAGAGACACCGTATCTTCGCACCCATGGGGGGTTAAGCCCAGCATCTCTCCATTTTTCCATACTCCCGACTAGCACCCCAAACCCTTTCCTCTTTGTGTCGCCCACACTTTTTCTCTTTTATCCCCGCAAACATTTATTATTTTATGAATTTTCCCTCTTGTTTCCGTCCACATCTTTACCGCCAAACAATACGGAACCTATTTTTTTCAACACGAGAATGTAAATGACAATCCTTAATCCTTGGCAGATCCTTGCCGATCTTTCGGGAACATTTTAGCTAGGATACTCGAAACAGTGCGAAATGTGTACTTTGCTTTCTTTAGGCCGTATTTTGAATATGCGGATCCATGGGAGAAATTGTTTATGAATGAGCTGGTAAATTTTAAGTGAAAATCGCTCGATTTGTTAAAAAATAAATGAGTAGAGAGTAATCGCGACAGGTACGCCGCAGAGAATAAATTTGGAAGGGACAAAGTACCAAAGGGGACAGGCATACTGTATATTACTGTGCTTCTGTGCTTCATACTTTTAGTATTATAGCATATTTTCCAATAGATATTCACATTTTTGTACGAGTATAAATAAAAATATGGCTGATGCTTTACTCCCTCCCACACAACTTAGCAAAGGGTCGATACCCACTAATTGGGTTTCTTAAGGCTTTTGCGACGGAGGAAACGGCTTTGAACTTTGTTTTTGATAACCAGGTAACCAAAATTGTAGTTGAGTGACGAAACTCAGGTTGAATCAATAAAAAAAGTAACTTGATTAAACTAAGTTTTTTTCCTTATCTCCATCTTGAGATGAGTTTGAGAGTGTAATAAATTTGGGTAATTTCAAGAAGAATACATTTTTGTTCAGTTGTAGCCAAAATTTTAGTGATAATACCAGTTATTACACGCTTATATTTCACACTAATACAGGGAATTACATTCCACCGGTGTCATCGCTTGGAGAAGATGTAGTCCTCATGGCTACACATATTTCCACAAACTAGTTTATTACCCCACTTTATTAAATGCAATCCTAGAAAGAGCATATCCAAATATCCTCTCCACATCCACATATTTAACCAGAGTTCCTCATTGTAGGCTCGATCAGCTGATCACTATGAAGCGAGTGAAGTCATTGTAGGCTTTTCAATTGCTCACCTCCTTAATACAAGGCGTGTTGGAGTTTAAACTTGTTTTGCCAATATAAATCATCATTAAGCATTGCGAAAGGATAATTTACAATTTGCAAATAAAATTCAATTCAAATAGCTAAGTATTTTTACTTTAAATATGCCAGTATTAGGAGTTTAAAATTATTTTTTACCATATCAATACCAATTTATGAGTACGATAGTATGTGATACATGGGGCATTTCAAATCTCCTTAAATTAATTAAACTGTAACCAAAGAAGTAGAAACTCTATTTTTGTACATAAAACTGATTTCCTTGAAGATGTTTCCCTACCCCTTCTCAACATTTAGTTTTTTTGTTAGTTAAAATTTTTTCCAAACGTAAGGGATTTTTCGTTAGGGAGAAAAAGTAGATTTTCTGACTTCCAATGTTTATAACATTGATTTGAGACATATTTTGGGAAAGCGTGGAAGTAAAAACATCACTATTTTTTTCTGGACCACGTAGCTCTTATTAGTTGATTATTACGCTCAGCAACTCTTTTAGGGACACCAAAATTTTGCAATCAAGAGAATCAGGTACGAGAATTCCAGCTCCCGTTTCGCATTACCAAGCAATTTCTGAGGAATTAAGCAGTCGGCTGAAGCGGGTTTAAACTTAATTTTTCCCAAAAATTCTGACACAAAATTGACACGAGTCACGCTCAGCATCCCCAAAAATGTCACGAAAAGCGAAATAAGGATTGTTGATAATCTTGCGGTACCGAACATTTTTCGTTTAAGGAATACTAGATAAAGACCAAAAGGTAAAGCAAACAAACCAAATGTTGAAAAGCTGAAGCTTCTTGTTATGTCAAGAAAGTGCATATCTAACTCAATGCTCCTGGCCCTGGAGTAATTTGTTTCTTAAGTAATCTCCACTTCCAGCCTCAACTTATGATAACATGTACCTTGGATTTATTTCCTTTCTTAAAGTGAATTCACAACAGCTTCTGTTACACCTGTAATAAGGATCATCATTTTATCAAGGCAGCTTCGGCGTTCCGGCAGCTTTGCGTTCTTCAAAATTCCCGTAAATAACTTCAACATTGACACCCAAACCAAAAATACTCAGGCCGACAACACATATAAGACGTGAGACCTAGCGTGCATACAAATTAAAAACACCGAGTTACTATACCAATAGGTTTCCTTACCTTTCAGAATACCCCCCTTATGGTCTGATCGGTTGGAAAATAAATGCAAACTCTATATGAATTGTTAGGCAGGAATCGGGTTTTACTATTCAGAAACTTTCAAATAGTTGTTAGGCATTAATCTAATTTGGCAAAAAACGTTTCTAGAAAATCGGAAAGGAACACCAAAAATTCGAATTTAAGTTTTGAATAGTTTTATAATAAGCAACGTTCAAATATGATGATTAGAAATTTACCATCAAAATTTCTTTCCTGGAAAGAAATCTCACTGCTTTCATCCATTTGCCTCAAACCAATCGCTGTGCAAAATTTCGCCCAGAAATCTGACACTCTCTAAACCAAAGCCCTATTGATTTATCAAAATATAAGGCTCTAAGTATACGATACCTATAATTAAAATGATACAAAATTCCTACGATTAAAAAGCCCGAAAGTCGGAAAATGATTTCAGAAAACGAATATTTCTAATTCGAGATGCTTTTCCGGATTTTAGATTCTTCAATTTTTGAAACGAAACGAATGCCCATTTAATTGCAATAACTAAAGAAACGGTCAGTATCAAAATACGCCCAAAATTGCAAATTTCCGTATCCTGTCATTTACAAGAGCTGTCCAGAAAGTAACCTTCATTCTGCTATAAAAATACAATGGAGTAGATACAGAATATTTATTATTTCCACCTCAAAACTACACATATATCTATTACTTTTATACATATCCGCCAAAGAGTTCAAACATTTGTCATATCTGAGAACTAGTTCACGAATTCCTTCAGTATAAAATTCCGCCACCTGAGATTGCAGCAAATCGATGACAAATATCTTGAAGTTCCTCCTCAAGACGAGTACAAAAAATGTCGTAGCCTAACTTTTCAGTCGTGTTTCCTTGCAACAGAGTCGTAGAAATCTGAGGAAAACTTTCTAAGGATTTCAGATACCGTTGAAACCCGGTTTTCGCGAACTTTCAATTTTCCGGTGCAGTTCATTGTTCACTACGGAGGGGCAGCCATTTCTATCATCATCATGGGCATTTGTGTTCACCCTTTAACGAACCACAAAACTGACGCACAACTTTGTTACTAATCACGTTTGGGCCATACAGAGCACAAAGTTCCGAATGAATGTTTTTAACGTTTTTTTTATCGTTAAAATCCTTATCACTGAATGGAATTCACATTTGGCAGAAATTTCAATTGCATTGTTCATTTTGACTCGACATTATAAACATACGGCAAGCGGCGCCACCTTCCAACCACTGTGTCTCAAGGCGTTCTGACATTCTGTGTGCGTCAATACAGAGACCATTCGTCTCCCACCACCTTTTGTAACACTTTTTTGTTAGTCCAATAAGATTCTCTCACTGTCATATTTCCACTGATAATTCGGTGAAAAAATAATATGTTTTCAAGAGAAGTTAAGCATGTTATTTGATTTATCAACAGCCGAAAACAAGGAAAAGATTCAGTAATCCTAGCGATATTATTAACTAATACCTTTGGGTGAGAAATGGCGCCAACGGCAGAAAGATGAACTTAAAAAGTATAATTAAACGGCAATTAATAAAACGAAAATTATTATTCACCATACGGTACATTATCTTGTTCTTCAATATGCATATTTCTTGACTTGAACGATTATTAGGGGCACTGAAGTTTTCCCTCACGATGGAATGAACTTTTTAATCATAAGCTATCTATATATTTTCAATACCCCGCAAACCGCCTGAAGGGAATTTGACAGGACTAACATCCTTTCATGCAAAACGATGATCATACATACCAGATACCTTTGAATATACATTAGTTCAAATAAAAACATTTTTATGCATGCATGCCTATATTAATCATGGAAAAACTGCCTCAATCAATAAGTTTATGTATTAAAGTAGACATTCAGGCTCATGGGCTCGGATTTGCTATCAATGCGTATCGTAAAAGGGAAGAACGAATACTTGATTGTGAAGTTGTCTATCTCAATCTTTTTTTACCCCGCTGGTAGAATCAACTAATATTTACTCGGAGTTATAGTAATTTGCTGTGTGTCGCAAAAAACTCAGGTTTCCTGCACCTCTCTGAAAATCATGTCCTCTCTCTTCGCGAAGCGAAGGGCTCCAAAAGATATGCCTTATACTTGTCACGTGTACGCTCTCCTCACACCACTTTTTAACAAACTTAGAGGATATTCTCTGAACAGAGCTATTAAAACCAAGAATCAAGTTATGAATGTCATAAAAAAGAAAACAGAAGACGTATATTAATATCATTAGAACACAATGGGCTGATATCTAAAAACAAACACCTGGAAGACCTGGGTCAATAAGGACGTGGTATTTAGCAAAACTTATGGAACGCTTATGGCATTTTGTGGAAAAAGTGCCCTAACCGATCGGTGTAGTCCAATAAAAAATATCAGGGAATATCGTGGGAGGTACGGGTTAGGGTGGTATCCTTAGATACCCTATCTCCCATTGAACAGAAAAGTCATGCGGGGGTAACATTCCTCGTAAATCGTAAAATCCAGCTTTTTTTATTTTGCTTACCCTGAAATGGATATCGTGAAGAGATACTTGAATTCATATATGCATGCATATCCAAAGACGAATCGAGGTCAGAGAAAGTAAAAGGAATGCACATGAAAGACTTGAGAAAGAAAGACTGCAAAAAACTTGCTCTGCAAATTTTTGTGTTCGTAAACACGCGGAACTGAAGTTTCACTAGGAGAGACTTGTATTCGTCTGTTTCCGTCGCTATCTCTATCCTTAGGCCATATTATACATCAGATTAATCTCCGAATTCGAAATACTCCTCTATTCTTCGACTTCACTCTATCACACGTCGTAATCTTCTATAAAAACCCGTTTGCATCAGAAAAGAGGCTATTTCAATTTTTTTTCAACTTGAATAGGATATTTTGTTTTCAAAAAAAGGTATTTTAATAGAATTTCAAATATTTTGATTCCAAAGTTATGAAATTCCTTCTGGTATTTACAAGAGAAATGAGCTCAAAAGCATTAAACCAACCATTACGCAATAATTAAAGGTAACCATAATGATTAATGATTAATAAATTACCTTTCCAAGCATGGCGATATCTACCACTTGCCATGGAATGAAAAAGCCATTACGCTTTCGGCTTATCTGTCTAACCCCTATGGTTATATCTCTCGAGGAAATATTTTATCGCATGAAGGCAAACCTCTAGAGAGAGGTTGTATTGAAATATCAAGATGCGATGCTAACTTATTTTTTCAGCCACCATGAAATTTTGATTAACTCTAACCACAGCCCTTGTGATAACCACGATTTATCATGTGGTGAAGTTGAACCTTTTTTCACTTACATGTTTTTACTTATAACGGTAAAAATAAAAGAAAAAAATGCACAGGGGTCCTGTGTAGATATTAATCCATCGCTTTTCTTCCTCACATGGATATTCCTTTTTAAAGCTGTTATTTTGATCGTCAGAAAAGATCGAGGAAACGGAAAGCTAAAGCTGGATTAAAACCATGATGTGCGTTTTCATCTAGACGCAAAATAAATTACTCCACAGCCCGTCCTCTTTCAGCAGAAAATACAGGGAAAAAAACCGATGTCGATAGAAATAAAACGGAAGACTTTATTTGGATTCCAAATGAAATGACAATGATATGACTTGCAGGGCAAGGTTCCACCGCATCCGGGACAGAATTCAATTCTACAGGAAGATCTGTATCGCAATTAAGGAGGTTCTATACTGTTTTCTCGAATTAATGTGCCACCTTAGTTCATTCATCAATAAAGAGTGATGAAAAGTAAAGTAATATAATATCTAGTCACGCGATGTTGTGAATATATTGTTTTTATGGGCATTCTGATGTTCTTTTTAATTTATGGAATATGCTATCTAAAACTTATTTTGGACTAGTTATAAAGAAGCAATTATTAAACTATACGATTTCACCTCTTTTTTATCATAAATTAATAATTACTTTTTGAACCAAAGCAGGAAGGCTCTGTTTTGTTTACATCATGACAACTCATGTAATTTTGTCCATTTGATTTTCTTTTCTTTAACAGGTTGAGTATTTTAGCAATATTTTAAACAGTTTTTCTGATGATATTCCTCCACTGTCAAAAAGAACAATTTTTATGCTCTTAGATTTTCTATTTCTATGCAAACTAACACGGTCTCATCATGTTTCATCAATCGAGAGAGTGCTATCAAGACCACTGATTAAGTAAGAAACCCGCATTAAATTCACATACCTCTGCTAGGCAGGTCACTCAAACCTCCTTAAGAAAACCCTTATGATCTTAACGGCGCAAGCAAAATAATCAAAATTTTGGTCAGAAGAATAGGAGTTCTGATGGAATAGAAAAGAAAAAAAAATAATTTTGAGTAATTACAGTGTGTGTATACGATTCTTGGAGAGGTTTTGAGGGTATTGGAAACCAGAACAGAATCATCTGAATATCCCGTTCTTTCAATTCCTAAGATTTAACTTCACAGTGAGTCAAAAGTAACTTAAAATCACATAAAGTCGATAGCACTATAGAAAAATGAATAGACGGGAAACTATTTAACAATTGATGTGCCGCGCTGCAAACAAAAGGCATAGTTTAGGCAATCTCTCCCTAAATGCATGAAACCTAAGTTAAAAATTTCCTCATAGTTTGGACCAAGGTATGCAAATACTAAAGATAAGCTTTTATCCTATCAACTTTCATTTCACAGAGCTTTCTCCATTGGTAAGATGTTTTCACCATAGGCAAACTTTCAGATTCCCATTCTAAGTAAAATACATATACTTGGCGTCTTAGAGGAACCCCATTTGTTTATGCTTGGTGAAAAAATAGTCGAGAAGTGATCTATTCCTCTCCTTAGCAAAAATCGAGCCTTGGACAAACCCACGCATACTTTTTTGTTAAAAGAAGTGGTCAAGGCTCCATTTTGCACGCTCATTTTTTATTTTTTTCGGCCCCGTGGAATGGAATCTCGCAACCGGAAAACACGCCGAATATTACAGAAGATGCGAGCTTAAAAGTCATTCTCCGTTCCTCACGTACCATTTTTTTTCTTTGGCTTTCGAAGGGAAAAACTCCGTACGCAGCGAGGCGCTGCTTTTTTTTTCAAATTATCCCTTCTTCTAAACCTTCGTTCCTTTTCAATTTTATTCCTGTTTTTGAAAAAGGCGTGCGTGACGCGATTTTCCCCAGGCCTTCCCCCTAAATGAAGAGATTTTTTGGTGAGATTGGAGGGGCGGGCGGGGTAGCATTTTGTGAAAGAGGAAGGGGGAACGTAAGGTGAAAAGATTGACCTATGCGGTGGACGGAGAGAAAGGGTGAAGGAGTTAGTCGGGCGCAGTAGAGAGGGAGCAGAAAGAAAGGATTTTCATGGAAATTGTAATTAAGGGATTAGTTAAAAACACAAACTCTTGGGGGAATTCTTCCTCTTTAAGTTTTTTTTGTCGGCCACACTGACCAGCATTGAAACGGTGGAAAAATGACCTTTTACAGAACCTTTTAGTGTCGATGTATCGGTTTCATGTTGTTTCAGCCGGAGGATTTAATTGTAGAAGAAACATCCGCTGGATACAGCGTATAATTAGAAAAGAGAAACGATAATCCACGGAAAAAAGCGAGAAGTTTTCAGTAGAGTTAACTAAGTTCCGCGAGCAACTTCCCAACAAAAATTACGAACATTTTTTAGCCCTATAAAAGAAGATAATTCAAACACTTGGGAAGAGAAAGCTAGTTTTATATTAATTCACCGAAATTAAACCTCATAGAGCTTTAGATTTTTTTTCAAACCCATAAAATAAAGACTTCTCCATGAGAATGTTAACTTGGTTAAACAACTCATATTTATGCTTTCTATGACAGTAATTATTTTCGATGAAAAGGCTAAGAATTATAAACGATTAAGGGCGGGGGAGAAATATGCTAATCACAATAACTCAGCTGAAGAAGCCTTTACCGAACCAAACGAAATGCTATGTTAAAGAAGGATGAATTACTAATAGACAGCACCTCTAATAAAGGGCCTGGAAAGAGAGGTACGAAGGGAAGTACGTATACCAGAAACAATGTTAAGAGGATTTTATGTAATTGGATATATACTCCAAGAATTACACGATTACGTACTAAAGTAAACATATAAGAAATTGCCTATAAAATAGAGAAGAAGACCACACATTGTATAAATCCCGCTGATCAAAACATATAGGTTAAAGTAAAAAATAAATAACGAGACACTGCGATAGCAATAAAGAGATCGAGTTTACTAAATACTAGAACCTCTAATTGCCCTAAAACTATTTGTTAACTACAAAAATGTCACTTTAACAGTGTACAGGCTTCCTGTATATGCTTCCAATAAATACTCAGATTAATTATTGAGAAAATTCATTAAGTATATAAAAGGAGAGAAGATAGGAATTTCCCTTTCGTGTGTACACAAAAAAGTATAGAGTGATGTTATAAAGGAGTAATTTCATAGAACTAAATAGTTCATTACGGAGCGAGGCAAATTAAAACGATCATCAAATCATCGCTGTATAGGATAACAGTTGAAATTTTCCTTCATGAAACAAATATGCTTTGGATATAAAACTATGCAATTAGGAAGTTATGGGTAAACAAAAGGTTATCCTCCTTTTCTAGGAAATCAGAAGATAAGAAACAGGTAGATGAGTGCTAGGGCAAAGCAAAGTTTTAGCTACTTTATCAGACACCGAAAATATTGGCCTCGTTGAATTTTTTCTTGCTAGCTTCTTAGCTTGTTACTGACAATAACGTCATTGATTTTAGATCCAGTAAGTCTTAACGGTTTAAGGTATGCTAACTTAATTTCGACCCTAGGATTTATTCCCAAATAAGATTGTATCGGCCAATTGAATCACACCTATATCTGTTACATTTACGTCTATACCTATGTCACACATTTAATTTACTAATTAGGAATTATCTAGCAGAGATTGCCTCTGTGCATCCTCCAATTGCAACTGTTCTCGTCAATCAAATACTCACATCCCAAATGTACGCCATATCAACGCGATAATATTATCATAGACGAATTCAATATTGCATCAATTAGAGCAGCTTTTCTAAAGTTTAGACAAGCAGCTTTAGGTTAAAGAAACGTAATGATTTTAGAGAGGCCGCAGAGGGTTACACAAGAAATGTGAAAATGTACTTTTGAAACATTTTTGTTGTTCTTTAATATTACGACGCATGTAATGTACTATATGCTATCTCAAAAAATGATTGTTTTAATAAATAATTTAACACACTTCATCATTTATTACATAGCCTAATAGTCATATGAAATAAATTTGGCAAAATATACACGGCGCCAGAAAAATAATGGAAATCTTAATTCCTCTTCGGTGTTTACATTGTTCCTTGGTGTTAAATAAAAGTTACGATTAAAAAATTAAGAGTGACAATTGTTTTTGTGATAAGCTCCTGAAAAATTAATATTTTGTCAAGAATCCAAACAACTAGCGGCGCTCTAAGAAGATCCTCCAGGCATACAATCGAGTTTCCTCGAGATGATTTCATTCTGTATTTCTTCACACTTTACAACACCGTTGATGCCATCAAAAAATCCTCTTTCCTTCCTTTCTATCCCACCACACCAATATTCTCCCTTCTATCACGCTCTTCCAAATGCTGCTTCCTCTGAACATCTCCATCCCATTTTAATACCTTCCTCCAACAAATTCATCTCCTCTAACCATTTTCAAATTTCATATTTAATGTTCCCCCCAATCCCATATATTTCCTTCATTTTTTTTCAACGGCCGTATCTCAAAGAACCTTTTTCAATTTTTCGTCTCCTTTTAAAGATCTGATTTAGCAGCCATTCAGCGCAATTCATCAAGGGATCGAATGAACTTCTCATCACGCTTTCAAGCAGATAACGTACCGCCAACCTTTTCCTTATCTTTTCACTCGTTTATAAATATTGATTACGGAAACATTTTGATTTCCGAACCTAAGCGCCCGATTTATGGAAAATACTGCCCAAGCCCGTTTGCCGTTTCAATTTCAACCACTGATTCACTTTTACTTCAAAGCTTATTCTACTCCATGTCACGCGCATGCCCCACGAAGAACACAAGGGATCACTATTATAAGATACGTTCAAGTTCTGAGTTAACCAAATTTTCCCCCCAGACTGAGTTTAAATAGAAAGATTTTAATGAGCTTAAACTACGTGGGAATTCTTTACAAATACAAAGCAGATTAAACATGTTCAGTTCTGAAAATTTGAGTAATTTAGTGTATTTTTATTTATATAACACTTATCAAGCCACTGCTAGCCTGGGTGGGTGGGGAGATAACACACCAGCTTACTTTTGATCCGAATTACTTCCCCCCCCCCCAAGAACATTTGTACAAACGTTATTCTGATCCCTTATCGTTCGTGGGGTAAATGACATCTTAAATCTATCTATTTTATACTTTATCTCTCCAATTGTATTTGCATGATCTCTCCTGCCATGTTACGGTGGAGATAATAATACATTTTATCATCGTTGCGAGAGTGACACCCTTCATGCAAGATATTGTATCAGCAATTTAACCCTCACCCCGTGAGTGATTCCAAACTTAGCTCCTCTAATAATTTTCATACGCTACTCAGTTTTTCATCAAAACGTTTTACAATTCTAGCTACTTTTCGCTGCACTTAATCCAATTCAGTACAAGTGCACATCAACAGTGAAATAATCCGTTTTTGCCACCCGCCTGTTTTAAGACCCATCGCAATTCATCGTCCAGTTATCATCAGGTCAAGTGGGACATGCGGTGATGGTGTTATAAATGTGCGTCAATGAGTACAAAAGTTCAATGCCGAATGCCATCTGATTGATTGTTATTTAAATGAACCAAAGGGAATCCAACACGAGCATTTTCTAGCCATGGAATCACAGCGTCTACAGAAAGATTATTTTGAGTATTAGCAGATTTTCAACATTCTAAGGTAAATGGTTTGTCAGAAAATATTTAAAGATCTCAGTATTATTCTCCTATTGGTTTATTGTAACTGCATTGGTGTCAGCTGCCCTCCTCCCCTTTCTACGCCCATTATCCTCGGCTAGTCGTATGTTTGTCTTATTCTGAAGAGTTATCTTGATGACTGACAGCACAACTTTCTCACGAGTGAAATTAATGGAATTTTCAAATAATATTCTCAAAATTTTCCTTCCATTTTATTCCGGTCAGGATTTGGAATTGAAGTTAGCCAATGAAATCAACTGGCTAAACACATTTCTCATGAATACTACAGATGAGCTCACAAAATATCTTTATTTCATTTTTTTCAATCTTTATCATTTCTCCTAGACAACTATCCAACTTCCTTGATCACCTTTATTTTTTCTACTTTTTACTCTTTTACCTTCGATAATTTTTCTATCATTTAGTATCATAGTTATCTTATCTATAACTACTGGATTACTTTATAATAATTATATTTTATTTCCTTTAAGCGTTTATACTACGAGTCCAGTAGAGTCTAAATTTTCCTGTCACTGAAACCCCATCAAAACACCAAATTGTTCCTTCCATCGCATGTATTCCGCTTCCATAGATTCCCATCAAAGTTTATCATTTAATTCTCTGTGCATTTTAACCCTCCTTCATTTTGATAATTAACTATTTTCTAACCCTTAATCCGCACATAAAGTTTCCATACTTAACCATTCCTATCGTTTTTCTTTGCAGTTATCTCTTTTCTTTCCCCCAAACATTTCCATAATATCACTTCCATCACCCCCAATTATAACAATTTAAGTTCTCCGTTGTATTCCTTTATTTTTATTACAGCTTAGTACTCTACGTTCTCTTTCCCCATTTAATCCTTTTTAATTTAAAATTACTTAATGGTCGTATTCAGAATATATCTCCGGAAAGCTAGCATGAGAAATACTGATGCTTTATCCAGATATATACCGAAAAATAATGTTACATAACTGATATGTTACTGTAACTTCTACCCCTTTTCATATAGAACTTCGACGTATTTTTCGCTTAACCAAGAGCTACTTAAAATCGACAGAAGCTGGCCTTCACTTGGTGGAAACATAAGTTTTGGGTAAAAAAACTTTGCATCCATTTCCGTTGACTCATTTTTATTTACCAACCCGAATATCAAAAGACGACAATGCTACACTGAAACTGAGTTGAGAATTCAAAAGATTTTAGTGGAAATGGGTACAAATTTCACCAATATAGGAGTTTTTTACCCTAGTTTTCTCCTGCAAAACTCGATCGCTCTCTCCCCCGCGGCCTTACCTAGTTACCAAACCCTGCCCTCCTACCATTCCTCTCTCTTCTCGTTAAAAAGTGTCTTCCATTAAACTTCAATACTAAGCCTCCTAATTGATAATTTATATTATGCAATGCTTCCTTATTGTGACTACCTTTCAGTACGTACACATACATTTGTCGGAGACTGCTTTGATCTTCAACAAAAATATTTGATTACTTCTAAATTTACTACTATTTTGCCTTTTTTTGGTGTTTTTGACAACTGCTTCACGTAGAACCCCTCCTAGCTTAATCTATCGACTACTAGACAAATATTGATGCTTCTGCAATCCTCGCAATTAAATCATGTGAATACCTATTGAAAACATCGACTTTCTCTATTTCTATTTGGACGTTCTCTAATATCCTTGTCCTCAAAATATTTTTAACAATCTATGGCATTATTCTTAAAATCAGTTCAAACAGAAACTGGAAAATAGAAAGGAAGGACCCGCTGGGGAGATAAAAGCGGGGATCTTAAAGAAAACATATAACAATTATAGACGTATATATCTCAACAAATTCTAGGGTATTGAAATGAACAATTCTAGGGTACGAAAACAATTCTATGGTACTAGTGATATTAAATAAACTGTTAGTTAATTGTTTAGTCAAATTAAAAAATGTAAATAACTTTTCAGCTTTGAAAGATAAAATTGTTTCGTATCCGTCTAACCATTTTGGTGAAATTATCTAATTTATTCTTCTTTTTTTAAGGATATTCATAATATTTGAATATACATGTAGTTTTATCCCACTTCAATTACAGAGTGCAAAGCGTTTCAACGCGCCGTATCTTCGAGTGGTTTAAGCTATGACGCTATGACATTTTTACTAATGCGGAAGTTTTAATACTTGGTCTTACTTTTATCAATTAGTTGAACCGCTTGAAACATGAAAACACACTTCAGTATGCTACTTACTTTATGTACTAGGATTTTCGGGAGACTGTACCGTAGTTAAGTCCACCGAAGAGAGTGACCACATTCCCTCGGGCTTGAGGAGTTTTTACACCTATAATCGTAGACTAGAAATCGTGAAGGGGGAGTATGAGCTGGCGAAGAAGAAATACGGAAAGCGAAAATGATGAGGATGTGGGTTTAAGGGTATTCAGGGAGCGATATAAATAATTTGAGGGGGGATGTACCGATTTGTGAGAATGTGAAATAGTGAAAAATTAAAACGAACGTATGACGCAATTCAGATTGACTAACGTAGTGTTGAAATGGTGTTTAACATGAAAATTAAATTTTTGCCCTAAATGGACGAATGCCTAAAGCTAGTGTCTTTTGACTGATTTCTTCGTAACCTTATTCATGAATCATTTATGAAAACTAACCGCGACGGTATGCGCATGCCATTGCACAAATTTTGTCATGTTCTACATTTAGGATCTTTACTTAATTCTTGAGCAATACCACCGAATAGCTTTTCTGTAGCATGTGAACTAGCCGTTTCCATACGCGGTCATGTGGGTCCACATTTTTGGCAATTCCCATTGGAGAAAGATAGACATGTATTGGATTTATTCCGTGAAGTGGTAAATAATTCTTACATTTTCTTGGTAAAATCGCAACAGGATGAGTATATTTAAACATTCTGCTTCTAAATCCCGATTTATAAAAATCATTAAGCCACGCATTATTGCCATTAAAAGGATATGATGATCATTTCACATGAAATAATATGAACCCCTCTTTGCAAATGCCATAATTTATAGCTCCTAAATAAACACAGGGATAATAAACAATTTTTGGTGCCCATTTAGCTGATTTTATAAATTTTTTTGGCAGGACTACCGTGTGATTCCGTGAGATAAGTGAGAGTATATTTTTTTGGTACGATTATCTCCCAATGGTTTTCTGTACACACTAAAGTTTTCCTTCATGCTAGCAGTCTATAGGCGCCAAATTCATGAATTTTGTCCTGCTTGTGCAACATGGAGGCATGCACATTTAATAAATATATCTGACGAATTTTAAGTTATTAATGACATTAAAAAAATCACTATTTACCGTGGGATGCCGGCTTAAAATACTCATGCAGTAGTTGGTCGCCAGATCCGGACGTACATTCACGGCGTACGTCGGTCTGGGGAAGATTACGCTGACACCAGGAATAATTTTAAATGTGGGGTATCTCGGCGTGGAATGGGCTGGAGACCTAGGAGACGAAGGATATGCCTTTGCAAGAGAACCTATCTGTGTTTATTCAGGTTGACATATTCAGGGAATGATGCACTCTCCTAAGGGCATACTATGCGTAAAATGTGAAACAATGCAAGACATTGCAAAACAAAAATTCCATTGAGGGTATTGCATGTGCCGGATGCTTGTATGAAGCACGGGATTCCTTAGTTTACTCTTGGAATACGAAGATATAGAGGAAAGAGGAGGATTTTTTTTAACGCTATCTGCTACGTTTTTCTAATATTTAGGTATATAATAGGATTGATAAATTGTTTTAGAATGTGGTACGGGAGTGTTGATATATTCATTTGAAACCATTTATTTATGAAGCACAATCATATTTGGCGAGACCTAGTGGTTAAAGGTGATGAGTGGTTCTATTAGATTTAGAAGAGGGGAATATTTTCCGCATTGAAGGATGACGTTAGCACAAATTGGTGGTTGTTGCCTACAAAACAGTTCACAAGAAATAATGAAACTGAAGGAAAGGATTTATGTGTGCAAATTATAATTTTTTTATGAAACACATCTGGAAGCAACATGTACCAGGTTCTGGAATTTTCATTTGAAGTGATCCTCATACTTAATTTGGGAATGAAGCAGTAAAACACTATACTCTAATAAAAAGTAGATTCCTTTTCCTCTGCATAAAATAAATCTACTCATACAAATCGCTACTGTCAATTATGAACATTTTATAACACCTAAAAAGAATTATGTGAATGATGAACTTGCCTGTGCCTGCTATTGCTCAAGTTGTAAAAATCTTGACAGGCTGTCTACTACACAGGAATATTTGTATTTGAATATAATTAATCAGTAATCACTCACTTTGGTTTTATTTTTAGGATCGAATGGCATTATTATGACTATTTGGAAAGGGTTTGCTACCAAGATCAAGAGTTTTTGATACTCTGTAGTATTATGACATAGTTATTTGATACTGAAATAGCGTGTCATTCTCAAATAAAATATCATAACAGATCAATTTGATTGACTTATATATTCCCATTTTCGTCCCATTCTTAGTAATTTAATTATTTGAACATAACAATGAATTCGGTACCCTCAATGGCGTCAGCTACTTTAGTCACGGGCGTCTATAAAACGTACATCTTCACGGAGAATGAACATGCTTTATCTGCACTTGGTATGGATTATATATGGTACCTGTCCTAAATACCTAATAAAAATTAGTTAACGTTTACGCAACAAACCTACCGGTACCCATACAACACTGCTAATGTGCCACACTCTACCAAGGGTGAAGACTATTTCTCATGCGTGGATGAAAACGTAGCCTAAATGGTGAATTTTGCCAGCTATGTTCAAAACTATGTTTATTAGCTATGATCAAAAATTTAAATTCATTAAAATAAAATAATTGACGAAGGGCTAGGTATAGTGGGCGAGGAGAGGGGATTGTTGGGAGAAATCATCAGGACGACGGACAAATAGATGAAAGATACATTTAGCAACAGCGCGATGTTGAAGAATGTAAAAGAGGGGAGAATGTCAGGCAAACGAGGAAGGGGCAAGAATAAGAGGGGGGTGTTGGACGGGATGAAGGGAGGAAGGAAATATATGGACATGAAGACAGTATTGTTGTAGAGTGGGACGTTGGGTTGTGTTTTGTTTGGGGAAACAAAATATTTATTTTGTTCCATGCAACAATTGCAGAGTGTAAAAGTCATTCGAATTGACCGTAATGAATGATTTTTACACCCTGAAATTGTTGCAGTGTACAGCATATTAGCGGATAACTTCGTCAAAAAATTACTGTCGCGGCATCTCCCGCAGTTTCTTGTAATTTATTTGATAGTTGGGTCCATCCAAAACCTATCTTAACCGGTAGATTACTTAATATTAAAATATCAGTTAAGCCGCTTATATATTTTATCTAGACTTTCTGAGCAGGTACTGTTCATCAAATAACACAGCTCATCTTTCCTTATGAAGGTGACATAGTAGTCAGTGAAACTTTCAATCAATATTCAATAAGTCCACATACAGTACCAATAAAGGAAAGCATATTATTACAAAAAATATACTAAATTCCAATACGTGCTCCATTGCGGTGATAATCTCGAAACTAAAATTTACAGCTGAGGCAATATTAAAAAGAATACCCTTTCCGATTTTAAAATGAAATATCATTTTTCTAGCATTTAGAATTCAAAAATATTAATCAGTTTGGAAAATACTTTGAGGCTGGGGAAAAACTGATGTCTTAAATATAAAAATATCCATTAAATATAATTCCCGGATTGTTATACTGGAATAAATGAAAAATTAATTCAACGTCGAAAGCGTTTTGCAATATCCCTGAGTCACATACGCTCTGGAATGCTGGATTTAGTCGCTCTAAGTCTCTCTCACATAAAATATTTTAACTAGACTTTGGACAGAGTCATGTGAAACAATGAAGAGTTTGAACTAATGTCAGAAAATTGGCCAGAATGATATCTGAGGACTGCAAATGACTAAAATATAGGACTCATTGAGCTCCACTTGTGCTGGAGTGTATTTTCAAAAGAAAGAGCCGAGACCACAAAAGTTAACTGCATTATTCAACGGCCAGGTTTCAAACGAACCTTTATGCGATGACAAAGCGAAGACAGCTCAAATAGGTCCAAAATTACTCGCTGTAAACTAGTTATGAGCCATGGAATCTTGTAAACAGACAAATTAGAATGAAGAGATCAAAGGAAAAATGAAAACCATTTATAGCGCTCAAAATGGGGAAATTTTTTTTGCGCACTAAACTCAGCTAAGAAGGCTTTTGTTCCACATTCGTTGCAACTGTGTTGACATACTATATGCAAATTAAATGTCAATTTACTCTTGTCCATATCAAAGAAACAAGCCCGTGAACAAAGATAATGGTGAATATATTGTGCAAAGAAATATTTAGTCCAATATATTTTTATAGTTACAAAGTGAAAATAAATTACTAAAATTTTAAATTAAATCACACAGAAAAACGAAGTTAACGTCACAAATGATGGCTCACATGCACGGCATACCCAACAAGTCGGTCGTGAGGCGTGTGACAGGAGCTATTAGGTCACCAGCCCTCGGTGTCTAAATGGATAAGTATTTGAGATCAGGTCTATCCGTCATAGCTGAATAATTGTATTGTTTTCATTAAGACCAACGATTGTATGAGAGATAAAAATTGTTCCTTAAGCTATTGGTGCTTTAGTCTATACATTTTTTTCTTAAACGAAGGGTATAATGCAGATATTCTGAGGGGCTTTATCTGTTTCTTCGGCGCTATAAGCTACGTACATCGAGTACCCTGTACCTTTTCTAATACCCTTAGTCACGAAATATCCCTTTATTAAGGTTTATCCTGAAATGTGCCTCTCAAAACTACAAATTACAGATGACATCGCAATGACTTGGAAAAATACCGTTTTTAAAATTGACTTTTAAATTACAGGAAAACATAACTCTATTAATAAAGAGAATTGTGTTAGGGCAGGACTTGTGACGTCACTTAAAATAGTAAAACCATGGGGTGATCGCACAACCTGTCATAGCAACCAAATAAAACGTTTGTTTGGTGCATGAAAGAAGAGTTTGCGTAACGCGGAAACATTTCTAACACACTTACCGGATCCAAGGTTTTATATTAATGAATTAACTTCCATGTTTATGAAAAAATAATGGCAATGTCGTGATACGTACATGATTTGCATAAAAAGTATTGGGATAATATATTTATAGAAGACATTGCTACAATGCCTCAAAATTCATCAAAGTACATCCCTTGAGCGTCCAAACGTATGCCAGCGTCTTTTCCACCACTCGAAGGTAGGCGGAACCCGGATGGCCCTTATGGTTACGCGTGCAAGCTTCTCTGACCGCACTTGGGGTCCCATGGTGGTGCTATTTGAGCGGGGATCTCATTTTTTGGAATAGGAAATAGTCTCTTGGTGCCCAGTCGGGACTGAAAAGGGGTTGGGAAATCGTCGCGATGCCTTTGCAAGTAGAAAATCGACTCTGCTCTTGGTTGTCCGACTAAACCTTCGGGACGAGCTTATCGCATATCTTTTGCACCGCCAAATTTCAAAGATAATTGGTGGTTTCACTGTCTTGGGGCTCAACACATACCATTTTAACATGGATATTGAGCGTTATTTGACAAAATACATACAACTTCATTAAAAACAACTACTTTCTACAAATATCGAGATTTAAAAAAGTTAAGTACCTTTAATTGATTACCATGCATAATTTGATGCACTTCAACTAAATTCAGAGCTCTTACATGAATACCTATGCTATTATTACTGGATAATATTCCGATTAAAATTTTTTGGATGGGCACTAAAACCTAATAAATATTATTTTTCTTAACAAAACACAACCCAACGTTCTACTCCTAAACAACCCCGTCTTCATTTCCATTCACTTCCTTGTTCTCTTCACCCCGTCCAACATTCCCATCTTATTCCTGCCTCTTCCTCGTTTGCCTAACATTATCCCCTCTATCACAGTCTTCAACATTCCAACGTCGATAAATATGATTTTCATCTATTCTACCCCCTACTATTCCCCCAATAATTCCCTCTCCTCGCCCACCATTCCTAATACTTCTTCGTTTGTTATTCTTGCGGTCCATTTCACCTTCTTTATTCTTCTCAACACTCACATTTCAAAAGCCTCCAATCTACATCTATCATCCTGCTTCAGTGACCACGTTTCCGCGCCGTATATATCTACGCTCCTTATCAAATTTCTGGCGAGCCTTTCTTTGACATCCTTTCTCCCTGCCATCAATTTCCTCCTTGCAAAAGCCTCTTCGCCTAGCGCAATTCTTCTCCTTATGTCCCTACTACTTTGACTATTTTGGTCCAAAACACTTTCGAGATACGTAAACTGTTCAACCTGCTCTAGCTTTTGGCCTTTCATTTTAATGAGAAATTTAGTCTTTTTCAACCACGTCACGATTGTAGTGCATGATAGGGGGAATGCCTATACATGATTTAATAATAAAACATATTAGAAGCGATGTTAGTTTCGATTAATCAATGGCAAACAACGATGAATTTTTTAAATTTAATATTGTTTTTGAGGTGTACCACAGTTTTCTTTTAAGCCAATTTTATAAGAACCGTATTCATTTATAAAGTGCATGCTATATAAAACGATTTATTTAATAATATAATTAAACACCAAGAGAAAGGCTACCATCGTTCACAATATGTCGTAATTCTCATAGATTCCGCTGACTCTAGTCTTTCTCATTTAAAAACCCGTAAGATATCATCTCTGAGGTCTACTAGCTTATTGCATATAATTTAACATGCGATGATCTGTACAGAGAAATAGAACGCTCCCTCAAATGTAAATGTTCAAACAAACCAGTAGGATTTTAAAGTAAATCCCTCTGTAATAGATAATGTTTTGAACAACGTCCCCCGGCCATTAGAGCAAGAAAATATTTTTCATGCTTTAATGAAATTCTCTGAGATTTAAGGTCACCAAGCCGGCTTCATACAATTCATTATCATGATGAAAAAAAATAACAGAAATATAATAACAGAGACGAACACTCTTGCAATTTACCTCCAAGCAAAGATTTAATTTAGACTAGTTTCGATGTAGTACCTCATTTTCAAGATTCAAAAATAGATCTTTACAAAGAGGAACATCGCAAGAGTATTCTGTTTTTATAGAACAGCTCCAACACATCACACATGAATCTGTAATTTACAATTGAAATATATTTAAAAAACAAAACATATTCCTGCAAAAAAGAGCGAGAGCTTCTGTATGACATTCCAGAGACCATTTTTCTGCTATACATTTTTAGTGCATGGCTTCGCTACTCTATATATGTATTTCATTCAGGAATTTACTGAAGAGAAAGGGAGAGAGAAACCCATGAATGAGAAACCTATGAATGCCTTTAGCACCAGTTTGATTGATAAATGAAGGTTCGTTAGATCATTTTCACTCGGGCAGCGAAATTGCAAATTCAAATAAACATTCAATTGCTTTGAGAAAGATAATTTGTTTCACTGAGTCATACGTGGAGTAATATTTTCTCGACAATAGCTGAATATTTGGTACGTACATTCACACATTCTAAATAAACGTGCTTTCATAATACTCGCATATTACTCACATATTGGTAATTTGCCGTGTATTCAGTATGATTGGCATGTAAATTGGAGAGTTAAAAATTTCTGAACAAGAAAATATTATGTTGGCAACAGATGAAACATGGAGTAGAATTCAGTTTTATAAAAAAAAGCTGAATACCCGGCTTTGCACGGGTTAGGGAGAAACAGTAATATAAATATACTACATAAATAAAAACAACAAATTATAAAGTACAATAATACACTACTTCATACATATTTAAGAATCTTTTTTATTTAACACCTGTTTATAAACTACATTTTTTGTTTCATATCCAGGAGAAAGAATATATAAATTTTTAGGCGAACCTACTCTGGAGCAAGCAACATAAAGTTGCCAGTGGCTAAAACATGGCGATCTTAGATCAACACCACAAAACTTTAAAGACTGTCCCTGTGATTTATTAATGGTAATTGAAAAAGCTAGCCGGACTGGAAACTGTAATCTTTTAAAGTTGAAGGGAAGATCAGTTGGGATTAGAGGTATCCATGGAATAATAATTATTTCACCTTTTCCTTTTCCAGTTAAAATGACTGCCTGGATTATATTTTTCATTAATTTTGTCTCACACAATCGTGTCCCATTGCAGAGTTTTGGTGGATCTAAATTTATAGAAATTTATAGAAAGAAATATAAAAACTAAGACTAGACGGTGGTTACGCTTTTTGCCCTCGCAACTTTTATGGCAAAACAAAAAGGAAGAATAATGTACGAATGATTCCAGAAAAAATTGATAGGGAGATCAAATCAAAGTATCATATCATACTCGTACTTACAATGGAACAAATTCAGAGTGTAGAAATCATTCACCTTGACCGAGATCCCGGTCATAATCAATACCTATCCTAAATTCTACTTTCTATAACGGCCAAGAGAATCACACCACCAGTCAATTTCTCCTCGTTAGTTATTGAAGATCACATATTCTTACTTCTTCGAATTCCATGCCCCCCTCCTCCATTTCTACCTCTATATATAAATAATTTGCTCTATTTTTCTCCAAAATTACATGCAAAAATGTCTCTAATCTTCCAATCTCTGGTCTACGAGGTCGGACTTCGAAACCCTACCCTACAGCGATACGCTCTTATTTGAAAGACTTTTTCAAATATTTTTTTTGCCTTTACTTAGCGTTCCTGTAATAAATTCCCTATTTGCAATTACTTCTTCAGCAGCGCAAATCTTGTCCTGAAACCCAAAATAATGTTACCATATTCCTGACAAATTGAGCCTTAACACGGTTAACCTATTTTAGCTTCTTTCCCCTTTGAGTTTTGGTGCTCGCTTGAGTTTCACATAGAGTATAATTTATTTTTCTAGTCGACATCACTATAAAATGAGTAAGCTAGTAATGGAGTGGGAAAAACCTAAATACTAGGGGGAGGAGAGGTTTTAATTGTCGTCACAACTTAGATTTTCGGCAACCCTCAGACAATCATTGGAATTTTGCTACTACTAGTACTATTCATTTAATATATTGCACAACTCATCCGTTTTAAGTCGTTGCTAGGCAGCTGGCAGCTCGTTGGCGAGCAGGCGTATGACTGCCTGAAACAAAAACAGAGTATTCACGTTGGGACGAAACTTCTCTTGATTGAATTATATACACCCAACTCTCATTAGTAGCCATTCTGATCCAAAGAGGAAGGAAAATTTATTCCATAAGTGGCTGTCTGCATAGCCTAAACGTTCACAAATCTACACATAATAACGCCATGCAACAACGGGATTAATCAGCAGTGCAGGCCTTTATGTTGTGTTCGCCACCCCTGCTTCTCGAGCCATTCAGTAGAGTGAAAATGACATGCATGTTTAAAATTCACTATTCGAGAAAGTAAGCGAACATTTTCACAGGGTATTTGAACTGAAATTCAGATGTAACTTCGCCTAATCTTATTAAACTTCTATATATTCTCTAAATAAAAATAATTCAGAAAACATTTTTCAAATAAGTTATTAAATTATTTGAATAAACAGATTTTCACAATGCAGAGTGTTTTAATATCATAGTGGCTTCAACGCCAATGCTAAAGCAGTGCAGTAACAGTTTTCATATTTTCCTTGAGTTTTAGAATGTTCTTGGTTGAAACCTCTGAATTTTATGATTAATATATTTCTCGGTATAATTTCAGGCTGTCGACAAGGACTATGCATAGAAATGGAAAAGAGTAAACCCATATAAATCTAACGATTGCTTTTATTTTGAATATTAAAATAAAACTCAATTTTAAAAACCTTGAGCACCGATTAAACTTAGGTTTAACATTAGAATCAGAAATACGTGTAGGGTTTCAAATGCACATGTAAACAAAATAGATCACTCATATCAGTCACTCACTTGTGCAATAAAATGTGGACCAAATGGAACTATGTAAAGGCATTTTGATTTTGCTGATTTTCTTAACCTGAAATTTAGAAGATTTTGTATTTAAAATGGATTTTTGTTCTAGATTTAAGTAAACTAGATGTGATATTTGTAAGATAAATTAAATTGGCGCTTGGTCAAACGCAATCTAAAAGGGGGGTTAATGAGCGCATTTAAAATAGTATGAATATTAAAGTTGGCAGACATAAATCAAAACATTACGAAAAATTGGCATATATGGGAATTGGATATCCAGGAGGAGGGTGTGCACGGTCGTTGGGGCACGTAAAAAAAGAATGCATCAATTTATAAAACAATTTGAAAGAGGCAGGCGTTCATACTAGACACCTCAACTAAAAATGCAAAGAAAAGGGAAGGGAAACTTCACTATGAAGCTACGGTTCATGTGGCCCGGAAAGTCAACCGCTGAGGCAAGAATACTCGTAAAGGCATAGATTGCAGGCCGTTGAGATGTGATTTTGGAGAAGAATGAATAAATGATATAGCTATCAAGAAGAGCAAGCGATGAAGTTCTCAGCATAGTAAGGGATAAGCTGTTGAGTGAAATTTGAAAGAAACCAAAAATTAATCAAGATATATTGACAAGGAATGAGATACTGCGGACGATAATTGAGAGGAGAATGCTGGGAAAGCGAGGTAGAGGAAGAACAACAATAGGAATTTTGGACGAAATTAGGGGAAGTAGGAAGTATGCAGAGCTAAATAATATTATTTTGAAATATGAAGTATGGGGTTCAAGCATATCTTGTGTCATGGTAGTTGCAAAGACCAATTGGAAGTGAAATCCACCTATCGAAGTAGGAGGGCCAGTTCCTTTTCCTGTACCGCCTATGTTTTCCCGAGAAGATCTAAGACCCAAAAAATCACACAGCCTGTAGGTGAATTTGAGGATAAAATAGCCTGCCACTGTCCCAGCCACTGACCTACATACCTACTCTATCCACAGGATTACTCCGTCTCTAATGGCATATCTAATCATTAATTTTTACTTTAACATAGTAAGCGTTATGGCAATTTGAGCCAAATATAATTTCACGAGACCAATCTATAGGAGCAATGTGCTATTTTTTATTAAGTAAACGAGAATCTTGAATTGCAACTAAGACTACTAGGTTTACCCATTTCCCGTTAATTTCTTCTATAATATACCTTATTTGGTGGATGAAAATTCACTTTTAGACCGGGGACAGGGTGTTCTAATGATTTTTATTTCCTGAAAGCCCAAATGTCGCTATTAGATAAAAATTAAATTTATAATTTTGGGAATGAAACCGATTTCATGCCCTGGTATATTGTTTAAAAAGCTTACCAAATCTGAACTAAGGTTTTTTTTAGATACACCATACAAGAATTCGCAATAATTTCAATGTAATCTAAAAAAATTCAAAGAATTTTACTTTTGACGCATATGAGTCACGTAGTCTTCATCTCTTCTGGAGTCATGTGCGTTTTGAAATGTGAAAAGAAACTTACAGCAAGTCTATCTGACGAGAAGAGAAAACGTACGATATTTCAAGAGAACGCAGTATTATCGAGTGAATGCGCAGAAAATGCATGTCCGAGAAAGGTAGACATTTTGAGGCCATCAAAACCACCCCAATGACTATGAGTATCATATATCTTACTCAAGTTTAGGATTCATCATGCGTTAAAATGTCTAATGGATTAAAGAAAACTTGAAACTTAGTCAATTACGAACAGGCCATCTCCTTGGGGCAGATGTACCTACACGCACGGGAATTTTCACGATTCTTAGGGGGTTCGTGTATTTGTGGCTCTCAGGTTGTGCCTTATAGAAAGACGTGTTTGAGACCAGGAGACAGAAATCCTTTGAAGATTAGAAATAAACGACGAATTGAAATTTGAGCTGATTTGCGTGAGGAGGAAAAAGCTAACCTATTCCTCGATTTGGCGGAGCTTCTTCGTGCTGAAATAATAAGATTTTAAAATAATCATTCACATTTAAGTTAAACGGTCAGAGTTGAACTGCTTTAGCCTCTCTGTGAATTTGCATTGCCGACCAGGAACATTCAATTTCCTCCGTTCCTCGGTGCTCTCCCATCACGTCCTACAGTAACGACTTCCGGCGTAGTGGAGGCAAACAATACAGTTAATATTAAAAGGAGATTGGGCTAGAAATATATATTGACATTATTATGGAATTGATAACATCAAAAATGTCGAATAATTAAAATTATCAGTATTGATCATTTTACGTATTCGACATATCTTAGGGCGATGATATCGACTCAATCACTATGTAGACGGAATTTTTTTTAATCTCGATATGGCTATACAACGAATTGAACGCAAATAACTCAGTTGATATACGACATGATCGTCGCTAGTAGATGCGCCGAAAATTAACTCCTTGTCAATATGTCATTACCGTCTTGATGTTTAGTTGCAAGGCGTCAAAGTTTGATAATGGGAAATGAATGTCGTGTAACCCTAACTGGAGAGGCGCAAGAGCGTTGGTCTGGAATCGCACCATCGGATGCTATTTATGCGAGCATTTCCAGAAGGCAATTCATGGGTTTGATTTTTTACCGGACGCCATTTGCCAGCCTCGCACACACTCCATCTTCGCTGCACCACCGCGCTTCTTTAGACGGTGCCTTCTCTTTCGTCTTGTTCATCGATGCATACGTCTCTCGGGGGAAAGGGCGTCCACCACCATTCTCGAAATGTCCTACTTCGCGGCCTTGAGCTCGAGGAAGAGGAGATCAGCATTTGCGGCATAAATGCACTAAAAAAAAGAAGCCATTCCACTCACTGCACAAAAAAACGATGGGCTCTATAATTGGCGCCCTAGTGTTGCTAATTTACCCAGAAAGAACCTGGCTAACGCGGTGTCGAGACTGGAGTGTGGGAAAGGCTGAGTTATCGAGGGGGGTGGGCGTGGGTAGTGTTTGGAGGAAAGTGGGTGTGGGGTGTGAATACAACTCATTTCTCCACCCCCTTCCGGCTCCTTCCTTTTCATATCCAGGCAACACAGAGGATGCGAGGTGATTTCTTTTTTTTATCATTCCTCGCCCTTTCCTTATTTTACCGCGCGTTCGATTGATGCGCTTTCCTCTTCTGAGAGAAAAAAAATAATAATCCTTCCGAATCCTTACCCCGTCCTCTCCCTCGCTTCATCCTTCCCTTTCACCATTTGCAGTTTTTTTCGAAATTGGCGTTCGGAGACGCCTCGGGGGAGGGGTGAAGGTGAGAGATGGGATGGGGGAGGGGTTTGTCAGCGCCGGCGTGTTCCTGAGCGAGGGAATTGCGCTTGTGTCAGACAGGCTAATATAGAAGCTCGGGCGATGAGTATATGTTTGATAGGGAGAGAGAGAGAGGAAGAAATAATAAAAAAATGTATATATGTATATATATATATATACAAAGGACTGCCTCGGAGAGAAGAAAAAAAAGCGATATGATAGGAGGCTGAGATGGAATAAAATTTGCCGCCGAGCATTCTAAAGGCTTCCTTTTCCAGGCCCTGAATGTGTTTCTAAGGGCTTATTCAAGTGCTTTGCGGAGTTGAAAAGTGCAGGAAAAGACACGCAAAGGCGGTTACTGGCCCACTATGAATTGAAAGTACTCTTAATTCCTCTCCTAGTATATATATATATATTTTTTTCATCTCGCGGTTTCCGTATTCGAAATTGGCGAAATTCCTCAAGTAGCGTGAGTGCGTTGAAATTCAACATTTGAAGAGGAAGACGGGGATGTGCCGGCGGCAGTCTGAAATCGATTTCCATATCCGCTCATGCATTTGGAAACCATGCCATATAGACTCACTGTGTTTTCATTGATGAAGTACAGTAATAATTTTGGAATTTCATTGTGTTCATTTTTTTCATCATATGCACGCTCTCAAAATACTGTAGCTTTTAGGGTATTTCATCTCGGATTCATTTTCGATCTACTTCATTTTTTAAATAAATTCAGCGAATTATTATCCTCAGGTAATAGTAATTTTGACACTTATAGGGGAGAGTCGTCCATTTCACATTGAGAAAACGATGCTCATATATGCTGCTAGAAATTTGGTTCACGTAGTTCGACATTTAATAGGAATTAACTGTGATATTAAAAGTTCCACTTACATTTCCAAATCAAATTGTAACCAAAAATACAATTATTTTACCATTAGGGCACTAAAAATGGAACCTTTATGAGGGTAAATATGATATAGTTAATGATAGAATGATAAGTGTAGATTTATGAATGCCATCAGTAAGCTATCGTTTAATTACTCTGACATAATGTGAAGTAGAATATTTATCACCTACCATCAGGATCTTTCAAGTTACTATAAAATATAAATTTTTTAAATGTTGTAGCTACGATTGATATTCATTTGTGACCCTTAAAAATACCTTCAGAATATATCCAAGTAAAATGAAATTTAAGAAATGTAGAGGGATCCAAGAAAATTAAGAATTTCACATTGAAAGGGTACCTAAAACTTTTACCGTAATTAAATACCTTCCACCTGTTCCGTTTCAATGTTCAGGTTCTCACAGTGCAAAACCATCTTCGCTGGAATACCCTTTTCTTTGCCACGTATGAGGAGAACTAACATGCTTTCTTCTGCCACGGGCTTCGGCAGTCATCTACCTCACAAATATTTCTTCCGTCCATATACCTCCTTCGCTTGAATTTTTATGGAAGTCTTCCTTTTTTTCCCCAACCTGAATGCTCAATCAAACATGCTTTGTTTGCATTCATACATGCCTACACCTACTTTATCCGTCCCTTTTACCTATACCAAACTTAAAACATTCCAATCTCACAGTCTTCCCTCCAAGACTCCGATTTGGGGCCGTAGTCTGCGCGCTGTATGCCAGATTATTTAGTAATATTTAGCATTTAGTAGAGTCTTCAGCAATTTAACTATATGCTAGGTAAACAAATTCCTCCTTCTTGGATCTTTTTATCTAGGAATACACTATTTTTACTTATCCCTTTTAATAAAATTGTTATCATTCTCCCCAGAACTACCGTAACGTGTTAACTTCTGGCGTTAAAAGCTACGAGAGATATTCTAATACCCCTACCTTCATAAAACCTATCTAATTTTCAGGTTAGTTTCGCTTTTTATGAAAGGTTTGATGATTAATTTTGACAAGATATGCTCGAAATTGTAAACATATAAATAATTGTTAGTCAAATTCCTTTTTAGCCTTTTAGTTACTGGATACAAAATATGAGCAGCCTAATTTTCAGGAGAAAATAACTCCATATTCAGAATAGCCAAAAAGGTTTCCCCTCATTTTTTCCTAAATCGTTATTCTATGGTGATATTTATCTATCCATTCTATCCAGCAGCTTGTTTCCTTTCATTTATATAATATGGTTTTCCTTTGTATATCATCTGTAAATCCAAGCATTTTCCTCACACTCCTTGTCTACAAGTATGCCTAAGCTTACAAACATTAATACATTCACTGCAATATTATCCATTCATTATATTATCAATCCACCTTCCTTCTTTTTATGTCAATTCTAATAAATAATTGATAGCTTATTTCATGGAATTGGTACTTTCTTTCTTTTCTTATCAGATGAGAATTCTTTCACTCTCCAGTGTAACATCTACTTTTTCCAACCTGCCCACAATGCTTTCTTCATCCTATTGCTTTCCCACGATTTATTTCATTCTATTCACGTTGCGTTTATCTGATCGCTTTGTTGATATTGTTCGCTTTTTTACCCCAATGCGACAAATATTCGGTCATCCATTGCTCCATTTTTTTCGATTACAAATTTACTTTTTCTTATCAAAACAAACTTCGGCTTGAATACTGAGGGTTTTATTTTTTATTCTTCTGTTCTCTAAGATGGACATTTTTTGAAGATTCCTTGAGAAGGATTCCGCGGTGTGCCGATATTGAAGATCACTCCTCCGGGATTTACGTGCTTGACGTTGGTCCATATTTCTGGGAAGAAAAGTTTCGCCGGTGTTGTAGTCGGCGTCGTCAGTTCAGAAGTGACTGTTGCTGGTTTTTGTCCATAATAAATGCAAAAACTTGAATAGAGAACACAGTTACACGCTTTCCAGCAGCTGAACAAAATAACTTCCACCGCTAATCAGAGAGCCTACAAGCAGACCGTCAAAAAATTGACCATTAAAAGATCATCTGAGAAGACGGTGCATTCATAGGCCAATTAGGGAGCACCTTAACAGAGGCATACAATACGGACAAAAAACAGCATGAATCACTTTTAAAAAGAAGACGCCGACTGCACCGACGCACGCACGCGCGCACGCACACACACGCGCACGCACGCACGCACGCACACGCGCACGCACGCGCGCACACGCGCACGCACACGCGCACGCACACGCGCACGCGCACAAGCATATATATAATATATATATATATATATGCGTGTGTATGTGTGTATATATATATATATATATATATATATATATATATATATATATATATATATATACACACACATATACACACACACATTTGTTTATTTATCACCTATACTTTGAAATCAATCTATTATACTCAAAAAATTCCGGGATAAGATCCTTAGTGATGCCTTTAGAAAATACTTGTCTAAAGTTGGAAGCGGTGAAAGTTTCAGGATAAAGAAACTTTATAGGGAACTACACGCGGCTCAAGGGAACGAACTTGGTTCGATGACGTCCACTGAGCAGATTTTCAACACCATAAAACCCACTGCGAGCTGATGCTCGAACATGGTGTATCAAAACCATCCTTCAAATAAGTAAGTTATCAATGTATGAATAGGATTTGACGCCCTTTCGTGCAATCGTCATTAGGGCTGATGTCCTCTAATGGGAAAATGATTATGAAAGAAGACATCGTAACTTTCCCATCTTAATCGACTCCAGGGCGATATTTCAAATCATTTCTATGATTCATTCACTCGTTTTCCTGTTGGATACAAGATTTGTATAAAAAGCATCAGTAACGTATTTTTCCAGACGTGAGCGTTTAATACTGATTTCAGACCGTCGGTTTAGCGAGCGCATGATCGCAGATCGTATTGGAATTCATTGGATGAGAGTGAAAACAACATTTATCTCTGAAAATTTGGCGATGCGAAAGATCTGCGTTAAACTCATCCCGAACGGTGTTGACGGACGACTGAAAGCAGAGTGGTGTCTGCTCACGAAGACCTTCTGCAAAGGCATCGCGACGACTCTAACCCCCTTTAAGTCCCGACTTGACACCGGCAGACAATTTACTATGCTAAAAAGTATGATCACATTGCAACCGCAATTCCCAAAGTACACCACCATGTGACCCAAAGTCCGTCAGAGAAGTTTGAAGGGGTAACCTTGAGGGCCATCCGGAAATCGCCTACCTTTGAGTTGTGGAAAAAGTGCGTTTAAGCTAAAGCGATGTACTTAATGAATTTTGTGGCATTGTAGCAATATCTGAGATAAATCTTATTTTCCGAAACTTTTTGTACAAACCATCTATATTTTATCATCCACCATTGTGGCATTTAGAACTGTAAAAAAACTCGTGCATTTCGTGAATACAATTAAGCCCATATCCAACCTATGCAGTGTGCGATTACAGCCGGTATAACTCCGCAGTACTGGCATGCCTGCATATTTCACCAGCTAGCTGAAAGGCGACCTCAATTTCCACCAGATTCAGGGGAGTGGCTGAGTTGAAAAAATACTGGAAACGGTAATTTAGAACATTTTTTGGGAATATACAACGAGTAAAGCGGTCTGCTTCATAACTCTCTGTGATCTCGTATTTCCATTCATCTAGGACTGCGGAATTCGAGCCTGAGTCAAATATATTCGGCGGGTGATGCCTTTCTCGGAAATTTTGTGCTTGTGGCTTACCGCCAATAACTACAAATCGAAAATTTATACGACGGAAGACATGATTTATTGCCTAACAGTGAAATTTTCCAACGAAAAAGGCATTACAACCTTTTCGTATTGCACGCGTTACTTTTATTGAAAAAGATAAGGGATTGAATGAAGTGTTATACGGGAATTATAAAAATCATTTTAAAAAAGCATACATTTCAGTAAAAAAAATAATTTTCATTGTGTTTACAACGCTTTAATCAAGAAGTGTCTTTGCCATGGTGTATAAACTCATAGAGGGTACGTCCATCAGGTTGGGTGGATACTGTTCCGTAATGATATAAATCTAAATTGAAGAATTACGACCGTTGATAAAAAATAAACAAAAATTGAACGTTTCAAAGGAACTTGAATTTTTACTTATACGTCATTACAAAGCGCAGAGAGATAGTGTCGCATGCGAACTTGGAATCCATAAAAACCTAAGAAAAATGCAAAACGCTTTGCCTTTCACTCTTTGCAAAGCCTTTTTTTTCCAAATATAAGCGGAAAGAAGGAGATTGAATTCATGGAAAGCATCGGGATTACATTAATTAAATGCGATAATTTACATATTTAAACAATGAATAGAAGGGAAAACCTCAATGAACTTTGGTTTTTCCTTATTAATATTTTTTGACCCTCTTCAAAACACTTTAATGAGAAAGCATCCCCAGTATCATTTTTTAAAAAGACAATTGTAACTTTCAAATCTCTTTTTGGAATCATTCTACACACTTTTAGAGTCTTTCTTCCAGGCACAAAATACGCGGTAGATAGCGTGCTGTTCTCCCACCCTGAGTGCCTAGTTTTGAATCCCGTAGGTGGCAAATATTTTCCATTGGTGTCCCGATCCTTACTTGAGGTGCTTTGTCGAGAGAACTTTGAGCAGCACGTCGTCCGTCGGATGGGACGTTAAACTGCGGACACCTCGGTGCCCTTCGTTAAGAGTCGACTGATGCCAACGAAGGGTTTCTCTCCACCCTTCATCCTTTCCTGTCCATCCCTAATGGCGCAAATGACCTCAGCGGGCGCATGTAAATGAACGCATTTATAATATTCCGTCACGTTAAAAAAAAATTATCTAATTAAAATTTAGCGGTGGGTTTTCCATAACTATTCCTTAAAGAGAAAATTTTCCTTGCCTCCCCACCCTCCGAGTTTCCACTGTTATGGTGCTTCGGGTCCTGGCTATTTTTGACGTCCTCTCAAGTTTGACGTAAAAATCTTGGACTCCACGCATTATTCGAACGGAGGGGTGTGCGCAGCTGGCGCGATTACTCCATCACAATGAATTCACTCGCATATTTCAAGGCAGAATTTAACTCGGTTAAATATTTTAATCCTTCACGCAAGCCAAGTTCTATCTATGTCCTTGCATTCCCTATTTACGGTGAGGTCGAGTGGGATCAATAGGGAACATGGATGCCGTCGTGAGTGTGTGCCAGCAGATAGCCTTTTTTTTATGCCTCTCCGCGGCCATTCGTTGACCCTCGACCCCCTCTCCTTATATTTCACCTGCCGACTTCCATTCACTTGTCCGTTTTCTGGTTGCGGGGGACGGGGCCGGGAGGGGGAACAGGAGGAAGAAGCGATCCGAGTAAGCCCCCTGTATCTGGAAAGCAGATTGAAGTTATTGGTAATCCCTTGCTCGACGCCCGGAAAGATGCAAGCCCGACGCCCATGCCACAGAGTCCTTTTTGCGATCGAAACCCGAGTCCCCTCCATTTCGTCTGATACAGCATCCGATTTCCCGGGTTGTGGAAAGGCGCTTTTTTTATTTTCTTTATCCGCTGCATTCAACTGTTGCCGATTCAATTCCCTGAGCAACGATTGAGGCAGTGTGACTGTTTGGACAGGTCGGAAATGCAAATGGATGGTGATATCTCTCCAACCCCTTTCCCTTCCACCAACTATCTCCCTCGCTCCCCCTGGGCCGATATCCTCTCTGGTAGCCTGCAGTTGTGGATCATATTATTTACACAAAAACCACGTCAAGTGAAGTAAACTGTTCAGATGATTGTTCTCCGATTTTTTTTCAATTTGACCCATTTCTAGATTTTTTCCTATGGATATGAGCTTCTACTAAGGCCACAAAGGAGCAGTGAGCCGAGGTATTTTTGTTAAACAAATGCCACAAGTCACAAGATTGATCTTTTAGAGCATTTTTTCTGGCCTGTTTCAAGGACATCCTACAAGGTTTTGACAGGTCTATTTACTTTACAACATTATTATGTTTATTCTTTATTCCTATACATTCCATCAATCACCTCCATCTCCTCACACAGGGTTCCTTTCGTTGAGCAATTTCATGTGGCAATAATTTCTTCTCCTAAAGGATACAGATCCCAATGACTACCTTTTCCACTGTTTATTTGCTTAAATAGTAATAAATGAAAACAATAATTAAGAAAATAATTTTAACAGCCACTACATTGGAAGAACTTCAACTAGTCAGAGAGTGTCAATCTGTCAATCTAACGAGGAAATTTAATTATTAAGAATATGGATGACAAAATACAAACTCTATTAAGCATAAAATATTCACTCGTCTGCAGTTTCAACGTATTTACCCGCCACGCCCAAAACTTACCGGTAATAAATAAGGACACGTGTCAAACTTACTAAGATAAAGGAACAAGATATAGTTACTTAAATATTCAACATAACTGGGGAAATATACGCCCGAAACAGATACGCGGAGTTGATTTGAAGAGCTTTATTTAGTTTTGCCGAACGAATCGTCAAGAAATATTTGAATGAAAGAGCTGAGTGAAGACCATCAAAATTGGGATTCATCTCAAACTTTTGCAAATCCGAGCATAAATATTTATTCAATGAAAAGATGGACAAGAAATAAGAGGAATCCATCTTATGCGTTAAAAAAATGTTAAGAAAGTTAACTGAGTGAAAGGCGATTATTAGAAAATAAGACGTGAGGTACTAGATTCACATTAATTTAATGCGACATTGGAAAATGATTAAAAAATGCAAATAGTCCCATTCCAACTAAGAAGATGATATAACACTTTGATATGATTTTGTAGTTCAGAGCAAACTAAGATCCAAGAGAGATAGAATAAACAACAAACGTCATTCATCTTTCCACGCACAATTACCATTCCCAAAGGAGATATTCGAAGCAAATATTATAGAGCACGAAAATGAGTCAAAATCAAAACATTACTTCAATACATTGTCACATAACACACACCTCCACCTCACCATACGAGTATACCACTGGCGTGAAATGCATGACATTAACATGATCTCGATAGATTATAAAACAGCGGGTGAATTAACTTACGACGTAGGGAACAAGCGAAATAATAGGGGACGCGTTATAGGTTTCCTAATGGTAAAACCAGAAAATCTCTTCTTTCAATCATTTTCTTTCGTCCACACGATCAGATTAATTAATAATAATAATAAGATTTGGAGGACACACTGCAGTTTTTTAGCATACCAAGGATGACTACCCATCCGGCGAGTCTCTAAACCAGTTAAATGGCTTTCCAATTCACGTCATGCGAATCCATTGTGGGATGAAACTGCGAAGAAAAAGGAAATAAAAATGCCAAGCTAATCCCTGGACTTTACAGCCATCCAATTTATGCCCCATTCATTTTTTTTAATCACCATAAATGTTCATTGAACTCGTGTCCGTAAGTTGTTTTGGAAATGCATCACACGAATTATTGTTTTCATTTTTGGGCAGACATCCAAAATCATTGCGTCAAATGTTGCACGGGATTCATTACTTTCGGTGGGAGCCCTTCCGTAGAAAAATTTAAAAATTTTTAATAAAATTTTAATGATAAAAACCAGGCGGAATAGGGCGACTGTGAATAAATTTAATAGCCTCTGCAATTGATCCCATGAATCTTAAAACTAAGAAATACCATAAATCTGGCATTTATTTACAATGTAGTTCAATTAATAAGGGGTTTTGTTAAAATTAACATGTAGAAACAACTGATTCCGATCCTGAAAGGCTCGCAAAATGCCTTAATGAAATCGAATGACATATTTTAAAGGTGCGCAAATGAATGCAGACATAAAAATTACGTGACTAATTTTTTAATTAGAATGCCATTTTCTTGTTATAAGGCTTGGAAAGACTATACAAAAAGTATTCTTACATAGGTCCTTTTCAAAAATTAAAAATAAATATTTTAACTGCTCATTAATTTACAGTGGTAAAAGAAACGTTAAAAATTATTAAACAAATTAATGAATAAATATGTTTACGTTTTAAAAGCTTAGAGTAGAACGAAGAGGTCTTTAATCAACTAGCCACAGTCGCTGACGGGAAACATTATTCCGCAATATAAAAGGAATTACATCGCAATATGAAAGAAAAATTGAACGTTGGCAATTTAAGGCTTAGATCGATCTGTTAGTTTACATGTAGTAAATTATTATTTACATAAATAGATAAATACATACATAACTTGCGTGAAAGTCTCAGGAATGTGAATAGTAATGTACACCAAGATACACTGCTGCTGACGACGGATCAAAAGCTGAAAAGAGTTAATTGTATTTCTGACTGGAAAAAATCATTTGAAAACAATGCTTGATTTCTCAATGGGGTAATCACTGGTGGCGACTCGTAGTTTCACGAGTATGCCATTTAACTAAAATCGCAAACAAAGGAGTGAGAAGTAAAAGATGAACTTCGAACCAAAATCTCAAGAAAAAGCCGATCGAAAATCATCGTTTTCTTTGATGTCGAAGGTGATTTTCATCATGAATTTCTGCCTGAAGGAAAAACAGTAAATAATGAGTTCTACCTTAAGTTCCAAAGCGTTTTAGAGATCGCGTGGGTCGTGTGTAACCAAATTTGCAACAAGGCTATGGATGGATCCTTCACTATGACAATGCACCTGAACATTCAGCATTGATTGTTCGCCTGTGCCTGGCAAAAAATTCAATCGCAATCCTTAATAATCCGCTTAACTCTATAGATCTCGACCCCCACGACTTTTTCCTATTCCTAAAATGCAAAAATGTGATGCAGGAACATCACTGGGAAGATGTGGACACAGTAAAGCAAGAACGGACGAGAAAAATAAATAGCCTAACTGCTGAGAACTTCAACGGGTGCTTTGCACAGTAGGAGAAAAGATGAAATAAGTGCATAACAAAAAATGGAGACTTTGAAGGAGACAAAATCGACGAAGACAATTTTGAAAAACTTTTGCGTGGTATTTAGCGTATTTATTGGGCAAACCTCGTATATATACAGACACACCGGTGGGTCCTCGACGGAGCGTCTGTTAGCAATTTAGCAATGATATAACAATAGATCCCTCCCCTGACTACAACCTTGACGTGGTGGAAGGGCTTGTGCGTTCCGATGACCCCTAGAGCTGTGCTGGCGGGAGTAATAAAAATTGCTCCTGGTAGGGTCACCCATGCCAGATAGGTCGAAGGTTAGGAGCCAGACGAAAGGTAGTCCACGCAGCGTCTGTTCCTCAGTGAGGCGGCTGCAATGGCGTCTGACCCCAGTGGGGCGGCCAGTAAGTGATGGTGTCACGTTAAAAACACTATTGAGGAAGGCAACGGGAAAACACCTCAATTATCATTCCCAAGATTTAAATGATGGACTATACAGAGGATATGAGTCCTGGCAACCACGGGGCTCGGCCCAATCGGCCGTGTGTCGTGCCCGGCAGCGGGGGAGGCAAGGCTTCCGCGGTCGTCATCCCACGAAACCCTTGTAAAGGAAAACCTGCAGCAGCGGGACAGAAGACGCAGAAGAAGAAGACCACATTAGTTAGAATAGGGACGTAGAACGTTAGGAAAATGATGACGACAGGGAAACTGGAGAATGTTAAGCGAGAGATGGAAAGGGGAAATAAAGATATTTTAGGTCTATGCGAGGTGAGATGGAAGGATAGTAGGGACTACAGGAGTAATCAGTATAGAACAATATAACAATATAGTTTACACAGGAAAGATGCAAAAGAGATGGACTATATAGAAAAACTGTATAGTAAAGAACTTAGACCAACAAAGTTAGACATAGAAAGGAATATGACGTAGAGGAAGATAGCTTAGGTCCAGGCACACTCGACAATGAGATAGGAAGGGCATTAACGGAGATGGAACGAACTAAGGCCGTGGGGGTGGATAACATTCCCGCGGAACTATTGAAATGTTTAGGAAAATGTGGGAGGAAGAGGCTATATGGGCGGATCCGTAGCATCTAAGAGGAAGGAATCTGGCCGGAAGACTTTGTGAGGACAGTTTTAGTTCCTATTCCGAAAAAGATAAAGGCCACGTCATGTGAGGACTACAGGACGATGAGTTTGATATCCCACGCAGCTAAAGTTGTTCTCAGGATCATAAACAAAAGGATAGAGAGTAGGGCAAATGATTACTTAGGGGATGATCAGTTTGGGTTTAGGAAGTGGAGAGGTACGCGTGATGCTATTGCAGTAATGAGATTATTAATTGAGGGGAATATAGAACACAACCAGGAGGTATTTGCCTGTTTCGTAGATTTCGAAGAGCATTCGATAGTGTGACCTGGGAAAAACTAATGAGTACATTGCAGAAAATAGGAATAGACTGGAGGGAAAGGAGGCTAATCCGCAACCTGTACATGTCTCAGACTGCTCAGGTGTGGGTGGGAAACGGGGGGTCCGGATGGGCTGTGTTAGTAAGAGGTGTAAGGCAGGGCTGCCCATTATCACCGTTGCTGCTCAACCTGTATCCAGAGCAAATGATTAAAGGGGCATGCGAAGAACTGGAGGTAGGAATGAAAGTGGGCGGCGAATTCGTAAAATCAGTAAGGTTCGCTGATGACCAAGCTTTAGTTTGTCAGTCAGCCAAGGGGTTGCAAGCAATGCTGGGTGAATTGGAAATACAGTGCGACAGGTATGGGATGAGAATCAACATCAATAAAACAAAGGTTATGCGATTTTCTAGAAAGAAAAAGGCTAAGCTAAACATTAAAATAGGAGGGAAAAACTAGAGCAGGTAGAACAGTTTACGTATCTCGGAAGTGTTTTGGACCAACACGGTCAAAGAAGTAGGGTCGTAAGGAGAAACATTGCGCCAGGCAAAGAGGCTTTCTCAAGGAGGAGGGAGTTGATGAGAGGGACGTTGAGTAAGGACATTACGAAAAGACTCGTAAAAACTTTGATATGGAGTGTAGCTATCTACGGCATGGAAACGTGGTCATTGAAGCAGGAGGATAGACATAGACTGGAGGCTTTTGAAATATGGGTGTGGAGAAGAATGGAAAAGGTGAAATGGACAGAGAAGAAAACAAATGAGGAAGTACTTGGTATGGTGGGCGAAGAGAGGGGTTTGCTGGGAGAAATCCTTTGGAGGCAGGAAAAGTGGCTGAAGGGGGTATTGACCGGCAGCGCGATGTTGAAGACTGTGATAGAGGGTAGAATGTTGGGCAAAAGAGGAAAGGGAAGGAACAGGATAGGGATATTGGACGGAATGACGAGAGGAAGAAAGTACTCGGAGCTGAAGAGGGACCTGATGTAGAGTAGGATGTTGTTTTTTGCTAGGGGTCACAAATTATTTAAGTAGTAATTATGTCCATCCAAAAACCTACCTTAAGCGGTAGATTACATTATATATATATATATATATATATATATATATATATATATATATATATATATATATATATATATATATACACACACACACACACATATAGACGGCACAATAGAAGACAAATAAAATAGTAACACTTGAAAGGGCACTCGCATTGTATATTGTTTGAGCGTTCATAATACACATCCTTACATGTATGTAGGAATAGGAGAATAGGAATTGGTGAAATTGGGCGACTCTCGTTGAAATGGGCGACTCTCGTTCTCAGCTAAGGCTAGTGGTCTTTAAAAAAAATAAAATTTAACCATTTTACCTTTTAAGTAACCGGAAATGCGCGAAAACTATTTTGATTGCTATTGGATTTGAAAAAAAATCGATTTTAAATGGAGTTACTTGTTCACAAGTTTCACGCTCGCAAAAGAAAAATATAAATCTTTTACATATAGGTATTCGCAGTCCCTGTCAATTGACGCAGAGATACAATCACAAGAGGGTAGCGTCGCTTTATCGACAAAGAAATATTAAACTTAATATTATTTTAGAAAATTATAGAAAGGCGAACATAATATTTGTGAAAAAGGTTGAAAACTGTATTAGGTCACAAAATCACCAGAGGTTTAATCTGATTTCTTGAATAACGATATTGATAATATTTTAAACTACAGGCATTAGTAGAAATATTGCTGTTACTCAGGTTTTCTTGCATAATTCTGAAGGTGAATGCCTAAAATGTTTTGTCTTATTTTATATTGAAATAATTAGGGCGAAGGGCCAATTCAATGGAAATTTAATAAAATTAGTATTATTAACGTGGTCTTAGAGGCTGGATGTCATGAAAAATTATGACAAGAAATTATTCCCCAAAAAATATAAATCATATCTATTATGATCATAATTATTTCAATTAAATCACCTTGAGGAAACTTGTGTAAATTATGATGGCATACAGCAAGGTCACAAAAACAAGTACCGAGAGATTCAGCGAGATTATTTCGACCTTAGGGACAATGTAATATAACCAATCCGCGCAGAGGCGGGGAGTTAAAATAATCAACGGGCAGACACACTGAGTTTGGTGGAAAAATATATAAATATACTCCAATCCAACGGGGGAAAGCAAAATCCTCGCCAGGGCACGTTTATGATCCCTTGTCTCGTGTTTATTCCCCCTCACCTCTCTCCGCAGCGAATAACCTGGGGGAGGAGTAGGTGAAAAAAAATCAAATGAACGCTCAGTCTGCGTATGCATGCAAATAAATATAAATATTCGCTCCGGCGCTGCACACCGAACCCACGCCCACTCATCTTAAAAAACACCACTCTCCTGTCGCCCGTTCTTACATTTTCGTCACATGGGAGGCGAAAAAAAAGGTATTTGCTTTCCGCCGAGCGACCTCGCTCCTACTGCTGCTTATTCAGTCAGCCTTCCCGACACTTCCCCCCGCGGGCTCTTCTCAACCCTCCATCCAGTCTTCTCACCCTTCCCCCACTCTGTCTCCGCCCCTTGTTCGAGAGGTGTTTTCCCTCCTTAGTGCTCCTGCACCCAGACCATAATTCTCCGGGGCATCCTCCTACACGTATCGGGGCGCGACGAACATTTTCTCCCTGTTTTATTCATCTGAACCCAACCCTCCTACCCCACTTCCAACCCAACCTTCTCTCTCTCTCTCTCCCAACCTGCGACGGCTCTTCTGCTCTTTGTCTTTCGCGCCTTGAACCGTGAGCTAGCGAGGAGGAGTGGGTTAGAGCCCATGAAGGGCTTAAGGAGTTTACGGGAACGTTGAAGGGAGGGAACAATGGAACCGCGAGGAGGGGGAGGGGAATAAAATGTGTGAAAGGAGGCGGGAATCCGACGGTTTTGATTTGATTTTTTTTTATTTACCTGGATCGGGAGAGAACTCCCGAGTTCACTCTACCCCCCGCCCGGGGCATCCGGAATACGGGAATCTGAGCGCATAAGAGGGCGCCTGGAGAAAGTGAAATGGCAAGTAGCTCTCGGGGAAATGAACGAAGAGTAAACGCAACAAGTAAAATAAATACGAATTACAATTAAATATTCATTGGATTAACAGAGTTCCAGCATTATGAATTATCATCAATGGTATTTTAAGAGTTGATGTATTTTTTATCTCGGGGTTTAAGATACGAGTACTTGTACTATGCGTCATTTGAATCATAGCTTTGGAGGAAAAGCATATTTGAAGGCAGTTTAACGTAGATTATGGCCGGACGCATGAACATTCACACAGAGTCCTAGCCAGATGTATTTTCTTAAGCACAAAATTTCGAATTAGGAGTAATTTTATCACTTTTGAAAGAAAAGGAGCAGCAAGGTATGGCCTCAGTAATGAAATCTTAAATTTAGTTAAATAAATTCCGAGAAACTGCGGGTGATGCCACAGCAGTAACTTTTAACGGAGTCATCTGCTAATATGCACTCAAATGCAACAATTTCAGATTGTAAAAATCATTCACCTTGACTGGGATTCAAACCCGGATACCTCTATGCCCGGCAGAATGCTTTAGGCCAGTTAAGCTATTGATGCGTCTAATTAAACTGAACTTTTGGGGGCTTTAAAGGAACGAGATGCTGTGACAAAATCGGACATTTAGGGATCCGGGTTTGAGTTCCCGTCAAGGCGGATTATTTTTAAGTTCTGAAATTGTTGCATTTAGTTTATAATATATATATTTTGTTTCGAGTTACTTCCTGTTGATTTTAATTTGTCCATTCTTATCCATAAACTCCTCAAAAGTCTCCAAGCTATTCCAGTCCTATTGATTCATAGTCCCAGTTTCCAGGTCGCACTACACTGAGCTCCACATCAACATTTATACAATATTTCTATAATAATTAAGCTCTCTTTCATCAACTCAACATCCACTTTGTAAATGTTTCATTGCCAGACGAATGTCTAATCTTATTTCTCTAATACTTCAATCATCTACGTCTAAAACAATTCTTCGATTAACAAATTAATATTAGCATGACCGGTCAAAATATTTATGAGTACCTATTCGGAACATAAAATCGTTTAAAGTTGTCCAAAACCTAAATTTTACAAGGAAAATACCTTGATTGAAATTTATTTGGTACTCATTAAAAGTAAAATGACAGCCAATATTATTTCCCGAAAAACTTAAGTCATTTATTTAATTTCTAAATATTTACAACAATATTAGCGTCAATACGGGATCTATTTCCCTCTGCGGGCATCTTTCATGGGCCCTTCCTAAACGATTTTGAAATATCATGTTTTCCACTTCAAATCGGCACTTTTCACAAAAATTCAAAAGCCCTTTTCATTTTTCATTCTGGTTCCTTAGGGCCATTCTTCCTACTCTTTTGTTTCGTTGTAATTCAAAGATTAAATTCCAGTTTTCGAGTTATTTGATATTTTTGTATCTTTACATTTCCTTTATCCATAGCATTATTTTTATGCCCATTATCTAATTCCTCACCGTCGTCGGCGTCAGAAATTTTACCATTTTAAAATCTGTGTGTGTTTCCTTTTCCAGCACGACTATAGAATATTAAGCCCACTTTCGATTTACCAATTAAAAGGGCTGTTTGATTGGTAATATAGCTATCGATTTAAAGGTCTAATTGTTCGGACCATTTGTTTCACTTACAAGGTGCGATCAAAAAAAGACTGGACTGATATTATCATGCGCAAAGTGTTAAACGAATCGAAACGAGACACAGTGTGCTATCTAGCGACACATCGGACGATTAAAACAAGAAGTGTTGCGTTTGTTTACGCCGGGTCGTTAGGCAGCACCAGCGGTACGTTTCTTAAACTGTTCGTCGCCGTGTTCAACGGCACCAATGAAGGAGCTACAGGAACAGCGTGTGTGCATGAAATTTTGTTTCAAACATGGAAAAAGTGCTACGGAGATATTTGAAATGATTCAGCAAACCTTTGCTAATGAAACACCGAGTCGAAGCCAGTGTTTTGAGTGGTACAGTCGTTTTAAATCGGGCTAAATCTCGACAGATGAAGATTCGCGAACGGGGCGGTCTTCCACTTCGACAGACTCTAACCATGTCAAATCGGTGAACGATTTGGTGCGCCAAATCGCCATTTAACTGTTAGGGAGATAGCCGAGGAAGTGAATATTACTTTTGGATCCTGTCAGACAATTATGACAGACATTTTGGAAATAACGCGCGTCGCATCAAAATTCGTTACGCGGGTGCTGACACACGGTGCTGATCGTGACACAGTTTTTCGCAAGAACCGGAACTTCCGTGATCCCGCAGCCACCCTACTCTCCAGGCTTGACTCCATCAGACTTTGTTTTTGTTTTCAAAGTAAAAATCAACCTTGAAAGGGTACCGATTCGACTCTATTGCGGACATTAACTAATTGTACGGCGAACCTAAAGAGGATCCCTAAAGGCGGCTTACCAGACAGGGTTCGAGGGCTGGAAGAAACGTTGGCAAAGGTGTGTCGTCAGCCAAGGCATTTACTTCGAGAGCGACAAGTTCGATTTAGCTGTATCAGTCGAAATAAACAAGTTATAAAATCAGCCCTGTCCTTTTTTGATCACACCTTGTACATAGATGTGATATATTCTCATTCTGCTTACCCTTTACATTATATACATCCCTCATACTCCTAGCATACTTACCCTTCAATGGTCAGTCATGGGTACAAATGGTAATGAAGATCCATCTTTGGAGTATTGCATTCGATAATGCTCCGGAACGTATTTACTTAACAGTCGACTAATAGCGAGCTATCAGATATATAGGATAATATTATGCTCATTTTCTCTACCCTCCGTGACGCTGCAACCCTGTAGGACATTTTTAAAATGCCCGAAGTGCAATGTTACTTTACTGGCTACAGGGGTCTCACTCTTCACGAGCATGAAAATGGTCTACTCTACATGCTTAATAAGCATAAAAAAGGTCATTCTCCGGGAATTTGGCGACAGCCGTTCACCAAGCAATGTCATTTTTTAGGATTCAATGAAAAGCTTATCCCATTTTCCTCAAGAAGATACATGCCATAAATAATAACGGGCCCTACCATACTGAAATATTTAGACTTGAAGAGACTATAGAAGAATTTAAAGCAACTGAGATACCTACGATTGATGCCCTTGGATAATTTCTGTGAGAATTTTTACGTATTAGACAAAATATTTTCATAATCATTTATAATTAAATCTGATTAAAAATAAATTTTTTACATGAAACGTAGTTTCTAGTTTTATGCAATTGAAAAACTTATTTGTCAAAATAATTATTTTCTATTATCATTTTTTATCAATTCAAAGTGTGACTGGGTTAATAAATAAACAATGTAAATAATTGATGAGGATGTAGGAGGAATTTATAGCTTAGGCCTTTAGACCTAGGTTTACTAAAAAACTTTAGAGTAGTTTGTAATCGATTAAGTTTATTAATGCCCAATCATAACGGATAATTAGGTTAACATGGCCAATTAATAATGACATTTTATAAGATTTGCGTAATTAAATAGCTTTTACAAAAACTGGGACTTGGTGAGAAGGACTTGGAGTAAATATGTGATTGAGATGGGAATTGAAACTTTGAAGCGTCGTCTTGCGCGACTCCGATACTCGCGGTTGCTGAGACAATAGGAAAACCATTGACGGGTACCTATCAAAATGCAGATGGTAAGATGAATAAAGTGGATGGAAATAAACACAAATAAGGAAATAATAGGCATTTTCAGAAGAAAGTAGATAACAGAAATTCTATGAAGGCAGGAAATGTGAATGTACTCATAAAGGCGGAAATGCATTCATGAGTGGAAGTAGAATGATGAAGGTGGAAAGAGGGGAGAATGTCAAATAAGCCAAGGAAAAGGAGGAAATAAATAAAAAAGGAGAATAGTTTAAATTGAGGCAAAAATTAGGTAGTAGGGCTAAAAACATTTAATGTTTAATGAAATTTAAAGTTATTTATTTTCGCGAAATGTACGACCGTAAAGCGTGGCAGTTCTATGTCCCTGGATCCATAAAAAATAGGAATAAACCGGGAAACGGGCTTTAAAGGTAATGATAACGCATTATATTAATTACAACAAAATAAATTAGAACATATGGGTCAGCGTGAATAAAATTGAAATCAAATATATCAACCAACACACACTCTTACGTCAACTGCAATGATTACTATCCACAGGCTCTTGCTTTTTTTCGTATAAAGGTTTGGGGTAGGGCTATAACATTTATACTTGCCATTTTCTGAAAAATATGCTTTGATCCATTCTGAATTTCTTAAATATGAAATTTGCCAAGATACTTTCGTTTATCTTATTCTTATTTAATTTTTTTCTACAATGAAAAACATATTTTTAATAAATGACACGTACTTTTAGACTTTTTAGCAATGGATCTGTTGAACTTCAGATACCTGCAGCATCCAAACTTCTAACTCCAAAATTAAGGGAAATCACCGGCTATGAATGTAAAAAAATAGCCGGAAATAATGAGTCAAATGAAATTTAGTAGCAACCTTGGATCCTATAGGCATGAAATTGTTGAAATGAGGTGGCCTAAACATCTTCAAAACTACAGGAAACCCATTTAAATCCTAAAAATTTCGATAACCTTCTTTCAGGAACCTTTTCTTTTAAAGGTCTCCTTTCTTCTTTTTACCTCCTGCTTAAATTCGTACATCTATAGCAAAAGTAATGCAGCCGAATGGTCAATATTTTCAGTAAGTAAACAATGTTACCTATGTATTCGATTTTTTGGGCTTTCAGATTTTCTGGCTTTGCCGGAATCCATTATCACTAAATAATAAACAACCAGTAACTTTCCACTAAATGTTATTATACATTGTAATAAATATATTAATATACATATATTATAACATTATATAAACTATAATATTATATATCTTAAAATAATAAAATTTACTGGAAAGATACATTGGTTTATATACTCCAGTAATGTTATCAATCTCGCTAAAAGAAGAACATTTTGCTGAAATGTGGACCATAGTTTAGTTGGAAAAGTATGACTTTCATCGCCTGCAGGAGTGTAGGCATAACTTGGAAAAGTGATACTTGATAGTCTTTCTGACGAATGTGCACCACTTTCAGGAACGTGAGTATCCGGGTGTACATGCACATTGGCCTATCGGCTTTCTCCTCAATTGATTCGTGTTTTATCGTGTTTCACGCATGCATGAAAAATATTCGGTGCAAGAAACGAGTAGTTAAGTGCAAGAAACGACAGCCTGAGGTTTGACTGCACGAGATATCGTCCGTCTCCTCTTAATGCTGGGTTCTCGACAACTTCTCTACCGGAATGATCCCATGGTTCACTTCCCAATGAATAATCCGAGAAATTAAAAAAAACAACTATTGATCAGCAATGACTCTTCTGTCTAAAACTTCCGGCCAAATGGACTGCGAATGGCGATGCCGAATGTGCATTGAAGAACTTCTAACCCAAGAATTCTACGGAAGGCCTAGCCGTAGAAAACCATTTCACTAGCCGGTGTGCGGTATCAATTTCCACAATTTAGGAAAATGTTGGCTCTTAACCTTTACGGCTAGAAAAAGCGACAAAAAGCATCCTCCCACGAAATTAGTAGCATATTATTAGCTAATACACCGGTTCATGGATGGACACAACAACAAAATAAATATTTTGAATTCCTAACAAAACACAAAATCTAGCCACCTACTTTACATCAGGTCCCTCTTCATCTCTGAGTCCTTGATTGATTTAGTTAAGACCAATTTGGTTGGATTATCTAGGTTTCTTCCATATAATTGTTTTTATTAGGTAATGAAGATTTTCGTTCCAGTGTCTCCATAAGGCATACAGCCTGTTTTTATATCATTGATTAGAACTCTTCACCAATACCCTAAAAATATATTACCATGGATCAAAGGTCACCAAGCAACATTCTACTCTGTAAATGAAAAGTTTCGCCGAAGAGGAGGAGAGTGAAACAATGTTGAGGTCAACGAGCGCGCTGATAACAGGTTAAAAGTGAGTCATTGCCAACAGAAAATTTGCAATAAATTCCTTTGCGAATGAAGCTCGTTCAGAGTCGGTCTTCCGTAAACCACGCAATAGTTTTGAAGGGATGGTTCACCATTGATACTAAGTCGCGTTAGAACGTCCACGAAGCGTTCATCAAAGTTCTATGGAACACAGTTAATGTGTGATGAATTTGAATCCTCAAAGACGAATGAGTCCGCCTGACTAGACCTGTCCTTTACGACTCGAGATTGAACCGACCTCCTTTTGGTCCCGTACCCCAATGCCGGGGCTTTTCCTTCAACCACATTCATCATTAAATCTAAGTCCCGTAAGCCGACACTCCAATTCCAAGTTTCAACTAATAACGTCATTTACATACGACGCTCGAAGTACACGATATTGTTGACAACGATAAACTCAAAATTCTCTCAAAGAGGTACAGAGATTGCATGAGGCATGAGCAATGCGTAGTGTAGCTGAGGTTACTGCAAATGACACAAGGCTTGCTAGGAGGTTGGGGAATACCGATCTTGGGATTTCATGACTGTAGCAGAAAGGGAGTATGTGGAGAATCAGCCCGGGGAGTGTTGAATATAAACTTTAAATACTAATATGTTTGGACCCATCCTAGTGGCACGGACAATCGAATGAACATATTTTTGATTGCGAAAATGTTCATGATACCGTCAACTCCATGATAAAAAATCAACAAAGTAATCACGGTGCTAACGAAGAATTTCAATCATTTGTTCAGTTTTTTTGCCACACATGATGTGAGGTATAAAGAGTCAACGCTGAGCTGGTGAGGGTGCTTTAAACGTCAAACGAATAATCCAAAAACCTTCCTTTAGATCTGTAGACTACAAACGATAATTATTGTTCCGTTGCGGAAAAACGACTTTGGTCCCCGAGGGAAGTTGATTACGAATTACGACCGACGTTAGTCAGAATTTAATTCGGAGCAACTCGCAGCTTAACCTTCCCTGCTTGATTCCTCTCGCCCGTTTCCACCTCTCACTCCCCCAAACCCCACTCTCCACTAACTGACTCCACCGCAGTTGAAATTCTCTCTCTCTCTCTCTTCCTCTTTCCCTCCTTCCCCCTCCTCCCGCAAACGTCCGCGCGTCCCCGACCCCCCGCTCAACTGACCCCGGGACCCGTGGGAGATTTCTCTTTGGTACAACCGGCCTCTCCCCTTCCGCTCTCACTTTCATCCCGCCCATCTTTTGGAATCCTTTTCGGACTCGTATCTCTCCCCTCCCCCGCAACCCCCTTCTCCATACGTTCCTTTTCGGACCTCCACTTATTTCCCTCCCCCTTACCCCTTCCCTACTGCGTCAATATCCTCGCCTCTACCCTCCCTTCCTCCCTATCCGTCCACCCCTCTCACTCCCTCTTCCTGGGTATTACTTTTGCCACGCTCCCTATCCTACCCCCCTCACCTTTCCCGTCCCGTCCCGCCACCCTAAGACCTCTCTTCCGACTTCATTCCATTCGGATTCCACCTCATCCACGGGCGGAACTATGCATATTCTAGTTCCCCCGAATCGCTTAAACCGCCCCGGCATCCCCTGGATTATGTACACGTCTCTCCCTCCCCGCACCGCTTAAAGGATATTCGGGAGCGTTTATTTTAAAAAGGATTCCAGTGCGCTATCACGTGACGGATGTTTTTCCCAGGCGCAACTCTTCATTCGCTGGTAATGTTGGGAAAAAAAATTCTCTGCTGACGTGACTAAAATCGGTTAATTCGTTGCCGAGGAAAAGTGCTAGCCTGAAAATAATTTTGCCACTCTTGAAGCTTAAAAATAAAATGGATAGACAGTGTTTATGCAGAGGTCATCGACAAATAGGAAAGGCCAAGTTAAACGTTGAAACTCAAAGACCTAAATAAGAACAGATGGAATGGTTTATCTACTAAGTGCTTTAGACTTAGAAGATCAAAGCTAGAGGGATTTTAGGGGAAGAGTTGCGTTAGGCAAAGAAGCTTTCAAAAGGAGAAGTGAGCTGATGACAGGGGGGTCGTGTAAGGATGTTACGAAAAGACTCGTTAAAACTTTGATGTGGAACGTAGTTTGGTACTGCGAGGAAACTTTGTCGCAGAGGCAAGGTGATAGGTCTACATAAGGCTTTTGAAATGTGGGTGCGGAGAAGGATGGAATAAGTAAAATTGACGGTAAGGAAAAGAAAAGAAGAGCAGTTAGGCATTGTGTGGAAGGAGAGGGAATTTTTGGCAGAAAACAAAAGGAGGCTGGAAAGGTCGTTCGCAGAGCATTTTGATTGGTGATAGAATTTTGAAGGCTTTGATAGAGGGGAGAAGTTTAGATAAAAAGTGTGTGGAATTACAAAGTCAATAATTTTTTCTCATTTCAATTAAAATGCAAATTTCATAAAGTTACGCCGGAGACAACAAAGTTTAGGCAAGCCTTGAGGAGGGAGGAAAAGAATAAGATTGTAGGATGGAATGATGGGAGATAGAAATTCTGTGGATTTGAAGAATGATTTATTTTAGTTTAGGATGTCAACTTATGTTTAGTCGAGTAAAACTTATGTGTACCGTTGGTTAGTGGGTGAGCCCATCCAAAACATGCGTTAAGCTGTAGGCTACCGCTAGGACATATTATGGACGACATTCACTTCAAGTGGGAAATTAACCCCTAGGAACCTTAGGTTATTGAAGACTAAGATTATAGCTGAAGAAAATAAGGATGGGAAGACTAACGGAGTATGACGCGCAATCACGCAATTGAAAGTAAAGCTATGATTGAATGAAGAGGGAATGTATTACTTGGAGAGAAGCTGCAAACCAATCGTCGCGCTATTAATCTATTATAATAAATAAAAATTAGTACAAGATTCTTTTTCTTTCTTCCGCGCGCCGTCCTTGTAGGTGAAAAAAATGGAATTCTACCCTAAAGAAGAGGAAATGAAGGATTCGACAATTCTTATTTTGATTTTGCACGCACCCTAGGCAAGCAAGATAAATAAACATAAAAAATTACTAACTTCCCTTGAAATTATTTCTTATAGAAATACCATAGACCCATCACGAGCCAATGAGTGATACTTGGACTCGTAAAATTGATACGCTTCGTACACCGTTAGCGTCGCTGCGGTCGCCTCCTTCGCTTTTCACAACCATAACGGGGGCGACTGCTAAGTATTCCGAATGGGAGAAATGATGGTTTTATTTCAGGACCCGTGCAAAGTTTGTTACGGTTTAAACTCTTTAATACACTGGCAAGGCGTCCCTTAATACCAAAAACGAGCATAAAAATTCGTAGCCCATTGCATTAATCGAAACTTAGTTCACTTTTAAGATGATCTCCTGCGAATGGCTTCGTTTCATATTTCTTAAGTAAGCACATACTGCTGGACTTCAATAATAACTCTTACAAGTAAAAACCTGTCACACTTAACTCAGTAAAACATTCTACGATATAGATAAGATGGATTATTTTGAAATTGTGATATTTAGGTATATTATTATTAGGTAATCTATCGGTTAAGGTAGGTTTTTGGATGGACATAATTACTAATTAAATAATTTGTGGCCCCTAGCAAAAAAAAACACAACATCCTACTCTACATCAGGTCCCTCTTCAGCCCTGAGTACTTATTAAGGTATAAATCAAGCTTTAATGAAGGTATCACAATGATTTTTTTCCGATTCAAATTATCTCATTTCCCTTTATTTCTTTTAAAAATTCGTCTTCGCCTTCTTCTCTACTTAAAAACTGCCGTTTTTACCACTTTTAAAGAAACCTTCAATATCCCCGTGCCTTTGATTATCTCCTTCATCCACTTACACTGTTCTATCAGAATTTACCGACCAGCTGTCTCTTCCTCTCTCTTCCCTCACCTAACAGATGTATCTTCGTTAGCCCACCATTTACTCAACTTTATTCTTCGAACTTTCTGCATAACACATCTCGAGGGTTTTCGATCTGCCTTCATCGACCACCATCCCTTCTCTTCCTCGAACCTTCCCGCTCATATCCTAAGTCATATTTTAATCTTAAAGTTTTTTACGAACTTTTCTTCAAAACTTGTCTCTTATCCATCTTGTTACGGTAACGAGATTCAATAACCTGCCTGTCAATATTTAGTTCGGAGAGGGCTACAAAAACAGTTCAAACTCATTTCCTTTTCGATCGATAGTTTGACATTTTTATTAGGAATTTAGGATCCAGTGGTCGTTACATACAGCAGCGCTAATGTCAACTTGGTGCCGCCTGTGGCAGTGAAAAACCATAGGTATTGAAAGAGATGTTCTCATCAACCAGTCGTGACATTTAAGTAAGTTATATTTTTGGGGTATTAATTTACGGAAATGAAAATAAGTAGCCTCATTGTTCAGCCTATAGATGATGACAATAATAGCATTAAACCTGTCAGAGCGTATGCACAACAGGTATTAAAATTTTAATGCTGGCGTAATTAATTTTAAGCAGTGGTCGACCAGATTTAGGTAGGTTGATGATAGACCGCAGTACTACGTTCTAGCACAAGTATTGACTAACATAACCCGATATATACTTGAACCCAATTTTTCATACGACAATCACAAATTCTGTAACGCGGCATACTTTCTATCTACCTTAATTCTGTCCAAAATGGCTATTATTTTTCCACTCTACACCTCACTTTCCCTGAATTCTTCCCTGAATTACCGTCTCCAATATCCCCTTATCTCTCAGTATCTCCTTCATCCACTTGTCCTGCCTTCATCAAATTTCTGTCAAACAGCTATCTTCCTCTTCCCTCTCAACTTCTCAGCTTCCTAAGCCTCTTCTCGAGCATACCTAGAACTTCGTCCTTCGTTTTCGTTTTTGCACATTTTATTTTATCCATCCAACATTACATCTCAAAAGTGTTGGCATCAGCAAATATTAAAATACTACTGCAACCGAGGGATGAGAACGGGTCTGACAAAATCGCTTATTTCAATTTATGATTCATTATACTGTAGTACAACGATAAACATATTACATAATATACACCAAAAATTGGGTTCCATCATTCTAGAGAGTCATACGGTCTTTAACTCTATAAAGCAATATTCATTTAAGGAACTGTTATAAGATGTAGGTCAGTAAAAAATCAAAATAAAATAATTGTCCTGAATGAAATTCAATGATTTTGAAATATCCATTCCTCGTTTGAGAACAGGAAATTATCGCATCATTTTTATTTTATGTAGAAGCTTGTTAAAGATGGAATATGTCAACAGTGGAAATTTCACTGGATATAATGGTTTATTGGAAATTGCCGTCCAATAAACAAGAAGTAGAAGTATATGTAAAATTAATGAATGAAGCCTTAAGGATAATGGCCATCGTCCATCTCTAAGGCTGTTTAGTATGACAATATTTAAGTAGATACATGTTTGAAAGAGTAACAAAATTGCTTCCATTTTGTAAGTTTCTTTTTATGTAATAGCAGAAGTAATTCCTTAATGTTTTGAACATTTCTTCAAAAATTAAGTAAATAGAATCGTCAACCTAACGGAACGACTTATCTTTTGACTTCATTAATAACACATCTACATATATTTCCACATGATAACCTACTCAAGCCACTGCCGTTAGAATATTTATTTATTGCTATTTAGATTTTTATGCATGAACATTCCCTTATTTATTAATATAAACGTATATCTCACTCACAGCTAGTGTATACGCTTACCTCGCTGTTACCCTGTTCAACTTCATATTCAAATTCCCTAATAAAAAATTAATACTTGCCTAGGAACTATAAAGACTTAAATGTATTAACTACGAGACCGAAAATCCATGGAATCACGACTTACAATCCAGTTATCTAGGAATCGGTACAAAATTGTAAAAAATACTAATCCAGAGTAAACCATCTATAGAAAAAACAAACCCCATGTACTGTTGAGAAAGAAATGTAGCGTGATTAATGAGAAATTCATTTGCAATGGAATTGTGTTGGCTCGGCAAGGGCAGTAGTAGGGAGGATTTGGGATTGGGTAGTTAAAGGTAATATCCAGTAATTATTAATTTGTTTTTGAAGGTTCTCATTTGAAATAAGGGGAAGTATGCACATAATTTTTTTTACGGTGACTTTGCCCGTCAGTGCTCCAGATGGCGGCAATTTCCCGTACATCACTAGCTTGGATAACATGCCCGATGTGGCCCATATGCCTACGCAATCGCAATTATTATACGTGATTAATTTTGTAAAAAAAGCAAAGACTACGAATGAAAACGACTAATTCTATTTTTTCCCTATCTTTTGAAACCGCAGAGACAGCTAATTTTTACAATCAGCGATTAAAAACTCGTTGGCACATATCTTAATTCTAGTTGCCACTTTTAGCACACTTGTGCCCTCAATAAATAAAGTTGTTCTAACGTGGGAATCTAATTTCTCCACCTCGGTGTGCAGATGGGACCGGAGCTCTGGAATTATCAAGCGCGAAGGCATTCGCGGTGCTTAGTCGGCTTCGGCCGATTATTCGCCCGCCTACCCTATGTCATGTATAACGATGCGTCGACTGTACCGTGCGTGCGTCTTGTTGCTTACCCATCATCACGTACGCAGCGCCGGTATGGTCCTGAGTGTCGCGATTGAGTTTCGTCCGAATTCAAGTGGTGCAGAACTCAGCTCTTCGTTCCATCTTGGGATGCGGTCGTTACGACCGCGTCTCCGAAATGCTTAAATACGGGAAGCTGGAACCCCTTCTGCCGAAGACCTCTGGATGTCTTTTGTCAAAGATCTCGAGTATATTCTTAGAGATTGCGACGTAATCGGAGGTGATCCTCATACGGAAGATCGCTGACATCTAAGTCTGGCCATGACATCGTCATGAGCGCCCCGTAGCGAGCTTGGGCACAGCAGAAGCCCTACCAGGGAAAAAGAGGCCAGGGTTACCCTGAACGGAGAGGATTTAGATCGTCTTGACGCGAAAGGTCACGGTCGCGCAATGGACCAAGGCGAAGCATTACAGTATCACACAATATCATAGCGTTTATGTTGAATATGAATTATTACCCCCATCGTACTACGGTAGGAGAGATCATAACAATAGAATTAGTTAAGTGTATTCACCCCCTGCCACACACCCTAGCGGTGGCTCGCAGGGTATTTAAATAAATAAAATATGAATAAATCTGTCCCTCCATTTGGACGTGCCCATTTCTTATATACCATCATGACTTAACACCATTTCTACTTCCGATTGACTCTTGCTATCATCTCAAGGAGGAAAATAGTCTTCCACATACGTATATTTCCTTTAAGTCCTGGTTTACTTTCTGGTGAATGTTTATTGATAAAATAATTTAGAACTTTGCACGAATTTAATATTTCACAACAGGAGTTTCAACGTCACAACGCCATTACAGCCATTAACAGAGGACGATCAGTCCCTGAATCATACAATCAAAGAAACCTTTCAAGTGGTAATGTTCTAATAAGCCTGAAAAGTGTTGAATTAGTTTTTCCTTTTTCCCACAACTTCGAACACGATTCTTCCGCAACTTCAGAACGACTCCTCTTGCGACTCATTCTCAAGCGCCTGTAGCGGAATCAAAAAATAATTGTATCCAAAAAACATGCGAAATACAAAGGTATTAAGTTTATTTCAAAATATTCATGGTATCTTTGGTTGCCTGTCAAAAAACCGGATACACAATCAGATTTTTAGTTGGCTGTCCACCGTTTAAAGTACGTTTCTGATAGAAACAAGTCTTTCTCCTGTCCCACCGCACCTATTACCACTTCGTTTGATTTCCTTTCCGGCAACCTAACTTTTCCATTTTCCTCCACAGCCATATTTCGAAAGCCTCCACGACGCATCTCATATACAACGCCTATCGTCTTGCTTCAATTACAAAGTTTCCGCGCCGCGCAAAACCAAACTCTATATCAAAGTTTTCACTAATCTTTTCTTAACATCCTTACTCAAGGTCCCTTTCATAAACTTACTCATCCTTGTGAAAGCTTCTTTGCCTCACGTGCTTCTTCTTCTGATGTCTCTGCAGCTTTGACCACCTTACTTTGGGTAAATTACCATAATGTACCGGCTTAAAAATAAACCAACAACAATCATTAAAACCTTTTTCCTCTGGCGTTCACTGAGAAGAACTCCCGAGAAGTCCCTATATGTAACTTATGGTGATTATTTCTTATCCATCATCAGAGCTTATCACTGATAGAACATTCCATTATTGAAGACTTTTCAGACCTTATCTCTGAATAAAGTATTGGCAAAATCATAAAACTACCCAGGTCGCCGGGTGACTATAATGACAATTTTGGGTGGCTACAATGACAATTCTATAATAATAGGTTCAAATGAAATCAACATTACGTTCATGGTGGTAGTATTATTAATGATAATCAACCGCTTAAGGCAGGTTTAGATAGATACAACTACATAATAATAACCTTGCCTCTCCTAAAAAAACAAAACCCAACGTCCTACTCTACAACAAAGCCCCTTTTCATCTCTGGATACTTCCTTCCTCTTTCCATTCCTGTCATATTCCTGTCCTGACCTCGCTTGCATTATCCCCTCTAGTACAGTTTTCAGCATCTCACTGCCGACCAATATGCCCTTCATCCATTTTTCCTGCCTCCTGATTTCTCCCAACAAATCCCACGCCTCGCCCACCATACCTAATACGAGGTCTGTTCAAAAAGTGTCGCGACGTTTGTGTTTCTTTAAAAAATTATTTATTTATCCATGAGTATCTATTTTGTCCCCTTCAATTTAATCCTCATTAGATATCATACACTTGTGCAAACGTTTTTTCCAATCTTCAAAGTACTTAAAAAGATTATTTGTTGTGATCTTGTACAGCTCCTCCTCCGATGCAGTCTTTATCTCTTCAATCGTAGCGTAGCGTCGTCATTTCATGGGCCTCTTCAGTTTCGGGAACAAGGAAAATTCACTGGGTGCCAGATCAGGAGAATACGTACGGTGGCTGCGGCATCATTAATGTGTTGTTTTTGGCCAAAAATTCGCGCACAAGTAACCATGTGTGAGCAGGTGCGCTGTCGTGGTGCAAAAGCCACTTTTCGTTATTCTACAAATCGGGGCGTTTGTGGCGGATTGCTTAACGCAGATTGCGCATAGCTTGCAGGTAATATTCCTTATTTACCGTTCTACCCCGTGGGTGATGTACCACGCCCCTACAATCGAAGAAAACTGTAATCATAACTTTCACATTCGACCGAACTTGGCGCGCTTTTTCGGTCTTGGCTCGTGCTGCAGCTTCCATTGGGATGATTGAGCTTCAGTCTCCACAACATAACCATAAACCAATGATTCGTCACCATTTATGACCCTCTGGAGCAAATTTGGGTCGTCGCGGACAGAGTCCAACACCTCATTAGCAATGTTAACGCTTTGCTGTTATTGGTCGACATTGAGCAATTTTGGTATGAATTTCTCGGCGACCCGTGTCATGCCCAAATTATTGGTAAAAATTGAATGGAACGAGCCAATCGATATGTTTTGGTCCAAAGCAAATTCTCTAACGGTGATTCGACGATTGGCCAATACTATTTCCTTCACTTCATCAATGTTTTCGTCTGTTGTTGACGTGCTCGGGCGTCCGGCACGTTCTTCGCCGTTCACATTTTGTCGGCCTTCTGAGAACATTTTGTACCACCGATAAACGTTGGTCCCTGGCAGCTTCTCCATATGCCACAGTCAACATTCGGAATGCGTCCGCGCACTTCATTTCGTATTTCAAACTAAATTTGATGCAGATTCTTGGATCCATTTTTTGGAACTGGCAAAAATCGAAGACAAGCTAAAACAGGTCCAAGCAAAACTGCTCTCAAAAATTAACTGAACATTCAAAATGGCCGAACTTTTCGGCATAAAAGAGACACAGACACATAAGTACCAACATAACGGCACAAAAAAATCGAAAATCAAATATACGTCACCCGCGGATATTGAAAATTCGCTTTTGAACAGACCTCGGACTCCCTCATTTGTTTTTCTTTCGGTCTATTTCACCTAGGTTATTCTTCTCCACACCCACATGTCAAAAGCCTCCAATCTACGTGTATACTCCTGCTTCAGTGACCACGTTTCCTCGCCATACATAAATACACGCCACTTTAAAGGTTTTACGAGTCTTTCTTAGCATCCTTACTCAACGTCGCTGTCATTAACTCCTTCCTCTTGAAAGCTTCTTTCCCTACCGCAATTCTTCTCCATACGTCCCAGTTACTGTGACCATGCTGGTCCAAAACACTTCCGAGGCACGTGAACTGTTCTAACTGCGCTATTTGTTGCCCTCATATTTTAATGCTGACCTTGGCCTTTCTCTTCCTGGCAAATATATTACCTTTTTTTATTTACATTGATTCACCTATCGCACTGAATTTGCAATTCACTCTTCAATGCTTGAAATCCTCTGGCTGACTGACAAAGAAAAGCTTGGTCATCAACCAACCTAACTGATTTTACGAACTACCAGGCGACTTTGACTCCCATCTCCTTTTTTCACATGCCTCTTTAATCATATCCTCCATTTATACGATGAACAGCACCGGTGATAATGAACAACCCTGACTTACACCATTTCCTAACACTGATCATCTGGCCTCTCCTTCTCCCATTGGCTCCTGAGTAGTCTGACACAAGTACTGATTGAAAATTAGGCTTCTATTCCTCTGATCCATTCTTATTTTCTGCAATTAATTAATTAATTTTTCCCAAGTCATTCTATCAACCGCCTTTTCTCAATCTACGATGCCAGCAAATATGTCAATTTTAGTCTTTATTCCTCTCTACTATTGACCTCATTACTGCAATGATATCACGCACGTCTATCTTCCTTTGGAGCCCAAACTGATAATCCCCTAAGTAATGAGGTGGTATAACTCTTCCAAATTTACGGATCGATCAGCAATATTTAATCTAATAGAAATTAAGTAAAAAATGAAAGCATTTTTTTTTCAATTTTCAAAATGAATTTATAACTTAAACGGGTGTTGTAGAAACAATAAGGCGGTCGTTCCTCATAGGCACGGGTAAGTCTCTAATTTCGTCTAATATGGAATCAACTAATGATAATAATAATATTTTTGCAATGTGCGTAGGTTTACTGGTTTGGTGAATTGGTTTTTTAAGGTATGTAAAGACACTTGTAGCTTTGAGTAACTATTCCCGAGTGTTAATGTACTTGGCACACAAGCATGTAGAAATCTAATCAGAGATTAGCAGGGTATACTGTTTATTCACACTTGATACATAGATGGTAAAGGTGATAGTGCCCTTTTCAAGAAAAAGATTGACTGCTCTGATTTTAGAAAAAAAGTCGCTTTCAGGTTCCATAAATACTTTCCGATCGTTATCCTAATAACATCTATCTCTGTGGCCATTATATGATGTGCTCTTGGAAAGGGGTTTTTCCGGCGAGATAATTAAAAAGCTTTTGATGTGATCAGCACGGAGTTATTAACAGATTACCATGGAACCGCCACATTCCGGAAGAAAAGAACTTGCATTGAAAAATATTGCATTTAAAACTATGCATTGAAGAATAAACTGTGAGAAGAATTATTTTGATAAGACAATTAAGATAATATTTGCTTACAAAGAAAAACTTTTCATGACCCCCAGAAATGCAATTGTTCACCGTCAATTAATAATGCAGTCCTTGTATTTGGTCAAATATTGTACGGGAAAAGAAATATTCCGACAAAGGATTTTCACCTAAAATATTTTTGAAACATTTTGCTTTCGCCCATCTCAGGAAATTTCAGTTACTAAACCTCATTTCCAGCAGATAGTTCACCTGCAGTTCCATTCGGCAGTAATCTTCGAGCCTGCAGTATATTTCAATTAACTACGTAAATCACGGTTGAGTGAACCTCTTCCCTTTCCTGCTTTTCAAATATCCAAGAAGGTTGCTGCCAGAGTTTCCCAACAATTTCATTCCCTCGACCTTTGAAGCTCACAAACTCGCCTTTTCTTCCTCGCTATTCAATCTTCTCCTCCTCCTCCCTTCCTTCATACAACACTTTCTTCTTCCGTGGGTCGCTCAAGAAGGCCCTTCGGCGCCATTTTCCAACCTTCAGCTTTCCACGTTACCATTTGTCCTTGGGAAGGAACGGGGGAAAGTTTCGTTTCCCTGCGGGTGCAGTTCATTCACGAGTGCCGGAGTGAATAACCACATTACGCTGCAACCTTCAGTTAACCCTTTTCTTCGATCGAATTTTCGATAATCCATCGAGATGTGTTGTGGTGAAGGGGTAAGGCATGCTCAGGAAGGTCAAGGGGGTTAGTCAGAGGCCCATATTGCATTGGCACATTTTCGGAAAATGGCCATTCCATTCAATAGTGATCTCAAAAGGGATCCCGTCATAAACTATAGGGAATGAAAGCATACTAGAAGTTTTTTAGAGTACCGACAAAATTCGAATAATTTTTATAATGACTGGTGATAACTCAGGGAGTTGCGGGGCTGCTTTAGCTCCATTATGATAGCTGGGTTATTAGCGTGTTTGGGAATTCGTGACATACCAAAGCGCGAAGGAACATCAGCTATGATGTTTGGGAAGGGTGGAGACTGGCTGACCAATCGATCACCCAGCAGAAGGGAGGTGTATTGTACTCGAAGTGTCCCCTGTAAAATACCGCGTGAGAGAAAGATACAACCACGAAATGATTCTATGGAATAGAAATCTTGCCCTCGGCTAGGCAAACCGACAGAGAAACGAGCAGAATTAGAGTATTGACGATTTATAAGATATATAGGGACAACTGCTAGAAGGCATTTGGAAAAGCATTAAGTGAATTCAAAAGAAAGGAACAAGAAAAATCGTGCATTTTGGCCCAATCTCGGGAACGTCCCGGGATATATGTCTTCAATTAACTTCCACAAAATTGATGAAGGTGAAAACGTAAACGGTAGTTTAGGAAAGGCCAACTTATTAAATTCTTCTTTCAAAGTATTTTCACTGGGTTCTTACTGGGTGTCTCTTAAAGCTTACCTAATCAGTTTTTCCATCTTATGCCCAAAATAGAAATTCCAATAAGTGGATTTGACCGTCAACTGAAAGGAATTATCCTTAATAAGTCTACCGATCCTGATCAAATGCCAGCTCAATTACATACTCATGGGAAACTAGCAAAACAAATAGCAGTGTATCAAAAGGCCATATTTATGAGATCTCTAATAGGCCAAGAGACTCCTAATGGCTGTAAAATAGATAATGTAACATCTATTTCGAAAAAGAGTGACAAGGTCGAACCGAATAGTTACAGACATACATTAGGCTTGCATAAAACGTTGCGGGAAAAATGTTTTCCTGACGTGACTGGGCGTCACAGAACGGTCGCACTGCGTAGGCTTGGTGGTGGGGGTCTAACCTCAAACACGCGCCAATCACATCCAGATACAGTGAGTCACTACTTGCGCTTGTTGATCAAGACGTTCTGGCATCGGGAAAAAATAATATTTTTGCAAACGCAATTTGTCTAGTTGATAAAAGATTTCAACCACGTGTCTCATGGGAAGCTACTCAGAAAGCTAAAGCCTATGGTATGGATTAAAATATCCTAGATTGTATCAAATAATTTTCAAATGGCAGTGCTCACAGAGAAGTCATAGATAGCCAGAAAAGCACCATCGAACCTTTTTTATTTTTTCTTTACTTTAAAAATACAATTTAAAATAGTAAAATTAGATTATTTAAAGATGGCACAGCGGTTTATAGAATTATCCATAGTTCTGCTAATAAAGCACAATTTGCAAAAAATCTTCGGAATAGCAGTATTTTTTTCTTGAAAGTTTACTGCATCAATAATACTGTAGTAGCAAGTGCAAGCTGGATTACATATTTAGGCATTACACTCACCCGCGATAACTCTTAATTGAAACATACTGGGAATATGTGGAAAAGCTACCATGAAATTAGGGTTTAAAATATTTTTAAGGATATGTGATGAGAGGTCTAAAAAGTAACGCTATCTTTGTCTAGCTATGCCTAATTTAGAATCAGCTTCAAGTGTATGGGGACCTTAAACATGACATTCACATTTTCACATAATTTTCTTTATCTGGAAGTCTACGGTTTAAGGTAGGTTTTGTATGGACACAAACTGAACACACCTTCACTTCTTAGCCTCGCCTACCACGACGCAATATATTAGCAGAAACTGCACGCAAAATAAACTGTTATTCCATACCGCACATTTCTTACCTGTTTTATTCCATTCGATTAATCTTATATGTTTCCTTCCCCTTTTTCTTCTGTCCAACATCCTATCCTCTTATGAGTTTTCTACATCTAATTCGGGTCAAACTCCGCAGCAATCATTTTCCCTGCCTTTTTGGATTTCTCCCAATAACCCTCTCATATAACTTATAAAATCCCACCCCTTTCATCACTTCTTCATGCACTTTTGTATGCCTTTTTAGAATTTTCTTTTACAACTTCCACTCTTTGCCCATCCCATTTCATAACTTCGGCGTTTTCGTTCCTCTCTGTTCAACTTATTTTTCATCATTCATCTTTTAATAAGCATCTTAAAAGCTTCTACTTAAACCTGATACATCTTGAATTTAAAGTAGTAAAAGAATATCGTGGGGAATCAATGTAAGTAAGAAATATTGAAGGAAATTAAGCCAAGGATGGTATTCCAACAGGTATTAAAGAAATGAATGTAAAATCTTAGCAGCAGGGTACTATTCAAAGGAAGATACGAAGGGTGGAATTGAAAAAAAGCCACTGCTTAGATAAGGTCAAAGGAAACCCGAGTAAAGTAAACCGTGAAGACAAAATACTGACCCTAAAAGATGAGAAGTATTTTTAAAAAACTGAAGGGCTGACGAAGGTAAACCATTTTACGCAAGACTACGAAATAAAATCTGCAGAATATTAATGATAAAACTGATATTATAGCAGCGTGCTCCTCAGCTAACATTATACAAGGCAAAGTTGAAACAGTTCACAAATCTGAGATGCAGTACTTGATAGAATGCATAAAATATCGGTGTTACTTGAGAGAGTATTGGAGAGATATTTAATTGAATGTAAATACGCATGAAGCAAATTAATGGAAGGTATATTTCATTTTTACGGAGGAAAATGCAAGAAATGTAGATTACTGGAAGGAGAGGATACTGATGTTTACAAAGAAAGAGGAGACTACACCTTCAGATGGGAATTTGACGCAGCCATTAAATACTAAAGGGCAAGAAAGGCTGGACGAAATGCTCTTAGAGCCAATAGAAGATACAGGGTATAGTTTATTGACACAGCTAGAGATAACCTTAAATGCCATATAACGCGGGATAATAAAGGAGAAATACTGATGGACTCGAAAAAGAATGTACTCCTTCAAAGAGGAAAACTATGAAAAAAGACAAAGCCAAAGAAGACAGTAAAGAAAGAGACGTAGGTGAAACTTTTGTGAAAATTACACTCAATTCGAAGATTACGAGAAAAGTCATTGAATGCCATGCTAATGAATAGGAGTGCGAAGTCAAAGATCTATTTGAGGAAATATTTTAATTAAGAAGTAAAGGGAAAAGAGAAGCATTTTCTTCTTTCAGACTTATCATTGAGAGAAGGATATCAGGTTATCAACCTACCTTTATTGAATTCCATATAAAACTATCATTCCGAGAAAAAGTTTAGGAACAGATAATGAATAAAGTGAAAGATATTTGCTGATGACAGTGTAACATCAAAAGTGTTGGGAAAAAGCAAGCGTGTTAAAATAATCATATTACCTCAGACTTAAAAGACTTTCTTTCTGAAGAAACCACTACCAATGGCAGTATTACCCATGGGCGTACGGAAGTTTTTCATCTTAGGCGTGCTTCTCTTTAGTTGCGAGATATTAACAGATGGAAGATGGGCGTAAGAAGATTAAAATGACATACAAATAAATGGTGAAAATAAAAGGGATTTACGAAGAAACAAATGAAATATTACTCCGAATAGAGGTTGGCTGAGGAAGTAGTAGTTTTAAGGGGAGGCGACCGACAGCTAAGGTCATTTGCGCCATAGGGGATAAACAGGAAAGGATGAAGGGTGGAGAGAAACCCGGCGTCGGCATTAGCCTGCTCTTTACGAAAGGCGCCAAGGGGTCCGCAGCTTAACGTCCCATCCGACGGACGGCGTACTCACTCAAAGTGCCCTCCACAAAGCACCTCACGTAGGGATCGAGATACCTCTGAAAAGTATTCAACACCGCCGGGATTTGAACCCGCGCCCTCAGGGTGGGAAGCCAGTACGTTAGCCCCCGCACCATCTCGATCCCCTTGGCTGAGGAAGGAAGCCTGAGGAGAATAAAAGCAAAGATAACATAGAACCTAAAACTGACCACATTAGGTGAATGAAATTTCAAGGGGTTGAACCAAAGAGGAAAGGCGAGGATTAATTACTACTCAGAGAAGCAGGTGATTGAAGACGTCAGCAAAAGGAATTGAGAAGAAATGAAGGGATTGGCAGAGAACGGGACAGCTTGGAGAGCTGCCACACACCAATCCACGGATCGATAACCCTTGATAATGATGTAACTCATTCCGTTCACTTTTCATCCTCGATGGCTGTCTTTACCAGGCCATGCCCCACAATTTTGTTCTTTAGGTTAGTCTTCCTTCCTTCCTCCCAAGAGTCAAATTTCCGACTCCAGTTCTATTCCATAGTCACAGTAAAATTAAACGCATATAGTGGATGAAAGTGGTAGATGTATTAGGGCCTAGAAAAATCGTTCTTTCCAAAATAGTAGCATTGGGCATTATTTTAACATAAACGACATTTCGGGCAAATAAGATGAAATTGAAAAATGAACATTACCCATTTCGTATTGTTTATTTTATGTACTGTGCGCAAAATATAAATAGAGGACCACTTGAATCAAATTGTTATTTCCTGTTTTAAAGTTTTAGACGTTCAAGAAATTGTGAGTGTGCGATATGTGCGTTGCATAGGCCACGAATCTTCAGTATTTCTGGTTAAGATTTCTTACAATGAAGAAAGAAAGGTGATATTGAAGTTTTGGAATAGATTTCGCAATGAAAATGACATGCGGACGCGTGGGACGCTTCAAAAGTATTTTTCTGAGAAAATGAAAAGACTATTCGATGCGCAAATACATAAACCACTCTCCGGTATATGGCAGTGTTTTTGTGGGAGGTTTGAGACCCGCGCGGGTCTCAAACCTCCCACATATCATAAGAGGGTCGCGGTGCAACCGTTGCCTACAATTTTCACTAATGAACACGACTATTGTAACGTCATATATAATATGAACATAGCTTTTCCAGAAATTTCCACATTAACTAAATAGTGACAAATGTAAAAACAGGGCTATTTTGTCAAAAAAGCCAAATTTCCCCTGTGGGCGGTACCCGAACATATACGAGAGAATTAAAATATTTTTATAGGAATTTCTAATGGTCACACTGTGAGGATGGAAGAACACTGGCGTGACACGTGGCAATTAGAACTAATATTAAAAAAGTGCGCAGTCATAATTTTTTTGGAAAAAGAGCCACTCCCACTCCTGCATTGGTAACACCGAAATGGAATGTGTAGACTCAATTGAATACCTCGACGTTTCCCTCACTCACGATCTCTCCTGGGTAACACATGCGGGGAATATGTGGACATGCTAGCGAAAAATTGGGATTTATTAGAAGAGTACTAAGTAAATGTGAGGTAAAGGTCAAAGAGAAATGTGCCGTTGGTTAGGACACATTTAGAATATGCTGCAAGTATATGAGATCCTCACGAAGTTGGATTTATTGCCGAATGGGATCGCGTGAAGCGTCGAGGAGCTAGATTAGTAAAACGTTGTTATGATAAACTTAGTAGTGGGTCCAAAGTATTAGAGCGGCTAGGCTGGGAGTCACTAACGGAGCGAAGGTTGAATTACAGATTGAAGCTCTTTCATAAATTGGATGGATATCTCTATAGCAGTGATGTTGAAAATCTATTTCCCCATCGCAATACGGTAGCAGAGATCATGCTAATAAAGCTAGAGAGATTCAGTGTAGAACGGATAGATTTAAGGTGTCATTTTTTCTATGAACGAGAGGGGATCATAATAGCATTGTTCGACCAAGTTAGGATCGTGTTCCGGTAAAATTATTCTTGTGCGTATTCACCCCCTGCAACACGCCATAGCGGTGGCTTGCAGGGTATATAAATAAATAAAATAAAATATTATCTGCCTTTCTAATTTTACGTAGATGATCTGATCTACCCGAGTAATCTCTAATATGTTTCTAACGCCCTTCAGATAATACGTTATAAATACAAGTCATATCTAGGTATACCGTAATGTACACGGGGTTTTTTTTAGCTTCCACTTTAGCGAGAAGCGTTTCAAGGCTAAAGAAGATGTTGCCTAGCGGAAAAGAACTGCTTGATCAATCTTTTTCTTACCTATAGTGATTTATCGTATACCTGTCGAATTCATCGTTAATGGAGTGAGACATGTGGTAATAGTGTTGCGAATGTGAAATATGTACATTAGTTGGTGCGACAGCTAAATAACCGATTGTCGCGGGAAAACGAAATAAGCAAAATAGGACACGGATCAGTAGGTTTTTCCTACGGGCAAATTGGAATCCTACAGGAACGGTCTCGGCTGCCTAGGAATCATTGCGCAGACCCTGCGAAAATGTTTTTGCCCATGTAAATTAGGCGGGGAAGTGACATGAGTTTCAACTTTCTCCTATGTATAGTTTTTAACAAAATAAGGGAAGACCTTAAGACTTGAAATTCTTCTTGTGAACTTCATACCGTGCTTGTCACATATAATGCCAAACCGAGCCGAGCGCAAATAAGGGAAGAGTTTCTTCTCAGACATCAAGCAAAGGATTAGACATGGTCACAGAGAAAATACAAGTGAAGCCTTCAGACGAAATACTTCATGGGGACCTGTGGATAGGAAATTATGTAGGTAACACTTAAACAATTGAACGGCCATAGGATACAATGTTCAAATATTAAGCGACTAGAAATTCTTAATGGAACTGGGAGAAGAGACAAAAGATGCCTGATATGTCCTAACCGAGGAGTTTTCTTATTTTGTACCGAAAATATGTACATTAGCTATAAATCATCGATCATAAAACAAGTCTATGCATAGATACAACCCTTGCCACTTTAATTTCCATTGATGTTTGTACGTTATAAGTGGTAGGCTTGGTGTAACCTATCTAATTCCATAAAAATGTTTTTCCCTTAAAACTGACAGACCATAAACTCAAACCAATATTCAGGGGCATGCCAGGTCTTTTTGAGTTGACCCTTCTGGCTACAAAGGTTCTTATGAGATTCCCAGCCCCGAAGGAAGAGCAGTTTGGTATTTAGAAATGCCAAATCGATGAGCAAAGGTTGGTCGTGGTTGGGGAGGGGGGCCGAGGAGTTGAGGACAAGGTCCGCCGATCGGTTTGCGGATGATCTTTTAAATATTTTTTTCGAGAGCAGAGATATCCGTTGGAGTTCGGTGGGTAGAAGGGGTGAGAAAAGGGAGGGAATTCGGAAATGGGTTTGCGTTGGTTGGCGCGCGCGAGTCCTGGGTCAGAGGGAAGTGGTCGCCCGGGGTATGATGGATTGACACCAGGGCCACTCTCACCCTAGGCATTGCCTTGGCAAGGAGAGCGCGCTGCAGCTGGTGGCCCGACGTCCATCCAACTCTCTCCCTTTCTCCTTTCCCCAAACCCCACCCCGCTCCCCCATGGAACCCTCACAACCCCGTCTGGCCCGAACTCCCAAAGAGAGAGCCCGCCCCACTTCCCGTCACGCCTCCCCGCCACCAAAACTCTTTTCCACTTCCGTCAACCCCTCCCCGAAAAAAACCTCCTCCCCACACTTTTCCCTTACCACTTCTTCCCAAATCCCCTTTTTCCCCGGACTGCTCCTTGCATTATGGAGCAGGGTTTTCCTCCATCCTCATAGGGTGAACGTTCCGATCCGTCGATCGATCAAGGCCGCCGAAGGGCCCTCGTCTCTCGCACCATTCTCCTTTCCCTTCCTCTCTCCGACACCCCAAACTCCTCCTTCCTTTTTACACCCTCCTCTATAGCCCATCTTCCTCCTCATATTCTCTCGCCTCCCTCTCAACCCACCATCTCCTCCTCCCGCCTCAGTCCACAACCCATATCACCCCTTCTGCAAATACCCTCTCACATCTCCTCTCTCCCCTTCCTCCATCTCCAAGCCCCCCTCTTCATCCACGGTCCCTTCGGTCCGCGCTAGCGCTCTCATCTCTTTCTCGCCGACGCCGCCGGCTCTCTCTTCGAGGGTTGAGTGAGAGATAATTTCGAAGGGGATGCCGGTGTTCTTGGGAGGGGGGGGGTTGGAGAGCGGCGAGGGTGGGTTTCGCGAAAGAAATTTTTGCGTCTTCTTCCTCACTTTCCCGGTTCGGATATTCCTTTCTCCGGTTTCTAAACCTTCCTCTCCCTCACCCATTCCCTCATAATCTTCCACCCCTTACTAATTCATTAAAAATTCATTAAAATACTCTCTGTTGGAACTCCCACACTATCTCCTTTCACTCCACCTACAAATATATGACAGAAAATGTTTGGGCTTCATGAAACATTAATGAGTTTAACTTGACTTTGAAGACTAACTACAGATTGAGGACAGCTTCAGGGATTCGAAGTTTATTTTTCTCTCGAGGATGCTATAGTGTGCAAATTTCGCAACGATATAAATGTCACTTTACCAATGTTATTAATATGATAACATTTCAAACGGGACATTGCAGTATGTTTTTTGCCCAGAAAAATTAATAATTATGTTTTGAAATTTAATGCAAATATTTGCATAGGCAATCACAGTATCACGTTTCCCCCCTTTCTTTCTTCTAAAATACGCGTACGTCGATCATAGAGGTTGAAAATTGACTTTCGGTAATGATGTTTTCATGCATACTTTTTCTCCTCTATTGGGCGTTATTTTTGTATAAATGCGAATTCAAGAAACGGCTTTCCACAGTCATACACTATTTTTCTCTTCGCAAGTCAATCACTTCCGACTGGGTTTAACCATTTTTCGGAGATATCAAACTTAAATCTCTGTCAAATGACGTGTACGCTTGTACATACTTTACGCACATGTTTCTCAGCACTTGGGCTACGTGGGCAATCAGTGAAATGGATTCAATTCATTATTAAAACCAAGACCTTTCCACCCCTTCTCATAATTCATACTCATTACCTAACTCCTTAACAACCCATCATCTCATTATATTAAAATACTTCAGGTGCAGGTACCTGGGGACACGGCGTTGAATTTAAGTTCTATGACGAATTCCTGTGAAGAATGTTTGGTCAGAGTGATTAAATGGTCATTTAATCATTTTGAAAGACTCCGGCATGGGCTTCTGATCTCAGAGAAAATAATATCAACTTTAACTTTACAAATAAATCTGTTTCTCTTCTATAGACAACGAGATTTTTAATCAATTAGCACGCTGAGACCGTATTTCAATTACGATGGGCACTAAAGGGGTTACTGTTGCCCATTCATGAGAAATTGACGTCACGTACATCTCGAATTCATCCCATCTGAGTTTATCACGCTTGATAAAACTCCTGCCCTCCAACGCAATCGCCCACAATTAACCTCGTGACGTTATTTTACGCGAAAGATTGGCTCACTTTGGTTTGAGTCCCTCCCGTTACATTCTTGGGACGGATGTTATGATGGCAGGTCTGTAATAATAAAACCCCTGGTTCTGTTTCCCTCACCAAATTCGGAATTCACCTTCCCTCAAGGCGAGTTCAGTGAAATCATCAAGGTGTGATGAGTTGCGGTAATATCTGGCCGCCTATCGTAATGGATTTAGCTGCGTGTGGTACGGAATATCCTGCATGGTGATTTAGGAAAACGGGAAATATTGAGAATCACATTATTTTTGGCCATGGAATGAAACAATAAATGCGTACAGGGCCCATATGCTTAAGGGCACGTTGGTACGGAATTCCTACGTACAATTGTAGCGGTCGCAAAAATAGTTCGAATTTTATTGCGAAAAAACGTATTCGGACACAATTGGTTCCTGATACCAGACTCCTGAATAAAGGGGCAAGGTTTTGATTGAAGTCGAGATCAGAGGATTACAAAAACCCATGTTTTATTCGCCAAAGGACCACAATATCTAAAGTTAGGCTATTTTTCTCCTTATTTAGTTATTAACAGTTTGGCATACAAATTCGGAGATTGATGTTTGAATTGAAGCATCTATCCAAAATATTTCTTCGCTGTGCCAATTTTATAGTTCAAATAACCTTTTTCTTCACATGTGTCATAGTTTCTGACTTCCTGACGACGGCAGAAGTTTCTTAATTGAATTATTACTGAATGAATTGGGATGGGAGCTCTTTGTTTCACTATGAAACCAAGCATTTCTGCCAGTATTGAATCGGTAAAGGACAACCTAATTTAGATCACAATGGATTATCAAGGAAATTATGCCAATGCAACATGATCAGAGTGTCTGATCTTTCGCCTTGACCGGGATCCGTACCCGGATCCCTCAATGTCCGGCCAAGTGCTTAAGCCAGTTAAGCTATTGAGGCGTCCTCTTAAACTCTGAAATTTTGGGGACTTTAAAGGAACAAGGTTTTGTGACGAAATACCGTGCATACAATGTCACAGGTATTCTTAGTGCGAAGCGATAGCTTAATTGACTAAAGCACTTGGGTGAACATCGAGGGATCCGGGTTCGAATCCCGGTCAAGGCGAATGATTTTAACACACTGAAATTGTTGCATTGTAATGCAAATTCAATTGATGAATCGTTAAAAGTTACTATTGCGGCATATCCCGCAGTTTTATGGAATTATGCCACCGATATGGCCACTCAAAATATTGGCAGCTTGAGCTATCAGGGTGAAATAAGATCGACATTTCACAGCATTGAAATAATCCCTCGCACGATACATATTAATTAATAAAAACGAATTCCGTAATAATTCCTACTTTATTGATTCATGGGACAAAATTTAACAGTTTATTCGAGCACATTAATTAAGTAGACAGGGTTGTATGTTTGTTTATTTTTACAAATATTTATTTCTAATAATGTATAATTATCCATTTATTCATAAAAGACTCGAGTTTTGAAACACAGAGGCGCACTATTCTACTTAGTTATCCACTGAAGTTACACATAGATGACTACATATCCAGATATCAATTTTTGTAATCGGCTTAAATGAATTGGATAGTTATTCAGTCGCATTTCGTACTTACCACCCCCAAATGCTGTGAGCTTTAGCTTAGCATGGCATGCCGGCCCCGATGGCGGTGTGATAACCCGGACTACCAAGCCGGAGGTCGCGGGTTTTATTCCCACCTAGTAGGTTTTTCCTCATCTTGGGTGTTTGGAATTATCTTTGATGCATGTTTAAGGATTAATTTGAAGTAGGGACTATAACTCAATCTTACCCCATGAAGTCGTTGACTAAAAAAATAAATAAACTTCGGGCTAGGTATTATATTTGTGCAGCTCATGCTAATGAAAACATACTTCATAAATAATCATGAACAAGCCAAGTGCACCTCTTCCCCATTACTGCCATAAAATTTCAGTTTGTTTATTATATTGTTACAAGGGACCTCGTGCATCCTTAAAAACTAAAACTAATCATCCGATAAGAGATTTTATTGATTTTGTAATAATCGCAGTCAGAAGGATAGTCTAAAGATCTAACTTTACCAATGTTCTTATTTCAACTGGAGTGGAAAATTTTCATCGAATTAAATAGACTACCGAACGAGTGAAGTCTTTAATAACTGTTTGATTCAAAATTCAAGTGTACTAAATCAATAGAGCGTATGATTGTTTTAGTACTTAAAACCTCCAACGAGTGCACTTCTTCCCTGATCGTAGAACGGTTTATATTGAGGTATTCTCCGTTTTCCTCCTTAGATAAATGATCCCTGTGAATCCGTAATGTTTCGTCAAAATTGAAACCGATTTCGGTGGATCTTATGAAACGGATTTGGAAATCACCCTTCAGCGATTTTCATGGAACTCACAATCAGGGAAGTAGAATTTGATGGAATTGGATCGAGGTTAACATGCAGTCCCGGCTCACTGAAAAACCAAAGCATAGATTTTATTGACATGCATTAGAGGATAATAGTTTTAAAATACCCTGCCGTTATTAAGGTCCATTAATATCATAGACAATTCTCCTTTCAGGCTGCATTGCTTAATTTTCTGTATACATTGGATCCTTTTTTTAATTTCATATCTTTCCGACTGTTATACCGCTCTTAGTCTTATCTAACTTTTGTGAATTTTCATATCCTGCACTCGTATTTTTCAATACATGAACTTAGGGAAAATGTTTATATTTTGAAACACGTTTATGCTTTTACCTGGATTTTTCTGTAATTATTTCATAGTTGCCTTTTCCTTACTGTATGGGTAAAAAAATGGGAATCCCCGTAAAATTGCGAGTAAGTATTTCGTCTTTCAATGTCCCAAGGGCCTTACATTTTTTTGCTTCTTTTTCTTCGAATTTCTTGTTGACTTTTCCTTTATATCCTTTTCAATACTTAATTCCTAGTGTTTAATTTGTTCTTCACGACTATTCAATGGAATTCGACTGCTCTGTTTTACCAATTCCATTGTCGAGTCTTGCGTTTACTTTGAATGCACTTCATGTAAATTTACTACACGTAAAACACTAAAAACGTTTTACTTATATTGTTATAGCATATTTTCACGGTGAATAATCAATTATAATATTTATCACATTTGCATTTTCTTAAACGAAATAAGACTTACGGTTTTATATCTTATTATGCAAATTTGGTCCTTATTTCTCCCGAAATAATTTGGGTCACTGATTCTCTTGCTACCATGATTGATTTCGACAATGTTTGACATCCTGGTGGAAAATATCCATAATATATGTACTTGAATTGGGTTTGTGATCTCAAATCTTGTTGATTTTCTAAAATAAAATACCACCAATGGCGGTAAAACACTTTTTTTCTTGCAGAGTATTGATATCTGAGCATTTAATGTAAGATACATGTGTTGCATTCGAAGGAGTAGGTAATTAAGATTGCATTTCTTATTTTTGTAGAATTTTGCATTGTTTATTTATTTTGCATTTGTCAAAAAATAACACTTTGACCTTTACATTGGACTATGAACAATGATATATCAGTTAGACAATTACATGCTCCCAAACCCTAAGTGAAGGAAAAAATACTTAAGCTGGAATCGAACCCGCGACCTCTGGGTAGGCAAGTGATGACATGCCCCGCCGCCACAGGGGTCGGCAATTATAAATTTAGTTCAAGTAACAATGCCTCAAATTTGACTACTTACTATACGTCCCTACTTGCGAAATCTTCTTTGCCTTGTGCAACTCTCTTCCTTGCGTCCCTACTACTTTGACCATTTCCGTCCAAAACACTTCTGAGGTACGTAAACTGTCCCCACTGCTCTGGTTTTTGTCCTTCTATTTTGATATTAAGAACAGCCTTTAATTTTATGGAAAACCCCAAAACATTTGTTTTATAAATATTGATTTTCGTCTTCTATTAATCCCACTGAATTTACAATTCACTCAGCGACGCTTGAACCCCTTGTCTAACTGACAAACTAGGACTTGGTCATCCGCAAAACTAATGGATTTTACTGATTCCTCGATTTACATTGTTACTATATCCAGTTTTTCTCATGCCTTTTTAATCATTTCCTCTACGTATACATGAACATTGAACAGGATAGGCTCTATGGACCAACCTGCCTTACTCCTTTCCTTAACACTGCTCAGCCGGATTCTCCATCCCTCGCACGAAATAGTTAACAAATTCTAAGATGGGCCTAGCAGCTTCAATAAAAAAAATATCAAATACGTTTTTATTGGATTACGAGATTAAAAATTAGAATATATTAAAGAGAGTGCCAAAATTAACGAAGTTACTGCAGTTTATGATACTGAATCAGAAGAGCTTGGGTCTAATTCGAAAGCAGAAAAATGGACTCAAAAAGCGTTAGTAGAAAATGAAGAATTCGTTGGAGATTTGAGAGATTATTATGTGTGCCAGCATTTTTGAACACACATGCCGATAATACTAAAGACATTCAAGGAACTTGAGAAAGGAATGACGTGGGCGGGGATATGTTTAGGTCAGACAGATTTACAGGTGATCGCACTTAAGTAAGAAAGTTTAATTAGATTAGCAGATATTAATATTCACATACAGGGTCCATGCATGCATTTTGGAGGGAAGATAAATCATTACCAATTAACTTTATATTCTCAATAATTAAAAAACTGAGTTACCCATAAAATAGGAGGGTGGTTAGAATAGTTACTTTACATCAGGTTTATTTTAAACTAAACCTGCGAAAGTGCCAACGACCTTTAGAGAGGAATTAAGTTTTTTAAATTAGAAAAAGAGTAAAGAAACTTTTAATCTACCATTATTACATAGAGTAAAGCTGTAAATTCATAAAATTATGTCCTTAGGAAACATAATGAAGGGAAATGATTTTTGGTAGAACACTTTGACATATGGTCACATAAAAAGGTAGAGAAAATAAGGTGATGGAGTTGCAAGACGAACGATGGAATTCTAGTCGTCATAGTTGGAGAAGAAACATTGATGCTGAAGATATTTCCAGAAAACGCTAAACGTGGATGGATGAGACAGTTGAAAATGAGGAAGTTCATCAGAAAGGAAAATGCCATTGAATCGAAGGTTGATGGGGGAAGAGAGTATGGATGAGATGGTATGAAGGGAATTGGAAAGTAAGTATGTGAAGCAGATGAGTTGAAGGTAACTGCAGTTAAGGTAACTTCAAAGATCTACTTATTCCCAAATTGATGCAAGGTTTATGAAGGGCCAAGAGCGCTAGAAGACTACACCATTGGGATCAATCACGTATAGTTAGTGTATCCCTCAGAACTTAAGTCCTATCGTTCGGATAAATGTATAAAAACTATATCTGATCATGATTCGTCTTTCTAAAATATTCACCCATCCCACATCAAATTCAGTCGTTTGCTTAATATGCAGACTCCTTCTATTGAATGCTCTTAAATTTCATTCGTGTTACATTACCCATCACATTCACTCCATCCTAACTTCTCGTGTGATTTATATATTGAATTATAGTCTTGTGGGCTGCTTACGGCAGGTCTTGGCACTCCGCCTCCACCTAGGCATTTATGCTGGTTATGCCGATCTGTTCGACTCTTCGCTAAAACATAGATAGGCCGTTTGTCTCTTTGAGTGATCCAAGAGTCTTTAGATACGTCCCCGCAAGAAAATTATTGAGATATTCAACTGCTTCTAGACATCTATAAAATGGTTTACGCGGTTTAATCCACTTCTCAGAATTTCATTCATGTTGTATACATGGCCCGGAATATTGAGATTCCATGATAACTTGTTTTAGCCAATTGTGTCACTAGTATCATCACTTGGTATCTATACATGGTTACATATTTGCTTTCAAACTAATCATTTGATGAAGGAGTTTGTCTTGCTTTAGAACCTGCTTGGTGCTTCATACAATGCAACTAGGACTAAATATTTAACCTCAAACCCATGAAATTCCAGTTTCTCGTAAGAAATGCATAAATTGCTCTAAGGCATAAGGCCGCAATAGCTTCTAAGCCAAGCTAAAGCGATACGATGCTGCGTTTGGATCTAATCCATTGCTTCATTCTTTCATGTTAACTACTTTGAAGGTATTATTATTACATTAAAAATGAAATTGGGTTTTAGATAGTGAAGGAACTAAAGGACCTTAACCCACATGGTCCACCCAGCGCAAATGCGAGTGCTTGACTCCCTTGTCTCAATACTTGTTAGTGCTGGACTCTCGAGATACATGACTTTGGAGCGGTCAAAGTTTCTTAGAACTCCGTGTAACGCAAATCCTGTCCCGCATTTCTGTGTTTCGTTGGATTTTCAATTGAAAATGTGGTAACGAGACTGTTAATGTCAGTACACAACAATGACCGCAGTGAAATCATTACTAAGCGAAATTTGTACTAAGCGGAACTATCCCAAGCAAAAACTTCTCTATAAATTACCATAGCGGATATTCGCGAACTCCTATTTAATTCACGGATTTTATGAGGAGACTCATCATGTGTCTTTCTAAAAGCAATATAATTTTTTTTTCTTCCTTAAAATGTGAGTAGTATTTTTTTTCTTTTTAACATAGTTTTTTGAGAGTTGTATAGCTGTTTTTTCATATAAACTTCTACTAATATTATGGTTCATACATGACAGTCAATTTTTTTTATTTAGCATGCTTAAAAGCATTCACCGGAACAAATAATTGAATTGAATTCAAATAAAGGTTTATATTTTTGCACAATCGGAATGCTACGAAACTTGTGAGCCAATACTTACCACAGATAATGGTTAAATAGCAATTATTATCATTGCTATTCTACCGTTTAAACTTTTGCATTGACGACACGATAATTTTATTTCCTTCCCTAAAAATGAAAACCTGACATCTTTTTTTACAATAACTCCTTCTTCATTCTTCATTTCGGTACACTTCCTTTCTTCATATGGTCCAACATTCTTTTCCTTTTCAAACGCCTCATAACTATCTCCCTTATCACAGTGTTCACCAATCAAAACACTCAGCATCCATCTTTCCTGCCTCCTTTGAAGTAATGCCAAGTATAACCCTACCTCCCCAAAATGCCAGGCACTCTCTTTTATTCTGTCCATTCAAACCTTTTCCACCCTTTCATCACTTAAATTTCCCCTTGTTGGACACACTACTATTTTAACGATTGTCACAGAAAGGCTCAAATATCACAAATTTTCTGCAAGGTTTAGCCCAAGGATCTTTGCTCTTTGTGTTGATAGCCTTTCGTTGGCGCCTTTCCGGTAGGCGCAAAAAGAGCCAAGAATGTTAAGTTTTTGGACCACTGTCGACCAGACGGAGATGACGTGACCTCGCACCTAGCCTAGTGACTATTTCCTCTTCTTGCACTGGCTACAATCGTTTGGTAAACAACTGTCTGAAGACGACGAGGAAAACGGGACCGTCGTTGTCAACAATTCACACGCGGCGAATTTCTATACTGAGGGATTAAAGAAGCCTATGCGGCGTTAAGAATAGTGCTTAGAAGTGAACGGAGAAAATGAAAAAAAGTGTAGTAGGTTTGTAGGAAACTAAAACCGCAAATAAAAAGTTTTTCTAAAGAGTATGCTTGATTAAATTTAAAAAACGATTAAACTGATTAAACTTAAAAAATGACCATCGTATCATTTCCGCAAGAATACTCGAGATTTCTGTGACCATTATTCAAGTCTATTATTAACTTTTGCGTGCTCTCTTCGTGAGTCAGTAAACTCTCAATCTAATTCCACCGACATATCCGCACACATACTATCTCCTCGTGATGATTTTGAGCAAATCTGGGAGATTTCATAAAAACCTTTCCCAGCTGTTGAATTCACGTTTTCTCTCATGGGTCCTTTACAATTTCCCCGTCTTCCAGCTGTGTCTGGGAAACTGAGAACTGAGAAAAGTGACTACTCGAGAAAATGATGGGACATCGTCCTCATACCTGTACGAAGTCAAGATTTCCACTAATGGTGAGAATAATGATTAAGGACGTCCTATTTGTTTCGTTCGCGGTATATTACCTATTAGGGGTAGATCTGGACGGTCCCTTACGACTATTATTTTCTATTCATTGTAAGAAATGACTCGTTTCTTTCTTCAGTTCTTCAAGACTGATAAATACCATTATGCTGTCCAAATACTTATTCTCTTCTTTTCCTCGATCTTTCCGTTTCTTAATCTTAATCACCCCTGTCTGTAACAAACTCTTGACATCCCATCACCCATCCAAATTTCCTCCATTCACTTTCTCTGCATTTTTCAGATTTATCCCACCAAATTCCTCTCTTCGCCCACTATACGTACTTAAAACTTCAGGTTTCTTGATAAACATACAAGTTTAAGGCTAAAATTTGTGAAATTTCTTCATGACGAGGGTAGGAAAAGATACTTTATACTTACACATATAGATTTAATACTTCACACGACCATGGTTTCCATGTTGCGCATCATACTCACACATTTGATGATGATGCGCAGCATCGAAACCATGGTCGTGTGAAGTATTAAATCTTTATGTAGAAGTACAGAGTTTCTTTTTCTACCCTCATCAATTCAGGTATATTGCTTTCTGGCCTAATTACTTTCACCATGATTTTCTTCACCCAAATATTAAAATCATTGTATCACGCAATTTTTGTCTCAAAGACCACGTGCCAGGTTCATAAAGAACTACGTGCCAATCCAAAGTCAGAGTAGAAAAGGAAAAATAAATATCTAGACAAAGTTTAGCTAAGGGTTAAAATTGGTGAGATACGAGTGATGTCATTAGTAATGAGTATATTTACCTGTGAAAATCAATTGAAATACAACATGTTTTGCATGCTCTTGTGAATTTTGTGTATGCTTGTGAATTTTGAGAAGGCGCTTCACTTTGCAGAACAGGCGGGGAGAATGGAAAATAATTCGCGACACAGGAACAGGCTAGAGGTAACGGAGACTCAATTTAAACCTGTTTATGAGACAAATGGTAACTGAGTGTGATGAGGGAAAACCTAGACAGAAAGTGGATAGGCAGGACAGGCTTGTTCGTTATCAGCGCATTTTTGTAACTGATATGGTGAGGTGATTGCGAGGGCTCGACCTGGGATTTGTGATGGGCGGGATACTGATTCATCATATTTGCATATGATCAAGCATTAGTTTGTGCAGCAGCCAATATACTGAAGTTATAGATGAGTGCTTCAAAACATCAATGCGATAGGTGTGGGATGAAGACTTATCAATTACGTTGTAGCATAGGAAAGAATAATAAGGTTTTTCATGAGTAGAAAGTCCCAATTTAAACGTTAAATTAGGAAAGTTGATACTTAAATAATTGATGTATTTGATTAGAATAATGGTGAAAAAAGTCTGTTGTAAGTATCTAAATATGGAGAAGGCTTACTTGGAAAAAGGAATTGTTTGCGAATAGATAGTACCTCAAGGCATGTACTACAAAGTTTACTAGCAAGGACGCAATGGATGGAAGTATTTCTGTTGAGAAAGGCTATTAAAAGGTAAGAAATGCGGACCACTGGAAAAGCAGAGTTAACAAGGCTAAAATATTTAAAAACGTGTTTGGGGGGCAAGAGCTGAAAATTGAATGGAAAAATTAACTGAGGAACGTAGACAGAGAGTACTAAAGGAGGACAAGCTGCTACGGAGTGTAATTAAAAAAAAAAGAATAACCATGTTGACTGGACACGCCTTGAGACACTATGAATTTGTTATGAACATTTAAGAAGGGAAAATAAAATGAAAATGGAAAAGAATACATGCGAAAAAATTCACAGGTGCAAGAATCAAGTCTGTAAGCAGGAAGATTAACTCCATTATCATAATGCAAGTAAGATGGCATGGGAAGAGATGGCTGAAATAATTTGTAAATAGAAATTTTGGGACATGATGGGTGGGACATGATGGATGGAAGAAAGTCCAACGCATGAAAAAGAGAATGGAAATGATTTTTTAAACTTTTCATGTGTCATACAGGCAGTGAAAAAGTATCCAGAACGTAAATATGTTCACCCCCTTCAAATTTTACATGAAAAAGAACATATACCTTTGGTTTATTGAGCGACGCGAGCTTATATATGCCTGAGCGAACGTTGTAGAATCGGAATAACTTGATATGAGCAACGCAAATGCAATAGACAAAACCGGAAAACAGCTCTTTCAATCCCGCAAAGGCAAATCCTCAAGTAGCCTGTTGAATTTCGAATGTGATTGGTTGTGTTCTACTCTTCCAAAGAGAACAAAGCAAAAGTGGCGGTTTTCACTCACTCTACCCGAAAACTCACAGACGCGGAAATTGCTCACTTCCCCTAAAAGAGCCCTCAGGCCACGGCCATTCATGTCACATTTGGCACATCGCTCATTTAGTGCTACTTGGACGACAATTGAATGAAACCGAGAATTTAAATTGTGTGCAGATTAATTTTCAAATCATCATCATCAGTATACTAATCGTAAGATTGGTTTACTACAGCCCTCCATTATTTTCTATTCATGTCAATAACCTCGCCCCCTGTTAGCTTTCTGTTTTATATTCTACTAAATTTGTCCTATGAATCTACCTCTTGTTCTGCCCCGTGGGGTTTTCTCTTAAAGTTTCCCTTATATTATGTTAATAAATAATTCATTGTGCTTCAAGGTATGTTCTATCAATCCACTTCTCCTTGGCCGTAGAGTTCCATATATTGTTCTCTACTACTAAAAAAGTATTATACGCATTCATGAAGTATCAAAAAGTAGTCTACAATTGATATTTATCAATTTGCTTATGCTAGGAAACAAAGTGTTAGCAAAACAATATTTGCTTATCGTCATACTTGAAAACTTACTGCGATAAATTGTTTTTGACAAGTTATTTAACGAGACATAGATTCGCGACTTCCAAAAGAAAAACACCTGATAACCTAGCAATCATTACGTTCTTTCGTCTCTCACAAATTACATTTTGGCATCGAAAAATGATCACATCATTTCAAATATGTTGACACCAAGTTGAAGGTGAATACAATCGATATAGAAAACGGCAATTACAAGAAGGTAACATACACTTGATCGCACTAGGAAGAGAAATAATGAAGGCTGATACATATCGATTTTGCAGTTACGTCGAAATTTCATAACTGACAACTATCAAAAACTCAGCCACCCTCAAACATAATTTTTGCCAGGCATCAATACAGTTGAAAATGGGAAAGATCAAGTTTACATGTAAATTTGTGCTTTGCGGTGGATAAGGACAGCCGGAATCTTATGAAAAAAACGCACAAAAGCTTCACTAGTTCTTTCCGTCATCAATCAGAAGCAACGGAAGAATGGTCATATTCCTTTAGTGTCTTAGCTTTTTGGATTACACGCATTCACGCAACTCATTGATAAATAATATTGGATGATTTCTCCACGCAGCGAAACTAAACGTTATCGCTTTGTTGTTATGGAGATATTTTCCTGATATTTTTACCGTGGCGAGCCACGGTAAAAATAAGGTAAGAGAAGATAGATGAAAAGCAATGACGCGCTTTAACGGAAGAATACATTAAGATAAAAACTAAACGTGGTAGCTTTGACCCTTAGCTGTGACTAAAAACTTATACAAATAGGTACCCTCGTGAGTAGAAAATTTAAGCAGAGTTGAGCCCTTGGAAAGGAGAGAAACGGCGAGCAAGAGATGGCTGATCTTGCTATCGATCTGCTGATCCTACTTTCAAGCGCAATTAACGTGGCAATTAAAGGAAATTGCATGCATTTAATAAACGTCGAGTTGTTTTCGGAATTCGTTTGAAGTAATATTTAAGGCGGAAATGTCGTAAATTTAACTCTTGCGCCCAATCTACATGAAATTTTCTCAAGAAAAGAGGAAATTGAATTTTATCTGTCTCCTCATTTTTATCCTGAAAGACAATCCTTCATTAAGAAAGGTATTGTAGAAATCTGATTAAATTGAAAACTGCTCAGTAATATTCAATAAATTAATAACAAATAAGATATAAAAAGACTTTTTCGGCAAATTTAATCGTTGTTTGTATTCTACCTTGGTAGGTTATGGACAGACACCAAATTAACCACGGTACAACGATACATTCATTGCCGGTCCTTGTAAAACTCAACCTGCCATCCGACACTAAGCTAAACCCTTTATTCAGCTCCTTACACCCTTTATTCGGTCTTAAATTCCTATCCTATTTATTCAACGTCACATTACCAATTGAAAAGCTTCGGAACCATCTTTTATGCCGCTTTTGGATTTCTTCCAACAACCCTCTTTCCTACCCAACATTCCGAGAACTTTCTCGTTTGTTTTCCTTTCTGTCATATTACCTTACCTATTCTTCTCCCTACCCACGTTTTAAAACCTTCGCATATACACCTTCTCCTTGAATCAATGGTAATGTTTCCAAGGCGAACAAAGCCACACTTTATATAGCAGTTTTAACGTACCTCTTCTAAATATCCTTACTCAAAATCCCTATCATCGATTCCGTCCTCTTTGCAAAAGCCTTATTGTCCATCCCAATTTTTTTCCTCTCATGTCCTTACTACTTTGACTATTTTGGTCCAAAACACTTCTGAAAATCTCCTCTTTCTCGATAGCCTCATTGCTTTATATAAATTGATTCTCATCCCATATCTATCTCACTGACTTTCCGATCCACGCACAATAATTCTTACAAACACTTGGCTGACCCGCAAACTAAAGTTTGACCATTCGCAAAAGTAATTGATCATATGAATTATCCCTCGACTTTCATTCCTATTTCCTGTTCTTCCCATGGTTATTTAACCATTTTTTCCAAAAAGGCATTGATAAAGACACCCGAGAATGGACATCCCTCTTCCTAGCCATGCCTAGTCTAACTACCCTTTCACTACTTTGAAAGACATGCACCAATTGCGGAAAAGACACCTATTCTTACAGTATGTTCATATATATTCTGCAGCACACTCATTAATTCCATCAAATTCACTCTTATCAAACACCTTCTCAAGATCTAGGATATTAACTACAATGTGTTTCATATTAAAACTTAAACTTAAAGCAGATTTAATTTTACAGATATCTGTCGGATAAAATTAATTCACAGCAAGCAGACCCTACTCAAATCTATTAACTACTCATTTGCGGAGATATGAATCACGAAAGCATTTGATCCTAAGAGTACTGCACTCGAACACACCTTATATATAATATAAATATAAGATTAAAATCGAATCCCTAAAAGCCGTAGATGTACAGAGTAAAAATTAAGGGAGATATAAAAATTCAAGTTAACTCATCGACATTTCACAATTGCAAAAAATAACTTACCCCACCGTTTTGTGCGTCTGAACAGTGCGTGGAAATATCACTGTGGATTTTAATACATAAACGGTCGTAGATACGTTCTCCTTCACGGAACGAAATCTCAATCGCTTGCAGAACCGTCAAATCTTAAAACTAGTTCAGATTTGCTATTATGTATCTCCTTCTCTATTCCCTAGCCATACCACCTTCATCCACCTTAAAAAAGCTACGCAAGAAACGAAGAGCTTAATCTATATCCCTTCTTTATTTATCATGTGACAATAGTTAAATTCATGGCCAAAAAGCAATAAATAGTAAAATGGCTTCAATATTTGTTCCTCAGAAACGATTCCCCGATATCTCCCAATGCTCTATCTTCTCCGACCTTCAATCCACTCCTCACTTACCCCTACTCCGCCCATAGCCTATTCGTCCATCCGTAGAACACTTCCATAGGCTTCCTCCTCCTTATCCCTCTTTTTTCCGCTCCTCATAAACTACCTCTCTAGCCTATCCATTCCCTTGCCACTCCCACCTGATACTCTCCCCTCTTCTCCGACCCTCGCTCTCTCCTTCGACAGAGTATCCTTCCCACGACATTTCGGAGCCTCCCAGCCATTTCTCCTCTGCTCGGGAGCACTATATTATGCGAACGGGTAAAAACCCTTCCCGAGCCAATACTTGAGTTGTTCTTAAGACCCCGGCTCCTCCTATGAGGAAGGGTTATAATATTTCACAACCCGCAGTGTTAAAAATAAAAAAGTTTGCGCCGCATGATTTTCGGTAAGCATGGTGAGAAGCTAATATCCGCAAAGTGGGAAAAGCACCACGTCTCAATTTATCAATTATTTTCATTCATTCAGCGTTAAGATATACACCAATTAATTTTGGCTATTTCCAGACGTGTGACAAACTTGCCCCGCACACGAGTAATATTATTAATTTGGAACGAATACGTGAAATGCACCAACAAAAGTAAACAAATAAACATTAGGGAGGAATAAATATAACTGAACAGGGTAAAAGGAGTATTGAAGTAATTTTACACCTATACTGAATGGTAGACTTATACAAATTCATTTAATTTATAAAATTATGCCCTTTATCATGAATAAAGAAAGGCAAGGCACAAAATTGAATTTGGGGAACATAAGTTGGAACAGATAAAACATCTCACATACTCGGGAAGAGTTTTGCATCAGGGAGATTAAAGAGGTGAGGACATCAAAAGAAGAACTGTGTTAGGCATGGAAGCGTCTACAGAGAGGCAGAAGCTGATAAAAAGCACCTTAAGTAAACATAAAAACAAATTCCTAGTAAAAACTTGAATATGGAACGCAGTTTTGCATGGCTAAGAAATTATTCGTGGAAGCAGAAGGATGAGCGTAGATTAGAGACCTTTAGCATGTGAGAGCAGAAGAGAATGGAACAAATAAACAGAATAGAGAGAAGGAAAAAGGGCAGAGTGGAAAAAAGGAAATGATGGTGCATCAGTCTGGGTAAGAGAAGTGGTAAGCCTATAGGGAGAAATTCGAAGAAGGCAGGACAAGTACAGGTATGAGCAGGAGATACTGAGAGGCAATGTAATGGATGCTAAAGATGGTAGATAGAAGGCAGGATGCTTGGAAAGTAAAGCAGAGGGAGGAATAAAATAGACATTTTGGGTGGAATTTAGGAAGTTAGGAAGTATGCATGGCTTAAGAAGAGTTTTTATAATATGAAGTATGGGGCTTAAGGATATTTTGTGTAATGTTGGTCAGGGCTTATGATAACATTGGTTTTGATGCCACAGTCCAACGAAAAGATTCAATAAGCTATTCTAATGTTAAGCTTGGCCTTTTTCTTTCTAGAAAATCACATAACCTTTGTTTTATTAATATTGATTCTTATCCCATTACTGTCGCTCTGAATTTCCAATTCACTCAGCAATGCTTGCAACCCCTTGGCTGACTGACAAAGTAAAGCTTGGTCATCAGCAAACTTAACTGATTTTACGAATTCACCTCCCACTTTCGTTCCTACCACCAGTTCTTCCCATGCCTCTTTGACCATTTCCTCTGCATACCGGATGTATGTTAATTATAAAAGCCAAGTAAAAACACCTTTACTCTTGTTTTCTTTCTAAGAGAATTACTGATTGAAATGGAAATGTCATCTCATAAATTGCAGGTTATACCCTTGCTTTAAATTAAAAATATACGGTTTCTGTCCAACTCCATTAAAAAACAGGATTTACTTGAAAAAGATATAATTTCATCTATTATTAACCCATGAGAATAGTGCTGTGATTGGCAAATGTTCTTACACATCTAGTTCTTACCAAAAAAATATCAGTCATACCAATGCAAAAAATATCGCCGGAAATAAAATCAACAACCTTAAATTTATTTATGAATTACTTGCTAGATTGCACTGATATTTGTACAGTTGGAATTCTTCCAAGCACGGAATGACTAGTTTTAGCTTTGCGCCTGGATGACCGCACGCAACATGCTCCAAATTCAATGGCAATGCGTCTGAGGTTATCATGTATTTAAGAGCTTAACTCCGTCCTTCATAAGAACATTGTTAAATTTACCGTAAAAATTAAACTGTGAGAGATTAACTCGCCTTCTTCAATGGGAAAATAATTGAAATGATATTTTTTCACAGCGCTCCATAATTCCCAACCAAAAAATTTAGGATGAGAAAAAGGGAGAGGCTGTCTCTTGGGGTGGTAGTTTTTAACATCCAGAAGTTCTTTGTGCCGTGATATTTTGACTCAGAAATATTATCCGGCGTCGTATTGCCACATGATGCATTGACCGCCGTCCATTCCGTGCTGATTCAAGGCTCTCTTTTTAACGCTAAACGCCAAAGTTTTAAATTTGCGGGAACATTCGTTTAACGCGCAGCTTATGCGTTTCCCTCCTTTGCCTCGGCATTACCCACAGCACACTTCCCCTCCCCCAATCCGAAACCGAGACTCCCGCACCTACATACACACAAATCTGCATTCGGTACCGTGAATCTCATTACCATATCCAAAAGCCTGAGACGCATCCGCGGCCGTAAATCCCTTATCTAGTTTTTATTATTTTTTTTAACGCTCCTTTATCCTCCAGAAGCTTCTACACCGCATAACGGCGCAGCAATCTGAGCGATGGTCCCGCTCCTCCCACACGTAATCCTGTCGGAGGCACTGGAGCCTGAAAGGAAGCCGGCTTTCTCTCGATGAAGCCGAAAACCAGTTAGTTATAAGGCCTTTGAAGATTTGCATTCCATTTATCTAGTGGAAATCATTATTTACACTAAAAAAATGCATCGATTCCAATGCACCGTTGGGAATTAAAACTATTAACTGTTTATGAAGACTCACTGACTTATTTTTCAATTTATAATTTGGACTTTAATCGAATTGCTAATGGCCTCCATCCTGGCCTCAAATAATATTAAGAACATTTATGTTGATCATTTTAATTTTTGATACTGGCCGATTTCGCTGAGATTTAGTAATGAAAACGGAAAAACTCACGAGTTAAAACAACGATTAAAGGTTATTTATTCTAACTGTGTTAACAAACTATTTTCATGATCGAATTTTGCACTTGATGCTCCGTCAACTCTTACAAATCATAACGACTTGGGCTCTAACTACCTAATTTCAAACTTAAGAAAGATAATAAAATAGACGTCGTGCACGAGGGATACGCAGAAGAAATGCAGGTAAACTTAAAATACCGGAGGTCATGAGATCCATTGACGTAATAGTTACCATTGTACATGAGTGAAGGAGTGGGAGTGATCAAGGAGTGGGATTACAAAAAATAAATCAAACTTTGCTCTTTAAAAAAATCACTAAGCCAAGCACCTCTTGACACGATTAGTAAATATGGCTTACGCAAAGGATCTCATCGTGCATCTTAGGTTTTGTGATACTCGGTCGGTAAGATATTCATTTATAATTTCCACTACGAAAAATATTATTCATAGGAGAGACATGTGCCATTTATATATAATTAGATATGTGATAAAAACTTCTGCATCAGTCTCTCTGCCTTCATGTACTCATTGTAAATACCGTTTATAATTATATATCTCGTGGCACACTAAAATTAAAACGATCATAAATCACGAAATGTTGCAATACATATTTTGCATGAAGATGGGTTGCACATTTTGCAAATATGCAATCCATTTCGAAAAGACTGGAAACCAGACACATATTTCCATGTTTACTCGGATATTGCTGATAGCCTAGCAAATTGCTCTAAGTATGGAAATGGTTGAGGTCCTTTCTCGAAGAAGCTAAGTATAAGATGAATGATGATTTTTTTTTGTATAATAAGACAATAGACGTTACGTAAGTTCAATTGGTGCTTTTTCTGTGTAAAAATTCATAATCTATTCCAAAATCCAGTAAGTTTAGTCAGGTAATCAAAAACCCATTCAGGTTTAAAAGATTTCTGGTCCTGATCCTACGAAATCAATGCAAACAAAGGCTTAGGAGGTAATGGACTTTTCTTCCATAAAAAAATCCTCACCCTCTCTCATAGAAAAAAGCCTCATATTTCAAGGAATATTCAGTGGTATATAAAATTTATATTATAATGGGGTTTCAATCAGTTCCATTCTGACTCCAATATCATTTATTCTGCAAATAATTCTGGAACAATGGAATCATATAAGATCTGGGATACATACTGCAGCTGGGCATTTATCTGGGATATGCTGACGTTTCTAAGTACAGTCAAGGAACCAAAGATTGGGGCAACTCTACATCCGGAGAACCTTTTTGGATTTCCCTGAGCTGTAAATATCATATTTTACAAGTATTTTTTGAGGTACATTCAAGTGTTATGCAAACCGAATAAGGTCACTCGAGACAGCAGAAATGAGTTTGGTGTGGTTCCTTACAGATAATTATATCTTCATGGAATCCGCGCAGCACACGCCCTTCCGGCTACAATATTTCCCTCTTCATTCTCCTTCTCATATTTTCCAAATGGTCTGTCTAAGAGCATTGTGGTTTCCTTTCCCATTTCGATTGGAACATCTTTCATTCCTCAATCATAAAATACAGTGTACCTCTACTGCTGCGTCAGAGTAATTACCGATTTTTGGTAAATATCTAATTTCTATAAGCGTCCTAAAATTTTATTTGATGATTTTTAGTAGTATTTATTATTGAATTGAAATGCTGCGTTTTAAGTGATTGCCAACAATATTTCTCATCAACCTGAATTGTTGACGTGATAAAATTCTCATCTCCCCATTCCACGAAAGCCGAAACCTTAATTATAATAATATTTCCGCCGTTACATATTATTCTTCCCTCGGCAAAAAACTATTTTAATATATATCTATTTAAATTAATTATTCCATGAACATGTGACTATTATAATGTTCAGTATTTAGCCTCATAATCTAAAACGTTATGGCATTTTAATTGCAATTAATTTAAATATGTTCTTCACCGCGACCATGAGATAGAGGGAAGGGGAGGGGAAAAGGTACCAATATAGCTCATAATAAAAGACATATTCTATTTACGCCCTTATTACTTACTTCCTACAGTAAATGACAGCAGGTAATGATTCCGTTTTCGGAGTAACAGGAAGATGCAAAATTCCATCCGAAGGAAATAGCGATCATCACCCCGGAGCCAGAAAATGGAGAGGAGATAGGGCATTCAATTTAAGCCTCCGACCGACCGCCTCATAGCTCCTCCCTAAGATCCCCGCCCTCGAAATATATCCCCATTATTCCTTCTTATCCTTTGCCCCCGAGCTCTCAACCCTCCCTATCCTTCACACACCCCTCGCTCTCTCTCTTCCTCTTTGTACACTCCTTCATCTTCCTCTATCTCGCTTCTATCTATTCATCTCGATCGTCTCATTTTTCACCATGCCTTCCCCAGCGCCTTCGCTTCCTATCCGAATCTACCCCACACCTTCCGCATTCTATCCCTTTCGCCCATTTCCCATTCTCAAACCCAAGCCCCAGACCCCTCAATCAATCATTACGCACTCCTACCGTACACGCATATACATATCTATCCTGTTATATACCCTTATCTTCAGTTCCCACAGCTTTACCTTCTTCCTCCATACCAATATTCCTTTCTTCCGCATTTCCCTTTCGCCTTTCCCGTTCCCAGTCCCGCGACAACGACCGACGCTCCCTCGAACTGCGTCAGGGCTCGCTCCGAGCGCCGCCGTTTCCTGGCCGGTTTGAGGGGCGGGGACGTGGCGGATTGCCAATTGTTTCCCTTAAGAGGCACTTCGGGACGCGCGGCCTGCACAATATTTCCTACGGTTGCAATGTGAAACATTGGATTTATGTAACGAACCAAATGCGCAAAATTACTAGCCACTTATACACCCTCGTGGATTTTAGATTTTTTCTTTCCCCCCCCCCACCCCACCCCGGGAAATATCGGGACAAAAGGGTTTTCTCCTGAGGATTTACTCGAGGGCGGAAACACGCGGCCGCGTTCCAGAAACGTAGATATTAATCTTCCACGATCTCTTTGCGTAAAAAATTGTTTTCCTCAGTAAAATTATTTTCTAGCTCAGTATTAAATGATATTATCTATTAAAAACTTTTAACTACATGCTTGAGTATCCTTCACCCTGATCTCTGTTTGGGTACAGGAGGTTAAATAAAGCCATCATTAAAAAATATTTCGGTGATAAGAATATATTTTATTAATTTTCTCCACATTGGCCTGCCCTTGGGTATATCGCTTGGCTCTATCACAATCTTATACCTATATTCAGTAAGCTTAGCTCGGCAATCAACAAACCATAAAGGTTGCAAATGTTCTGAACCTAATCCATCCACACAATATTAATGGAAACATGAGTTCAGATGGTTGCGAATATTTATCATCTATTTCATGCAAAAAAAATCCTCGCCTCTAATATAAAAATCATCGAATTTTGAGGCGATTTGCAACGCAAATGAAATTCAATTTAGTATAGTTTTTCACAGGGTTTTGGCTTCCCGGCTCAAATTTCACACATTACGAAAATTGTTCTGGAATAATGAAATCATATCTGAGCAACCTAATGGAGCCGGGCATTCATCTAGGATATGCCAATTTTTCTGGGTACAATCAAGGTTAACTGAAATGTATTAATTGAAATAAGTTCAATTGAGTGTGAGATTTATCACGTTAAATTACGCATCAAATTTCTGCAGTCTACTAAACTAACCTTTTCAATCCAATTGCTGTCGACGTGCCGGTGAAACTCATCGGTAATTCGAACTCTAGAATCATAATGGAAAAGCTTAGCCATAAAGTTACAAAAGGTTACACTCAAATCTTCGATTTCTCCAATTTTCGATTTGGTGGGATGCATATTTCAAGCAAAGAAGCACATTAGATAAACAGTTCATCTTAACAGTGAAGAAATTCCCATTTGAATTATCACCGACGGGGAAGCATTGATCACTCAAATTTACAAAACAAAGCATAAAAATAGAGGAAAGGAGAGGAAGAATCAACGGAACGTAATAGGTTTAAGGGAGGGAGGAAGAGTTAATTATGTATGTAATTTAATTAATTTAGAGGCCACAGGGAAACCAACTCCCTGAAATGGCTAGTTTATTCAAAGATTTACTTCCTTAACTTGCGGTTGCATTATCATGCCTGCATAAAAAAGATAATTTATCGCCAAAAGTTATGTTCCGAATTAATATTTCTGCAGTTTCAGATATTAAATTACCGTAATTAATATACATTTTTATGGAAAAAATATAGCAGTAAAAGAACCTATTAATCTTTCCAAATTAAAATGCCTCCCGATGATTTATTCCTTTCCTTAATTTTTCCATGCACGTTATTGTTTCGCAGTATATCCTCCTTAAAACGTCTTCTCTTCCTCCAATGTAATTCTCTGTGGTATTTTTTGTCCATTGCTCAAGATGTCATAGACTTTCAAGAGAACCTTTCCGTCTTTTATCCTCACGATTTACCTTCCTCAAATCCCCGCGCTAAAAGGTTCACTCTCCGAAAAACATTTTCGGTGAATGCTGTGGAAATAGGCCCAATATTCTTTTCCTTCCGCGGAGAGTTTAAGACTCCTCCACGTAAATTCTCACAGGATATTGGTTGAACGCCCTCGGGTAAATGTGAACATAGTACTAGTTAACGAGTTCATACTAGAGAAGTCCCTATTTAAACATAACAGTTTCAGGTTTAACTTCGTGGAATTCCTTCACGATGAGGTTAAAAAAACTTTTTGTGGAGGTGCAAAGTTTCTTTTTTACCCTCATCAAATCCTTATTTGTTTACACTTTAGCTCATTGTTTACAAGCATTTAGTACTTTTCATACGACTACAATCGCATCAATTTAAATAATTACAAAACGTAATAATGCATGCATCAAACGTTTGGTCGAAAAATGGGTTAATTATATAAAATGTAGAAATTGTATAAGAAATAAATTGCAGAACAACCACTCCAATCGCTCTAATTTATCAATGTAATTGCAAATTACTTATGAATCACCAGATTGTTTTATATTACATAAACCCAAATGGATCCTGTAATTTATTTTAAAATAATAAATAGATAAATCTTGAAAATCATTAGATGAAACAATTAAAATACTTAATAAAATTTAAATCGTATTTTTTTAAATTTCCAATGACAGTAACAAGGTCACTAATAGAAAGGAACATCGATTACATTCAGATTAAGTTTGTTCGTTTGATCGAATTTCAAAATGCGTTTGAAAGAATGAATTGGTTTGAATTAAGGAATCCATTGCGTAAAATACGTGTGGACTGGTAGGATATGAAATTTTCCCACAATCTGTAATTGTATCATACTGCACAGATGCAAATGTAGGATGAAGAGCCTTGGTGGGCAGTGTTAGGAAGAGGAGTGACCGGGGTGTCCAATATCACCTGAACCTGTTAATGCATACTCGTCTGTAGAGGAAACTGTGATAGAGATATTGGAAGAATTGGATATAGGACTGTATGTCTGTGCGGAATCATAAAATCAGTTGGGTTTATGAACGATCAAGCTTTAGTTACCCCTTATACTCTAGGGCCATAATTATTGCTAAGTCTATTTGGAAATCATTGTGATAAGTTTCAGATGAGAATTGTCAAGAGGGCGCAGTTCATGAAGTTTTTCTGAAGGAGGAAACCTAAGTTAAACGTTAAAAACTAGAGCAAGTAAAATATTTTACTTATCTTGGTAGTATTTTGGCCTGAGTTGCCTAAGTGGTAGAGGTATAAGAAAATAAATTGCGTTAGACAAAGGAGCTTTCACTAGGAGGAGGAAACCGATAATAGGTATGTTGAAGGAATATAAGGAGGAAGAATGTTGAGGAACAATGTTCAGGAAAGCTTTGGTCAAACTTTGATAAGTAGTGTGTGTGTGTGTGTGTACGGCGTGGAAACACGCTCATTGAAGTAAGCCGTTAGGTTTAAATCGGTGGTATTTGAGATATGGGTGCATAGAAGAATTTTCTTGGTAACATTGAAGGTAAAATTGACGGAAAAGCAGCAAAAAAGTACTAGACTATTTGGGTAAGGGGAGGAGGTTGGTGATAGGAATCCAAAGAAAGCAGGAAAGATGGATACAGAGCATTTTGATAGGCAATAGAATGTCAGAGATTATTAAAAAGGGGTGAAATGAGGAACAGATAGGCAAGTTTGGCTGAGATAAAAAAGGTAGATAGTAAGGAAGCGGAATTGAAGAACAGTCAAATGTAATTTGCGGTGTCAAATTGTGTCTTGTTAGACAAAGCTATGAAATTAAGTCATGCCCAGTGCGATAATTTAAAATCTACCTTAAAGGATAAACTACCAATTAAGAAGTTATTCAATCAATGTAAACTCCGGGCTAACACGCTCTTGAGCAATAGGAATTATCATTCTTAATATAACGCACACGAAGAGATAATTAAATGTTACCATATGTAAACAGAGTTTTCGCATTGAAATGACCTAATTAATACCTTTATATTTTAGAGATGCGGATATTACGGGTATTTATTTCCTACCTATAACTCCCAACTGTACACTTTTATTTTTTAACCAGCACTGTATACATTATTATTCTCCCATATATTCATTTTGTACCCCCATATAAGTTCAACCCCAGCGTGCGGTTGTAAATTATCAGTACAGTTCAAACAAGCTTTCAAAAATATTGCTTTATGTACGAAGGAAAATTATTATTTCTTCATAAAGGAAGTAGTAACAGTTTAGAAATTTGGGTGGAAGTACGTACTATTAAGAGATAGATTTAATATTTTACTGGAAGAAAATGAGTAAAATTAAATTAAAAGGCCAAATGCCTTGCAATGATTTACTTCAATAAATGAACCATGAACATTGATGACACTAAGGCTCAATTAAAAAAATTAGCTCAGCATTCTTTTTAAAATGATTTTCTGTACTGTGGCTGCTGAAGAAAAACAAGAAATGATGTATAAACCACTTCAGAAACAGCTGGAAATGAAAACCTTAAGGAAAGCAACAATGAAGGAATGAAGAGATTTTAAAGAAAGGGAAGAGATTGCCTGGAGGACTCTTGAACACCAATCTCAAGATTAATAACCTGAGATGATAGGGATAGGCGGATTAGAAGGACACCAAGAGAGCATTCGGATTTATCCCCGCAAAGAAGGATTAAGTTGACTTCCAAAAAGTTGCAAAAATTACGGACATAAATTCTTGATTATTTGGTCACAAATCTAAGATCAAAATCGATGAAAAGTCACGAAAGAAACATTTCCAGGCTCATAAACATGGAAACGGCAAAGGACTCAAGCAGGTCGGCGGGTAAAAATACTAGCGTGGCAGGTATATTTTTAAAATCTTCGCGATTTAAAGCCATGAAAGGGTCATCTGAACCTGGGAGTGTATACAATCTCTCACGGTGAGGCCCTAAGCTAATCCTCTCGTCAAAATGTTACTTCAAAATCTTTCCCACAATCTTACACCTTCTATCAAAGCCCTTTTTAAATTATCCACATATACTGAGGGACCACGCCGCTTATAAACCGCTTTCCATCCTTTTTTCTCTCCAGGCGACCACCCGCCCTATCTCTTTATAACATCTCACTTATATTCCCAGCCCATAATTCCCTCGGATACCCCCATATCTCTTTCTTACCTCACTCTCCTTCATCTCCTCTTCCACGCTCTCTATCACCGCTCCCCCTCTATCTCGCCATCTACCACACACTACTACAATCTCCAAACCCACGGCCTTCCTTTTTATCCACCCCTATTCTATCTTTTTTTCTATTCACATCGATAAAGCATAAATTTTACAGGCGATGATTTATAATTTTTTCTCTACTACGCGGCACAGTTCCCTATTTTCCCTCGGGATATGGATCCTTGCGTAGCACCAAAACTTCCGGATGACCTCGGAATCATATGCTTGACATGCATCGAGATCCGGTCCACCATTCCTCATTGAGTTTGGATACGGAAGTGCGATATTGTCCGTCCGGATGGACAAAGTTATTTTAAATATTCTCAGATCGGGATAAAAATGGCCAGCGTAGAATGACAGGCGATGACTGTAATTTCTTTTGTATTCTCACATTTTATTTCCATCGTGACAACCTTTACAGAAGTGTAAAGAGAAATCACCTCAATATTACAATAACTCATGCTGAAATACAGGACACATTCTATTCACCTTAACTTCATCCAAAATGCCTGTTTCTTTCCTTATTTTACCTCGCTGGCCAAACAAAATTATTTCTAATGCAATCAGAAATAAGAAAATGCTCGGTATAGCAGGAAAATATACATTCCCGACAAGTTTATGGCCACGATGCTCATTTTACATTCTCCCAGGTACTGAAAGAGTTTCCTGTCATACGTGTATAGAACTTTCTGTGATGAAGATTCGGTTAATACTAGGATATCAATCAATTCGGTTTAATCAAAATTGGAATGTTAGAATATTGAAAAAGGTACTTTTCGAGAGCGAGATTACGAAATGTTTGGCCTAAGTAGATGCGTTATATTTAACTAACATTATTTCAAAAAACACCACGCTAAAAGAGAACCTTGAGCGGTAAAAATGCAAAATGAAACAATTAAAGTAAACTTAAGTTATAGGAATCACGACACTTGAAAAATTACGAAAAAATGCATACGCAAAATGCTTATAAATTAGTATTTTTTTAAAGAGTAATATAGCAAATTTGGAGATAATATTCATATTTTCAGAATCACTGTGGTTAATTCAATTTATTTTATTTTCAGATGATTCAATTAAAGTTTGAATAACTAGAAACTTCTCGTTAGCTACACTGAACTAACTTACTTCACAATTGATCATCAACTGAATATTTAAGAGCACTTTGGTGAAAGGCTGGCTTAATCTAGAGGGCAGATAAAATTCAAAAGTGAATTAGGAATCGTCCCCACCCGAACAGTATGGGAAACACAGTTAAAATAATTTCACGAAGTAACCCGGGCGCAGTGCACTCTCTATTTTTCAGCTGAGCTGGTCCTGAAAGAACGCTCGGTCTGCCTTGAATGACAACAATATTAACTCTTCGAGTTCCGGAGCACGTCCTCAGTTTCACCAAAACGTGGAGTTCACTCTCTCCCTCACTTTCCATACTCCAATCCTCTTGCACTCACGGGAATGAAAAGCGCAGCGGATTGGGGCATCTCATCCTGCCTCCACCCCTCACCCTACCCACACCACGATTCCTCGGAAAACGCTATCCCCCCCGCGCCTCTTATTATTTTCCTAAATTCCAAAGACGGCATATGCGCGTCGAAATTGAATTAATTTTTTCATCGACCCGCGGATAAGGAAGAAAAAGGAATGGAGTGGGAGAAATATAGGAGGAAAAGGGAGTGGTTTTTTTTTAAAAAAAGGCTGGCAAGCGGATTGATGCAGCTTGGAGAGAATTTATGAGCTCAAAGATATATATCTCAAACTCTTCCGAATTTCCCAGAGCCACCACGGTACTCCCTGCTTTTCTCCCCCGCACCACTCACTTCTCTCCCTCCCGAAATCATACCCCACCACCGCTCCTTACCCCGAGAGAAAGGCACCCCCTACAGACCCTGACTTTCCCATGCATCCATTTCGACGGTTCCTTCCCCTTTCCTTTCTCACGTTCTCCAGCCCGCTCTCCTTTCCCCAGCTCAGGTTCGCGCGCCCCTCTCCCCTCATTCCTCCGCCCGCACCGCTTATCTCCCCTCCCTCCTTCTCCTTTTGGCCACCACCCACTCAAAGATTTCCTCGAATTCAAATTCTTATCCGCGCTCCTTGGCTTCTGTCTTCTCCACTTGCCCCTCTCTCCTATGTAATGGAGATGTCATATCGAGCAAATCCTTTTTTGTCGGCCTCGCGGAGAAATTAAATTGGGATGATAAACGTCAGAAAACCACCAATGAGGGAGCACGTGTCTGCCATCAGCAGGTACATTTATTTCGCACAGCTACGTATATCTCAAGCTATGTTCAGTGCTATAGCCTAGGATCACGTAGGGATGCAAAAAATGGAACGGCATTAGATGGAAAATTTCCTTTCTATTTTTTTCTCTAAGATTCTACCGACTAAGTAATTTGATGCATATATTACTGTACTGCAAATTTATATGTGACGAGATGTATTTAAATAATCATCTTCAAAACTAATTTTAGCATTTACCCTTGAGTAACTACTCTCATTCTTGAAATAAGACGGTAAATTTTACATGAGGTTCATTTCAGAGAGAGATACTTCTTCGTTAATTAAAATGCTTCAGTAAATTTAGTTCTCGTTACAATGGGGCTTACCCTACTTTGTTTTTTTCAAGCTTCTCCTTTCATCCCTCGTCTATCTCTGTGTGGGGGGACGCCTTGCGAAGTCTGCTGCCTGAAGCGGTTTGTCAAATTCCATACCAGTGACTTTAGGGGTGGAGACCATGAGTTGAATGCCCATTTAAGAGTAAAATTTCCCCTCCTTACTTTTCAATTCTGTCTTGTTATGGTAGGGACCTATGGTATAAATAGTTTGGTACAGTTTCATTCCATTTTTTTCATAAAAAATGCCTAATTCATTAGGTGAATCAACCCTTATTTTGAAATAAGTCTTCGTTCAGCATGCATACAAATTTGTACGTTATTTGATGGTTTTTTTGCTGAATATTTTTCTCTTTTTCCTTACCCTCCCATATGGCCCCTTATCACTAACCACTCCCATCTGGTACTTATACCTCCTGCCTAAAACCTTTTTGGCTTCACTAGAAATGAATGTATAAGCCGAAAATATATAGTTATTTCTTGCTTTGTGTGGTTACTTGATTATAAATCTGCTGACCGATAAATAAAGAAGATTTTTCAGAGCTCTAATCTACTGGCCTATTACTAAGGAGCTATTATTTTTATACAGCGGGATTTTAAGATCAAACCATTCAAGTGAGGGATGGTGGTTTATTAGTCAATTTATAATACATGGGTCAAACAAGATTTAAAAGCTTTGAAGGTGAACTTTTCAAATTATCATGCGGAAATAGTTCAAGAGAATATTAATAAAAAACTGTTTCATTTTCGGCTCCAAATTCCCATAAAAATGATATGGATGAGTAAAAAAAACGAGGGAATCGTTAATTTGTTTTAGATCAAAATCTCAAGCTGTGTTGCATTTAAAATTGCAGATATTCCTGGAAAACTACAAGCAGCACATGGTAATAAACTGTTCCCGTTAACCTCATACACGGATTTCACAGCCCGAAGGGCTTATTAGGTTAGTTCTGCCGTCACGTAATCAGCAAATTTTTAGAGAGTTTACAGTGCTTCAAGGGAAAGATAGTGCTGTAAAGAAAAACATCAACTAGGTGCAAGAATAAATAAAAACAATTTATTCCCTTTCTCTGATGCGTAACTGATTTGTGACATTCACAGTGCTTTTCACATATGCTGAATAACTGAAAAGTTACCACACTCCACCTTCTGAAATCCCGGATTGATGATGTTACTTGGAGCTTGATATCCCTTCTCCACTTTAACTTAACACAGGAATAGACTTAGACCAGTTGTTGAATATTGCTGAAGCACCTAAGCGCTTAGCTATGGCTGCGGTATTCATGGATTATTCCAATTAAGTTCGAGAAAAATCCTGGCATGCATTTAATGAAATATTTTTAAATAATCTGGGAAAATCAAGAAAACTATTACAGTGCCTCTCTACCTTGGTACAGTGCCTCTCTACCTGTATGTGTGGAGGAAAAACTTCTTACTAAGTATAGAGAGCATAAACATTCTGCTCAGAAAAAATATAAGAAACTGCGGGAGACGCCGTGACAGGAACTTTTCACGGATTCATGCGCTAAATGTGCATTTCAATGCAACAATTTCTGAGTGTAAAAATCATTCGCCTCGGTAGCTTAACTGGCTGAAGCACACAATTTGGTCGGACATCGAGGAATTCGGGTTCGAATATCAGTCCAGGCGAATGATTCTTACACTCTGAAATTATTGCTTTGGTTCTACTTCGAAAATAAAAAAAATCCCCCAACGTAACCGATTTGAGTGATCGATTCCCTCCTTTTGAAAGCCTCCTTGCTCCTCACCATTCTTCTTCATAGAGCCCTAATGCAGGGATCATCATGGTACAAGACACTTCCATGATACGTAAAATGTCCCACCTTATCTATGTCTTGCCCTCCAGTTTTCACGTTTAACTTGGCTCTCTCTTAACTCTCTTTCTTGAAAACGTTATAACAATTGCTTGGCTTATTATTCAATACATATCATTCTGGTTTTGTAATGCTCTCAGCAATGACTGCCCTGCATCTTAGGCTGCCTGAATAACCGGCTAACTAAAGCTTGAGTCTTAATATCGTTCAATATGGAATTGATATACTGTCAGTAATGGAAGGATTTATTCCAGTGCTAGATGTCATGTTGTGTTTTGTTAGAAGGGATCTGTGCCCATCCAAAATCTGCTATAAGTATCGAATTAATAATATATAAAAAGGGGAACGGAGAGGAGAGAGGCAGAAAGTATGGGGAATTGAAGAAGGGTTTATGGTAATTTGTAGTGCCCGGTTGTGTCATTTTAGACGAAGCTAAGAAATGTAGCAGTGCCCAGTCTGTGTACATTGATAACCCACCTTCAGTGGTAGGCTGTTGAATAATAATCAAGTATTTTGTGAAAATAGTATATAACTTTTATAAAAATGGTATTTCCCCTGATCATTGGATGCAGACCCCTCATAATTTACCATTTAAAAGACTTTAGATTTCTTATAGGGTATAAAATATGAGCACCGGGTTTGAGTGACTTCAATTGGCAGTTAAAAATCGTAGGCTCGCATTACATGTTATCTATAAAGTTTGTTTCAGTAAGGCATATCCTGCAGAGCTGTGAACAATAATTTTTATGTACCATATTCAACATAGTAGATAAAGATCCAGCTAAAATCATGCATGCAGAACATTTAAATTCTTTCGAGGTATTCCGCTTATTTTTAGGCAGTTTTCGGACGGTCCCTAACAGATCTTAACTTCGAAGTATTTCAAGAACTTCCTCTTTCTAAGCTATTCATTATTTGTTTCTTAATTTCTGCCTGAATTCACGCTGCCTAAAAAGTCTACCTTCTTCCTGCCTCTACCTAAGCCTACCTCACCAAGAATTCTCCCATTTGTCATGCTCTTCAACATACCACTACATTTAAATATTTCTGATTCCTCTATATTATTCAAATTTCTCCATTAACATTTTCCCTACATCCACCCAATTAAAATCCTTTTGCATTCCTTTCTGTCGAAATTATTTTCCGCATTCCTAGCCAAATTCACTTCTCAAATCCTCCAATTCACGCTCATTCTCTTCCCCCAAAGATCAGTTTTCACAACTATTAAGCTAAATGCTCTACATGTATATCTAGGTTATTACTAATCATGTCTTTAACTTTACTCATTATCACCGTCATCTGTTCTCGTTTTCGTGCAAATGCCTCTTTCCCTGACGAAATTCTTTTACTAACCCTCGCACGATGCACCCCTTTTCCTATAAAAAACTGCCTGTGTATTGTCCAATGAAATACTACCCAAGAGCCAAAAAAAGCTCATACAATTTGATGTAATGGATACCATCCAACAATACACGCTTAAAAATGAGATCTTTACGGAGGAAAAGGCTTTTAGCGGTGAAGTTGGGCAGCCACTTCTAACGGAGAGTCTTGGACAAATGAAAGAAAAGGAGGAAAAGAAATGCAACATGGAGTGAAAGAACGTTTTTGTGGTATAGCTAATATTTAAGAATCACTTACTTAAAGCGTGACCCCGTCACTAACAAACTCATCTATGGGCATACAGAAAGAGGAATTTAATTTGCGGAATATATTCCTCATGAAAGAACGAAATTTTGTTTAGTATGTTTTATTAATACGAACGATAGGTTTAAGAATATAGGTTATGATTAAGTACGCAAAATGTCTAGCACAGAATTTCAAACGACATTCCTTTTAATAACTTATGTAAAATATACGATGGATTTTTCCAGTTTTCCTTCTAATACAAGTCGCGGGAAAGTTTTAGATCAACCAAATTGCATAGTTTCAGGCGTGATATGGTGGAATTTGAAGACAATAATGAGCAAATGATACCACATTTCCACAAGGTATGGATTAATTAAACTGAGGTTTTCAGAGTACTACATCATCTTCTGGTACATCTTCAGGTACAGGTACTGAAGACAATGTAATCCATCGATACCGGTCGGGTGATAAATCCATATCTTGTGGAAAAGTGTTATCATTTTTTAATTATTCCATGTTCATAAAAATAATTAGTAGTGATTGGGATGAGATACAAAGATGTGGTTCAATTTAAAATACGCAGGAACTCTAGGAAAAAAACATAAGATGGCTGAACCGTTCAGTGCAAAAGATTTTGAAAGGTTCTACTACAGTGAGAAGCATTTAAGATACTAAAACTGGCGTCGTTTAATGTACAAGAACAGTTTACTATCCATTTCAACCATTTTCCCAATTCACTCTATGAAACGATTTTTCGAAATCTACGAAACAGGCAAATACCTCCTGGTTGTGTTCTATATTCCTCTCGATTAATAATCTCATTACTGCAATGGCATCACGCGTACCTCTCCCCTTCCTAAACCCAAACTGATCATCCCCTAATTAATCATTTGCCCTACTCTCTATCCTTCTGTTTATGATCCTGAGAACAACTTTAGCTGCGTGGGATATCAAACTTATCGTCCTGTAGTCCTCAGATGATGTAGCCTTTACCTTTTTCGGAATAGGAACTAAAACTGATCTCACGAAGTCTTCCGGCCAGAAACCTTCCTTATAAATAGTCATAATAACCCTTCCAAATTTCAAAACAATAAAAACGTTATACGCTTTCCAACTTTTGGGAAAATTCTCGAAAAGCATCGAGCATAGCACACGAATACATATAGTTTTGTTTAAAATTCACAATTAGTCATGCAGCGATGGACCTCATAGTCCTTCCATCCATAGAATACAACGCTTAAGTAAATTACCACATTTAAGGGCAAACTCAATTTCTCTCCTTACCGATAGGCTGTGAACTCTCCTAGTTTGAGCTTTAGAAATACTCTCATGGAGCGGAAAGGGATTCATAAGCGGCACACCGGAATAGGGTCGAAATTTATCCAAATATTGGGTAGCGTAGGGATAAAATGTCCCTCGGCAGTACAATGATTTACGGCGTTTCCGCAAAGCTTCATGGGGAGAGCCACGCCCGGGTGTTCGCCGAAAGAGGGAAGCGAGCATCGAAAGTGGTTCCCTTCGCGCGTGATTGTTAATACACGCCCGGAGAGAGGTTGCCGATGACACGGCGAGGCGGAGAGAGGGAAGAGGGTCGGTCCCAGTAGCCATTCCGAGTCTGGGAGTCGAAATCACTGTTCCTCACAATGGGGGAACGAAATAGAGCGCGGTAAATGGGTGGGAGATTGGGGGAACGGGTGATTGAGGGGGAGTAGGAATGGAGAAATTTTGGGTGGTACGAGTAGCAATGGGTGATGGCAAGGGAAAGAGGGAGACACCATAGAGGAGAAAGGCAAATAAAATAGATAGTTGGGAGGGAGAAAGCGAGGGAGAAAGTGTGTAAAATACGACCCTCAGCTAAGAGTTACGACCGAATGTGGGGTACCGCGATGCAGCAAATCATATAGGGCTGTCGTGGGAGGGGCGGGATAGAGGGGAGAGGGTATTGGGGGAACCGCGCGGGGCCCGGAAGGAGTGTGGGGAGCGGAGGTCGGCGAGGGAGGGTGGGTCGCAGGGAGGGCATGGAGAGAAAGGGGTAATATACAGCTAACGATCCCTTTTTAAGGCCTATTATTTTCACCCCCCGTCGCGTCCCCAACCCACTTGCGAGGAAGGGAAGGGGAGAGATGGGAAGGGTGGGGATGGAAGAGTACCTGAGTCTCCCTCCCCACTGCCCCTCCCCCATGTTCTCTCTTCTCCATACAAATCCCCTCTCACCCTTCCTTTCACCCAGTCTTACATCAGCAATAATAAAATCACCCACGTAATTTCGAGATAGGCTCCTCGATGACGCCAAAATGGGAGGTTCGCGATTAAGGCATTGGGGGAGGTGGCAAATGACATCTGCAATTGAGTGTTCGGGAGTTTATCTGCAGGTCAATGGGTTACTATCATTCCACAATCGATCTTGTGCGTAATAAAAGAAACTTGGCCCGGGCTTTGAACCGCAGACCCTCCGCTTTCTAGGAAAAACCGTTCAAAATCACGACGATGCCCGAGGGTATCGCATTTTCATGCTCTCTGCTCGGAGGAAGTTGTGAGAAGACGCAGGGAATATGGAGGGAGTGAGAAAATGACACGACGACCAGGCACAGCGAAACTCTGATAATAAATATGAAGAATACAAAAAAGTGTCACGATGATTATTTCAGGTAACTTATTGCCTAAAAATCACTATTACGAATAAATAACTTTTTACGTACCGCAAAACCAGTAGATTTTCTCGGAGTACTCTTTTAATTCGATTTTAACAATCGAATAAACACAGTCTAGAGTATGGAATAAATTGATCTGGAGATGGATACTAAATCAATTTGCAATAATTGTGCTCATAAAAAGGTATTAGAAATTAGAATGCCCACAGGCTACGATGACTATGTTACCGTAGTAAAACCATGGTATCCTAAAAGGTTGCTTAGGATAGGTTAGGGGCTATACCTTTCATATGCTAGTAATGTTTACATGTTTCTTGTTTTCAGATTATTATACCATTTGGGTTTTAGTTCAGATTTTCCTGTGGAAAACTTAGAACCCCAAGCAGGATTAGGTAGGAAAGTTATTAACATGCCCAGCCAACCTGCCAACGTCGAACCCCATTAACAAGCAGAAAATCTGAAATTAGAACAAACAGAAATAAATCTGCTTCAGAGGGGTGCAAACTTAAGGATATCTTCGATCACGATACAAATTATAGTAAAAAATAAATGCATAGAATAAAATCATTTACTTAATGCCATACCTTCACTTTTATTTACACTTTTTCTTCACAAAAAATGTCATTTGTTATCTACCTTCCAGTTTTCCCTAAAAGGGTGTAATTTCAATAAAATCTGTTTCAGTTGACTTTACAAACTTCCGGCATCAAATGATTTTCTAACACACGCCCTGATGAAGGTTAATTGGTAGGGCCGCCATTTACTTTTCCTGGGTCAATGTTACCTTTCCTCAAAAATTTATTCCCCAGAAAAAACGCAATGATATGATTTTTTGATGGACTTCACCAAAGACACGCAAGATATGAACCGCGGATCATCTGGTTCTCAAACGAGAGATCTGTACACCCACCTGCCTACCAAGGCACCTGTTAACATTGCTGTTGCTATTTTGACGTATTTGTATCCGGTTGAAAACCACCTGTTCTTTTTCGTAATTGCTTCAGAAAATATTTTTAGACCAAACCGCAATAATAATGCTCAGTTTTGATTAGTTCTTTAAGTCTGTAAACCAATTCTTATATTAAACATGATTATTGATTAAAATAACTTTAATTTGCACGTAAAGGGGACCATTTTTCACCGCAATTGGATAGAATGCTTCCAGTACGAGATCGCCTATGTATTAATGTGATATTTTTAAATTATATGGTTCTTTTCTCGTTCATTGTGAACTTTTTATCCCGTGGCTTATTTGACCTCAAATTGGGTACCTTATTGGCTTGAGCTCTTCTGTAACTGTCCAAGAAGTTGAGTAATCATTCAAGGAGATTTTTGTAGATTTATATATTATAAAGCGAATGTAAAGTATTAAAAAGAAGCCGGGTGGATACATTCGGGTGTATTAAGAAAAACTTAGGCGGAAAAAAGATAATGAGGCAAAAATTCCTAAAGGGAATAGTCACATACATAGATATAAAAAACAAGACAAATAAATTTTTAAAATTAGATTGGATGGAGTTTTGAATGCTTACCGGATGATAGGAACTAGAGGAGAACCCCTTAAAACCAATTTCATGTCGGAATTAAGTAAGTTACTTTTATATAAAAAAAATTATGGGAGCCTTCCATCCTAATATCCTTACATGAAAAATTGACCTTGTTTAATTAAGAGAACAATAAAAAATATCATTCTCAATGGCAAAGTTTATTCATTCCAAAATAATGAAACGCGTAAAAATTCCACTTATGTCATTGATTTCAATCTTATGGATTGCCTCTTCATTTTCATAAGCATGACGAATAAAAATAAAGTAAAATAATGAAAGATCCTGACATGGTCATAGTATACATCTTTAGCCAATATTTCGTTCCACACGATTAACCCAGACCGGGTGAGGACCTCACTTCACAACGTAATATATGAAGCAAGACCCAGCGTCTGGGTTATTACGAGTTCTACCTAGTTGCTACCTCTGAGAATCGATTATGAATTCCAATCATGGAAAGCAGAGAACCTTTCAATCGAATTCATCCCTCCCCCAATCTGATACATCAACACTCAAACAAAAGTGAGGCTCTTAAACAAAAAATGGTTAAACAATTGATTCATTTGAAAATGCTTTACATATGTCGAACTCATATCCAACTAGAAATATCTTTAAAAAATATATTAGACCACAAACATGAAAGAGATTGGGAAAAGGTCGGAGGCGGGAGTGTTGTGGGGACAGGGTAGGGGAAAAAAAAGAAAATGGAAACTCAAACGAAAAATGACCACTGCTTGGAAAGTAGATTTAGCCAATTAAAACAGGTGCCCCTTCGGTGGACTCTATTGGCATATTTTCCAATTACTCTGATGTTAATTGGCGAATTACGGGTGTGGGGGTATCTATTGGCGATTCACTAACCAAATGAACCAACAACTAAATGAGTTGCAGAAGGCCGCATCAGATGCTGACAAGATCAAAATTCAGTCTTTGGTGAATTTTGAAATAATAAATAATAATATTTCCTTTACTTTGTCCATCATCACCTTCATACAGCAATATTTATCCTTTTACTTCCTTTTTTATCGTTAAAAGTTATGGGCATGTGAACTTATTTATCAGTGACTACATGAATTTATATTGCTTACGACCATGATTTTGCAGCCATCAGGTTCAAACCTGGGGATATAGCCAAGTTACGAAACTATGGCCCAGAACAATGAAATGAAATATAGTACATAGTATTAGTATGAAAATGTAGAAACTGAAAGTTAGTTCAGTTACTCCTACTATGAATTATTTTCCCAGAATATTGCTTGAGACGATGCCATTCATTGTTAATGACTATCTATTTTTCATAATTAAATAATGTACCATAATTGACCTCGGCTGAGCTATTAATCGTCGAGTGCGTCCAGGGGTTACGGATGGGGGTTGATCGGCCTCTAGTTAAAGAGGTAAACGGAAAAATAAGTAAGTGCACTCTACGAATAAGCAGTCACGGACGCAGAAGACCATCATCCTTGGGTAAGATGGTCTAAAAATTTTACGTATGGATATTTAAGTTTCGTGACCTGAAGAGTGTCTTCCGCCAAGTAATAGGCGGCCAATTACCCGAAGTAGGGGATAGAAGCTCAAATATACAACTAAACATGGGTACCACAACGGTTGGTATAGAAGCTGACCAATTTTCTCTCTTAATTTATTAAATTAAATAACAGACGTTATGGAACTTTCACGTGTAAAATATTCCGGAGGTAAGCTGGTCCCCATTAAGATCTCCGGGTGTGGATTAAACAGTAAATTTGTTATCAGACAACTTAGGATTGGGGCATGGACTGTCTAGTTACGCCGGGAATGTGGAAGGTAAGAAAATAAAAAGGGAGATGTGCTTAGAATTTGATTGAAAATATATGGTCCGATCACGGATACTGCTGTAGAGGCAGCTATAGGATCATTCATACAGACTTGATTAAGAGAATAAACGGAATGGATGCAATATCTCAGAAAAATTGCTTGGATGAGAATAAGAAGCTTCCCTTTACACCACTCTAGAAGGCCACACCCTCTAAAAGCAAATGACTACATTACTTTTACTTCTGCATGGTTCCCTGTAAGTTAACACCAGGGCGTGTGGCAGGGGTTGATTCGAAAACAGACATAGACATCTGAAATTAATACCAGCTTTTTTAATTATTCCTAAATAATTATGTTTCTATCATATTTAAAATAATGGAGATTATGTTAAGTAACTAAGTTTAGCCATTGACCACAAGGGTTTTTTTTATTTCTTCCGTATACAGAGCGAAACAATTACGAGTACATTTTAATGGCAATAACACTGGATCGATTAGTTAAGAAATAATCAATATCTTCCGACATCCGTCTTCCAGCATAAAAAATATTATTTATTTAAAAACGTGAACAAATGAAGACTATTAGCTGAAAAACAGATAAGGCATTAGAAAATAAGTTCCGCACGCCCTTGTAAAGTTCAATGAGGAAATTCTTTTATACTTAAAAGCGGCCTTGTCAAGAAGAGATTTGGAAAATTGTGTCACATTCTTCCGACATTTAGAAAGATAAAATCCTCTTCCAATGGGTGTACATTCAAGTTCTTGGTTTACAAACCTTTTGTCTTTCTTTTTTCTGTGTGAGAGTTTCTCACGTGCTGCTGTACTACAATGGCGAACTAGGGCAATCCTGAACCTAGCTATCTAAAGACAAACCAAGCTTCTGAGAAAAAGCACAACTTAAGAAACTTCTCAGTTTGATTACTCTATCCAGTTCAGCTGGGGGAATTCAACTCCTTATTTCTGGGGGATCAGTGTTTCATTGAATATTGCAACCTTTCCAGGGACGTTTTTTCCAATTTGAGAAATAATATTCCAAAGACGGATTTCTCATATGACGAACTTTTACAATAGAGACCAGTTACAACGATGCTTCACGGTAATATTAAGACGAAAAGACTATTTCAAAACGGATTCACGGAATAAAGTAATTATACATCTCAATAAATGAACAATAGTAGGGAATTTATCATTGCTAACTGTGGTATTGTGATTTATTCCGGAGTAGCAAGTTTATTTAAAAGTTATTACTTTCTGTAAAAGTTAAAAATTAAAACAAATGTATAGCATTAAAGAATACTTTAATGGTGAAAGTTATTACTATGCCAACTGTAGAGGACAGGGAGCTTATGAAAACTTTTATTTAATCAATAGCTCGAAGTTTAGCCATGGTATTATATTTATAATAAATTTATCACTATCACAGACTCTTTCCATATTTATTTCCGTCCATTATTCACAATGATACGTATTTTATTAAACGTCTCAACCTAATAGACGCTTCTTCATTTTTCTCGGGAACTTTTAGCATTTATTAAAAAGTTATCAAAATAAAATTTATTTATATCAGGGATTCAAGAGCTAATTTTTTGTTACATTGTGACTCGTGAAACCTTTTCACTTTTAATCATCCATTACGTATTTCCAACGCATAAAAACGGGGAGTTCTATCGCTTGAAAACAGTGTAAAAAGATCAATAATAAAGCGCGACAAAAAGTCTCGAAACGGATGGGAATAATGAGTTTTTATTATGTTTCTTCTTTGCGTTCAATCACATTTATCTCTTGGAGCGTTAACTGTTTCATCCATACGAATGGACATTTATTGTCGCGCAGCTCACAAAGCAGGCAGAACTTAAATTCGTTCGAATGACAAAACAGATGCTGTGAATGTGTATTTCAATTAACTTTTATCCCTCTGCAGAAAGTAAATGTTGCTGATTATATTTACTAAGTTACAAAGGAAATGACAACGTACTACTTGTTTTTAAAAGTGAATTCCGAAGGCCGGACTAACCATAAATCATCGTCGAATAACTTTTTGTTAACTAAACTAAAGCACTGCATAAACTAAAAATTGGGTAAAAGAACTAAAAAGCTTCGATTTCAATTCTGTATTTTTATCTATGAAACGGTGACTTAGACCAGAATCCAATGCCGCGCACACAGGCGTGTTTTACTGAATTTACAGGCGTGTTTAAATGAAGCCATAATAACCAAGTTAAAAATTAGTATAAAATATCTTTCCACTTCAATTTGGCAAATACTTGCATCGCATATTGATGAATTGTCGTGCGAAATAAATGTCCGAATAGAAGTGGACTGTAATTACGGTTGAAACGAACTCATAGTATGCATATATTTTAATGTTTACTGGCTATTAAAAGTATCTCAGTACATATATAAGTCAATATTCACTATTACGTAATATCACTGTGGTACCCGTGTCTGCTTAGACTCTCCTTAAGTAAATTACCTGGAAATCTAATTTTCACTTTTCCGTTCTTTGGAAAAATAGCCCTGACTCCTCCCTTCCTTCTCATTAATTATAACGTGCACTCATTTGTAACCTCGCCTTTATATTTATTTAGTTTTCCATAATAAAATGAAGGATTCATATACACATTGTAAACGATTTAAATACTTAATCTTGGGATTAGACTATTTCAGGATGTAAATAAAATGTTTCAATATGAATTCCTTATTTCTGTAAATTTTATACCATTGTGTCGAAGAAATTGAAAGGTATGAAATCAAAAATGACACTACGTACGAAATGAACGTGGTGAATGGTAATCTAACGAACAAAGCGCTATCCTGCCGACTCTTATTCGGGTGACACAGCTGGGCACCCTCAGCTTCCCCTACAGCAGGTACCAAATCTACGCTGGCGACACAGGGAAAGGAACTAAATGGTCATCTGATTTGAGGTATGATTTTCATGCGCTATAGAGAAGATATTACAAAAGAGAGCCCGATATTTAGAATATATCCTTTTCAAATTTTTTTTTTTACCCAAACCAGTTGGAGCGCACAAGAGGTTCTTTCGGTACGTAAAGGAGAAATAGGGGTTCGAAAACCTGTTAAGGTGAATAATTTTTTCAACTATGAAATTCCGCAAACTAGTGTAAACAAGAGTTTTTGACTCTACTCAAGATACCAGGGTATAATTTTAATTAGTATCTTCCGAGATGACTATCGACGGGGACTTATTAGTTCCCAAATAGCTCATGCACTAAGTAAGGAGATGAAAGTCTCTGGGGTTCGGTGATAAGTCCACAAAAAATAGCGCATATCAAAATCTGAACATTTTATCGGGGAGTATATCCTTGGTAGTCTATCATTTGAAGTAGCTACTGGTTGGAAAAGACTAAAGATTTTTACATTGCCGCACTTATCCTTTCACGACAAAACCTGACACTTTCTTCCCTTAATTCCTTCTAACATGTCTAATCTATTCTTTCCCCCATCTCGCCTTCATGAAGTTCTCTTCTCTGTCAAAAAATTCAATATTTAATCACCAATGAAAACATGTATGTGTATGAACGTTTCATCCTTTCTTTTTATTTCTACCTAAACAACCCTCTGCCCTTTCCCCACTGTCTCTAGTTACTTGTTTTGCTTCCTTTCAGCCCATGTTTTCCATCCTTTTCCCGGCATGCATCTCAACGGAAAGATACTAGCCAAAAATATTATTTTTTTCGAGATTGCGGTTGTGGATAGGTGATATTAACGATCCAAAAGATAGAAAGATCCGATATGAGTATGGTTCACGGTTGTGGGAGTATGACATGCCTACTAAAATTTTCTCTTCTGTACGAAGCTTAGGGGAAACTGATGGCGGACGTTGACAGCTGAGTTACAAAGGCCATAGGACAGAAATTTACTTTAGAGCTCCGTGTACCCATATTTATCTCCGTAGGGTTAACGCTGACTTTTCATAAAGTTCCTGGGTTCATGCCAACTGAAATAACACTACACCCGCATCAGAGTCAAATCTTGATCCCACGATCTTCTTTCTTATAAATATATTTGTGCTTCACAAATGTACCCGGTAAGTTAAGAGGAAATAGCAATTAAAGATTGGAGAATTAAAAAGGAAATAAATCATCTGAACCATCGACCTTCGGGTTGATGACTATGTTTATGGTTTCATAAGTTAAAGAGAGTTAGTTTCTCTCTCCTTAATAATGAACTTGCTATCATATCAACTTCAAATCGTAAAACGTTTTCCTTTAGGAACATTTAGTTCGTGTAGCAACGGCTCCGATGGTAATCGTTAGCTATGGTTTTCCCCTAAAGGAGAGATAAAAATACCGTTGTCATTATTCGAATTGCAAAAAGGCAAGAGTTATTCAGAGATGTGAATCTGCCACTCAATGCAAAATTTCATTAACAATGCATCCCTCTTCATTATTGGGGATCTTTATACATGGTTACGGTTGGTTAAGCCTCTTACTCCCCGGCAAATATTCAGCCTCTCATATTGCACCGGACCGGATTCGAATCCCAATGGAGCCGGATTTTAAGGTGACGTTCCGATACCTCTCTCGATAAGCGCTGGATAAATAGTACTTGAAGTCCGGAGTGCTCAGTTCGTCGAAAGAGCTTAGCTTCATCAACTTCGTGTCGTCCATTGAGATAAATACTCGCCGTGATAAAATTTTAACGCGGGAATCACGTGTGTATGGAGCATTACTATTTCACTTCCTCACTTGTATCGATTAAGAACTACTTCATCTCTCGACAATTAATTTCTCTACGGGGTACACCTACTGCGATGAAATTCTGCTGACCAATTAATTAATCGCATGCGCGAGGCATCAATAAAAATTACGAACGACATTTTTTGATATGTATCATAATGCATTCATGGAACACTTTATCCCATAAATGGGCTGTTAATTTCAGTTGACAGTTGATAAAGTGATTCTCCAATCGGGTAAAGAGCTCCTAACTGGGCGGTAGTGGATCATTCAGAGAGTAATCCGCATTTAAGTACGTTAAGAGCACAGCACTCCGTCTAACTGTTATCTATAAGTCTCCTTTGGCTAAACGCAAGTTGAGGCGTATGTGTGATTAACCTCTCCCCTTGAGCCCTCTGTAAACATTAAACTTACCATTCAGATACAACTTTGTGATTTATATTGCATAAATCAAAAAATAAGCTTGTAAAAAGAGAAGGAAAATGAAAAGACTCCTGACGCGGACTCGAGGTAAAAATGAAAACAAATCTGTGAAACTATTAACATGGAGAACAATTTATACGGTCAAGGAACTTAAAAGTTGAGGACAGGTACTGGGTGTAAATTGTAGGCTTTAGTTCTCGGCATAGCTGGGGAAGAGCGTAGGATGTAGGGCAAAATACGAAGAGGGCAGGACAAGTGGATGCAGGAGATACGGAGAGGCAATGGAGTGCTAAACGTGGCACCATAAGGTAGAATGTTAAGACAGTAGTAGGAGGGAATGGACAGGGAGAAAATTAAGCATCAATTATGGATGGAATTAAAGGAACGGAAAGTACGCAGGGCTAGTGAATGAACAATGTTTATTTACAGTGCGCGGGTCAAATTTGTATATTTTGTGCGTGGTATGCAGGTCTTAGAAGTAGGGCAGAGTTTAATGTCTTGGTCCAGCGAAATATTTACTCACCCGATAGACCACAGAAATAAATCTCTTGGAATGTTTGGTAAGACGTATTCATTGGTTTTTGGTTTAACTTTGTGGAAATTCATGCTCATGGAATGAGAAACGAAATGTTTTTTTCCACTGTTCTTCATTTAGATACGACTAGTATCAACGCTTGACGCTGACTCTTAAACGTATCCTATGTCCGTTAAGTGCTGAAACTAGTCGTATCTAGATATAGAACAGTGGCAATGCAAAATTTTGCGGTGTTGAAACATTGAACAGGGTTGGTTAGACATTTATAAATTAGTTATATAAGTTTCAACTTAATATTTTGGTTGATGCAAACACCAAAATAACATTCAATTGATAGAACACGTTTATGATCACAGAGGAAACTTCCTAAAGGTAAATTCTGCTCAAAAGCCGTTAAATATAAAATTTATGGCGAAAAACTATCTTGTGGTATTTCTCGCTCATGAAACTTGAATGCTCGTTTAAGGGTTGTTTTACCTCAACTTCAATATGCCTCATTACAAAAAGAATGGAAAAGCAGTCATTAACACTAGATTTAAAAATAAAGAAAAATCAACTATGAAAATTACCGTTTATACGTACCCATCGCAGGCGCGAAATGTAATTGGTTTCCCTTATAGCAATCATTTCAGCTTTCCCGTCAGAAACTCGGCGCTGTAAATATGTACCAACTGGATTTAAAAAGTAAAACATTTAAAATTTCAGCAAACGTTTTGAAAATAACGTACTTCATATTTACTATTTCCACTAGCCAACGGTGTAGAATTCAATTACAAACCGAGGCGGCTAAAAGGCCTAGAGTGGTATTCACTGAAGTAAAAAAATGTCTATCACAAAATAAACCCAAACCTATTACAAATAAAAAATGATATTTTTTCCTTTTTTAAATAAATAAAAAAATCTAATCACGAAATCAATTTTATATTCATGTAATTGATTGTTATTGGTGATAGGCCGAAAAATATCTATGGGAGAGCCTGTCATAATAGTACGAAACTCGAACGTCAGAGAAATGAAGAGATATCTACCTAACCATTCTACCCCGCAAGCCGCTACAAAGAGAGGAGAGATGTTAGGTCATCATCCATAATTTAGAATTAAACTGCATGTAAAACCCACAAATACATGCCAATTGACACACTAAATCATATTTATTAATGCATTAACCTTTGAAACCCACACTCGTGTAGACACATAAACTATCAACTAACATGCACCTACGAATATGCCTTACGTCTAAGTAACGTTTGACCTGTAAATTAAATGTCTTCAACATTTCAATTGTGACTTTGATTGAATTGAATCGTTTCTTAGTATTATAATTACTGCTTGTCCAGGAAAAGAATGAGTATTTGTCTCTATCTGAATGGGAATCTACCTCCCTTATCTTACCCTTACGGTCTGATCTACCTAAGCAGTGTTGGGCAAAAATAATTCCTTTAGTGCCAATGTCAAACTCATTTGATCCGACCTTTTCAAAAAGTCTCTGACTGGCTTGACCTCTTCGCATGGCATGTGGCATCCAGCCTAGTCTCCTAAAAGGCCGGTTGATCTCGTTTTCTTATTATATCAATGCTTCGCTAATCTGGCGGATTTTCTCTGGACTCTATCTAACTCTTTCTACCAATTGTTTCCAAAAATCCCAAATGCATGTGGCATATTCCAAATGATGTCTAACTAGATAAATATTGTAAAACCTTCCTTTAAGTTTATCATTGCATTACCCCATCATTCGTTTAGTGAAGCCGAGTTTTTTAAAAGTGGATCCGCATACTGTCCTGATATGTGCTGCCTATGAAAGGCGTGGTGTTAGAGCTATCCACAAACACAGGGTGCGTTCCAAAGGTAAAGTAATTGAGTGTCCCGCGCCGTTCCTATTGGTCGGAGTGATATCGAACCACTTAGAGTAGGTGGGAGGGAGGGGGTGTGTCACTAGGCTTTGCCGAGAAACTGGTCTCAGTTCTCTCCAAGCTCTGGAAGCCGTAGGACGTAAGTTACTGTAGCCTCTGCACGCCGACCGTGTCACGAAAGACCAACCGCGCGGAAATTTCACGTGAACTTTTGCAACGCATTAAAAATGAATCTGATTATTTGAACAAAGTCATCACTGGTAATAAAACCTGGTTTTTTTTAATACGACCCAGAAACCAGAGCTCTGAGTGGTACACCGACCAGTCCCCCAAGCCCAAAAAGGCAAGAATTAGCATATCAAAAGTAAATACAATGCTCATTGTCTTTTTCGGCAGTGAAGAAGTGGTGATTCAGAAGTTTATTCTCAAGGACAGACAGTTAACGCTGTCTACAATGTGGATGTGCGGGAAAGACTCCGGAAAAGGGTCATTAGAACGAGAAAAACATCTCCGCTTCCTCGTAACTCCATCACGACAACGCGCTACGAGTCCGCGAGCTCTTGGTCAAACACCAGGTGCCAACGCTGCTACACCCCCCCTATAGCACTGACGTTACCCCAGCAGACTTCTTTTTGTTTCCTCGGATTAAGGAAAAACCGAAAGGAACCCGTTTTTCATCCATAGCAGAGATTCAATCAGCCGTACCGAACACCTTGCTAGAGGTCCCCGAAGACCTTCAAGGGCGCGTATAGGTCATGACAGAGTCGCTGGAAGAACTTTGTAGAGGCTGAAGGGTGATACTTTGAAGAATTTTAAGTGTTTGTGCAAATCTGTTCAATAAATTACATAAAAAAGCATTGATTTTGGAACGCAAACTGTATTTAACTTGATTAGCCGTAGTCAGCACTGAGCACTCAATTTCATAATTTATATCATGTTCCCTGCTTCTTTTGTGCCAAAATTTCAAAACTGCGCATTTGCCTATAATTAACAATAATCTCCATTCCATACACCAATCCGATATTGTGTCTGTCTCCAGGGAGTGGCTCACAATCTGATGGGTGGGGCCCACTGAGTCGTCCACAAATGATCTGAGATTGCGCTAACGTGTGAGCTTAAGTGATTTTTTTAGAGAACTTAATTTTATCATAACAAATGTATTATTAAAAAGTAGTATAATCTTCATCATATATGATATGCAAGGAATTAAAGACAATCAATACCACACACAAATACAGACCATCTTTATTAACATACCGTAGTGATATGATCTTCATAATATAAAATAGTAGATTAAATTAAAAATTTATAAAAAAAAACTCATTCTGTTTGGATAGTTTGGATACTCATCCATATTCGTTCATATAAACTTTATCTTCACATTTAAACCTAAAAAAAATGCGATTAAAGCCTTCTTTAACTTCATAATGCCGATCTGACTTCTTCGTTGTATCATCTAGGGGCCTTATTGTCACATTTGAGTTTGGATGAAATGTACGCCTTCATTCCTTTGCGTTCAATATTTAAGAAATATTACCAAGTGCTCTCTGCATCACTTGCCAGGGTTTTCGTCTTGTATTCTGGTTATTCTTTTTTTTAATTTTTGTCGTGGTCCGTTAAACTTTACCTTATTAAATGAGTATATTTCACACCTTTCATTATTAATTTACGAACTTTGTTTTTAATTCTACAAGAATAGCTTCATGGTCGCCGATGCCGTCTGAACAATTCGCTTCATGAAATCTAAAAGCACCAAGTGGCAGGCAGGTAGCCTCAGTTGGGTCAAACCGGTTCTCAGGTTCGATCTGAAAACACGTCCGCTCACGTTGAGGGGCAGAAATATGTTCCTAGTTACCTCACAATATAGCTACATCGTACAAAATTCACACTTAAGTTTCGGCCCTACGACTACTGGTCGTGGAGTGTAAGGTTTTTAACAAAAATTTGGCAAAGCCGATAAAGTTTGAGAGGTACCTGTGATCGAACCCAGTTCCCAACGACCGGCATCAAAACGCACCGCTTACCATGCTACCAGGGAACGAGGGGTATGTTCTAATAAAAACCGCTAAAAGCGAAGGGAAGTCAGCTGGTTTTCAATGAGAGAAATGAAAAATGAGACGCATGTTAGCAAACCTCGTGAACACTATTTCACTTGTCTAAAGAACGTGTGTTCTACCTTAGATTAATGGTGGACTGCATGGCCCGTAAGAGGTGTCAGAGCTGCCCACCTGCTACGACAAGGGCTGTAAAAGAATAATGAACGGCCTTCAATGTGGCTGCTATGCGACCCCTTTTTGTATACCTTTTCTATTGGAAATAATCTCAGTACTTTCCCAAAGCGACGAAGAGCCTTTCCGGGGAAGGAATGGGAATGGGTCAATTTTTTGGGTCCACCTATGGCGTGCCAATGGAATGGGAAAGGGAATATACGACATTTTAAAGGGTCCCTGCCTTGACTTCAGGGAATGGGAATTAATGGACGAAGGGCATATTTGTCAGCCGATGACAAAATAAATGACACAAATCGTTTTCGAACGTCTTACGAGCACAGGGTGAAACGCGACCCAGGATGGCTCTCCGGAAGAAAGATACACAAGTCGTTATTGCTTTGAAAAGTGCTCTTGGCCAAACGGCTGTTCACCACCGAATTTATCGGAAGCGAAAATGGTCAAACGACGAAACGGTTTCATAGAATATAATTCATATAAGCTGTAAATCATTAAAGAAAATGAAATAACAATCCCTTTTAGAATTTTCGTGCTTGCCATCTTTAAATTTTACTTGTATGACGTTCGAAGTAAGTGCTATTATGAACGAAAACGTCATTTCTGATATCACTGCATAGAATAGAATATCGCAGGTAATAACTTAGTATTTCAATTCAACACCAAAAGTATTCATCAGGATGAAGAACATTCAAATTGCAGCACAAGACATGATCCTCGAAGTATGAAAAACAATCTTGAAGCAAAAATGACAGTAAATATCTATTCTGATCATTCCCCGCCGAAAGCGTTGTGATATTGGGAACGTACCTAATCTTTACCATTAATTAAACCTGATCCAGGATGACACATCCTGGTAGTGTGACACATCCCAACAACACAGGTAGAGTATTTTGAGTATTTTGTGTTGCTTGTTCATGTGGTGGTGGTGTTTCACATTCTGGCTTGTTGTGTCCTGGCTTGAGTGTTGTAGGATGGCTTTCGTGCCGTATCCTGGGGTGCAGTTTTTTTGTTGGTTTTTGGTATATGTGTTTGCATGAGTGTTGGATGAAGGCATTTTTGGATGAGTGGGTGCGCTGCTGTGGGTGCAATTTTCCATGTTGTTGTTTTGCATGTGGTATTGTTCCTTTTTACGGTTGGTGACCTAACACCCCCACCACACGCCCTTGCGGCGGCTTGCGGGGTATTATGTAGATGTAGACACATGCAGGAGCTTACAGTTTATCTCAACGTTCTACACACCTGATGCACTAACATTCAATTTTGAGCTATACGCTTACACGCGAACAACTATGGCTCTTAGATAAACATTATGCCGCGTAAGGCTTTTGAGAGGTTCATTAATTTTTATCGCAGTTAAGCAAACAATGCTCTATAAAAAGAATGGAGGATTGCACAGATCATATGCACTGGTTCTTGAAATATGAAGATAGAAGGCAAGACAAACTTGAGTAGCCTTGTGATGCGAATGGATTTACAAGGGTATAAAATTAAACTGGTTGATTCGACCATCAGGATAAAATACACGCAACAGAGATAGATCAAATCAAGTATCCATTAATTGATCGAACGATACACGAAAATCGAACCTAGCCACCGGAAAAAAACTTATTTACTTAGTTCAATTATTGCTCGATGTATGTAATTCCAGATTATGGATGGTCTCTCAAGAAGTATATACAATTTTCGGATTAATATACAGTAATTTTTGAAGATTATAGACTGAGGCATTCTGGGGCACTATATAAACATAAATGCATGCATGTGCACGAGTGTATTTGGTTGGGAGTTTAGATATGTTCAAATGCATGTATGGGCTAATATTTGTAAAAGTATGACCGTTTCCCTTTCACTCTCACCAGTTGCTCTTGCGGGTGGCTCGCGGGGTATTGTGTAAATGCATATTGATTAAAATGAATGAGCAAAGAGAAAAGCCACTTATGACTACTAAAATAGCAAACAAAGAGAAAAATAAGAGAAAAACTAAACAGTTTTCAAAATATGCATTAGTTAAACCTAGTGGACGATACTTTTTGGATGTCCACCCTTAAAAGAAATAGGATAGAGACGCATAAAGTACGTCCTCAAACGCAATGCATGGGGAAGATTATGGATGGCTTGAGAGTGAATACAAGAGTCGTGAGAGGCTATTAAGCTAGAAAACCGAGTGGATACCTGATGATCATCGATGATGACGATGGAGATCACTTGATCTGTAATGGTGTCCAAACGACCTCACTTCAAAATGTCTCGAGACGGTTTGCCGGCACTATCACAATGGCTAGATGAATTATCTCCCCTAGAAAGTCACCTTACGACTGACTTGCCTGGCGCCATCAAGGTTAGTAAACTTCCATGTGCGCAAAGTTTGCTTATTTCCGGAAGTATTCATGGAAAAATATGGAGAAGCTAAGACCTCAAAGAAAGGCTCTTTACTCTTTTAGACGATTAACTATGACGTCAAATTAAGAACGGGAACTTTTGTAAACAGTAATTGACAATTAATTAGTTAAAATAATAATCAAGAGGATGTTGAAGATTAAATTCGTCCTCATTAAGGAATTTAAAAAATGTTCAAATACGACTTAATATAGTTCAGTATATTTTTATTTTCATTTATTTTAGACGCAATACTATATCTTCAATAAAAACATTTTAATTATCTGACATAGCATCAGATAGCACACTAAGTATTTGAAGGAACTTTAATATGAAGTGATTGAAATATTCTTCATCGAAATCGAAGGCCACATTATATGGATATTGAAAGAATCAATTTTCTCACAACACACTTTCATTGTCCTCTGAAAAATTTTTATTGGCCAAATCAGGTTTCGACACCCACTGCCATTTGTGTAATAAAACATTTGTCGATTTACATATTTAGGCCTTAGATTTTCTATTCATATAAATGCATCTTAACTAGACGACTTAGCATTACTAGCTTACAATAAGGCCTTGCAAATTTTTACGAGACATTTTTTCGCTTGCCAAAAATAATTACTCCGGGAAAAGAAAAAAGTCATACATCCTTGTGGAAAAAAGAAAATCTCATATCATCTGCACATTATTAAAATGTGCGCATTATGAATGTCCAATTACATTTTTTTACTACAAATGAAGTTGTTAAGCAAATAAAGCTTAATTATGTAAGCCAAAATACCGCAATTACCCAAGTTTTCATTGATGAATCCTGTGACAAAATCAGCCTTGGCGATAATATTTACCTAAATGGTTAGTGTTACTCTTCATGAAAGCCGTTAAATATTTGTTTCCCGCTTTTGAATTTATTATGAATAATTGTCCAAATTCAATTAAGTTGATCCAATATTACGTATTTATTTGGCTATACCATTGGAGATAATTAGTTACTTTACAAATCGTTCTCTGGCATGGAATTAATAAAATGTATATTTTAAATTAGCTTCACATTAAATAAAATATTGCGTATACAGCCCTGCTTAGGACGTTATATTGCAACGTCTTCATATGTTCTATTTACGAATTATCATTCATTGTATTAGATATACTTTGAGCCTAATCTTCGCAGGTAAATGCTCATTCAGACTAACATTAAATTGAAGTAATTTAATGGAAAATTACGAAATGACACAATATTTTTGTTTTTAACGAGGATATGCTTTAAGCAACAATTCGATCGATTATGTCCAACAGATAAACATGATTGATATTTTTCTTAGTTAGCGAACAAGGAATAGACTTTTGCCTTAAAATATTTTTAATAGAACCATAACAATTTCCCGAACAAATAAACTTTAGGGTTTCCCCTTTATCAAGAGTTTCGTATTTCCGTTACTAAATCGATTTTTAATTCGTACTGCGGTTGAAAATATCATTGACGTTTTTCTTCAATGAAGTAATGAACCTATAGAGATACTAATTCTATGAGAACAGGTATGTCATTTACATGTATTTGAAAGCAGATTCTCTCATAACAATATAATTTACCAGAAAGTTAAAAAGATTCCTTAAATGCAACATTGTTGTATACAATCTAGTTTTTAATCTTCGATTAGGTCCAAGCATTCATTATCTAAGAGACACTATGCTTGTCTTAGAAAATCCAAGTTATGGAAACTCTAGAACTATATTCATTTGTAAAAACATTTTAACCAATGATAATAATGAAAAATCTTAATTGGGGCGAGATTGATACTAAATAGTCCCGTCTACCACTTAAACAACGTTGAACACAATGTACTTGTATTATTTGAACGGGAAAAAGATATTACGAAATAACGAACAAGCTGTTAACTGAGCACAGAATGGAAGAAGCTTTTTATATTAAATTTAACAATTAGTTTTTCACCTGGAAGGTGCATCACGATGTCAGGTATATTCAGTTTTCATTGACAATGGCAACAATTGACAATGATAATAAATGATATTGCTATTTTTCGTAAAAATTGACATCGATATATAAGATTTTAGAATTAATTTTATGGTGGCGGAGGACTACCACCAATATTACTATGAATTTATGATACAAAAATATATTGTGTTGTATAAATCAATGAAATCATAAGTGAAATCTTAGGTGTATTAGTATGAACAGAACAGCTTCAACTCGCCTATGCTTTAATGTTACGAGTATTATTTAAATGTTGACAAATAAAACCGAGGTTACATTTTTTCTATAGCTAGTGCTCACAATATGAGTTTTATTAAAGAGAACCACCGCCTCTCTTGTTTTAATAATTTGAAATAAACAGCCTAAATTGGACAATTTAAAATATTGAAACCTCAAAATTAGTCCAAAATAATTCTCAAACATGCTTAAAAAAACAGTGAGTAACTCTGACCACTTCATAACTGTATATTTAGCTCATATCTGTTTACGAAATAAGCATTAATTTCATCAAACGTTATTATTCAGGGAACTTAGGGGACACAGTGACTCGTCTAGTCAGGACCGAACCTCATTGGTGGATACTTCCAACATTAAAAATGCACGTTTGTTTGCTTACGGACTGAACACCAGTTCAATAAATTACAGGAGATGCGATAATATTGAAAAAAAAATAAAATGATATTGGAGGATAAACTCGTGCAAATTATTTAACGTAACTGAGAAATACTAGATTGACTAAAATTTGCTGGATCCAGTCCACGGAGCATTTAGCGTCGATTTCCGGAAAATACGGTTTTCTGAGACCATCTGAACGAGACAGAGAGAGGAAATCTGTCAACGAGCAAAATCTTTAATTCGTTGAAAATGTGTCCCTAAAACGTGAAGCTGCGGTAATACTGGCATAAAGAATATGCGATTCGTGAAAAGTTTAGGAAATGTAAGCCGGCATAAAAGCTCGCTATTTTAATGTTATTGTGAAAAAATGTTTACCTTAAGTCGCTGTATTATTTGGCATTAATGAACCAAGCAACATAACATTCCTTAAAAATTATAAGCACATGATGTGTAAGATAATTTTTATATAAAAAATAGGCATGGCGATTTTTACACCGCACTAATTGAAGATGCATGAATTAAACGCTGAATTACGCAGTTCCAAACGATTATTATTAAAAAAATATCAAGAAACTTTTGAACGAGAACTCTTGTATGATTTACATTATTTCCTAAATATGATATTTGTAACGCTAATTAGTCTTCATTTTATATAAAAGACAGACTTCTTATAACTCTATAATTTACATTAATATTACCTAAATATATAGACATGCTACACTATAGGGTTCAATATAAGAAAACCTCAGAGGACTATATTCCATGGAGAAAATAGAAATGAATTTTTCATTGCGAAGTATCGTTTCGGGGCATTTCGTGGTTAATGACTCATTAGATATAATACCTGAATTATATATTCATCATTGGCACCAAATCAATGAACCTGAAGAGTCTCTGAGGGCTAAAGGTAAATTATTGATCGGTAATTTCGGGCCTTGATGAATGAAAATGTGCGAAAAAATATGCTGATTGAAAAATTATATTTTTTCGCAATTATATTAATGGAACTTTAAATTATCCAATCCGTCTTTAATCCGTAAAACCCTTATTAGTTGCAATTAGACATGATCAGGGCTTCCATGTTTTCTATTTCGGATGTTTCTATTATTAAATATAAATGTGTAACGTCTTAAAAAATTTTACTTAGCTAACTAGAATTGATTGTCAGATTTATAAGTGTTCATATCACCATTTGGTTTCCTCGATTATTGTATGCAGCTGTTGCCCAGAAGAATAAGGATTCATAATAAATTGGGAAAAATTACATTTCCTAATATTAAAGTTTAATTTTAAGAATAAATTAAATTTATTCTGAGTTTCAACTGGATTTATTACTTATTAAATGCGTGAGCGATATATTCATAAACTTTCACCATAAGTAACTGCAATTAGTTTGACGTATTTTTTAAATAAAACAAATTGGTGCTTCTCGTGCATAGCGAGAGGACAGATTTTTCGTACATATTTGCGGCTCTCTGATTCGTCACATACCTATTAGTTGACTGTTAAGGCCAAGGTAGCCTGTTATTCCATTAGTTAGAATTTTATTTTGCCATAAGAAAGGTCAAAGGTTCAAATCTTTTAAGATGCTTCAGGGCATTCATGGTTTCGCAGGCGCTATGCTATTTTCTATATACTCTAATCTCTCAGGAGAACTTCAGGCAACACGGAAAGGAAATGCCGTTCCTCCCACGTCTTGATACGTGGGTTTCACTCATCCCTAGGCTTAGTATGAGGTAAGGCTTGACTGTCGAATCAACTTCAGGCATATTCCTGTGGCTTGTGTTAAGTTGTGATCTAATTATGACGGTTTATGTATTCTGAATACCCGAGAATGGTACGCACCGATAAACGCACCGTTTCAAGAAGTAGTAGTTTTAGGGGAGACGACCGGCAGCTGAGGTCATTTGCGCCATCAGGAATGGACAGGAAAGGATAAATGGAGGAGGGAAACCCGGCGTAAGCATTAGATTCCTCTTAAAGAAAGGCGCCAAGGGATCCACAGTTTAACGTCCCATCCAACGGACGGCGTATTCACTCGAAGTTACCTCAACAAAGCATCTCTAGCATGGGTCGGAACACCACTGAAAAATATCTGTCGCCACCGGGATTCAAACTTCCTCAGAATGGGAAGCCAATACGTTAGCGATCGCCCCATCCCGATCCCCCACCGTAATCCTATTTGATCATAAATATTTAAACATCAATATAAAACAATATGCATAGTGAAATTCAAAACACGAATAAGGCACGAGTACGTGCATTTTCAAATGTTGAGTCTTACGTAATATGGAATCACTTTAAGGTGAACTGTTAATTAGTTTCAGTTCTTCCCCACATCCAATCCGAGTGGAGGAAAATGCAAGCTCATTAAGAAAACAAATACCCTTCACTCAGAGTCAAGGAGGAGGCTTAAGGCGTTTGAATAAAACGGACGAGCACAGAGCAAACCTTGAATGGGGAAACTGATGTGAATTTTAGAAGAAAGGAGTCTTTAAAGATAGTAATTGAAAAAGAAGGAGGAAAAACAATCAATGTGGCGAAAGAAATACGTTTAGGATTAATCAACATCTCATTTTCAACCGTCTCTTAAGAAGAGGCAGTTAATTAATGCCACATCACCCGATCTTTTTAGGAAGAAAAGGAGCCATTCCGTTCATGGAATCAAGTCTTAAAATAGAAGGCAAGAGGAAGCAGAGGTAAGAGGTGGGAAGAGGGAAAGAGGTCGAGAGGGGAATAATAGCCCTAAAAAATTCAGAGCTCCCCTTTAAAAATAACGGTTAATCCAAAAAAAATGGATTCATGGGCTCATTGTCATGATTTGCAATACTGATTAAAATGAACGTCAAAGAAAAACAAAGTACACGTGGGAAAATAAATAGGATTCAACGGAAGGCACGTTTTTGGTCAAAATGTGAGGTACTTAAATCAGATACTCTATAACGAATAAAATTTCGTGAGATCCAAAATGTGTCAACATATAGGTCTAAAATTGTAGATAATAATGTTCGATGGGGAAAACACAAAATTTATTCTTTGGGTAATTCAGTATTGCATATTCAAATGCATTACATTGTTTCTGTACTTTTTCAAATTATTGAAAGCCACCTATTTGCAACTCCAACAACGAGCACGTATTTATAAAGCATTTTTTACAGAATATTTGCAGATTCATTTAACATGTGCTTGTCGCTAATATATGTTCATACTTATTATGTTATAAAGGCATTTCAACCTTTTAAACTTTGTATGATTACTTTCATACACATGGATTAGTGCGCATATATACACATACGAGGTTGGTTCCAGAAGTACCCGAACTGAGCTAGGATAGCGGCAGTTGTTGGCAAATTATCACTGTATTTAAGGAAGCAAAATGTAAAGCATATGGTTCAAATTTGAAGACGCCACGTGGATTAGTATTTTTGTTTGGCAGCCATCAATAGTGAACGCTTTCAGTGAATTTGTGAAAATGGAGTAAATTGGCCATCGTTATCTGATACAATACTTTTATTTGAAAGGTCTCAGCCCAACATTATAAAAGCTGAACTGAATTCTGCTCTGGGTGAGTCTGCTCCTTTGTTTACAACAGTAAAATATTGGGTAGCAGAGTTTAAATGAGGCCATACGAGCTGTCAAGAGGAGCATTGCATTCGTCCACCAAATGAGGTGACGACTCCAGAAAAAGTGAAGAAAATCCTCCGAGTGATACTGGATGATCCTCGAATGAAAGAACGTGCGAGCAAGCAGGCACACTAGGAATTTATAAAGGTACAGTACATCGCATATTAACTGAAAATTTGGACATTAGAAAGCTTTGTGCAAGACGGGTGCCGAGTTTGCACATCCTAAACCAGTGTCGTGAACATGTTTCAATTATGTGTTTAGCAAGGTTTCACAGCAACAATGTGGAATTTTTGCGCTGTTTCATAACCATGAATGGAGCATGGGTCCATCACTTCACACCGAGACAAAAGAACAATCGAAACAGTGGATTCAAGAGGGAGAACCGCCTCCAAAGAGGGCGAAGACAGTTTCATCTGCAGGCAAGGTCATGGTGTCGGTTCCTGGGGATGCGCGAGGGATAATTTTCATTGACTATCTAACACAAGGAAAAACCATTAACGTTGAGTATTATGCGAAATCATTGCAATGTTTGAGCGAGGAAATCAAGCAAAAGCGGCCGTATTTGGCTAAGAAGAAAGTGTTGTTTCATCAAGACAATGTACCAGCTCACACATCCGCCAAAATTGATAAATTAATGTTTGAAGTGCTACCTCATGCTATATATTCTACAGTAATATGTAAAGAGAAGAAGAATGAGTTCGGTGGAGTCACAAAACTTAATAAATAGTTGCGTAATACCTATTCCTGGTTGTTTTAATCAAATTATTCATTACGTGTGGCATCCAGTTTTTTTTTATTTTCTTACAAATAAACTCCGAAACTGTGACGATTAAAACACAAAAGTCAAGAATAACGCTAGTACGATAAAGATATTTTGTCTAATCAATTATTATCTTTAATTATCAACTATTAATTGGCCTGTCGCCACTGCGTTCAGTTAGCTAACGCATTTCATTAAGACCTGCTCTTCGAGATAACGATATTTTATGATGCTCCTTCAAAAAAATTCAATATTTTTATACACTCACAGAGGTCCCAGCAGTCAATCATTCACACCGCATAAGGAAAGGGATACATTGGAAGAAAATGGGCCTTTAATATTTCGAGCCCTTTCGAAAATCCTGACCGTTCCCTCAGTCCGTTTTCCCTCCCACTGACAATGCCTCCTCACCCCGCTGAAACCCTTTTGACCCAACGAAACCGTTTCCGAAGTAAAAACACAAATTCACCCACCAAAAATACAATTTCATCCACCGCTCTCGGTGCAAATAAAAGGCAAACAAAATTCCATCTTGCGTCCGTGCGGAAAAGTATTGTCATTCCAGCCGTTAATAAAGGTCCAATCACACGAAAACACGAACGGCGGGCACGGGCGACCACCCGCCCACCCCCATTTCCCTCTCCCACCAGCCGGAGTCGATATTCCATCAGTCGGCTCCTCGGAAGAGCCGTACCTTGGGGGGGGAAAAGGAAAAAAATGCAGTTTGAGGAATGGAGTTGAACAGAAGGGGTTTTAGGGAAGAGTAGAAGGTGGAAGGGAAGGGATCGGTCCGGCAAATACCCCCACAGAACGGCAGAGCAACCCTGTCCGAGGCAAGAGGGGAAGAGTACGACCGGGGGAGTGAGGCAACTGGAATCGGGCCTTGATTTATGGGTCACGTGGTTTTGATGCGCCGGACCGGATTGCGAGGGGGGGATTCGAGGGGGTGGAATGGTGACGCGAGCGATCGTATGAAACTCAGAGAGGGAATGACGTAGCATGCTTCGACCGCGGGATGGTGGAACTTAATGGTAAAGGTGTGTAACTCGCCAATGTGTGGGTATTCTGGGCGTAGATAGTTTTGGGTCGTCATAGCGGGACTATCGGTTGACGGTGGGTGGTGTCGGACGCAGATGCCGTCCACGGACGGAGGGCGATTGACAGGCAATTGAGTGTGTGCATCAAGGGTGAAAACGGTGGTCGCGAAACGTAGCAGCAAAGGCGTGAGTAGCCAGGAGAACCAGGTGGAAAGAGATGCGGGAAGGATGCCATTTATGCCTTAGACCATTTTAGGTGAAAACATTTTAAGGCCGCGCCAAAAAATTTACGAAAAGACTTTTCCAGAAGATGAATATCAATGACAACGGTAAGGAATCTCGGACTTCAGCCTTGTTCTTCCTCTGTAGAAAGTTATTACATAGTATTATGTCAATATTTT